>NC_133623.1:16215947-16862614 GCF_048593235.1 Sminthopsis crassicaudata
CCAGTCAATTCTAGAAGTAGTGTTGGATGAGGTAGAAATGACAAATATAGCACTATGTCTACTCTATCATGATACTCACCATGACGCCTCTATGTACATAGATTCTGCTACATGAATCTCAGAACATTGTTGGCTCGAATGCCCAATAATGTCTAAACTTTCTGGATTACAATGAGAGAATAACCTCAAGGTGGGCTAGGAAAAACCATCTTTCTAAATCCATCTTTAAATAAAAGCATTAACTGTGAATTGTATTACACTAGAATTTTCTGATTTCCTTGGCATAGGGATAATCTGAATAAGAAAACTCTACCAATGCAAACTAGCATATTCTCGGCAATCTTCTCATTGATTTGTGAGATGGCACTGAGAAATTAAGTGACTTGCATCAGAAGTAGGACTGGAATCCTGTCTGGTTTTCCATCTAATCCATGCTGCTATTCTTTATGATTCCTTCCATAAATATTTGGCTATATGTAAGCCCAGCTCTGGTTTGATTCGAATGTTGTACAAATGCCTTAATGATATCTCTATGTGATAGTTCAACTTCTAAATGATCGTTTCTCCTGTGACTGTCTTTGAAAGGTCCTTGTTAAATATCAAATGTTCTACCTGAGTGAGGCAACATACTAACTTATGGGCACCCATTAATCATGCCTTACTATAAGTTGATTTATAATGTTAGCTAATCCTACAGAATAGGACTTCGACTGAATAAATGTTTTGGAGCTAGGTATTTCAATAGGAGCTGGGTAGCAAGAAGCAAGGTCCAGACCTGGGCGGGGCATGGAGAGAAGTACTCAAACATGGAGAGCTCAGGAGAGTTATGGAACAAAGGGAGGGCTTTGGTTATTATAGGAAAAATAGGGGGAGGAGGACTGCATACAAATGCAGTTGTATCTAGAGCCAGCTCTGAACACATATGTCTAAATAACTTTCTGTGCCTATCGATACCAGAAACTAAAGTCATCCAGTTGACTAATGTATAAATTATCTAAGCATCTTGAAAGACCAGCTCATGGTATTCAGAGTATGTACTTCCCTTTTGGGAAATGAAAGACAAATTTGACCTACAGCTGTGCTATTTATTTTTATCCAAACATAAAGTGGGGGGTGGAACTGATATCTCCTGTAGAGAAATTATAAGACAAGAATTCATGACAGTTTCATTTCGCATTATAGAAGAAGATATCCTTGGCAAAATGCACTGGAGGACAGATCACAGAACTTCTTTTATTCTTTTAGGAGTTTAACAAACCAGGTTCTTATTTTTTTTAAAGTAATACTTTTAAATCCCTCTGGCAACTTTAAAAAAATTATTCATAAAAAGTTGCGTTGACACCTAAATCTGTGAGCTCACAAGAAGGCAATTTTCAGTACAATGTACTATTATAGGCAATTCATTAGCAGGAAAAAAAACCAGATTGAGGATGTGATACATTTCAAAATATGAAAATGGAGCTGCATAATTTAGTTCAATTGCTCAAGGACAGCATTAACTGCCTCTAACAGTTTACATTCCCATTTGTGGTGCCATTGACTAAGAGCATACAGCTTACTGGCATCTGCTCCCAGCCACAAATAAGGGTGGTTAGTGCCCCAGAAAGTTTTCTTTCAGAACAAAAGTACCTTAGTCCTCATTCCTAGCAAAAGGAGATTAAATCTGGGATCATCTCAATCATGATTATTTTCTATTGTTGAACAACATCAACAACATCAATAAAAGTCTTAGGCTTACATCTCAACTATATGTTTTCCTTGGGATGCATATAACCAGATCACAGCAGAGATGAAATGGGGTCATGCAATAAAAAGCTTCCTTGGACAAGGTTCAATAATACTTTTTATGGTGTTCATTTTTTTTGTCATGTGATAATGAGTTTCCAAAGTAATAAACAAAAAATGGTATGTTTTTAGTTTTTATCTAAAAATTATTATTCCTGTTCATTTGTCTTCAATCTGTTATAAGCACTCTAGACCCCAGCTTCTTAAAATGTGGGTTAGAGACCCCATATAGATCTCATAACTGAAGGTGGGGGCAATAAAATTATGATTTATCATCAGTAAATGTTTCATTTGTGTATCTATTGTATAACAATGTGTAATGTATATGTGTACCTACACACCTAGAGTCATAAAGATTCTTGGGTGAAAAGAGGTTGTGAGAGGAAAAAGTTTAAGAAGACCCACTTCAGACAATGAAACTGTAAAGTAATTATCATAGCTCATGTAAACCTGTCCACTCTCTTTGGATACTTTTTTCCTTTGATAAGTTTGATAAGTTTGCCAACTGGCAAAAATTGTATTATTTTTCCTTATAATTATTTTGTGGAACCAGTTGGTTTCCATAGCAGAATGTCATTTACCAAAAAAAAAAAAACTAATTTGCAATTTGTCTTCAATTAGGATTAGTATTAACCTTTATATTTTCTACTGGAGAAAAATAGTTTCCTGAGAAACAAATTCAATTGTGATTGGTGTGCAAATAGCTTATTCAACAAAACACTTTCTATACCCATACCTCTATTTTTAATATACAATTATTACTTTAATTATAAATGATTCTTTTAGTTTGTTAAGGCAAAGGCTCAAAGGGAGGGCCAATTCTTCAGGATCATTTGTTAAATCACCTATTTTCACACAAACTAAGGGTAAATCAAAACTGATTTTCTTTCAAAAGATTTTATAATTCAAATTAAAAAAAATTCTCACTGACCTTGCTCCCTTGCCCTGAATCCTAATTAGGAAATCTGACCATGTCACTGTCCCCCACACTAGCCCTTTTTCATTGGACAAGGTTTTTTAGGTGAAATCATCTCTTCATTTTCATGGTATTAGATCTCTCCTTGGGGATTTTACCTTGTAGCTTAGATCTTATTCAAATCATATTTACTATCTGATAGATGATAAAATGGTGTGATGATCATACATAGAAGATGGATCTCATATATGGTACTAAAGAAAGCTGCATCTCTGCTTTTTGGTTGAAAGGATGATGGCAGAAAGATAAAATTGGTGCAAGTTACATGGTATAAAGTAACAAAGATAATTTACTCTTCAACACTTGAAATAATAAACTGGTATGCAACTCATTCTGAAATCAGATCTCAAAGCAACTGTATTCTATTTACAATACTCTTTCTCATTGCACTGTTTGACATATAGGCTACGAAGTTTCCTTCTTGATGCCTATTGAAGAAAATTGTGATTTCCAGAAGAGATGTTAACTGAGTATCAAGCATGAAAGGGTACAGATAATTGGGATTGTCTGAACTTCATTCTCTAAGAGCATTTGATAACCATTTAGTACCTCTGCAAGTGCAATGCTACACTGATGATATCTAGATGGCAAGTAATCCTTTGTCATGTCTATACAATCTATATTTTGTTAGGTTTCAAAAAAAGAGTATACAGAGTAGATGGTAGAGTAACTGTTTTGAATCAAACACAGGTGCTTGATTTAGTTGTTCAAGCATGTCACCTCTACTCATTTCAGTCCTCTGCTTTAAATATTTGTTGAGGAGGCCCAGCAGAGTTGTAACTTGTGTGTGCATGCCTTGAGCAGGCTCTGTATTACTGGCATGGCACTGTGTATACTGATGACAGCCATACTAGTGGGAAGAATAAGGCACTGTCACTACTAGTCTATAAACAGACATCAATTATGAAGGTAAAAATGTATTTTTGGGAAAAACGGCTTCAGAAATAAAAAGAAATCCTCTATATACCTTACCAACTCTGTATTTCCTAAAATGTTATTCTGAGCCACAACAATTTGGTATGTAATTTCCTCCCTGAAATTTTGTTATGCAACTCATGATCATGTTTTAAGGTTCTTAAAATGTTCACAACCTTTTTAACCTAGTGATCCTAATACTAGCTAAAGGTCAAGACAGAAAGAAAAGTTCCATATATCGCTGAACTATTAATAAGAGCACTATTTGTAATAGGAGAAAGCTGGAGACAAATTATATGCCCAAAGATGGGGAATCACTGAAAATTATGGTATATGAAAATAATGGAATGCTACTGTGCCATGAGAAATGCTCAACATGAAAAAAAAATAGAGAAGCATTGAAAAAATTACACGAACTGATGCAAAACAAAAAAGAATATGCAAAATAACTACAGTAATGTAAATGAAGGCAGCACTGTGAGGCAATACAAATCATGTCAGATTTGATACTCATTCAGAAGTCTGATCTTCAAATACATTTCTTTTCTATTCCTTCCTTTCCCATTGCCTTCATGCCAGCCTATGTGCAGACCAAATCTGAGCATATTTTTAAGCAGCAAGATAGCACGAGGTATGAATTTATAGATAGTCATAAATATTCTCTAAAGCACCAAAAAGGGAATTGTTTTATGGCACTTGGTTCTGTCTCATCATCACAGTAAAATAAAAAGTCGTTCAAAAGAAAGATGACTGCCACAGTCTGATTGGGATATAAAGGATTTGAAGTATGTCAATCAATGCAAGGATTTTAAAATATTTCTAAAATATTACTTAATAATTTCATCAAATTGTACTATAAGGTTTACCATGTATACAGATATAATTTAAATATAAGTTCAAGAAGATATTATAATTTTGCTTTGAAATCAAAATTTGTATCCTACTTTTTTCTAGTATGTACAAATGCAGTGTATCAGTTCACATAGGTCCTTTGAAGTATTATCAAATTATGACCCTCAAATACACATCACTGGTACTAATTTAGGTTCATTAGATTAATTAAAAAGCCCCACAAGTTGACTATAAATTTGTTAAACCCAGGGCAAGTACTACATACAAACAATGCCCAGGATGAGGGTCACTAAAAGACCTTTCAGTGAGGGGCTATTGAGCACAAATGGGCAAGAGTGTGAACGGATCAGTACTTACCCCAGCCTGCCATCTAATGGCTTCATATTGTAACTAAGTACCCTTGTTAATACAGACCAAAATTCTGTTGATTCTATGTAATCACTGCCATGGACCCCTAAATACAGTGTTCTGGGACAAAACTCTAGACAGTTCGTGGCATTTATCTAGTAAAGCTAAGACTCCCAAACTACACTGAACTCATTGGTTCGGTTTGGTTCCCATATTTGTTTCTTTAATGAACATAAGGAAGGTATTTTTTAAATCACAGTGATATTCTGAAAGATGCATAATTATCATTCATCAGCATTATCATTATCATCAGCATTATATTTTTGCTTTTTACCTGTGTCTTCCTCTCATTCAAATGCTTAACTTGCAGTGAGTATACAATTTTCCACATTTTGACATACTGACAGTAAAACTGTGGATCTTAGGAACATATAGTATCACTTACCAGTTTCAGGATCAGAGTTGCCATCTCCTTCAGTACGGTTGCTGTGTGTAGTAGTCGTATGTTCATAATATTCTCTCCGGGCATAGCCAGGCCTGGCACTAGCAGTGGCACCGGCTTCTGCCTCAAAAGGTACGCTCTCTTGGGTGCTTTCTGGAAGGTGGAAAGTGACACGACGCTGAGCCTACAAGGAAGAGAGAAAATGATATAGTTTCAACACTGATCTTAAAAAATTGCTCAATGCATCCAATTTAGAAAATGTATCATTTCAGATATCTGGTGAAGATAGATTAACATTATGTACAAATGTGCAGTTTCAGGATTTTATGGACAGGCAACTCTGTGTTCAAACCTGTCTTACCTGATAGCAGAGCTGTCCCTATTTTTCAAATGCTCAAACTCTGATATATGCAAACCATTTGGTCCTATAGAGAATTGATGTCAGCCTTCACTGACAAGTGATGGTTTCTATAGATTAGCTTTGGGATATCCATCAACTTTGGGAAATGAATTTATTAAGTTACTTTTCAAAACTACTTTAATATTTTGTTTATAAATTGCTCCAGCTATTTAAGACACAGGGTAGCATCTGTTAAATGTTATGGTTCACTCTGCAAAGTTAGAACATCAGAATTAACAAAAAACAATATATCAACTATCAGGGAATTAAAATCACGTATAATCTTCAACAATAGATTAGTGATAAGATTTTAGTTTGAAACTCTCTTGAAAAATAGAATGCAATCTTTTTTTAGTTGACAAAAGATCAAGCGAGTAACATGGTAAGGGAGATAAGAATAGCAAAAAAAAACTTACTCTAATGATCAATTGTAAAAGTAATTATAGAAAAATGCTTCCAATATTATAGCTTCCTGTCACTTAGTTTAGGCAGATTCCTCCTTAACTATGGTGCTATCAGAACTTTGTTCTTTGCTAGAAGCCAACTACTGGACTTAGTACAACTGGGACTTATAAGGAAAAATAATTTAAGAAGATACAGTTGTATATTGCAGAAACTCAGACCACTACATGCCTAGCCCTAATTTTCAACTAAATGGGTATTCTCATTTATGTGTGGGGGACAAGCACAGCAGGAGGAATTTAAATTGAATCCATTGGCTTGATATTTCACTACTTAAAAGTGAGCCTCAGTCTGTAAGATTGCTGCTTAAGCATCAACAGTTTTTCAAAACCAACAAAGAAAAGGACCTGTGAATTTTGTTACTATATGGGACTCCTGGTAATGGAGTCATTCTCCACCAATACAAATTGCAAATGCTCTCTGACTCAGCAAATAAGTCACAGGATGTTATTCTATTTTCATGCCTTTGTATAGGCTGTCCCCCATGTCTGTTTATTTCCACCTAGGAAAGCCTTTTCCTGACTGATTATTATTCAGTCAAATTATAGGGTGTAAACTTCTGTTTGCAAATATATGTCCTGAAGTAGAAAACAAGCTCCTTTAGGGCAGTAGATGTTGTTTGTCTGCTTGTTTATTTTGGTGATCTAAGTTCCTAGAACAGTGTCTTATACAAAGTCGGTGGTTTTTGCATTGGATTGGAGTGGTTTCTGGCACACAGAGGTTGAATGACTTTCCCATGATCATACATACACCTGTATGTGTCAGAAGCAGGATGTAAGGACAGATATTCCTGACTCCAATGTCTGCCTTTTATCCTTTATGCAACACTGCTTCTCAGCAGCTATTATCATCTCCCCTGATTCAAATATGAGTTAAGAACAGGGACTATTTTGATTTTCTTCATGTACTCCCAGTACTTAGCAAGATGTTTGGCACACAGTAAGTGCTGAATAAATATTCTTCCATTCAATTCCATCTCTAGGGGCTCACTGAAAGTACATTCAGGACAAGTTTTAATAGTAAACAGGATAGTAGGAATCTTATATTTTTCATTCTGTTCCACTATGGTTTTGAATTTTGGGGCTAGGTTTCTATTTTGAAAGTTTTCCATTGCATGTAGTTTAGAGATTATGATCATATGATTTGATTTTTATAATAAAATTGTATGACAAGAGTAAAAACTCAAATTATTTGGTAAAAACGATGTTTTCAATGACTTTGTCTGTTCAAAGGAAGGTTTGCCTTGAAGTTATTTAAATAAACTTTTCCTTTTTTGAAAAATGAAATATTTGATTGGATAATCTTTAAGATACATTCTAACTTCACAATTCCAGGAATTCTTGCAAACTCTTTGGAGATAGTTTTCAAATATTGCAAAGATGAATGAAGAGCTTTGCATATGTAATCTAGATATCCTTTGAATACATACTTTTCTTTTATAACCATGTTTCATTTGATTATAACACTCAGGAGTTTAAGTGTAAAAATTAGTCTTCCCAAAAAGAAGAAGACATTCAAAAATTACACTTAGAAAGCAATGTTCCATTACAAATATATGTCCTCACATTTTTATGTCCTTTACTCTTTTTTCCTCAAGAAGATATTCTGGAGATTTTAAGATTAAGTAACTTACTGTAATCCTCTCTCTCTGTCTCTCTCTCTTTCTCATACTTGATTTGCCTTTTCACTTTTTGTTAGTCAACAAAGTGTATTGTTCTGCGTTGATAACTAAGACTACATGGTTTTTTCCTCATGATTCTTTGCCTGGACAGTTAGGACAATTATATTATTTCTCTTGGGCAAGCATAAATGGGAGAACTTCTTGATTTATCCATATTTATTCACAGCCAGGGCTTCTAAGGGATCACAGAAATTATGTACTTCACTCTCTTGACATATGAGGAAACTGAGGCCCAGAAAAAGGAAGTGCCTTGACTAAGGTCACTTGGCTATGTAGTTAAAAATCTGGAATAGAAAGTAAGATCTCCTGGCTCCCAATCTTGTATTCTTTCCAATGTAACACAGTAAGTAGTTCTCATTTCTTTTTTTTTTTCCCCTGAGGCTGGGGTTAAGTGATTTGCCCAGGGTCACACAGCTAGGAAGTGTTAAGTGTCTGAGGTTAGATTTGAACTGGGGTCCTCCTTAATTTAGGGCTGGTTTAGGGCTGGTGTTCTATCCACTGTGCCACCTAGCTGCCCCTCATTTCTTAATTGAGGCATCACAACTCCGTATCCCCATAGGCTGAAAGGATTTCTGTCCATGGTACTGATTTCAATTCCTGGTAGAGTCAGACTTTGGCATAACATACAGGGAATGTGTTTATGTATGTGGGGTAGTGAGAAATGGTTTATGATATTTTTGTAAATTGACACCATGACTACTCATTTCTTAATGGTATTTTTTCTTAAAAAAAAAAAAAAAAAAAAAAAAAAAAAAAACAACTGGGCGTCAGGGCCCAAACAAATGTTGTTTGCATTTTCCATGTTCTGCAGATGATTTGATGCATCTTTTTTTCTACTTAGTTTTCCCATGACAAAGTGAAAGTATCTTTTGCTCCATGATGGTGCCAAAGGGCTCCAGCTCAGATCCCCTATTTCCAGGAGTAGCAGTAAGGCTGGCCATCACTTTCTCTTCTGCAAATCTGAGGATGGTAGGTAGTCTGTTAATGTCCACAGCTAACAACCTGGTGCCTGGCTCCCATTGTATAGGGAGCTTAGAGAAGGCATCAAGAGGTTTGGCTTCAGATTTTGTGATATGTGAAGAAATGGTCCTTTTTTCTTTCTGTGGGAATCTATGTAGGTCCAAGTGATACAATAATAGTTCTCTTATAGTGCTGCTTGTTTAAAAGGAACACTTGATGCTACTTTCCAAACAATAAAAACTTCAACATCAACCGGAGCGGTCCTTTTTCACAAGCCTTTCCTTTGAATACAACACAAGGAGCTGACTTCTAAGAGAAATGTATGTTCCTGAATGGGTCAGGACCATCCATACAAGAAATGCACTCTAAAGGTCACAACACAATCTACTCTTTTCAGCTACACACTGAGGCCAATGATATTAGAATCACCAGAACACTAGCAAAGGCTTTTAGTTAGGAATATTTGGTTCCTTATATACTTGACTTTGATACAGCACCCAATTCTGCTCAGAGATGATATCAGTTTAAAATAAGCTGAAAAATAGTACAAAGACAAATGGAATATTTTCAGGCTAAGACCCCAGAACAGCAGTGTGTTTAGAGAAGAGGCTAGAAAAGAGATCAATAACAAGATAAATATCAAAATCAAAATCCATGTTTGCATTTTGCTTCTGAGATAAAAAAATAATTTTAAAACACTCTAACTGACCACCTCAGTATACACAGACAACATGCTGTTAAGATTAGGATTATCATTCTCCATTAGGCACTGCACTATTTGGGGGCTACTCCAGATTTTAGGTAGTTGAATGTGTAAATTTTCACAAGCAGTATTTGGTGGTAATGGGTTTTATGAGGACAACTCAGAGCTGGAATGCTTAGCAAAGAAGGACCTATTATTACTAAGTAGAGATCCTATTTTTTTTTAGGTACTGTCAGTCAAATTTTCTAATTTGTAAGGATCAAGAACAGCTAAATTGAGAAAAACTAAAAATGCTTTCTTTCCATGTGGAATTTGTTTTCCCACACTTTCATCTACTCCAGAAAGAGTTCCTGGCATATTCACTGGGGTGCCGAGGCAGGAACTCAGAAAAACTTGGGTGCAAATTCCTGCCATTTGTTAAAGAGCATGTTACTGAGCAAGCTAACTCAGATTTTATGGGTCTCAGGGAGATTCTTGTGGATTCTTTTTTTCTTTATTAAAAATTTTTATTTTTCAAACCATATGTATGAACAAATCTTCAACATTAATCCTTGCAAAACCCTGTGTAGTTTTCCCCTCCTTCCCCCACATCCTCCCCTAGATGGCAAGTAGTCCAATACATGTTAAATATGGTTTTCTATTGATTCTAAAACTGGCTGTCATATGTAACAGTCGTTGGCAAAACCACAGATTTGAAATGAATTCAGGTATATGCTCACTATTCGTTCCCTTTCCTTGAATTTCTGCTCCTATCCTTCCTTAAACCCTTTCTCTTACACATATGACTGATGGAGAAGAATCGCTTCTACTATCAATTAAAAAAGCTCAAAAATGTATTCAGGCTCTATTACCAGATCTTTACTTTTTGGAGAAGTCATTTGAAGGGTTCTAGGAAACCCAGTTCCAATAAAGTATATTAAAATGGATACCACCTGTTTGATAGGTTTAAAAAAGACAGGGTGATGATCATAAAGTTTGCATAGAATTAATATGTAATTTGAAAATTGATCAATTCTTTATCCCTCAGAATCTCCTTTTTATCTCTAGCTAATAGTTGTCAATCTATTCAAAGCTGATTTTCCTGTTTCATGAATAAAAAGTCACAGTCTTAACTTGTGATGAGTTCAATCCTTTTTGTCATGTAAAAAAATGCATATTCTTAATATTTTCCCAGTGACTTGAATTATCATTTTTCATACTTGCAAACCTTGTAAAAAGCATAGCAGTATTTAAAATGTAATTTAGCACTAGAAAGTAATTTCTTGAATGCTAAATATCTAAATCATAGTTAATGTATACATTTTAAAGTTTAATATATGTAAAATAAGTCACAATGGCATAAGATTAAGTCACAAGGGCTTCTGCCAAAAGGCAGAAATTAATAAATGTTTTATGAATTCAAAACATTGCTAACACAAAGGGTTGAGGTTTATAGAAAAATCAACATTTAGTATGTATTTGCATCATTTCTACCTTTTCTTCTCCTCCTTCAAAATAAAATATAAATGTCCAGTGGGTAGGGAGTAAGATTGTAGCCACATTAGACATATGGCAAAATAGCTAAAATTATTTTTTGCCGTTTCATGTTGCAGGGGGAGGGGCTTCTCTCATATTATTATTTATCTATGTATTAATTAACTTCTCACTGTCCCAGGCAAATTTTTAAGACTATAAGTTGTAGGACAATTGTTCAACTATGTTGGTAGAAGAATTTTTCTTACTGGGAATTCCCTACATAGATAAAATCTTAAGATTTTATTGTACTGCAAAAAGAGGACTAATTTTAGAGCATCTTTTTAATATATGTAGAACTTTCTTGTTTGATGTTTTCCTACAAGCAGCAAAATATTACTTTGTCTTAGAATTTACACACATAATTTTTTTTCTACAAAAATTTCTTGGAAAAAAAAACTCACAGCACTGCAAAAATAAACAGTTAAAAACCAAGTGATCTTAATGCCACATCATCAATATGTCCATCAAGATAAATAAAAAAATAAGTATTAGAGTTTAACAGATTATTAAAATAATTAGATCTAATAGTTACTTAGAGAGAACTCAATGGGTAAAATGAAGAATATATACATTAGTGACAACAATAAGATTTGAAAAATCTAAAGGAACGTATAGGCAAGGAAAAAGTTCATATGGATGTATATGAATCCATATACACATATACTTGAAAAGTTTCTGGTTCATAAAACAGTTTTGGCTCTGCCACTTTCCCTTTTTTGATTTTGCATAGGTCTTTCCATGATTGCAGAATTCCTATTTATCATTATCTAGAGCACCAAACTATTCCATTTCATTAATATAACATAATTTATTCAGTTTTCCTTAACTATTAGAGAAAGGCTGAATAAATAAATTGTGTTCTATTTTTTGTTGTTTAGAACAGAGCTCTAAATATTTTCATATAAGTACTTTTAAAAAAATTATGATTTTTTTTTTGGCTGAGGCAATTAGAGTTAAGTGACTTCCCCAGTATCGCACAGTTAGGAAGTATTAAGTGTCTGAGACCATATATGAACTCATCCTCCTGATTTCACGGCTAGTGTTCTATCCACTGCACCACATAGTTGCCCCGATTTTATATATATTTATATATATATATATATATATATATATATTTATATATATAAATATATATATTTATATATATAATTTGAGCATAATGTGCTAGCGATGGAATGGCTAGGTTAGAAGATATCTCAGTGTACATTACTATATTTATCTCCAAACTGTTTGAACTGGTTTACAGGTGCAACAATAATGTAGTTCCCACAATCCCACCAGCACAGGGAATTCATATTTTTTTTGCTATTTTTGTCATTGTAGGGCAGCAGTTTTCAACCATTTTTGTATGTATCAAGAACCCCTTTGGCAGCCTGGTGAAACCCCTTCTCAGAATGATAGTCTTAAATACATAACCAAATACTTAGGATTAAAAAAGAAACCAATTATATTGAGATAATTATCAAAATGTTAAAAACTAAACAATTTCATTAGACCCCAGATTAAATGAACCTCTGTTATAGTGCATATAATGTAGGACCTTAATATTTTGTTGTTTTGAATGTTTAGGATTATTATGGAATTTTAATATCTTTTCATGTACTCATTAACTCCTTTTGTAACTTTCAATTAATATCTTTTAGCCATTGCTCAATTGCAAAGTATGTATAGTCTTAGAGATATTGATGAATCCCTTATTAATTCTAGATTTCAGTTTGATATAAATATGTTCTCTTTTAATTTTGCCAGTGATTTATTCAATTTTCCTCATAAAGATGCCCTTCTCCTCCACTGATCAGACAGATGTATTCCTTTCTCTTCAAATTTGATGATGATTTAAAAGTTAGACTGCTGATCTTATTGGAATTTATGATGGGGGATTCTTTTAGTTTCAGATAATTTACTGGGCTCCAACTAGAAGGAACTTCTCACTCCAACTAAAGGATGTTGGTTTTGCTCCCTTTAAGTGAAGGTTTTTAATCTAAGGCCCATATAGAGATTTCAGGATATCTATGAATTTGGTTGGGAAAAGAAAAATTGAAACTTTATTTTCACTCATGTCTAACTGAAAGTTCACATTTTCTTCTATTATGAATGTAGGTAACAGACATGATTGTGAGGAGCCCACTGTCTTCACCAGACCACCAAAGAGGTTCATGACAAAAAGTTTAAGAGATTTTGCTCCAGGAAATTGTGATATCTTCTTTGGATATCTCCTTTTGTGGTTGAGGACCCTGAAATCCACTAATGCTAACTGGCATACCCAAGTTTACCCAAGGAGTTTCTAATAAAGTCAGGGGTTTAAGCCGAGTCCCTTCTATAACTGTACCTACAGCCTTCTTCTTAGTGAATGACAGTGCTTGTAGATTTAGACATCTCTTGATGAAAGTTTAAAGAAAATTCATCTGTAATCAATAATTTGACTATTGACCCAAAGTCAGATATTTGCAAAGAAATATAAACTCAAAATGGTTATTTTGTCACAATAGTAATACTTTTGTCTGTCCAGCTTAATTTTAGATGGATGATTCATATCATAGATATATGAATTAAAGAATGAATTTATGAATAGCAATGACAACCACAATAACAACTTGAATGTAGATAACAGCTAAGAAGTTGATCCATATGAACCACCTTGTTTAACACTCCAGATTTCCTATATTATTATTTTAAAAGGAAGAAACTTTGACCATAGACTGAATTAAGACCATTAGTGAAGAAGCTCAGAATTTCTTTGGACTTCATTAACTTTACATACCTCTTTTAGAGCAACCTCCTCTATTTTCTTAGCCTACAGATAAATATTTGTTACCTCCAACTGGAGAGATATTGCTCACAAAGCTATTGCAATAAGAAATTGTTAGTTCATTCTGTAAGAGTAATATATCTTCATATAGACAGGGCATCCTTTATGAAGGACATCATGAACTGTGCTTTGAAAGTGGAAATACAGTACATAGAAATCCAATGCTCTTTGAATAAGCTAGCCATAGTAGGAAAGGAAGAAGGAAGGAAGGGAGGAAGAAGAGGAAGAAAGGAGGGACAGAAGAAATGACAAAAGAAGGAGGGAAGAAGGAGAGGTAGAAGAGTAAAGAAAACAAACAAAAAAAGAGATCCCATCATAACAAAATAAACATGTGCTTTATATGCCAGGCAAAGAAAAAAAAAAGATTTTATTCCTGATATGTAGAGGTGAGACAAGAAGTATGATTCAGTATTTTTACTTATCTATAGATTATCATATAAATAAAATAAAGGCTTTACATTTTTTCATAAGAAAATTTGTTTAAAGGACTTTAATAAGAGAATCCTGTCAAACAATTACCTTAAAATATAATTTTTTCAAACATTTCCCTAGATGCACTAGATTGCTCCAGATATGCTCAAGTTATGAGGCAAGGTTTCAGGAGAATGGGAACTTTAAGTGTGTGAGTATAAAAACGATTGGCAAAACAGCATCTTTGATGCCCATTTTCCTTAGCACTAATTCAAATGTTTCAAAAATTAGCAGGTACTCCAGAGTGTTGTTTCAGACTCCTAAACATGTGTCTGCTGTTGTTTCAACATCATTCTCTAAAAACCTTGAGCTAATCAAGAATTTGCCTTCCCTCAGAGATGCTTGGTAACCAGCCAACTTCACATCCTTGTCACTTTCTTGCTCAATTGGAAGATAGCATAAAAGAATTAATTCAGCTCTGTGGTTAAAAGATTACTAAAGGATAAGTTTTGCTCAAAAGCTTTGGGGAAAATGTATTAAGTGTTAAATCTAGGCATGTTGTTTAGGTTGCATTAGATTACTTTTAATGCTACTATGAAGTAGCCCATGGCTAACCTAGTGAAAGGTTTTTGTGAGAAATTTACACCTCAAAGCAAAAAAGGATCAAACAGCCTAAGTCTAAAACTGGAAGCAAGATAGGAAGGGTTAGGACAGCATCAGACTAAAGACAATTACTAGGATTCTAATCACATAACTAATTTTAAAATATCCAATTTAAAAAACAGAGATGTGCTTTCTTCTTTGTTCATAGTTTCATTTTGGGAAACATTTTTCCTAGCAACTGTTGAGTATTTTCTCTGTAAGATTTATAACCTTTGTAATGACATTGACCTTGTTCAAAATAAAGTAATCTCAAGAGATAGGGCATATAAATGATATGATATATATATGATATATGATATGGCATATAAAGGAAACGCTGTTTAGAGGGCCAGACAACTTAATTTCTTTTGGTTATACACTCAGTGCTTCAAATAAGAATCAACAAAGTTACTGCTTAACTTAAGCATTTTCTCAAGTAAAGAGATTTAAAAGATAGTTTCCTGAATGTTGGTGTCCCCCATGAGAGAAATAAAAAAGCAGTAACTATGCTTTCATTATTTAATGAAAGTAAATTATTAAAGAATTCTTCATTGACATACAAAATATTAACAGCAATACCATTTTAAAGGACAAACTTATCAAAATGTACAACCAAATTTGAGGGTAAATTAATTTTAAGATAAAATTTGGCCATCTTTTGTGTGTTAATTTCCTTCATTTTCTAATGTACTGAACTTTTAATGTTTAAGTTCTATAACATTACATTCTTGCCTCTACAGTATTCATCTTACTATTAATAACAATTTGTATCAAACATGTCCTTGTATGCAAGAATCTTAAAGCTTAACATCAATGCAAAGAATTATATTTCATAAAGGAAGGAAGAAGCATGATTCCACATGGCTTAAATGTAGGGGATTGAAAGCCCAAGAGAATATAGATGGTCATTCACCAAAAGATCTGTGTTCCTGATTCCATAGCTAATTCTTCCTCCACTTCAACTCAACCTATTAGTGCAGAATGACTTTGGGCAGAAGGATCAGTCACACACCTTGAATGAGTTTTACTAAAGATAAAGAAGCACCAAAGAAAGTAGAATACAATTTCACCAACCATAAAATGCCAAATTGCCTTTATCTGACATGCGACTGTAAAATTAATCACTCAACAAGCATCTGATAAGTGGTTATTATATGCTAGTCAATACAAAGAAAAGCAAAAATAGTTCCTGCTCTCAAGGTGGTTACATTCCAGTGGTGGAAACAGCAGGTACATAACAAAATACATACATAGTCAATGGAAGGTAACTTAAAAGTGAAAATATTTGGGGAAAGGGGGAAGTAAATCTTTCTTGTACAAAATGGCATTTGAGCCTGGCCTTGAAGGAAGCCAAGGAAACTAAGAGGCCTAGGTGAGAAGGGAATAATTAAGCTATCACTCACATACTTAATATTCTGACAACCTACCACATTCATGGGAACAAGATCTTTTGCAAGGTCATTTTTGAAATGAAAAAAAAATTGTACAAGAGAGGGATAAGATGGTAAAGGGATTACAGGTCATGTTATGTGAAGAGCAGGTGAAGAACTTGGAATAGTCTTGAGAAGTCTCCAGGAGACTCAAGGAAGACATGATAGTGATCATGTGACAGGAATTAGACATATGCACCTGACTCATGAGGGCAGAATGAGAATCAATAGGGAGAAACTTCTAAGAAACAAAATGAGAATAACTTCTCACCAATTATAGCTATCCCAGGGTGCAATGGCTCTCTATCCTCTCCACTCAAAGGCATAAGCATGCATATGTGGGCACACACTTGCCCACAGACACACAGAGATATCTTCAAGGCAAGCACATGGGGCATATGACTGCTTTTTAAGTACATTGTTTTTGGAATTCTTGATCAAGTACAAGTAGACTGGGGGCCTTCAAATTTGGAGAGTTTATGATTCTGTATAATATCCATTTAAAAACAAGCTGTGGAATAGGTTATTGGGAGGGATGGGAGAAAGACAAGGTAACACTTCTCTGGTCTAGAAAAGTGTAGAGGTAGCCAACCATAAACTTTGAAAATATTTTATTTTGTTTCAAAGGACATTTTGACTACACTTAGGTACCAATTCATATCACCAAAAAAAATTCCTTATATGAAACAGTTTTTCAATCTGACACTTTCATTTTAATATGGAAATAAACAAATAATCTACAGATTTCCATCTCTTAAAATAGCAGACCAGCTGTGTATTCACACTAGTTAAAGGCAAAATGTTGGAGCTTAGCAAAATCATATTTGGGGATTTGTGTGCATCTTTTAAGTGACTGTAGCTGATGGGAATTTACTTGAATTCTAAATTCAATAACTTTTCTTATCTTTCACCCCTTCGTTATCTTTAAATTATTTAAACTATTTTAGTGACATTTGGAATTTAAATGAATTCTTTCTGAAGACAGGCAAATTCAATAGCATAATTGAGAATGATGAGATAATATATTAAGGCTGATTCAAAACAAACAACTTATTTTGTCAAAATTAGCCAAATATTTCAAAGAGATCGTACCGATTAAAATAAAAATAATCCCTGTTATTGCTATTTATATGAGTAGCCTAAGATTTGGTAAAAATTTTAATAAATAAGATTATGAAAAATGATGCTATTTTATAATCCAATGTCGTTTCTTACTTTTTAGAATTCCATTTCTAGGAGTTATGCCAAATGAGTCATTAAAATTGATATTTCACAATATCCTGCTGACAATGAAACAAGGCATTTTACAAAGTGACAAAATCATAACACATATACACTATTTTAGTCACAAGTGTTTGTCAAAATTGGCATGTTTCATTGCAATGTACTTTTTACCAAATTGCCCTAGTTCCATATATCAGCTTCATTGTCAATTTAGAGATAATGAGGCTTTTAAAAGCATCATCTATGACAGTGATCCTACACTTGACTTATTTTACAATTCAAGTGTTCTCCTCCTGATATGGTGGATGAACTTCCTCAGCCCCATTCCAACAGGTAGAGAGAATCAGAGAATCTCTGATTTTAAAGGAACCTTCCACAAGGCCACCTACGCTGATTAGTAATCATACAAGAGTCCCTCATATGAGAGCCACACAAGTGGTCAATCAATTTTCAACTGAATATCTAATGAGAAAACATCCACAATCTCCCACGGAAGCCCATTCTATTTTTTAAGTAGTTTAAAATCTTAGGAAATAGAAATAAGACAAAATCTATAGAATTGGTCTCCTTAATTCTGCCCTATGGGATCAAGAAAAAAAAGGTCTATTTCTGTGTAACAGTTTTTCTAATACAATACCCCTAGTTCCTTGGACCACTTCTCATATTACATGGTATTAAAGCACATAAAATATTCTGGTAGTCCTCTAGATGGCTCTCCAGCTTATTAATAATGTTATAATAAAATGTGACTCCCAAGAACCTCACTCTTCCTAGGAAAAGGAACTCTAAGTGACAAGTCAGAAGATTTCATTATTGCAAATCTCCATATATTAGATGTTCCTGACATTAAGGTGAAATCACTTCAGTATAATTTACATATGTTGCTTTTAGTCTTGTTTTCTGGGCCCATAGTATCAAAGAATGACTGAGAAAACAGAGAATTGGATCAAGTTGGAAAATTTTTCAGAAGTTCAAAAATTATTAGGACACAACATCTTTAACTCCTTATTTAAATTAGGCTCTTTACTTTCACTTAACTAGTTACATTTTATTTTATATGTATATATATGTATATATATGTGTATATATATACATACATATATATACATATATATATATATACACACACACATACATATATATATGTGTAATATAACTTAAATTTTCTATGCCTCAGTTTCTCCATCTATAGAAGTGGACTATGACTAGCACATTTTATTATCTTTTATAAGATATACTACTAACTTTTAAAAATTTCTAGGAAAAAATGCTCTAAAATATAATATAGTGATAAAAACAATTTTTCAAATTTCAGATTAACAAAAATGCCTGTAGAGTTTCCTATCTAAACCCAGAAAAATATTTATTATTAATGTTTAGTCATTTCGGTTGTGTTCAACTCTTTGTGACCCCAATTGGGGTTTTCCTAGCAAAGCTACCAGGATAGCTTGCCATTTTTTTCCAGTTCATTAAAGAGATGAGAAAACTGAGTCAAGCAGCGTTAAATGACTGGTCCAGAGTCACACAATTCTTCCTGACTCCAAATCTGATATTCTGTCCACTGTGCCACCTACTTATCCCAGAAAAAAACATACAGCCATATAATTTCTTGAAAACAAGACCTTTACAAGTGATCCTAAATATAAGTAGGAGTTAATAACATTGTCATATATGCATGCATGTATGTATATATTCATGCATCTATATGTACAAATACACTATAACGCAGAACAGCAACTTAAATGGTATTTTCCCTGCCAAAGGTAAAAAATCGGTCAGAGATATATTGATATTATTTGTAAGGGGACACTACTTGAGAAATCAGGTAGTGTCCCCTTATAAATAAGAATTCAGGGTATGAGAGGGTGCTGACAATAATATAATTAGAAGTTTAGTTAGAAAGCTACACAAAAGCGAAAGAAAAAAGTCAGTTATACTATAGTTTGCTTCTAATTTTAGCCTTAGGAAAATTACATGTAGCTAAGGAAGACATCTTTTTTAAAGTTTTTATTTTTTCATTTAGAGTTTTTTAAGGATTCAACTTACTTATTTTCCAGTGATAGAAAAAATAACTTACAGACTTAAAAAGTAATAATGGGACAATTTCTAAATCTGAGGTTCCAGACAATGGAACTGGAGGGACTGGGACTACTGGAAACCAGTCTTTTGGTGAGTGAGATGAAATTGACATTGATCTTGAATACTGTTTAAACATGGAGTTAATTCAAAGAAATATCACCCTCCAGATTTTGTTTTAAATACATAGGTTTGTTTTGAAAGAAGAGAGATAATTATGCTTATAAATGAATCCTACTTAACATCTACTTTTGATAAACTGTTAGAAAAATATAACAAATGGTGCATTTCACTTAATTTTAACTTCACTAAAGGAAAACCTGCATTATATTTAATATTATCACTTTAAAATTCATATGGTGTCTCCTTTAGCAGAAGGAATCTGCTGTTTTTTTAGTCAGAAATTCAATGCAGTCTTCAAAATATATATTTCTCTCTCAGCAGCCATGTTGGTGGGTGTGTTTAGGAGGAAAATAATCAGAAAATCCATGTGATTGATTTGATACTAAATTTGATGATGTAAGATAAGAAGATTCACTTCCAAAAAAAGTTGATGAGGAGGTTGGAGGCTTGGCACAAATTTGCACTAGACTGTTCTGGGTTTTTACTCATTTTTGATTTAGAGATATACCAGAGAAGTTCTTCTGCTTCTTAACCAGAACGTCCAAAAGGAAATTAGGGTTCATTATGGAATTACATTGCTAGTTGATTGGAAAAGCACAGCATCAAACTCTGCCGTGATTATGAAACAATTTAAAAATATCCAATATCTAGAAATGAAATATCTACTCAAACTGGTGAAACTTAATATGAAACCTAATAGTTATTCTTTTACTGTTGTTGATTCATTTCAGTCATGACTGATTCTTCTTAACCCCATTTGGACTTTTCTTGGCAAAGACACTAGAGTGGTAGGCCATTTCCTTCTACAACTCATGTTACAGATGAGGAAGTTGAGGCAAACAGGGTAAAGTGACTTGCCTAAGGACACACAGCTAGTAAATATCTGAAGCCAGATTTGAACTCAGGAAGATGTCTTCCTGATTTCAGGTCCCACACTCTATTCATTGCAGGGTCACCTAGCTGCCTGTAGATATTTCGTCTCCTCCCCCCATCTAATTCAGAAATTGTTAAATAACTACTGTAGTCTACAGGAATCAGATTATATGGATGTTATATTCATATGACCTAAATAATTTACCTTTTTCAAATTCCTTTTGGAACTACATATGCTTAGTATATATCATTTCCCCCAGAAATTTATATTTCTGTGCATAAAAAATAGCTAAAACATTAGAAAAACTGAAAATTATCTACGTATCCATGTGCTTCTGGTATTTTAACAAAATAGCAGAAAGAGTCCTGGATTTGGAGGTAGAAGATTCCTGGTTTATACCTGACAGAAGCTGGATGATCATGGACAAGCCACTTTATCACATTGAACCTCGGTTTTCCCATATGTATAAGGGGAATAATAATAGGGAATGTCATGAGGATTCACTGAGATAATGTTTGTGAATTGTTCTTTATGTAAACCTTAAATAGCTATGTAGAGATCAGCTATTATCAATCATAAGAAAGAGGAACTGTGACATTCCCTGTCATTCCCAATGATATCTGAAGTTTATTTATTGACTTGGGGGGAATATCATAGATAGTTAATCCTACTTTGATAAAAAAAAATACTGGCAGCTCCCTCACCAAAACACATGTATTCTTTGTGAAATTATCTTTTAAAATGAAGTAAATATTCAAGGCATCATACCTCTGCCCTATAAGTGTTACCTTCTGTTCCTGACTTCCTTATTTAACTACTTTGGGAACTTGATTACTACAAACCTCTTGCAGAGAGCCCCATTAAAATGATAAATATGCAAATAGTATTAGAGTATTTCCCTAAAATTAAAGGTAAATTGCTGAAAATTATAAAGAAACCAAAAATATTAAATAAATTCTTGAGAAACATTTTGGAAATGCATCTCCCTAAAAGAAAATGGTTCCCTTATAATAACACATTTAGGAATTTTAAGGGAAATTAAAAATCAAGTAAGATACCTTCAGCCCTCTCAGAAAATACAAACAAGTCTTAAATACAATAGAGAAAATACAATAGACGGGGAAGAGAAGGTATAAGGGAATAAGCATTTATTAAGCAATTACTATGGTGTGCAAAGCATTTTTAAAATGTTATTTCATTTTACCCTCACCACAAAACTACAAGGCAGGTGCTATTATAACTATTTTAAAGTTGAGGAAACTGCAGCAAACAGAGGTTAAGTTATTTGCCTGAGTCATACAAATGCTAGGAAGTACTTGGAGCCCACATTTGAACTGAGGATTTCCTGACTCCAAAGCCTAATGTTCTGGGCAATGCTCAATCTAACCACTTCAAGAGACCCAAACTAGTCTTGACTAAAGAAATCTTTGCAAATCAAGCAATATCTGAGTAGGGAATATAGGAAATTATAGAGTACAGTGATTTTAGGAATTAGATTCACCTAAGAAATGCTTTCTCTAAGGGAATTCTAAGACCTCTAGGTTTTGTTTCTACTGCTACCAATATCAAACAGGATTGCAATCTATCATCAAGCTTATATTCTTCATCTTGAAGAAAATTAAATTAAACTCTCTGTATGTGCCTAAATGTTTGTGGCAGCCCTTTTTGTAGTGGCTACAAACTGGAAGATGAATGGATGCCCATCCATTGGAGAATGGTTGGGTAAATTATGGTATATGAAGGTTATGGAATATTATTGCTCTGTAAGAAATGACCAGCAGGAGGAATACAGAGAGGCCTGGAGAGACTTACATCAACTGATGCTGAGTGAAACGAGCAGAACCAGAAGATCGCTGTACACTTCAACAACAATACTGTATAAGGATGTATGCTGATGGAAGTGGATTTCTTCAACATAGAGAAGAGCTAATCCAATTCCAATTGGTCAATGATGGACACAACCAGCTACACCCAGAGAAGTAACACTGGGAAATGAGTGTAAACTGTTTGCATTATTGTCTTTCTACCCAGGTTACTTTTACCTTCTGAATCCAATTCTTTCTGTGCAACAAGAAATTCGGTTCTGCACATATATATTGTATCTAGGATATACTATAATACATTCAACATGTATGGGACTGCCTGCCATGTAGGGGAGGGGGTGGAGGGAAGGAAGGGAAAAGTCAGAACAGAAGTGAGTGCAAGGGATAATGCTGTAAAAAATTACCCATGCATATGTACCGTCAAAAAAGTTATAACTATAAAATTAATAAAAAAAATAAAATATATAAAAAGTAACCATTAATGAAATAAATTATAGAACCAAAATTCCAATCCTTCACAAAGGAGGAAACAAATTATTAGAAGTCAGGATCCAAAAAGGAACTGATAAAAACCTGAAGATATTGTATATGTGTGTGTGCATGTGTGTGTGTGTGTGCGCGCACACACATGTGTTCACAGGCATTATTTTGACTACATCATTTAAAAGATTTCTTTGGAGCTCCTTAACTACCTTGACCTCTGATCAGCTACAAAATCCAAAAGCTAGATAGTGGAAATTATTGTATCCCACCCTGTGTCCCTCAGTTGTGAGAATTGTTGTACTTTTTCCCAATCTAGCACATGGCCATAAAATGATAATCACATCTGATCAAGAGTTTTTCAATTTCTTGGACAGAATACAGTGATAGAGATAGTGTAATTAATGAGGAAGTCACAGCAGGCAAGACTGTGTAACAATCAAAAAAAGACTCATTCACTTCTGAATTCTCTAATTCCACGAAAGTATAATCTTGAATTCCTTTCCTTTGTCTTGACTATAAAGTAGAAAGTCACTGACTTTGGGTTCATTTCATTATTTCGTCCATTAAAGAAATGAGTAATGGTTAAAGTAGGTGGTAGAGATGGAGTGGGGGGAGCAAGAAATTCACTTTGCTACTTTGAAGCAAGGGCAATGTCAGTCCACTTTAAAGCATTTTTTAAAGAGAGACTCAAACTAACATCTTAAATGTGAGAGTATCTGTTGGCCTATATCTAATAATACACAACAGCATCAGGAAGCTTTTTTTGCCTAAATGGCACATAAGAATTAAGGGCTGTTTCTCTAAGAAAGATCAAGGAATTATCAGGATTTTAAACAACAAGATTCTGGCAGAGTCTGCTATTTTGTGAGGAGCACAAAACTACTGTAATCAAGAACTATCAATGAAGTTAGAAAATGAAAGGTAAAAGATGTTCTATGACCACATGTGGAGTCGAGCTGTCCGGGGCAATGGCTATGAGTACTTTGTAATCCATTAAACTATACCCAGCAGAGACTACACGCTTGAGGGAAATGGACTACTGGGGAGCAGGTTTGACAGAAGTACTTCGATAACATATCCAAAAGACACAAGTGTCCCCCCAGAGGGTGTGTGAATTGCCCTTTGACATTGTTGGGTGCATGAATTCCTACTAATTCCTATTCACTTTTCCTACTAATGATATACTTGTAGAGGATTGTTCCCCAGGCTTATTGAGGAAAATATTTTATTGCTACTTTTCTTACTATGCTATTTCATTGGATGCTCTTGCTTTGAATTAATTGTCCTCTGGCAGCTTAATTAATATAAACATACCTGGAGGAGCTCATGAATTATGGTTTTAAGTGAAGGCAAAGCCACAGATTACTTTGAATTTGGGATATAGTTACCCGAGGACTCACTGATGGGTGCCCCAGGTGTCATATGTACTTTATTAAAATTATTCTAATTAAATGATCAGTTTGTACATTTTCTTCCATACTTAGGGCTCTTATTGCATGGGATCCCACTTTTTATGATGATACTCAAGGTGTCACAGAAAATAGACAATGTTCTTTTCACTAGGCTAACAGGAAGAGAGTAATCCCCTCCTCTTCCCTGTATGGATAAGAGGTACATCCTATCTTCTTAATAGAGTATTTAGTAATAATTTTAGATCACATAAAATCTCTGGTTCTAAAGAAGATGTGATATCAGGAAGGTAAACTTCATTTTGGGAGAGTAGTAGAGTGGGGGGACCTAATATACTGTATGGATGAGAAAAAGTGAAAATGGAAAGTTAAAGAGGTCAATCTCTTTTACTATTTTGCCTTGGACTGCCTTCATGTTTATTTATATGATCTAGATTTAACCATGACTTTATTTACCAAAAAGATGGAGGTGGGACCTTTTGTTCTCTTAGAATGTTTCATTAGAGTGAATGTGAAAGAATGCACATACAACAATATATAAGATTAGTATGGCCTTGATCTTTTCAGGAGAAATAGCAAACTGTAGGAAAAAAGATATATATAAAATAGGCAAACAATATATAAATAAATGAATAATAAACAAATACATAAATAAATAAATGAAAATACAAATAAACAACAAATGTATAAGAAAGATATGGTCAAACAACAGCAGTGTTGTATGTATAAAAATCATCTTGCTAAATGAAGCAAATCATTTTTATACTTGGAAATATAAAAATGGGAAATTGAAAGATTAAACTCTCTTTAAGAGTGGTGGCTTTCCCTCAAGTATTCAGTGGAACTTTTTCATAGCTGAACTCCCATTCTGTAATTATTTACTTAACTTTTTGAATATTCCACTTAGAAAGACTCTTCTATTAAAGTATATTCCAAAGCTTCAAAATATTCCAGACATTAAAACTCTCCAATATTTTACAGAATTGTTGAAACAGAAATGGTAGTATCTCTTTAAAATGATTCTTCAGTGTAAGGAAAAAAATATGCCATAAACCTCTTAGCAAATGCTAGATTTCATTTTCACAAAGTGATGAAAGCTCTGCAAAAGCTTTCCTCAAAAAGAAAAACAACTCCAATCAATCAAATGACTTAAACTAAAGTATATTTTAAGCTTTGAAAAGTAGCATATCAGATCCTTCAAGTTCTGATAATGTGCAACAAGTAACTAAGAAGCAAGTGAAGAGCTAAGGCCTGTAGTACTCCCCAAAGGTCTTCCTCTCAGTTCTGCTGGGCGTTGCAGGGGATCCCTGCACATGGGCCCTGCCAGCCTCCACTGGGGACATGAGCTGAGGAACCTCTGGTGGACTTTCTGGATCCCATACTGAGGCCACTTGTGAATAAAGGACAAATGGGGCATTGGAGGGATTGAGAAATTATTTAGTACCCTGGTACCCAGCCCTTAAATGGATAATTTTACAATTACCTGAGACCCATTGGCTTTGACATGGTCCATTTGATCAGCTGAGGTGTGTTCTGAGGAAGATGTAAAACCATCTGACGGTAACTATATTTTTATCCACTTTATAAAAATAATAGCCATGACCTCAATAAGCTTAGAATCAATTATTTGATTTTTCATTGTCTAGTTCAGAAAATGCTGAGGATAATTCAAGTTGTCTGTCCCCTGTGAGTAGGTACTACGGAATGCAGTTCATCTTAATGGCCATATGAAATGTTTTATGTTCCAAATTTATGTTGTACCATATAGACTTGTAATTACTATTCATTCTTCCGTGGCTATTTCTTTTAAATAATGAGACACTCACATTTTGTATAAAAGTAGAAATTCCCAATAGGTATGTGCTCTTGGATGCTGAAAATCTCCCAAATATTTCTAACAGAAGAGTAAGTCAAACAAATTCAAGTTCCTATCCACTCTCCCTTTTCCATCCCCCTGTCCTCACCTACCCCTAAAATGTGTTTTTCTCTGTGAAATCCAAACTAATTCAACAGATATGATTTTTGACAGAAGTCAGTTGTAACAAAAGAGAATGAAATGAAATGAGAGGGAGAACAGCTCAGGTTGCCTTAGGCAGGAAGCTGCAGCACTGAACAATGTGGCGCAACCCATTTTTACGCAGAAATTCTACTGGAGTCGCTGGAGTTGTCCTAATGACAACTTCTGGCATCAACCAGCTCTTAAGGTAGGGATTGCAGGTAAGGGAGAACTAGAGAAATCATAAATGCCCTTTATTCAGACAAAATTGCCTCAAGTATAAACCTCTCAGAAAACTAAAAGCTGACTTACTATAGCACAAGGTCTAATAAATGCTTCAAAAACAAAGGAAAAAAAAGCAAAACCAAAAACCCTTTGGATCTCAGATACCAGATTCTACAGAAAGATGTGAAGATGGAGGAAGGAAGACTATAAAAGAAGCAAGGATGTTATTTATTTAAAGGAAGATCACCAATGAGGCATATTGTAGACAGGCACAGGCAATGCAAAGAGTTAATGAGCTAGGCTCAGAAGTGAGTGAAAGGGAAGGACTGGGCTAAGTCCTATCTGGAAAACTGTGTTGTCCATCTGAGGTTCCCACATTGCTTGCTACTGCAAGAAACCCTTCTTTAATATCAGCCTTCTTCCACTGATGGCTAGTGGCTTTAAAATTGGGTAGCCCACTATTTCAGAAGACTCAAAATTACCAATAACCCAAAGGATAATTAGAAGGGTGTGAGTGTTGGTTGTATGGCAGCATATTACATACATACATTACATACATTACATACATACAACATATTACAATATGTTATCAATGATGGCTTGCATGTAAGAAGTATTGTAAAATACATTATCAAGGAATTATGTGATAATGTTCATCTGTGACTCCAGAGAAAGATTTATCTTACTGTCTCATTGAAGCATGACAGTTGAACCCTGAATTCTCACAGGCTGTGGCTGCAAAATTTAAACTCTGGCTAATCATTTTGTAAAATGTAAAAGGATCCCTAAGATCATGAATTTTAAAATGGAATAAAGCTTAGAGTTCATGGAGTTCAATCCCTTTAATTTAAAGTTGACAAAAATGAGGTCTAGAGAGATAAAGGAACTTGGTAAAGGTCACACAGGTGGTAAGAAGTTGAGCAGAGACTTACATCCAGGTCTTCTTACTCCAAACCAGTGCTCTTTCCACTATCCCACAGTTCCTCTAGGACTACACATATGATTGTTATTTGAAGATCAGCCTCCCTAGGTTTGGAGAGGCTCATCATTAGAACACTGGCCATATTTTTGAATATGTGGAATTAAGGCATGCTCCTGCTCCAGTGCAATTTGCTACACTACTAAAGGTTTAATTGATAAAGAGTATATTCACAACAATGCAATAGTGAATCTTAGAAGTGGTGACATTTGCATGACAAAAAAGAAAGTAAATTGGTCATTTAATAATAAGAAGAAACAATAAATGGATAGGCCAAGTTTTATATATTTATATATACATACACCTATTAAGATTGCAAGTGCACTGGAGCAGAAACATGTCTTAATTCCATCTGAATCAAAGTGCTTTGTACTTAGCAGTTACTTAAATCTCTGGTCAATGAATGAATCAACCTACAAGAATAAAGAATATCATATAAGGACAGTTTATCTCCGAATAATTGAAAGATAATTGCCAGTTTAAGATGACTCCTATTGTTGAAAGACTGGGCAACTGAAGTAACTGAGTGCTTAATCCCAAAGCTCCTAAGTAGTAGTGTACACAATTGTATCACCTATCTAACTACTCTGAGGGTTGTATCATAGCACAGTGAAAAGCAAGAACTAAAGAGTGACTTTCCAAAGGATATGGTTTTGGCTCTTGCGTTTCCTCACTGCAGAACCAATATATACTATACTATACTATACTATACTATACTAAAGGAACAAAACCCCATGAAGCCCAAGTTTTCCTTTGTGCATTTTCTTTTGCATTGTTGCATTTTCACCCACTCTATCAAGTGGCAAAACCATTGATTTTTAATTATAATAATATTGGTAAGCTGTGCTGTAATTTTTTGTAACTGCAGGGAAAATATTTTGAAGAACAAATCACTTCATAACTACATGGCTTGGGATAAATAGTTAATTTAATAGAACCTATAGGAACATAATCAGACAATATTGCAGCTCAAATAGAAGTTTTTTTTTTCTTCTTTAAAAAAACTGTATTGGGTAATTACATAGCACATTTTAGAGGCATGAAACACTTCAATGTTGTTAATGGATCTCTCTCTCTCTCTCTCTCTTTTTAAAGCACTCTAAATTGCAGTTTCTTTTCTGGCAAAGCAAGGCAGGCAATTCTGTGAATAAAGTAAATGAATTTCTAGCGCACCAAAGAAGCAAGGAACAAAGAGTTTGACTTTCCTTTTCCTCCTTAGATGGGAGTCCCTCAAGAGAATTAGAGCCAGGAGACTGGCTCAGAAGGGTATCTTGGTGGGTGGTGGGACAATTGTCACTTCTTTGTCGCTGCTTTCCTGGGCCAGAGGAACTGGGAAGAAGTAGCAGCAGTGGCGTTTTGATTATTGAGGCAGAGTTTAAAAATGCCCACAGTGTTTTTTCTCAAAATGCCTCCATAACCACTCCTGAGTATAAGGGTCCGATCTGTCCTTCTTCCCTGTTTTCCTTCATTACAGTGAAAGCATCTTGAGCACCACTTGGTCATCTCTAAAAGCAATCCATTCTGAATTGACAAGTTGTTGCTGTTGAAAAGACTATAAGATTCCCTTCCATATCAACTGTGAAAGAAGTTACTGCTCTTTTCTATCAAATTCTGACAGGCTCCAAAATCTATGCATAGATTGCTTAAAATTATTTCTGCAATCAGGAATTCTTAACCTGGGATTTATGCATTTATCTTTTTGTTCATTTAGGTTGTAGGGAAATATTTTAGTAACTGTATTAATATAAAGTAACTGTTTAATATAAACTTTTTTCCTTTATAATCACAATTTCCTTTTGCAGTTAAAACAATAATTCTTAGAATGGTCCCACAGAGTTCATCAGAAAGTGAAAAGTGGGCCCTGACAGAAAACAAGTGAAGGAACCCCTTTACCAGATAAGTTTTATGATCCTATGTCAGGTAGGCCTGACTTTTTGTTAATATAATGAATATTCTTACCAACACATTGGAATGAGTGTGTATTATCCTTCAAAATAGTCACCTTTTCAAGTCATATGTATCTTTAAGTTGAGAAGTTATACACATTTGATCAGCTGTTATTTCTAAGCATACTTTAAACATTATCAAATGTTTTCCTCATTACAATCCCATGAACCAGTAGGGTGTGCCTTATTACCCTCATTTTATCACTAAGGGGACTTGGGCTCACGGAAGTGTGGGGACTTGCCCAGTGATACACAGCTAGGAAGTATCAAAGTTGGGATTTATCACTCCACATAAAATGCCAACATCCCACTTGGTCTGTTCCAATGAACCATTTCAGAAAGCCTTTTATAATTGCCATCAGAACGAGTTTAATGAAAAATCCTTTAGAATGCAGGGTGGGAAGGTCATTGAGAAGGTAAAGCAATGTAAAAAAAATTTAAGAGCCACAATAAGCCATTGAAAAAAAGAAAATCTCTCTCATTACTTTGTGGTCACGCTTGGTCTTTATCAGGGTTTCTTCATATCTCACAAGCACATTGCCTCTCTCTTTCATTCATTCATTGTCATTCTATGAGGATTTTACCAGGTTCTTTTCTTCCACATCAGCAGATTACAGACTCTATTTTCCACTTGACTTGGTCTCAGTCAACATCAACACTTTTTCCCTCATACAAGAAAAATATCTGTTCCTTGTATCCTTTATTACAATGTAATTTTGAAAGATACAGTATGTCATATGTGACTAACACTTTTCAAGAATTAAATTTCATCTTTGGAACAGGACAAGATATGGCTAGGGCATTGGGCCAATTGCACAAGAATCCACATAGTTTTGAAATAAGGTGGTAGATTAAAAAACAAACAAAAAAACCAACAAAATATAAGAATATGGTGGGAACTTTTTAAAGGACACACACAAGCATGTTTGCACACACATACACACACACATACACAATTCCTGAACTCTTCTAAATACAAAGGACAGAAATTAAAGGCATCAAGAGGTATAACTGTGTAACTTATATTTTAAATTAAAGAAGAAATTTCATCTAATTTAATTGTGTGGCTCATAAGATATTTGAATTAAATGAGCACACAAACTTCTAAATTTTATGATAGGCCTGGGAAACACTATTCTCTGGTACAAGTGAGAGTAATGAAAAAAATTATGTGTAAAGTGGCTATTGATCCTAAGCAAATTATTCAAATTGAATGAAAGTAGTTACACATATAGAAAACACATGTAAAGAACTTTTTAATATGAGATTGAAAATACCCAACAAATATGTAGTTGGAAGAAAGGATGTTTGTTATCTTCAACAAGCCATGTTTCTCTCAAGCAGTTTATTCTGGTCATTCTCTACTCTTTTCCCCTTACAGCCCCCTCACCACTACCCCTTCTATTCAATCAGTTTCTTTCTGAGTCTTGTCAATCCTTTATGTATCCCTTTCTCTAGCCTCATTTGATCACTATCCTCATAAAGGTCCTCAGTAACTCACAATGGGAGTAGTTTGAATCTCTGTCTCCTCTCCACTCTCTAAGTCATTTTCCACATAGTTGTCCAAATAATCAAATAATCTTAAGAAATCAAATAATCAACGAAATCTTAAGAAAGAGGTTTGACTCTGTTACTCCCCTACTCAAGATTACTCAATGGCTTCCTGTGATCTCTAGGATAAAACAGAAATGCCTCAGTATGGCATTAATACACTTTAGCTCCTGCCTACATTTCCAGCTTTATTTTGTATTAGTTCCCATCACACCCTCTTGTTCTAGACAAACTGGCCTAAATTATATTCCCCAATTGGAATTCCATTTCCCACCTCTATGCCTTTGCATATACTCCTTTCTCACTTATACCTTTTAAAAATCTTTTAGCTTCCTTCAGAGCTCAACTCAGGTGCCCTTCCCAGGGATCTTTTCCTGAAACTCCTAGTTAGTGGTTTCTCGTTCCCTAAATTATCTTGTATTAATGTATGGTCACATGTTGGTTTCTGTCTTACCCCCTGCCCCCAACTCCCCAGTGGTAATTTAGCTCCTTGAGTCCAGAGACAATTTTTTAATCCCTAAGGCTCACCACAGTGCCTTGGCATGCAGGTTCTTAATGAATGCTTTTGAATCTGGAATAACCCCAAATGGGGAAAATCCAGATAAGAAAGGTTCAATAGAACCTTTAATGGAATGGACTCTTATACAAGTGGGAATCATCTTAGTTCTTAAGACAAACAGATCTGGCTAGCCACTCTTGTCTCCCAGACTCCCAGCCAAACAAGGGCCTTCTCAATAAACATCTTGCCTAAGGTGGATCACTCAAAATCTTGAAATCAATTCAGAGATCTTTACCCCTCTCTGAATTGCAAAATAGTGTGCATAAACTTCCAAGGATAAAATAAAGGATGTCAATTTCCCTCATCTCCTCTTTTAATGTTTCACAACAAGAAAAGATATATTTTAGAGTAGATAGAGTAATAAAGTTCAATAATATGGAAAGAATGTGCTGTATAGGAGACAGTGCTGACCCTGGAGTAAGGAAGGCCTTCAAATCTACCCTCTGATACCTACTGGTGCTTTGATTGTCATGGAGTCATCCAACTTTTCTGAGCTTCAGTAAACTCTCTAGAACTCATCTGCTAAGTCTGGTTTTGATCTATCTGAAATCACAAATTGCTTATATAACATTGAAATCATTTTATGATTCCCTACACACTGCTATGTTTTTATAGTCCCAAACTACAAGCATCTCTAATTCACTCTAATCCACTTACATAGATCACAACTCTTCTATCTATGTAAATAACTCAGCAGGAAGTCTTTGAAGATTGCTAAGATATTTGACAAATGCAACCTACTGTAGGCAACATAGAGATGATCCTCTCTGATCAAACCAGAGCCTTCCTTGGACAACAGACATCGATACCCAAAACCTTTGCAGTTTGATGGAAGCTGCTAGACCTCCATTTACATAGCCTTTAAAAGCATAGATTCATCCATACACCACAATGAGGCATTAGAGGAGGAAGATGAAGTTGTATCCTCTTCATGTCCTTGGGAAAGATACATCCTGATGAAGAAGAAAAATTCAGCTTGCATATATAAGTAGGGAGCCATCCTACAGATCATATAACTATAGCACTCAAACCCAAGGTATTTAAAAAAATAAAAACTAACTTATTACACCAAAGAGTTAGAGAGAAAAAACAAAAGCGCTGAGACAGGTCCACTACCCTCCAGAGTACCTCTCTTTAGCCATGGCCTCCAGATAAATGAGTCAAGAAAAAAAAATCATTACAATGGATTGTGGAAAGGCTACTTGGAATTCTGGCCAGCTTTCCTACATTAGAGAGGCAAATTATCAGACTCCCTCTAAAGGTAAATGTCACTATTCCAAAATGAAAAGTACTCTGTAGATTTGGGGCAGACAGGGTAGGAGAAAGACAGGAAGGAAGGGCAAACTATTATATTCCGCCACTTTTAAGCATGTGATCACAGCACCAGAGAGCACAAATGCAGACTGACTGGGGACCTCAGAGGGCAAGAAGTATCAGATGTGAGATTCTAAGTGCTCATATGGACAGGGGGATAGTCAGGTTAACTATGATGATATCATACACCATAAAAACAGGAATACTAACTCCTCTCAGAATTATAAAATGTTATTCCCTAACTACTGTTTCATCAGATTCTGTTGTTTTCCATCCTGCCTATGAAAAGAAATGTCTCAACAGTACTGAAATGTGTTATTACTTCAGTGTGACAGCATTATGGACATGAAGCCTAATTAAGCTATTAATTTTCAACACACATTGTCTATTAGAGTATGGTAATGGATGTCTGTATAGGGCATTTTATTTCTTATTTTTATAATTTTGATTCAGTTCCCTATAATTGAAAAGTGAGGCCTCAGAAACTTGCTATATATTTTCCTCTACTTTCCTGTTTTCTTTCCGATTTTGGCAGCATTCATTTTGATTGTGGAAAAGCTTTTAAATTCCAGGTAATCAATATGCTCTACTTTATCCTATAATCTTCTCTATCTCCTGTTTGGTCATAAACTCTGCAAATATATAAATCTAACAGGTCGATTTTCCCATTCTCCCCTAATTTACTTATGCTCTCACCCTTTATGTGTAAATCATGTACCCATTTTGACTTTATCTTGGGATATAGTATGAATGTAGGTATATGGCTAGTTTCTGCTAAACCGCTTTCCAGTTTTCTCAATATTTTTTTTCAAATGGTGACTTCTTATCCCCAAAGCTAGAGTCTATGGGTTTACCAAACACTAGATGTCTATGATCATTTACTATTGTGTGTTGTGCACTTAATTTATTCCATTGAATCACCCCTCTATTTCTTAGTCAGTATCAGATTGTTTTGATAATTCCCACTTTGTAATATAAGTTGGATTGCCTTATCACTTTCCTTAAGATTTTTGAAATATGAACTCAAAACAAAACAAAACAAAAAACCCAACAAATTTCGTTCTCAAGCAGTTCTACTGTAGAATAAAGTTAAATGTCTACTGGGTGCAGGACAATGTGGGAAGAGAAGGGTGAGCTAGGGAAAGGGAACTGGGGAGAAAATGTAAATTCTTAGTCCTCAAAGAATTCACTGTCTAGTTTTGATTACTATATTTTCTTCAATTTGTTTATATTGACCATAGGATCTGATTCAGTAGAAATAAACTTCATTATTTAATATGTAGCAAACAGTATTAAATAAAATTGGGAAAGATACTACACATGATGGTATTTTCATTTTGGGATAGGGTTTTTTTTTTTAATTTCACTTGCACACTCTAGAGGATCCTGCCACTTTTATTAGCACTGCTGAATAAAGAGACATTTGATCTCCTACAACATTGAACTAAAAAGAATGGATATTTTAATAACTCAAGAAAAAGGTCAACATAACCTCACAAAACATGGTAATTTTTCTTTAAAAAATAAAGCCACCAGCTTTTTATGTATTATTTTTCACAAAGAAAACAACTAGAAATGTCACACAAAAGTTGTTCTCCATTTTGATCTTCATAATGAAATAGAAAATAGCACAGTATGAGTGAGGGTGAATTGAGATCTAAAATGTCATTATAGTTTCATCATGACATCTGTGCTTCCTCTTACTCCTTACCCTAGTTTTACAGATGTCCTAGGATCTGATGACTATCCATCATGAACCTGGGTCTCAATTTCTATGAAAATCTAAGTTAATTCCAAAAAGGACAGATGCATTAAGGGTTAGGAAGCTATAGTTCATTGATCTAAGCCAAATTCCTTTCTGGGGTGGCACTTAGGAAGTCAGATACAATTTCAGAAATCAATCTGACCTTCAAAGTTGGCCCTCTAAGTGGTCTGGAGTGAATCTAATCTGAAAATGGATCTCACCATCTTGGATACAGTTCTTCACACATATGCAACAAGGAGGCCATGTGAGTACAGTCAATAGGTATTTTAGCCCCAGACCACATTGCAGATACACAACAGTTATAATTAAATGAAACACGCTGCTTGATTAGTAAAATTCCTACAGTTTATCAAGCAGTCTGTCTTTCAACTGTTTTAGTTCAGCTACTGGAAAATCAGGAGACTGGTGCGGTGGAGTCAGAAGAGCTGAGTTTATATCCCGACACTAATATTTCCATGTGGGCAACTCTGGAAAAGTCACTTTACCATCCTGGATCCCAGCTTCCTCATGTGCACAATACTACTTCCTTTACAGAGCTCCACAGAGCTAAAAGGGAAACACTTTGTCAACTTTGTCAATAGTTTCCGCTATTGTAATCATGAAAGTCACTTATATTTATATGCATGTTTCTTCGCATCTCAAATTTGATTTATGCATTTCTTTCTGGTGTTAATCTCAAAGCTGAAGTTTGGAACTGAACCGTTTTTCATTTGTCTATGATGTTGACTAGAAGGGGAAAAAGAGTCTTACAATCTGCTCTATTGCTGGAGTTTGGGGATGTTAAACAGTATAGATGAGTCAATGATGACAAGTGACTAAAAGTGAATAATGTCTATCTGACTTGCTTCCAATCAATGGCAAGAAGGTAATAAGCTTACAATTCAGGCTTTCTGCAAATGTTCTGGGTCCTTTCTAATGGATGAAATTCCAAACAAATGAGCATAATTTGCTTTAGGAGATAACAACAAAAGCATATAAAGTGGGGACATGATCCCCCAATATTCCAAGACAGTAAAGCATTATTATTCAGTGGAAAGCTTCCAACATTTGATAATGGATTAAGTTTATTTATGTGCAATCTCATGAATTCAATTATGGAAGTGAACATTAACTACACTACCCCACTAAAAATGCTTGTACTTGTTTTTATATAGACTCTTTTTTGTTGATGTGCCCAAATTATTCAATTAAACTAAAAAACACAGTGGCAGTACTCCACTGCTGCAAATTCAGCTCCCAGCATAGATTTGGTGGATCAATTCTGAATGTAGCGCAAATTCCCTAAAGCAGACCCTGCTAATTTATTAAATTTTGCTGGAGCGTAAAGAAATACACATGCCAATTGGGTTGCTTAGACTCATTAGCTGAAATAAAAACTATTGTCATAAAAAGTAATGACAAAGTAATGGTGATTTCAGTTGTGATCTCAAATAGTGGAAAACTATTTTCATGTAATCTATGGATCTGTATCCATGGCCAACTGGTTGCTTGGCTATCAGATAGAGTTCAAATGAAGTACACTTGCTATAAATGCTAAGGTAGACCTGGGAATACATTTGATGTGGGTGGCTTATTTTTGCAATTCCTCCTGGAATGAAGGGACTACTATGACCTTCAGTATCTCACAGCATTCCTTAGTCAGATCTTCTCTTTGTTATCTGAAAAAAGTTTCACAAATAGATAATTTATCTTCTTTTGTGTAATGTCTAGATATCCAAATACATAAATAGTCTGGTTTGGTAGAAATAGAGGTTAAGTGATTTGTCCAGGATAACATATTTTGTAAATTGCAGAGGCAGGAAATGAATGTGTGTCTTTTTGATTTGAAGCCCAGAATTCTGTCCATTCGATAGCATTGCCTCTACAAAGTTTGGCTGCTAGCTAGAAAATGACAAATAATATCTAATAGGATGTCCTATATTTAAGTCATGGAGCTGAATTGCCTTTTCCATGATGGCTCAACTAAGAAAATACATGAGAAAACTATCTCCTCCTTTGTAGAACTTAGACATTTTATGTTTAAAAAAAACCCAAAGAACAAATTAGCCAAAAATGTCCCTAAGACTTAGTATACATATACTGAGATATTGCACTAGCTTCAAAATAGGATATTTGATTTTCAAAAGTGGAGGATGAATATAAAGTATCATCTAATCCATTTATAACAGGAGTATCTAACTTTTTTGAAAGTTGTGGACCCCTTTGGTAACTTGGTGGAACCACTGGGCTCATTTTCAGAATAGTCTTTTGAAATGCATTAAAATACATAGAATTACAAGCAAACCAATTATATTGAAATGAAGTTTATCTATCTATCTTTCTATCTGTCTATCTATCTATCTATCTATCTATCTATCTATCTATCTATCTATCTATCTATCGTCTACCTATCTACAAGTTCATGGACCCCAGGTTAGTAATGTCTAATTTAGAAAATTGAAGAATTTTAGATGGACCATTGATTCGGAATTGGAAGAGACCTTAGAAGTCAATCTACTTTTGGCATTTTACAAATGAAGAAACTGAAGCTTAGAGATGGGCAGTGATTTGCTGAAACTCACTCACACAGTATCAGAGTGAGGAATTGAATCCAGTTCCTTGAAAGTGAGATACAGCACATTGAGCAATGGGAAAATGCTTTCTCCCATGGCACAGTGCCAAGAGTGTTTGATTTGGAGTCAGTACTTGCCTCCTAAATGGCTTTGGGCCAATCTTTTCATAGTTCCCCATTATCCCAACATTCACGTTAATGAAATTTAGACTGCATGTGACCAAAATGATCTATTGTGGCCAAACTTTTCTTTATGTCTTAAGAAACATCAAGAATCACTTGGTGCCTGTGTGACCTCAAGTGATACAAAGCCATGAAGTGTAGAATTTTGCTTAACAATAGTCCTCAATATTGAAACTTGGTATCATTGGCAAAGGGGTCTGCTCTGCAGTACTTTTGGTCCTGCACAAAAATATGCAGTGTACCAATAGTTTGACTGTCCTAAAATCAAATCTGGGACTCCATCAGCAATGTTTCCAGCAACATGACCTGTGCCTGGTGTAGGCATACAAGCACTGGTAGTTAAAGAGAAAATTAATCTGGCGGTACAGCCCCATAGGATTTCTCATGTACTTTTTATGCACATAAAATCAGCAGGAGGGAGGTTGCTGAAGTGCAGAGAATGCTGAACTTGGAGTCAGGAAGACCTGAGTGGAAAGTGCTTCAGACATTACCATTATCAGATGTTTCTTAGGGACGTGACCCTAAGCAAGTCCTAGGAAGAGTATTTTTGAGGGCCAAAACTATCTGTGGAACCAGGCTCAGAGTTATGGTGAAGATCCATGGAAGCTGTTGCAAATCTTACTAGGGGATTTAAATGTGAACTTGCAATAGTTGTCTTGATCACAACCCTGTGAGGCAAGAAGGGAAACTGATTCAGAGAGGTTTGGTGATATTCTCTAGAATGGACAATAGCTAACCTCTAGGTTAGAGAATTAAATACTAGAAGATCATTCCCAGTCCTCTTTCCAGTAACAGCACTTTGGATTAGGCCCACCTCAGTAGTTGTCAGGCTTGAAAAGGTCTTTAAATAGCTGCCAAAATCAGCCTGTGTTTAGATCAGGTTTAGCTGCTGCCTTTGAACACCCACTTTTGATATGCTGCTTCAGTGGATAACGACAGGCTGCATGGAGCCTGACAAAGACAGAGTGGGCCATACACCAAGGCCAGCGTGTACACACACTGGACAGCATATATGATGAGAATCTCTGTAAAGTGAAAGTGTCTGTGGGATTCAAGCTGGTTGGGCTCCAGGGTCTGGGACTGAGCTGTAGAGGAATGGCCACTGTGGCCCCTCACAGTGTTCTAACTGCAAAGGTTCACAAGTAAGGAGACAGAATCCTCTTGCCCCCGGAGGTCGCTCAACCCACATCTGTCATCTATTATGACCTTAGATGTGCTTCTACACACCAGCAAGGGTTACCCTCTTTTTGCCCATTCTGATTGAAATATGTCCTCTCTTTTTTAGGATGTGGAATCAAATGGGTTTGTCAGAAAACTCACTAGACATGTTACAGACTAAAAAAGCCTCGCAGAGTTGCTAAATCAGAAACTCATTATTACTTTCATGCCAGGGTTCCAACAAACAAAATCCTTGTCATTGTACTTTTTGTTACCTGCAAAGGCAAGTTTTTGAGGTGGAAAATTGTACTTTTCAGAACTGAATCCCAAAACCTCTTATTCTGATCAGTTTGGCAGAGTTGGGGTCATGAAATTACCAATTCTGCACTTTGCTTGAATCTGTAACAAATGTTTCGGCAGAAAGAAATAAAGGTGAATATATTGCAGCCAAGAGATTACAAGCCCAGGGATGCACTTATTTGGGGGAAAATTTGAAAAGGAAAGACTGTTTGCAGTGCTGCAAACTTCGAGAAAATGAATTAATTCACAGCTGTTCACATTAATGAGCAACAGTCTTGTTGCAGTTCAAGAGGGACCCCAAAAGGTTGGGGTCTGCTTTGTGAGATGTCTCAAAAGGATTTGCAGGCTCAGATTCATCTACAAGTCAAAGAGCAAAGTTTATTATAATCGCAATGCCAATTAAAGCAGGCTAAGTTCTGAAAGAAGTAAGTAAAGGACCAGGGGCAAGAAGATAAATTTACAGGGAAAAATTAAAGAGACCAGGTGCTTCATGTCACTGATATGCTAATTGTATGGCTTAGAAGTGGAGTTGAGGAATGGTCTGGTTCTGCCTAGATGGAAAACCCATAATTTTCTGGGCAGAGCTAGGGGGAGGAGGGAACCTTTCAGAGGTGTGTTTTTAGGCCTGAGACATTACTAGGTCAAGTGGCGGACACCCAATTTTGTTCTGCATCTGCGTCAACTTTGAGCACCTCATTATTGTTGCTCATTAGTCTCAGAAACTGTTATCACCAACCAACAGTCTGTTATCTGACAGTCAGCAATATTTGTGGGCTCAAAATCCTGGTCAGATAGAGTAAATTGGAGCAGGATAGTCTAGAGGAGGAAATTCATCATTTCTAACTACATCACTCCCAAGATCAGGTGGCCTTGGGGTTATTGCTGCATCCTCCCTAAGAGCTGCACCACATTAATCTGGAATGTATTGCTCAATTCAAAAGGAAAAATTTGCATATGATGTCAGAAATTAGGCTTTGACTTTATCAGTGTTGTGATAATGGAATAATCAATTAATAATTGATTGGGGCCTTTTCTATATTTTTCGGCTCTCTGCAATAGGATGTATTTTTTAGTGCTTCAGAGACCTTGATGAACCAATGAGTCATGGAATCCCTCTGGGATTATTTTAATAGCTATTTGTAACCTTAATATTTTAGCCATAATCCTCCAGTATCAAAGAGGTCAGTCTTATTATGAAAGACAGTTTGGTGTTGGAAAGTGTTGGTGTTATGTTTACTCAGAGTCAGGAAGAGCCGGCTTCCAATTTTGCCTTTAACTCCTTATGTGAACCTGGGTGACTTTCCCTTTCTCAATCTATTTCTTCATTTTTAAACAAATAACATCTGCAGCCCATTATCTTTCCAGGGATTTTATGAGGCTTAAAAGGGCTCATGTAAGAAAAATAAATTTACAACCTTGAAATTCCATATAAATGTCAACTATCCTTAGCAATATGTTCTTAAAAGCCTCTATTAAGAATGATAACATATTCATTTTTTCCTATCTGTTTTTCTGTCTGGGACAGGTTTAATTGAAACAGGACCTAGCCTTCCTATTGGAAAAAGCAGATCATTGCCAGAACTAGCAGGGAGCTAGGAGGTTACCTAGTTTAAACTGAACTTGAACCACAATTGCCCCACTACAGTATTACAGCCTACTTTACGACTGCCTGCAACAGCCCATTCCAAAAAAGGAGAGCTTTAATTTCTTTTTCTTTTTTTTTAAATAGCTTTAATTGTTAAGAATTTTTTATCTTGCATGAATCCGAAGTCAGCCTCTCTACAACTTCACCTTTCTGATTAAGACCAATTATGCCATCATTTTTGGTAGCATGAAGCTCCAGTTAATCTATCACTCCAAGGAAAAATACTAGCAGAAACCCCCATCTCTTCACCTCTACCTCTTACAATTGCTAGTTTCTGCCAAGATTCAATTCAAACTACAGACATTTACATTCTACTTGGAGACAATCATCTACTAGAGCTTCAACCTATATTTTATTCCAGATATTCCAATGAGTTGAAATGAAAAGAAAGATTGCAAATAATAGGAATTAAAAATGTTTGTTGATCTAGACTAGAAACATCAAACATGTGATGAGTGGGGATAGTGTGTATATGTATATAACACACATATATGTATGTATGTATGTATCTATCTATCTATATATATGCATACACAGGAGATCTGGTTGAATTCAAGTTTCACCTCTGACATAGACTGGCTGATAGAGAATTGGCTTCAAAGCAAGGAGATCTGGGTTCAAGTTTCACCTCTGACATAGACTGGCTGAGTGACCCCAAGTTCCCTCGCCCTAGAAAGTAATTTCCAATACCAATGAAATCACAGTAACAGATCCTAGCCGGTATAGTCCTACACAGTGTCTCTCCAAATGGAAAGTAAGCTTCTTGAGAGTATGTGTAGCTCCCCAGCATATATTCTTTTCTTTTATCAGCTACCAAAGGTGGTTTTTTAAAATAAATTATAACATTTTATTGATAGAACATATGCATGGGTGATTTTTTACAACATTATCCCTTGCACTTTTGTTCCGACATTTCCTTTCCCACCCCTCACCGCTACTCCTAGATGGCAGGCAGTCTTATACATGTTAAATGTATTATTGTATAGCCTAGACACAATCTATGGGTGCAGAACCGAACAGTTTTCTTGTTGCACAGGGAGAATTGGATTCAGAAGGCAAAAATAAGCTGGGAAGAAAAACAAAAATGTAAGTAGTCCACATTCATTTCCTAATGTTCCTTCTCTGGGTGTATATCAGCTACCAAAGTTGCTCTCAATTTCTCATCACTAGTTGGTTTCGAGTGGCTTCATGTAAAACTTGGTTTTCTGAATGGGAGATCGTAGCTTTATTTTTGTGCTACGTGGTGTTAGAAACTGCTAGTTAACAGTCTAGAAACAGGAGAAGGTTTATCAATTGACTGTCAATTTCAAGTAGGTTAAGAAATATTTATCAACCTATGCAAACAGGCAGGATTAGCTCCAAGTGAATAGCACTTGAGGGTGCTGAAGTTTCAGCTTTACCACCTCCCAGGAGTTCAGAGAGGTCTACCTTAGAAGGGCGAAGGTAGATGTTTCCTGTTACTTGTTGTAGGTGAGATTTTCACACCATTTAGAAAACTCAAGAGTGACAGACTGCTCAGTCCATTAACAGAGGGAGTGCTATTGATCTGTGGCTGGCAGAATTGAAAGGGGCTCATTGTCATCCTTAAGAAATTTTATCATTCAGCTCCTTCTAGCTCTACAATACCACTGAAAAAGAGGCCTATGCACTCTCAGTTCAGTCAGATGAATGCACTTTACCTTCGTACAAATGCCGTGTTCATTGCAGTCAACAAACAGTGATAAAAGCCTGAAACATTCCCCTTAGATTCTTAGTCAGAAATACAAGTAAATTTTAAACAGTAAAAGGGACCCCAAAGCAAACCAAACAGAAAGCAAGCTGTCGTGTTGGATCAAGAATCACTTGAGGTCTAATACTATGGACTTGGGAATTCATCAGGAATTTGAAGTAGCTATTTCTATGCCTTAGGCTTTAAAAAAATGGATTTTATACAGAATCAAGGTTACATGTACTCGGGGAAGGGAAAATAATTCCTTGTCTTCAAACTGGAAGAAAAAAAAACAACAACAACGAAGAATACAGCAGGAGGTAGAGTAGGTAGAGTGAAATGAACTCATAATTTAACACAATTGATTGGTTCTAAACCTGAGACCCTGAGAGATTAAAGACAAAATGTCTGAAGGCAGTTGCTATTCCCAGAGTGTCGCAAGCAATCCAGACTTTCTAAAATCATCAAAAACACAAGCAAAATAAATGCCAACTAGAAGAGTAATCATTGAGGTTACCATCTAATGGTACATTGGATAGAGTGCTGCGTTTGACTTTAGCAACATCCGAGTTCAAATCCAGACTCAGTCACTTACTAGCTGTGTGTTTCTAGGCAAATAATTAACCACCGTCTGCCTCAGTTTCCTCAATTGGAAGATGAGGATAACAACAACTATCTTCCAGGTACAACTATGTGAAGTCATTTTGAAGGTCAAATGAGATAAATATGTGTGAAGTGTTTCGCACAGTACCTGAGACATATAATGTCTTGTTTCTCCCTCTCCCTTCTCTCCTATTCAATGTAATTTGACTCAATGAACATTTATTAAGCACCCACTATGTTTAAAGCACCTGTGGAAGGTACTGATGAAATAAAGGTTTATACTACAAACACTGAGCTCTCAAGTAGCTGATTTTTTAAAAAAAGAAAAATCATTCTATTAAAGTATTTCATTTGTTAGAAGAAGTGTAGGGTGGGAATAGAGCAAAACCTAGATTAAAATTCTACCTTTGGTACTTACTGTGTGATCAAGGGCTGCTAGGTGCTGCAGTAGATATGATGCCAGATCTGGAATTAGGAAGGAATTAGGAAGGCTCATCTTCCTGAGGTCAAATCTGGCCTCAGGGACGTAACTAGCTGTGTAACTCTGGGCAAGTCATTTCACCCAGTTTGCCTCAGTTTTCTTATGCATAAAATAAGCTGAAAAAAGAAATGGCAAAACACCGTTGTCTTTGCCAAGAAGAGTCCACGACTGAACAACAAAAACTTGCCTTCAAATGTTCTTCTGAAGATCAAATAAGAATGAATGTTAATTACTCTGCAAACCATAAAGTGCTATCATAATAGGTAGTGAGTCTCCCAGCTATTATTATTGTTACTTTTCAGATTCTGTGGAAAGAGTCAGAGCATCTGTATACAAAGCCTGGCAGAGTGTCTCAAATAGAAGGTGCTTAATAAATATCTGTTGATTATTAGTTTGTTGGTCCATGTCACATTCACAGATGTCACTTGACTGTGTCCTCCATTCTGCCTAGAGCTCTGTCAAATCAGCAAGACCACTGGGCCAAAGTCATTTTCCTACCAAGCTAGAGGATCAAAACTGGGAATGACCCCTTAGTTGGTCTTGGTTTTTCCTAAAGGAGGAAAAAAAAAGAGAAGCCATGGTTTCAATCACCCCAAATATACCCCCCAAAAGAGGAGCTGGGACTGCTTTTCTTTTCCTTCTCAGAAGGGTAACAGATCAAAAGTGAGAAAAGACAGTAGCCTAAGATCCAATTTAATGTGATGGACTTCTCCTGACCTTAGATTCGGCCTCTGCCCCACACCTCATACCTTCTACTCTGCCCCACAGGGCTTCAAAGTTTCAGCCAAATAACTGGGTCGAGAGACCAGAAGCTGACCTATGCTCTCCCAGTTTTAAAAGAGCCCCGGATATGCTGTATTAACAAGGCAGGGGAAAGAGAGCTTGACAGGCGTTAAGCAGCTTTCTTAATTTCATCTGTTTATGTAAATCTAATTACACTGAATATTAATGCTCTTTTCTCCAACACTTTGCACTGACCCCAATTCTTAGATGTATAACAAGCAATTAACAAATGATAGTGACTTCATTATACCTAAATTTGCAGGCAGTTGACTTGTCTGCCTCAACCATCTTTTATCTGTAACCCCAGTCAGACTGGGTGAATGGAAATCTTAGCCGGCAAGCTTGGCATGAGGTGCCTAGTGGTGTTGCCAAGCACTATGCTAGGCACGGTAAAAGGGTACACAAGGAAGATATGAATGCTGCTTCTTTCAAATAACTTATCATCTACTTGGAGACTGCAAACACAAGAAACTTTTCAAGTACTCTCTTTAAAGTACCACTGCCAAGAAGTATAAATGAGACTGAGCACATTCAAGCTCTAAGGAATTTAGGGAAGGGGAAGGGAATTGATATTTGTATAGCACCTATATAGGCAGGCACTGTGCTTAAACACTGTTTTAAAAATCTCATTCGATCTTCATAACAATCCTGGAGGGTAGGTGCTTTTAGCTTCTCCATCTTGTAGCTAAGGAAACTGAGACCGAGAGGTTAAGTGACTTAGTCACACAGCTAGTAAGTTTTGGAAGCTAAATTTGAATCCAGGACTTCCTAACTCCAAAGTTCTATCTATTGAGTCACTAAGTGCTTCTAAGTAGCATGGAAGGTCCCCATTCATGAACGGAGATCAATTATATGCCTAAAAAAATCTGGGGATTGCAGTGAGCTGTAAAAGCAAAATAAGCCAGTGGTGTGAAAGGACTACAGAGAAAGGCAGTTTAATCTTTTCTATAGGGTAAGACATATCATTAACAGTACTGTGTTGTTAGTCACATGACTATATCTATCTATCTCTATTTCTAGTTATGTATCTATGTCACAATCCTCCTGGATATGACATACCAAATGTAGCACTAGGGGTTTTCAATGTATTGCCAATGGTTCCACATACTCCTTTCTTATGTGACAAGACTTGTAGGACCCAGGGAGAGTTCCCTTCACTCAAAAACATAAAACCCAAACCAAAAAACAAGAGCACTCCACCAGTTCCCAAACCAAAATAAAAAATTCAAGACATCTAGAATTGTATCCTTCTAGAGGCTTTCTTTCAGTTTACTCTCATCTTTGAACATAAAGTTAGTTAGCTATATTAAAATAATTCACACTAAGGTGCTAACTAATTAATAACAGGATCTGCTTTCAGGATAACAGGCCATAAAGGAGTAGCATGAAGACACAGGGGGCCTGAAAGGGCAGAACAGAAAGGGGAGGTTAATGTTGAACCAAAAATTGTTTGGTTTCATCTATGACTAACATGAAACAGAATTCCAGCGTTTCCACATAGTGAATATGTCTTTTGGGGGATGAAAATTGCTCCCAGAAGTAAGCCAAGTATCCTTTGACAAGTGGCCAACGCCAATTCCATTTGGGCTCTGGTTCCCTCATTTAGTGCTTCGTTCTGTCATTCTGAAAATTTTGCACTGAGCAAAGACAAGGCCTTGATGTAAATGAGAGAGAGAGAGACACGAAAGCTCTTTTTTTTTCAATATAGGAATTCTAAACTCTGGCAAAAGGCTGTCCAACAGAGCCCTGTAGGTGGTATTAGAAGCACCTTTGATTAGCTCTCCTAGTCAAATCATAGTCATGGAGACTTCACCAAACAGGTAGGTAGTAGCAAAAGTAAAATTCAGGAAGGCAGTTGAGCTCAATTAAAGGCCACTATGAATCAGACAGAGGTGAGTGGGTGAAGGCATTTGGGAAACTAGATACAATTCAAGCAATCTGAAAATTCCAAAGCTCTCCAAAATTCTTGACTTTCTTTAGGTATATTTTTCAGTTCTGATGCTAATGCCTCTATTTCTGTATTATAATGGCCTTCTTAAACCTTCAGCTTTTTCCAACCAAAGTTTTTTTTTTTTCTTTTTTCCCTTGTGCTCTGATGAGGTATGGAATATACTTGATTACATGTCTTAAAAAGGCATTCAAAAGTAGGGTTTAGCTGGAGTTAAGATTGCAAAAAGGCAGCATATTAGTAAATATTTCAGCCAGGCTTGTTTGCAATCTATGCCCCAGGTGCAGAGGAGCAAAGAATTGTGAATGGAGAGATGATGTTTTTGAATCTCTAACCCTTTTCCTGAAATTTTATTTTTGTGTCTCCTAGAGTTCTTTGAATGTTAAATATTAAATCAGGTGACACTCAAACTCTTTAAATATAAAAAAGTGAAAATTAGCTAGGCTTGTGAATAGACTTACAGAGAAGACAGCAAATATATTTGAAATGTCATCCAGTCTGTTACTCTGTTGCATTATTCTCTCAGTTTTACCATTAACGCATATCACTTTGATTGCTTTTTTCCTCAAGGTGAAGGGGAAGGAGATTCCCAAATTTAAGGCTTATCTGGCCCCTTCCTATAAATGCAAATTTTATGCAGGATAGACATACATTACACTCACAGGATCAAATATAAAAGCCACGCTTTGGTTTTCAAACTCCTTCTTAACCTGCCCTCTCTCTGCTGAATTTGGAAGGACCCTTCCAGTGAGGACCTCTGGGTGATTCTGTTCTTTCTGGTCCCTACATGGATGAATTCTGCAATCCTGAACAGGGGACGTACCTTAGTGGGTAGAGTGCTGATCTGAAAAAGTCAAGATAAAGATGTTTGGACTTCCTGTCTTTGATATATTCTTGCTGTGTGACTCTAAAAGAAATCACTTAATCTTTCAGTGACCCAGGAACTCTGTAAGACTATTTCAGACAAATCTCAGGTCTACACCGGTACAAGGAGTTTAATAACTAGAATTCCCTATCTCAATCAAATCACAAGCGCACACACAAAACAACAAAATGACGATATAAATACCTCATCTGTAAAAACTGCACACATTACTCTCAGGGTGCTGGAGGATGAGCCAGGCCTGTTACAGGTGAGGGGACTAGAAGCATTGGTTAACAACATAAGCTACTGAGGGAACACGATTTGGATTTATCCTTTTTTGTTACAGAGATATATAATAAAATTTCTTTGCTTACTGATGATGGCAGATTTTGTTTCCCATTGGGAAACATCCCCCAGGACTTGGGATCTGAACTTGAATTTCACTTCTGTTTCTGGACCCCATCAGTCTAACTCTTGATTTGGCTGATGGAGAAAGAGCTCGAGAGCTTTGGGTCTGCTTCTAAATAGAGGCTCAAGCCTCATCAAAGGAGCAGCAGAATTATCAATCCATTGAGGAAACTGAGGCTCATGCAAGGTCACATATCTAGAAAGTGCCTTTGAAAATGACACATACCACAGATCTCTCAGGCTTGCTGTGAACCTCAAATCAAATGATGTCAGCATCCTAGCCAATATGCAAATGATTTGCAATGTCAGCACAGGGAACCTCCCTCACCAGGGCAGACACCAGGGCCTCTAAAATGTACTACGCTAAAACAGTTTTCTTTCAGATACGGATCAGAACCATCCTTGCCATGTTCTCCTAGATGGGACTTCTCCGACCTTGGGGCTGCTATTAGCCTATGTGTCTGCACAAGGAGAATAAAGTATCTCTAGTCACTTGAATGACATTGGCAATGTTTCACTGTGGCATATCTTTATGTCTCCTACCACCTTCATCTGACTTTGCTGTTACATCAACCCATTTGTGAAAAATAGCTGTATTTTCTCATGACTTATAAAAAGTGCTAGAATTTCTGAAGTATTTTCTCATGACTTATAAAAAGTGCTAGAATTTCTGAACTAATAGTACCCTCTTCTGACAAAAGTAGCTTCTGTAGAGAATGACAGCACTACAGCCATGTATTTGCTCATGGCTGTGCTTGTTCAAGCAGGGAAGAGATAATGATGATGGCCAACTGTCAGGAATGGAATGAACAGAGGACCTCTAGAATCTGGAATACTGCCCCTGTCCCCCCACCGCTCCTTCAGGAACACAAAGACATTCCGGCAGTTGAGCAAAAAAAAAAAAAGAAAAGAAACATTCTCAGGCCTTTTTCTCATACTGCTTTAAAAGGTAAAATAGAAAACACAGAGGATTCAGTTCTTTCCTCCCCCATCTGGGATTTTATTTCCATTAAAAAAAAACAACACCACATGTTTTTAAACCTTGAATTCCTATGATCAAAGCAATAAGCATCTTCCTTTTTTATTTTCATTAACCACCTGTGTAAAAGTGCCCTCAAAATTCTATTTGTTTTGGCCTGTATCAGAGAATTAGGAGCCACCTGAAGACAACCACTTGCCATAGGGAGGCTATGGCTCCACATCTGGTTACTAAGGATGTGCTCATGGTGATAACCCCAAGGAGAAATAAATAAACTCAAATGACCACACAGCTATCAAGGAATGAAAGTGATAGGGATGCTGAATATTCCAGCTGTCAAAGGGGAATGAATTCTGATAGCTGCCAGCAATTTAGGGTAAACTTGAATAAAACACATAAACCAGAATCCCTCCCCAATGAATAGTGTTTCTGCCTAATATCACTGTGTGCAGTCATGTGCATCTCTGGAAGTGTAAACATTGAAAACTAGTGACTCCACTTACTCAGTGCCCCCTGGGGTGTATACATATTGACTATAATCTGAGTGCCATATGCACTTTCAAGGGGTGACAATGCAGATTTCCCAAAGCTCCTGGTGGTGCTCAATAGGGAAAGAAATTAAATATAAAATCAAAGTACAAGTTGGTTAAAAGAATGACAAATTTAAATCCATCACAGTCCAGAAATCATAGAAAATATGTCATCCTTTTTGTCCAAACATAGCACATTGGAACCCAGAATGACAGTTCTGCCTTTTTATTTTTTTTACCTCTTTCTACTTCAGTTTTCTTCTCCATAAAATGAGTATGTTGGATGAAATGATCTGTAACACTAAATTTGGGATCCCAAGTCTCTTTGACCTAAGTCCACCTCACTACAGGGGGCCTTCAGGATTGAATTTGAACTTCCTCTTCTTCCTAAGTAGAGAATCTCCTCTATGAATATGACTTCAATCTTAATTCTACACCCTCCTCCCCACCTCAAATCAAAGATGAAAAGTTACTAGGAACTTATTATAGAGAGTAAAGAAGAAAGTAGGCCCTATTTAGAATCAGAGAATCTGGCTTTGACTCCCACATCTGACATCTGCTACCCGGCTAACCTTAGGTAAGTTAACCATCCTGGCCCTCTATCAAATGAGCGAGACCAAATTAAATAAGTGATGAAATAAGATTTGACACTATGTTACAAGGTAACTCGATACTCTCTTTGTAGAAAGTAGACAGGGCAGTTGAGTAAAAATGGCTCTGAGTATCTAAACAGTTTCATCATCCTCATGTTTTTGTTCTAAAGTTTAATATTCTGGAAGGGATTAGTGGTTGGGGTACACTGCTAGGCAGCTATACACATCCCCTATACACATCCCCCATGGATATGAGCCTCACCAGGCTCCCCATGGTGTGGGAGGAGTCAGAGAGCAGTTACCTAGGTATCCAACTGACCTCACAGGTATTGCCCGTGACATGTGTGCAGACAGAGCTTTGTGAGGTCACGTCTTTCTGGGTAATAAAGGCAGCAGGTCCTGCCATGTCCTTATCCACACAGACAGGGAACACAGAAGGAGGGCAGCTCTGAACTGAGGGGCCAGGCCCAGTAACTCCCAAGATCTTGTCACTGGTCACCTCAGCTCTGACAGCAAGAGCGAAGGCCCTTGGAAGAATAAGACTAGACGTGTGGAAGCCTTCAGATGGGGCCAGGAGCTGGGGCCCAGTGATCCCAAAAGAAAGCCTTGAAGGACTTTAAGAAAATAAGAGATCTGAGCCCTTCAAAGTTGGGTCTACTGTAAGAAGAGCTTGGGGCCAGGTGGTCTTTTACAACTCTGTAGATCAGAAGTCTTCTTGCGGGAGGTGAAGTTCATGCGCTTTGGACTATTGATAATCATGGGCATTGCTCTGGCCCTCCTCTTGGCCCCCTGGGTCAACGCCAAACACTGCTACTACTTCGAACTGTCCGATGCGGCCAGCTACATGGGCATCCTGATGTCCTGTGAAGAGGACTACTGCTACATGAGCATCCATGAGGAAGCTAATGGCTCACTGATTTCCAGCAAGGGCTGCATGTGGCCTAACTACCCTGAGCAGGGGCAGTCTTTCACCTATTTGCGGATGACTTACTACACCCTCACCATGGACGGTTGGCCAGGGGAGCTGTGGGACTTTGACTCGCCGGACCAGGACCAGAATTCAACGGATACTGCTTTGCCTGCGGTGATCACAGGGGAGGTCCTGATAGGAATGCTGTGGCTTCTTCTCTAAGCTTAGAAGACAAGATCAAGATCATCATCATCATAATCATGGGCTTGGCACACCCCCCAGGACCCATTCTCCACTCTTGCTTTCTTTGGTGGTGTCCCTTCTGTAAACTGCATTAAAATGGCTGGAGGCAAAACTTGTGTTGGCTTGTGTGATGTAGCGGGAAGGGGAGGGGGGAAATTGGGAGAAGAGGGGAATGCAGGAGCTGCAAGCAGAGAACCTCGTGACAGGAGGGGAGGAAAATAGAAGTGGGGGGGAGCAGGGGGAGGGGGAAACAAGCGGGGAAGAAAAGGGAAGGGAGAGGGGAAGAGAAATGAAATGATTTTGTAGAAGAGGGAGAAAGGAGAGGGGGATGGATGAGGAAGGGAGAAAGGAAAGGGGAAGGGAAAGGAAAGGGAAGAGGGATGGAAGAGGAATGGAAAAGGGAAAGGGAAAGGGGAGGAGTTTGGAAGGAGAAGGGAAAAGGAGGGGGATGGACAGGAAAGCAGAAGGGGATGGAGAGGAAAGGGGAAGGGGATGGAGAGGAAAGGGGAAGGGAAGAGGGAGGAAAAAGGAAGGGAAAAGGGAAAGGGGGATACAAGGAAGGAGGAGAGAAGAGGGATAAAGAGGGAGGAGGAGAAGAAAGAAAGAGAGGGGAAGGATGGGAAGACCACGGAGAAATGAAGAACGAAGAAAGAAGATGGGAGAGAAAGAATGAGAAATAGGAATAAAGAGGAAGGCATAAAGGAAGGAGGGGGAGAAGAGTTAGGGGGAAAATGGGGTGTTGGCTGGATGAGGGGAGAAGTGGGGAGTGTAGGGCCAAAACTGTCAGAAATCTATATGACAGGGCCTGGGCCTGGAAAATGGATGCCAGGGGAGAACATAGCAAGTGAAGGTTAAGGGTTTTGTGCCAGCACCTGATAGATAACAAAGGATGATGGGGCACTATGGGAGGGCAGAACAATGGGAGAGTGCCAGAAAGATGCAATAGTGTGGGAAAGGAGGAGGGAGAGGAAAGGAAGAAGAAATATGGGAGGGGGGAAGATAAGAACAGAACATGAGAAGAGGGGGCAGGAGGAAGAGAAAGAAAGGATGAGAAGAAAGGAAGGAGACAGAAGGAAGGTAAAGTGAAGAAGGACAGTTTGGGAGAGGGGAGGGAGAGGCAGAGATTTAGAAGGAAGGAGCCATGAGAGTGTATAGGGGAGAAGTAGGGATGTCTCTTAAGCATCAAGCCTCTTAAGAATCCCGGGGAGGAGGGGAAGGAGGAGGCTTGGGGGTGCCGGGAACAGTGGGGAAGGATGTAGCTAGAGTTTCTGAATGACAGAGGAGAGGAAGGAGAAGGAGTGAGGAGAAAAAGATGAAAGCAGAGGAAGACGGGAGGGCAGGGGGATGCAGTCCAGGGGATGGAGAGAGGAAAAACAGGACCAGAGGAGTGTGGACAGGCAGACAAACGAGTATGGGGGAGGGGGAGGGGCTGGGAAGGAGGTACTAGGGTTCATCGAATACACCTGAGGAGGTGGGAATGGGGTGCAGGGAGTTCTCTAAAAATGCCTGGGAAATGTAGTGAGTTCTGCGCAGGCGCAAAGCAGCTGGTGGGGGCGGGGCTCCCGGCAAGTGAGACAGTTAAGGAGTTCGAAACAGGGGGCGGGGAGGGGGTCACATCCCAAGCCCGGAAGGAGCCTCGCGCCAGGGATCGGAGGCCAACAGCGGGGCGGCCCCTTCCGGAAAAGCACTTCGGGGCCGGCGGCCGGGACGGCGCGGCCAGCGCACCGCACACTGATTGGCTCCGCTTTTCTGCTGCTTCCTTCAACATCTCACTCATGCGCACATGGCACATGGATGCTCTGGGGTGGTAATCCCGGGCACTGATTATGGGGGAGGGAGCCTTGCCTTTCCTTGCCTAAAAACCAAAATAAATCCAAGATCAAAACAAATACCCCTCCCTGCCCCCACCTGTCCTCCAAACCATTAACAGGGATTGCTTCCGTGAGCATGGAAAAGGTCAGCAACAGAAATACGCACACTGTGCATGCTCTCTCCTTCCTAGATCTTGGCTCCCGTGCAAGGAGAAGCGCAGCACTTGCCTGCTGTCTCACACTTCCGGTTGCACCCTAACACTTCCAAACAGCCATGCTGCTGCAGACAGGGTCTTGGCCTTTCTGTTTGACAGCTGACTAACAAATGCTTTAGAAGCCAAGAGGTCGAACTTGTCAAAAAGACATAAATAATCCCTTCTCAAGAGAAAAAGCCAAACCTCCCATAGCTGAATTTATATTCCAAATCACCCTAATAACCAAAGGAAGACTTCTCTCCCCGCCACCCCCAACACCCCCTCCCGTTCCCCCCCCCCCCCCCCTGCAGCAGAGAAGTTTCTCCCAGATCCAGCAAATCTGTAAGGATGACTTTCCAGCTTTACTCTGTAACTGACAAAGAATATAAGGACCAGGCAACAATTTAACTTCGTTCATTTAGGAAACATTTAGTCAGCACTCAGTGCATCGTGAGCACTGTGCAGGGGCATCACTACCATATAGCCCTATGCCCGTCCAATTTTAGTCTGTTAAAGGACTAGATTTTCATTCAAGAAGATCTTGATAATCCCTTCTGAGGCAAAGCAACCTAGGCCTTCCTTTTCCTTCAGCTGTCAAATGTATAGCCTGAATTCATTAAAGGTCATTTCCAGATCTAACTCTCTAGGGACTCATAGCTCTTCAAACCTGAGGAAAAATGGTTTTGGTCCCTCGAGACTAGTCTTTCCCTCTTTGGAAACTTTTATTCCAAGGACACGTTCCCTAAAAATGGGACAGAATACACTAACTCTCCTGGGCTAATTCAACAGGACAGTCCTTCATTTTCTAAAGTCAGAAGGGACCTCAGTGGCCACGCAATCTCAGGTAGCTGTCCAAAAAAGAATCCCCACTACCATATACCTGTTGAGTCGTCATCCAGACTATACTTGAAGACCTTTAAAGAGAGGGAAAACCCACGCCAACGTTCCATTATGGGAGATTTCTAATTGTTATAAAACGGGCAGTTGGTGGTGGAGTGCCAGACATGGAGTCAGGAAGACTTATCTTCCTGAGTTCAAATCCAGCCTCACACATGTAATAATTGTGTGACCCTGAGCAAGTCAATTCACCCAGTTTGCCTCAGTTTCCTCACCTGTAAAATGAGCTAGAGAAGGAAATGGCAAACTATGCTAATCTCTTTGGCAAGTAAACCCAATAGAGGATCACAGACAGTAGGACGTGACTGAAACAACTGTACAACAGCAATAATTAGGAAGTTTTCTCTCATATCATGGCTACATTTGTCTTTTTTTCAACTTGCCTCCATCCTAGGATTGGCTCACATGTACAGTTTAAGCAGTAATCTCCACAGTACTAGAAACTTCAGAATCTGTTCTTAAATATTATAAAGATAGATCACAATTGGTGTCTATTTCAAGTGAAATGCCTCAGTTTAAAATGACACTATCAACTATTCTCAGCAATACAATGATCCAAGATAATGCTAAAAGACTCAGAACGAAAAAAAATACCATCAGTCTTCAGAGAAACAACTTCTGGAATCTGAATGCAGATAGATGCATGGTTTTTCTTCACTTAAAAAAAGTCTGTTTTGTTTTTCACAGTATGATTTATATGGAAATATGTTTCATTGGACGGTGCATGTATAATCTATGTCAAATTGTTTAATTTCTCAATAGGAGAATGGAAGGAGGGAGGGAGAGATTTTGCTACTGAAATTTTGAAAAGAAAAAGTGTTAATAGTTGTTTTTACATAGTCAGGGAAATATAAAATATTAAGGAAAAATGATATAGTATCTATTTTATGAGTTAATTTATTCCTTAACTTTGGATGCTCATGAGAGAATCAAGCACTGAGTATTCCACAGTGAACTCCAACAAAACTTCCCTGTATGGGGAGTCCCTTCTTTGGCAATTAGAGTTCCCTCTTCTGACAGTCAAGAGCCATCACTGATAGGTTCACTCCAAAAGGCATAACAGGACAGAACTGAAGACTAATCAGTATCTCAAAGTAGACACAAGGGCCTTCAGGCCTAGAGTCACACCTCTCTTCTTTGCATGTGGATTGCCATCCTATTAAGACCGAAAATGCTGCTCACTTTGGAGCCCATTTCTAATGCAGCCACTTCCGAGGCCCAGATTGATGGAAAACATGCTAAATCTTTATTTCTCAAATTCTCTTCCAAGCACACGAGAAACTTCAGATTAGACACTTGGGTCCCCTAAAGCAATCACAATCACTAGCTTTATAATTCAGATTGAATTTCCAAATGAATTTTGCTTTCATTAGATTATAGCCCATATTGTATTATAATATCAGTATCAAAAGTTCATACATTTAGAGTTGAAAGGAAACCCCTAATTTTAAAGAGAAGAAAACCGAGGTCCAGGGAGAGAGTTTTCTTGCTCAAGGTCATACATAAGTAGTTGGATTGAAATTAGCTGGATGACCCTGACCTAGTGTTTTTCCACTTCTGCTTCCCTCCCTCCACACCCCCCACACCTGTAAAATATCTCTTTTTTAGTATTGGATTGAGTTTAGAATATCAAACATCAGAGAAGTAAAGACCTTAGCAGTTACATCCAGTTTCCTCAAAGGATGAGGTCCAGAAATGTGAGGGTGAAGTGACTGGTGAGGTTCCACACACAGCCAGCTAACAGCAGAGCTAGGACCAGAAGAATTCCAGATTTGCTTAGGTCCTTTGGTCATACTACTTGAAACTTTTGTAGTAGTTCTAGCAGTTTCAAATAGCACTCCTCATTACAGTTCACTAATCTCTATTGCCAGGAAATGCTGTCTAAGCCCTTCAGCTTCTTGATTTTGAGATTCTTGGCTCTGACTCTGCCATCATGAAACTCTTAGAAAAGACTTTAATATCTTTGTGTTCTAGCCTCCCCATTAATCAAGAAGCTTTCTTTTGTCAACACTGGGAGTATTCTCTTTAGCTCACTGGTATAACCAGCAAGCCATTTGTCTGCCTTGACAGCCTTTATTTGATAGTGATACTGTTTTTACGGGGTTACTAACCCCACCTTCTAAAGCCTTCAGCTCTGCTACCTCCTTGTGCACCCTGGCCTAGCAAAGACTTTGGGTTCCCAAAGGCTGCAGCAGTAAAGTGTGAGCTCTGACAAGATGCAAGGTTGTAGGGCTCAGTGACATGCATCTTCTATCTAAATCAGAAGAGCCCATGGCCAGGCTGGCAACAGGGATGAGTTCTTTGAGCACCACAACTCTAGGAGACCATTGGCCAGGTTGGAAATAGGAGCTCTGCTGCACTCTTAAGAAAAGTATCTATATTCAAGAAATCACAGATCCGTAAAATATATTGAAACACATTACCATCAATATGGTGGGCACATCCTAAGTTAATTATAAAATTGAATAACAAAACTTCCATCATTATTTAATACTAGATTCCAAAGATAGTTTCTGATAGTTTTAAGCCTCAAATCATGACATGGCATATTTTGCTTTTTCTTTCTGTTGTTGAGTCATTTCAGCTCTCTGTAACCCCATGTAGGGTTTTCTTGGCAAAGATGCGGGAGTGCTTTGCCCTTTCCTTCTCCAGTTTATTTTCCAGATGAGTAAACTGAGGCAAACAGATGAAATGACTCGCCCAGGGTGCCACAGCTAAGTGTCTGAGGCCTGATTTGAACCCATGAAGATGAATTTTCCTGGCTCCAAGCCCCGTGCTCTATCCACTGTGCCATGCAACTGCCCTATATTTTGCTTATAGAATGACATTTTATAGATTTATACATGCATATGCAGATGAAAGTCAGTGGCAGTCTTGCTTTGGAGCCAACTGTCTTTGAACATATCAATGAGAAAGACATTTTTAGACATGCCTAGTGTGGGAATCTGTTTTGCTTGGTTGCATATATTTGCTACAAAGTTTTTTAATTGAAAAAAAAACTCTAAAAATACAGAAAGCCCTGTCTTGCCTCTATGCATACGTTTTTATGACTACGATGAGTTAAATTAAGTTACAGGTGAGAGTCTGAGTTGCATTGATGGGATGAAGAATATTGCCATTTTATTTCTGCATTAAGGGGGAAAATTTGGCATTGGTGGTTCTTCACAGTAGCAAAGTTGCAAATTTGGACCCAATACTACACGTTGAATGCATACACATTTTTAGCTCTCATGGTGAAATAAACTGTGGAAAGCTCAAATCCAACTGTTTGCCCCTTTCCATCCAATGTTCAAGTCACCAAACACTTTTCCCTATATGTTATATCAAACCATTTATTGGAACATGGGCTAGGGTCCCAGAAATCTGGATTTTCATGACTGCCACTAGCTTCTAAAAATACTTACTGATACCTTTTGGTTTTGCAACATCTACTTTTCCCAATTTTCTGCCTTTTCCTCTTGGGGAACCATCTTTTAAATCCAATAATAAAAAGAGGGGAAAATATTCAGCAAAACTTATCAACATATAAAATGTCTGACTTTTTTGAATGGAAAGTATCTACTTAAATTAAATGGTGCTTCAATACATTCCAGTCAAATTTGTGCTCTATTTCACTTTTAGTCACAATCCGGCATTTGATTTCAAAAAAGAAATGCCCCCATCTGTCTGCTTTTCATTGCTGCCAGCAATGGATTATGGATGCCATGAAGGGCTGGCTGCTACTACACTCATCTCTTTTTCTATATAAGAACTGCTTATAGAAGCAAGAGTCTTGGCTGGAACAAGCTCAGAGCTAATTACTGTTTTAGTAATTGCTACCAGGCCAGGGTGATGTGAAATCAAATAGCTTTCTCTAGAAGGTAGAAGGATCTAACAGATTCAAGTACCTTTCCATCAGCTCGACTTTTTCTGGGAAAATAGTCATTCCTTGTTCCTCCTTTCCAGATCTTTTCAGCCACAATTTCTTTGAGCCAGAACCCCAAGAAACACCCCACCGAAAGCTCAAGGCTTGCATCTTTCTTTAATTAGATTAGTTCTCTAAAATTGTTCAGTAATGACTATTGAAGGCACAGCAGAGGAATGCAAAGGCTATAATTATCACATTTGACAGTCTAACAAATTAGTCATTAGATGCCACTCTGTTTCTCCAGCATTGCCTTTTTCCCCTTGTCCAAATGAAACTTAAAATACTCTGCCAGGATACAGCCACAAGTTGTGCCTGAGCATGCCCATGGCAAGGAGGTGGCTGTTTTCCCAGAGGATTCCACCATGCCCCTCAACTGCTGACACTTAGCCAGTCCTGTATTGGTTTCATTAGGCAGGACCTCTAGAGTTAATTACTGCTGGCTCAAATCACGGTGTTTCATTAAAGGACAACTAATTGAATAAACGAACAATCCAGCTGACCTCTGCTTTTGCTTCTGAATTCCCTTAGTGCCAATAACTTAACAACAATGACCACGAGGAGGAGAATGCTTTTTCTTCTATTCCTAGTGTTTTCCAAAGTGTGAATGATAATGATGCTGACTACGTCTACCCAAGGATGACTGGGAAGATTCTGCTTTCTTTTTCTCATCTCCAGAAGGTGAGGCTGTGTTTTCACTTGATGAGCTAAGCTCTGAGAGACAAAATTTGGGACAATTCAGTCGGCTTCTATGAATGTCTATTTAGATATGTATAAAATGGAATTGTGGGAGGCTAGATGGCACAATGGATAGAGTGCCGGGCTCGGAATTAAGAAGACTCCTAAGACTCCTCTTCATGAATTCAAGTCCATCCTCAGTTCCTTACTAGCTATGAGATCCTGAGCAAGTCACTTCACTCTGTAACACTGTGACACTCTGTGACAAGGATTATTAGTATAATACTTCATTCAAAGAGGAATATAGCTACATGAAAGTATAGCTCATCTTTGTAATAAAACTTAAAAGGATTATAAAGTGTTGGTTATTATTATTGTTATAGTTATTTTTATATCAGTGTAGCTAATTACTGATATTTACATCAAAGAAATCTTTCTTATGTGCCTGTATAGAACCCCTTTGCTTACTAACAATATGTGTATATTGAAATTTAACAACGTGCTTCTTATTTGAGAAGGGGAGAAGTGAATTTATCTTTAAAGAAGTGAAATAAATGACAGCTTATATTTTATATCTGAATTTAAAATGAACTCTCTCTTTTTATAAACAATGTTTGTATAGTGCTTCTTGACTTTTTCTAAGCATGTGCACACACACATATACAAATAGGACATGTGGCTAGGTGGAAGCCTTCTGATTTCTTCAGCACAGGGAACTCTTGGCATAGAACGGCCTTCCATCAAGACAGGGCCTTCTCTATCTGCCAGTTGGTACATCCCTAACCACCCTGTGGAAAGTCTAAAGACAGCACAACACATCCCATATTGATGGTAGTTCAGTAAAGAAGAGGCCCGAAAAGTGATGGCAAAGTTATCCTACTAATACAGAACCATGTGAAGCTCATAAGATCTGTAGCTGAAATCTTGCTTAGACATCTTAGATTGAGAGTTCAGAGATAATGTAAAGATAATTTAGCCCAGCCCACTAATTTTACAGACAAGAAAAGTGAGGCACTCTGTATGTGACTTGTCTAAGATATACAGGTATACAGAAGGAGGAAGGATTTGAACTCAGGTCCTTTGAATCTAAATTGGATACTCTTTCCACTATGTCTTTCACACTGCCTCTCTCTGTGGGCTGAGGGGCAGGAGAGGGAGAAAAATAAGCCTTTCATTTTAGAAGTATCTGAGAGAAGATGAAGGAATAGCTTTCATCTCAGCTATGATTTGGACTTGCATCAGGCAATATCCAGAGAGAAATGGGAGAAGGGGAGAGCACAGGGAGAGCACAGTGTCTGGCTCCTCCCGCCAAATTCAAAGATGCAGAACTTGAGCCAGCGTCTTCTACTCTCTCTTCTGGGAGGATGGCAGAATTGTACATCACTGTAATCCCTCACTGTGATCTTACTGAAGCCTTATTCCTTGGAGATTTCAGAGAGGTAATTACACTTGTAAATGGAGTAGAGGATCAGAATCTAAGATGAGGAAACTGATTTTGTAAAAAAAAAAAAAAAGAAAAAATAAATAAAGTTGTGTTGAGTCCATTCAGAGAGCCATGCATAAGAAAATGCCATGGTGAGGATTTCACTGTTTGTGGTGCAGGAAGGGAGAATGCTCTCCTAGGAGGTGGTGGTGACATTTTTCCATATTAAAAAAAAATCACACTTTGACCTCCCTCTCTGTGTCTCTCTGGCTCGCTGTGTTCTCTCTCTCTCTCTCTCTCTCTCTCTCTCTCTCTCTCTCTCTCTCTCTCTCTCTCTCTCTCTCTCTCTCTCTCTCTCTGTCTCTCTCTCTCTTTCTCTGTCTCTCTTGCCTCCCTCTCTGTCTCTGTCTGTCTCTGTCTCTCTTCCCCTGTGTTCAGGCTGCTGACATCCTTGGGTGTTGGTAAATCAAACTTTCCAAACTATTTCACTTCTCTTGTACCTTTCCAGTTCTTCTGCTTACTAGAAATATCTGCTGGCACCAAACCTGAAAAAACCCTCTCAATTCAGAGCCCTCTGGCAGCATCACTGCCCCCCCATAGAGTACCAACGGTCTGTATCTTGGACTTCAACCAGCAGGGTAACCATTGAGTTTTCATGTGCCAAGAAACAAGAAGAATTAACTGCAAACATCATCATCAATACCTCTGCATCACTGGAGGTGAAAAGGTATTAAATAAATATAACAAATACCCTCTTATGATGACAGAAAGCTACTTGCCTTTTTATTCATAAAACAAGAACAATTCCAGATAAGTTACACTTTGGTTTAGAGAGAGTAGTTACATTGGGAGGATATGATTTTATTCATGTGATGTGGGTCAGTTTTTTTTTTCATTTTGTTTAGGGATTTTCAAATAAAATTTTCCATTATTTTGTTCAAGTAAAACGTTATTTTCATGTGGCAAGAGCTTGTTTCTTACTGTAGAGTCAGAATGACATAATAGATAGAATGCAATATCTATGTGACTCTGGAAAAGTCACTGAGCCTCAGTTTCCTCATCTGGAAAATGGAGACAATTGTAACTGATGCCTCACAAGACTTTTCTCAGTCTTGAATAGGACATTATCTTATTGTAGCCAAACAGTTTTGAAAACTTCAAAGTGTTATATAAACTGGCAATAGTGGGAATGAAAGTAATAATGCTAATATGCACACATGCGCACTACAACTTCAAGTTTACCAAGGGACATTTATTCAAAGAATCCTTGGCCAAGCCATTTTTTTCCTAAACCTACATGCTTGTAAAAAAAAAAAAGTAGAGAACATATACATTCTAGCTAGACTCTTCATCTCTGGAACAGACTTCTTGAACCTTCTTCAACCACAGAAAAATGAAGTTTGACATTCCTTTGCCATAGATCCTATCCCACAATCCTTAATTACAAACCATTCCACCTTTTCCTACATTACTGTGTTTGCCATATGCCATGGGAGAGAGAGTTGCTTATTTATGAATACACTTCATTTGTAGAGGAAAACAGGTTGTAAGCGTTTTATCAGTTTTTGGATTTTCTAAGGGCAAAATCTACTTCCCGCATATTTATAATGCAGTAATCATATCTTCTGTGTAAATTATTTTGACATACACATATAAAAGATAATAAATGGTGAGTGATGTATTTTAGTAATATGCAAATTAAATCCCAATATATTAACACTGCATTTTCAAATAATCTCTCATAAGAAGATCTAAAAACTTCAATTGTTATTTTTAGATTGTGTGATGCTTCTACTTGATTAACTAATTAATTTTAGCATGCAAATATGAAACTGATTTTAAATAAACTTGACAACTTGGGTAGATGATTTCCTCAAACGTTTTATTTTTTATTTTTGCAAATGACAAAATTGGTTTTGTTCCCTGATATCAATGCATTGCTGTGTCCTCTTATATGCTTGCCCTTTATGATTCTGAATTGGTAAATGCAATATGTAGGAAGTGGAAGTTTCCTACAGCTAGAGTGTGAGACTTTGGAAGAAGAGTTCAAAACTCAACAATTCTTTGTTTGGTTTTCTGCAATTACCTTGATATCTCCCTCACAAATGAATCTTTGAATAGGCTTTCAGAGGAGAGAAAGTAAAAGTCAAAGAGTGAGCCACCTGACTCTCTGTTTCTTTGGGTCATGAGACCTTTAGTTTTCTTATAAGAAAGGTGTACAGACTCTCTCTGGTCCCCATCCCTTTGGTGTCCTTAATCTCACATTTTCTGTATGTTTCAGCTAATGGACACAAAGCCTTCCTCTTGCCCCAATATGCTATAATCCTTTGTTTGCTCCTCCTCCTTTTAGCTACCATTTATATAGAACTTTAAGATTTTCAAAGTACTTTCTACACATCATCTCATTTCATCCTCACAATGACTCTGGAAAGCAGAAGAAGCTGAGACCAACAGTGGTTAAGTGACTCACCCAGGATCACACAGCTACTAAGTTTTTAAGGCTAGATTTGAACTCAAGTTTTCCTGACTCCAGGCTCAGAGCTCTATCTACTGTACCATGTAGCTAACTTTCATTAACATTAAATGATAAGAACCAAGTAAAATCTCATGTACTAGATTATAGAAAGTTACTCCAAAAGAGCAAGGAGTTAGCAATATATCTAGATAAAGTAGATATTAAAGTGCAGATGAATAATGGATCTGGGATTTTATCAATGTGGACTCTAGTCATTAACGAATATCAAGATCATTTACAGATGTGACCTCAAATCACACCAGGGATTTATATACCAAGTCCTAGGCTGGTGCTTGAGGCATAGAGAAGTGAAATTCATTATCCACTGTGTGGCGATTTGCCACGCAACTAATTAATATCAGAGACAGGTCTTAAATCCAGATCTTCTTTACTACAGGCTCAGCACTCTAAGCACTATGCCATGCTGCCTTTTTTTTAAAAAAAAGAAATATTACAATTAAAAAAAGAAAAATAGTTATATCTTTGCATAGAGCTGTGGAGAGAGTTTGCCAAAAATGCATTTTGCTAATAGCACGGCAAACTAAGGAGGTATTTTCTTCAGCCAACCAGGTAGTGTTCATATTTCATAGTCCTTGTACTACAAGAGACCTCGTGGAGGTGTTTTTAAAATATGCTGCCCATTTATTGTAGTTTGAGAGATTACCACAGAGCAATATTAATGCACATTTAGCCCTTACCTGTGCTGGGTTCATTAATTTTTACTGGACTTCTTATAAAGATAACCACTTGCCCTCTCTCCTCCCCATACTCACAATCTTAACTATACTTTTAATAAAGAAAAGATTATTGAATTGCATACTCAGATGAGGTAAGAGAAAAATAAAAAGGCTAATTGCTACAAAACGCAACTTGAATAATATAACATGTGGATTATGTTCTACTCACAGACATAAATCTGATTCCTTCTGAGCAAACAATGTAATCATGGAGTTTCATTTTGAGAATTACTTCCAGTTTTTAATAATTATGAGCTAAGTCTATACTGACATCCTAGTTACCCCTGAAGGTCACAGCAGCCAGCAGTGATGTAAAGATACTTGAAAAACCTAGCATAAACTTTTTCCTATATTTAATAGAAGATCGGTTGTGCTCAAATGGTGAGAAGTAACAGCCTCATTCTAGTATGGGGTAGCTAGAACATGTTTACAAAGGCAGGTCTCACCCCCACAGAGACATGGCAGGGGACACTAAAGGAGGTGATATTGTTCCTCAAGTTCCTGGGGCTGATGACTTGGAAGGAACTTCCTTCTGCCAAGAGCAACTTGGCTGAGATGTGGGGAGGCCCAGTAGGTTGAGAAGGAAGAGAAGGTCAATAACAGGCCTCACCAGCCTCCTATGCTTCTCTGTGATTTATCAGAGGGTACAGGAAGGTAGGGAAAGACAGAATCGGTTTACTAAGGTGGTGAGGGGGGTTGTGGTATCTTCCCTTGCTTCACTGAGGTATTTCCTTGTAAAAAACCCATCGAATCCTTCATAGTTTCTTACCCCCACCTTTCTTTGGATCTCCAGCACTTAGCTGGTACACGCATGTGCTTAATTTCCCCCTCTCATTGGTAGAAAGAGGTATTGGGGAGGGGCAAAGGTTCATCCTAGGCTGCAGAAACATTTCCTGTTGTATTGCTGTGTCTCTTATAGCATTAAAAATTAACCACAATCATGTCTTGTCATTGGTAATATATGTATGTATAATTAGAAGTCAAATAGCTTTCAATGGAAGCTTAGTAGTGACTCACTAACTTAATTTATTCATAATTGTGTTAGTTTTTAAAAGTAATGGGTAAGTTGCATCAGTCACCATTGGTTAGCAATTATTCTCCTTAAAAATAATAATAAATTATTCTAAGAGGTGATGGAATAATCATTTTGCTAACACTAATGGAGTTAATAAATCATCACAATCATTTTGTTGTCATCATTATCCAAAGGAAGGGCCTAAGACTCTTATTTATTTTGTTGACAGCAAGCCAGTTCTCTTGAAAATGGAAGAGAACAGTCAATACAATACAGGTCCATCTTTAACACATAAAGGTATATGTATAATGCTAGAGACAACCAGTAAATCCAACATAGCTTAATTTGGTGACAGCAGTGGTCATGTGTGTGTCCTTCTACTGACAAGAGACTATCTTGAGAAATCTGGCTTGGACCAGATAAAAGTGTACTGAACTGATTGTCCCACCTTTCATTAGTTCTCTGATAAATGCTTGATTTTGGGCCATACGCAAGTCATTTTTCTCTTTAATTGTATTCTTAACTTGGTGTTTTTCAAGAATGGGTTTTCCTACTAGGGAATGTGAAAATTTATAGCTTGTAAAGAGCATGTTTCAATGACTGTTAGAGATGTCATAGCTATTGGCTTGGAGAAGTCAAGTGTTTCAAAGATCACTCAAATCCAAAATGAAACAAGATTAATCTCATTGAAGTGCAAAGGATAGATTCATTAAAAATGAAAACAAACAAACAAATAAAACAGCTAGAATGGAAAAAAAAAACCCTCATGATTCAAGACAGACTAATTACTCCTTAAAAGCAAGAAAAGATCTTCAGTGGAACCTGTAAAATGAATTGATTATGATTGTTCACATTATGATGTAGACTTTTCAAGAATGGAAGAAAAGAAGACCAGTTTAAAAAAACAAAACAAAACAAAACAAAACAAAGAACTGTTATCAAACAGTTGATAACCCCTGCTGAGAAGAGACAGTACTTGTGATAGGCAACACAACACAAACATTAGAGTTCTCAAGATTGGAAAATAGTAATTTTTGCTGATGAAATCAACTTTTTCATTGAAAATCATAACAAAAGTATTTCCAGAAGTCCAACTGGTTCTATAAGTCCAGGGCATCTCAATCAGATTGTAATATATCCATCCAAAAACTGTTTTGGTGATTGAAAAAAACAGCTTTCTGTTGGCCTGGAAGTCTTATGACTATTCAATGAATAATGAACTCTGATAAATATATATTGTTATACTGAAAAGCAGAATAATTCCAGAATGATAAAAATTCCCAAATTGAGATGGAATAGTGTAATATGACCTGGAACTGTGCCACAAGTCATGAAATGATATCAATTTTATCTAAGAAATGGAGTAAATATATTTCACTGGCCTGAAAACTCTCTGGATTTAAACCTCACTGAAAAATCTTCTCGTTATAATAAAAGAAAGATTTGGGAAAATGGATGGTTCATCAAAGGTGCACTTCTTACTTATCATGATAAAAGTGTGAGTAATATAATGAAGGATCAAAGAAAATGTGCCAAATTTTTGTACATTCATTGCCAAATCATTTGAAACAACCAATTAAAGCAAAAAAGAGAAGACATTTCAAATTAAAAGATTTTAAAAGATGCAAAAAGTTATAAGGTGTAATGTACATAAATAAACTTAATCATTTTTACCTTGTCTCGGTTAAAATGTTGCCAATAAATGTTATGTCTTTGAAATGACATAAAAGATGTCTCAATGACCATTTTTATATGAGATGTCAAAGATATCTCCCTAATCTTGGCAAAGATCATTGCATCTGGGTATTAGATACAATTTTTGGCTCCCTCAATCAAAATGGCTTTTAGCACTTGATATCTTTCATTAAGGCCAGAACAAAGACAGGTTCAAACTCTATCCAATTATTTAGAAATCATTTATCCCATAAACAACAAATTAAGTGACTATTATATGGAATGAATTATTCAGGCACTGAGCTTATTAAAATATAAAATGACAGCCCTAGGAACTTACATATAAGTAGGAGCAGGAGAAGAAGGGAAACATAAGATGCACATATTGTAAGAATACCACATAATGGTTACAAGAGAGTGATATCTCAATGGAAAGATTCAGACCCATAGAAGAATATTTGGGAGAAGGGAGCAATCCAGCTGAGCCTTGAACAAGCCACAGGATTCTGAAAGACAGGTGAAGGTACACATTCTGGGCACTAGGAATAGCTTCCATTAATGCAATAAATTCCATTTCTCCACAGACACTTGGCTAATATCTTTAAATATTAAATTTCATTCTTTGTCCAAGTTTATATCCATTCTTGTAGTCACTGATGTTTTGGGTGAGATTTTTTTATTTTGTGCCTTCTTGCTTAGGTGTTGATTTTTCAACATCTTTAATATAGTCCCTTAAGTCATTTATAACTGAATTTGAGGGTTGCAAATTAGGATTTATTATCGGTAAACATTTGATTTGTGTAATTGTTTTATATATCTATATATTCAGGGTCACGTAAAATTTTCTTGGGCAAAAAGGGGTCATGAGAGACAAAAATTTAAGAAGCCCTGCTCTAGACAGAACAACAACAATCATGTCACAACTACATAAATACTCCTGAGAGTTCAGTATATATTCATGTCTCATTGTGATTTCCAATTGTTTCAATTAAGGGGCAAGAATTAGCAAGAATTCTTTGGGAAGAATTTCAGGAAATGGACATGTGTGGAACATAAAGGTCCAATATTAAATCTAAGGCTGGTGAAGATTAAATGGAAGCTATATTTCATGATTTCAGTACAAAATTCACTAAATGACCATCGTCTACAAGGCCTCACTATTAAAAAGTTATTTTCATTATTTCTGTTGACACTTTTACAGTTATTAAGTATGAAGCAATTTTAGGAGCACAGAATAGAGGGTGATTTTCTTTATAATACAAATTCCTTTAGTTCCTCCCTGACATTACTGAAATCTATCCAAAGGCTGTAAACTTAAAGAGAAAATACTCATGTTCTTGTTGCTAGCTTTCCAACACTGGAAAATCAAATTTATTAAGGGCATACAAAAATGTTAGTTGCCTTTCAAGGGAATAGAGTAATCTTAGAAACAAGGGTCTAGCTTGAAAAGCCAAATTAGCTACATGACTCCTTGATACTCTGCCAATGCTTTTCATTTTTCTCCAGTTGAAAATAATGTTTAATTGATAGAGTAAAACCACAGCATAGATAGATAGATAGATAGATAGATAGATAGATAGATAGATAGATAGATATCATGCTGTGCCTGGGTTAACTTTATAAGTGAAAGCAATGGAGTCTGGCAATGTCCATCCAGACACCGTCGAAGTTCACTGTATGATGACCCTCAGAAAGATGAGGAGAAAACAATCCCAGATGAACCCAGAGCTGACAGACGTCAGCATGAAGCTGAAGATGTCCATCTGCCCAAATGTCTCTTTCCTACTTGCCTTAGTGCTTACAATTACCACCAGTGGAAGAACTCCACTGGTCTATTATCCTAAAGTTTCTCGTCAATATAGAGATACTACCATGAAGGAATACCTCCACTAATCCATTAGCAGGGTTTCACACATAAGATTAGTGAGATGGACCCTGGGAAAGCAGAGAATAAGACCTCAAAAGTATGAATGTACAAGATACGTTTTGGCAGGAGGCAGGAGGAAGGAGGAAGGAGGAAGGAGGAAGGAGGAAGGGCAGGTTCCAAATCTTCAAATACTACTGGAGATTGTCAGGGTCAGATAGGGTCCCACAGTGATGGGCCCTGATTAGCCATGGGGTCATGGGAAGGCATCAGAAGAAAGTGCAGTCGTAGAAAGTGGGGAGGATGCTAACTATTAATAATAAGGACTAAACAAATTTCCTAAGGGTTGGGCAGAAAGTAGATGCAGCATTTTCATATTTGGGAGAATAAAACCATGTCAGGGAACCATGCTGAGTCACTTAAAACAAGCTGAGTGGCTCCTACAAATCTTCAATATAAGCTATTTGTTTTTATTTTGTTGGTTATGCCTGCTTTATCTCAGTTAATTTCCTCGTTTGTTTAATGAGAACAAAAATAAATTGTTATAAAATAAAGAACATCCTGAGATTTTGAAATATGCTTAAAAACAAGCTTGTATAAAATAAATTGCTAAGCCTTGTCCTCTAAGGTTACCTCGAAGGTAATCTGTATATATTTTGTAGATCCCTTTTGATGTGCATGTTGTCTACCTCTTTAGAATAGAAGCTCTCTGAGGGAAGGGACAATTTTGGATTTGTTTGTTTTAATCCCTAGCGCTCATAACAGTTCATAATGTAGTAAGGAGTTAACTGGGTCAATTGTTCAGTCATGTTTCAATTGTATCTGAATCTTCATGACCACAGGAGTGGTTTGCCATTTCCTTCTCCAGCTTGTTTTTACAGATGAACAAATTGAGGTAAACATGGTTAAGTGACTTGTCCAGGGTCATACAGATAAGTTCTGAGGTCACATTGGAACTCAGGTCTTCTTGACTCAAGGTCTGCCTCTCTCTCTCTCTCTCTCTCTCTCTCTCTCTCTCTCTCTCTCTCTCTCTCTCTCTCCATATATATATAGATATAGATATAGATATATAGATAGATATAGATATAGATATAGATATATGTATAGATAGGTTTCTATACATATATATAGAAATATATATATATATATGTATATATGTTGATGTGTATATGTCAAGCATCAACTACTATGTGTCAGGCATTATTGTGTTAGATACTACTAACTACTTACTACTACTACTACCACGTAATGATGACAACACGACAACTACTACTGTGGCACTGTGACTGTTATATTTCACCTATTATGTGCCAGGTACTGTGCTGAGCACTTTGCAAATATCTCATTTGATCCTTACAACAACCCTAGGAGACAGTTGCTGTTATTATCCTTTCCATTTAACAGATAAGGAAATTGAGGCAAGCAGGTTAATTGACTTGCCAGTGGTCACAAAACTATAAATTGTCTAAGTTTTCCTGACTCCAGGCTCAGCATTTTATGCACTGTGCACCTGGTTACTACTCAGACAAAATGAGCTAGTGCTTGCCCCTCATGGAGCTTATATTGTGTTGGAAAAGATATACAAACATTTATGCAATACATGTATAAATAATATACTATTTGTATGAATGTATATATATATATATATATATATATATATATATATATATATATATATATATATATATATATATATATATATATATATATATATATGAAAGGTCTTTGGGGGAAGATTTTTCCCATGTCTCTTTGCCACCGGTAAAAGGTTAGTTTGCAAAACATGAACCTTTCCTTTCTCATGGGATGCTTATGGACAGTAAAAACCCTTGCAGTTTGCTGCACATGTAATCAACAAGGAATTACGATGAAGAAGAATATAGGACTTCATCAAGGAACTGAATGGAAGAAAGAGAAGCTTGGTCACATAGCAAGAGTGAAGGATAATGGGCAAACAGCTTGATTATTCCACTAGTATCTATGGACTATCTAGAGAAAGTGACGAAGACCTCCAGAAAGACAAAGTGACGTCCTGAGGTAAGCTTTTGGGATGATAAAATGACACGGGCATGGGCAGCATAGGCAGCAGGAATGGGTTGAGATCTATGTGTTAAATGACTTCTCTGAATCTGGGTCTTATGGACTACAAGCTGCTAAGTCAGATTGCCTCTTATTTATAGATAAGAAACTTCTTTAAAAGTTGACCTAAATCATAGATAACAATAAGCAACAAACATCTTTAATGACCTAATATCAACAAGGCCCGATTCTAAGTACCTGATTTGATGAATAAACCCCATGTAGGGATTTTCTCATGCATCTATGTATGTGTCTGTATTGTAACTCTATATTTTATATCACCAAAGGAGAAAAGGTGCTTCTACTCAGCTTGCTTCACAAGCCTGAGTCCTAATCCAGTCGTCTGAGTCCTTTCTTTTACAATATTAGGATATTTCCCTTTCTACCATTAGATGATAAAAGATCTACTCTATTGGAAGTGGCCCCTTTTCTCTCTGCCTTTTGTGTAAATTTAGATATTGTTTCTTGGAAAGCCTTTGCTACAATGGGATTGCCCATTCTACAGTAGCCACTGAGATCTTTATGGCTAATCCTGAAGATAGTGCTTTAAATCAATTCAATACCCAGCCAACTTTATACAGCCATTACAGAGATGGCATCGTATCATCAATAAAAATGATACACGGCCTGTTCAGGAGTTATTCAACAAACAATTCCCCAAAATCACCTTTATTACAGAGTGTGAACCAGATTTCAGACATAGCTACTTTAATGGCAGAGATTTACTGAACATCACATCCACAAATTCTTACTGAGGAAAGGACAGAAGGGCAGTGTCAGAAGCCTGCATGTCCACACACCTTGTTTTTGTGAAAAGCAGGAGGATTATTTATCAAAGTAGTCACAGTCTACCCCATCTGAAGCACGGTGCACTTGAAGGAAAAAACCCCAATCCTAAATCAACATAGAAAATGTATATATCTGGATAACTGCAGTTAGCTATCATAAATAATCCAATAGCTCCTGAAGAGCATCTGATAAATGCTTTGGGTCTAGATGGGTAAAACATCACAGGGAGGGGTTAGGTGGGGGGAAGGGTTTACAATTTGAGCAAAGAAGAAAAGCAATTGTTTGTGTGACTGATGTTTCCCAAGAGTATTTAGCCTAATGATATGAAACCTTTGGATGACAACTCCAAACTTGCAGTGTTTAAGTTTCAGATGAGTAAAAGAAGTCCTGTTTTATATTACAAGAAAATTACATAGTGGATACAGTCCTGGGATTGATGGAAATGAGAGTATTTGGAGGTGTAGCCTTCATCCTTGATGATGATGATGATGGAATTGAGACTGAAAGAATTCTGGGCTTATGCATGGATGCATGTGATCCATCATTCGATCAACTAACAGATAGCTATTGGGTATTTTTTTTTTTGCACAGGGGTGTACTCACTCTGCTATGTTTCCTCTTAAATTCCCTAAATTTCATTAACTCATGCCATATCCATGATCCCTGCCCTGACCCCTCCTTGTTATTAAGAGATCTCTGTCTCCTCCCCTTCTCATCTATGCAGATTTCTGTTTATTTTTACCCAGAAGAATATAAGCTACATGAAGGCAATAACTACCCCCAGAACCTACCATATATTAGATACTCAATAGCAATTCATTAGGTTGTATTAGATTCAATTTAAAGTCTTGACTGTCTTGCTTTTGAATTTATACCTCTAGAACCTAGATTTTCTTTTCATGCCTTTCTTTGTATCTTCAGCACTTAGAACAATGCTTGGAGCATAATAAGGGCCAAATAAATGCTCAGTGACTGATTTACTTAGTAGGACCTAGTATTTAGTAGGTGCAGAATAAATGCTTATTGATTCATCGTTAAGAATAATTCTCCTGCTTCAAAGGTAACCTGGCATAGTGGACAGAGTATATTTTATACATTTTATTTGTTGACACACCTGATCAACTACTCATTTTCAGTAAACGTTATCATTTTTTTTCATAGAAAACTTTGAAAATTGACACCATAAAGGTGTTATGCTAAAAATTCTTCACTGCTTGGTAAGCTAATTCACTGGAGGGAACATTCTTTTACTTCTTGCAACAATAATTGAGGTACTGAAATATTTCACATTCTACCTTGAAAGGATGTATAAGGTTGAATGGAATAAAATTTCTTTAATCATATTCTTTTCACAAGCTTATATCCTAACATTTCTATCAACAACAACATAACAACTCTCCAAATGCTTTACTTTTCCTCCTATCATTGGATGGGGGTTGTTGGAGAGAAGCAGAAAGCAAGACAGTGAATTATGGTTTTAAGTGATTTTTATGGATACTCCTGTCATCAGGGTCAAGATGTATTTCAAGTTCTCTCTTACTAGAAGGTAATCTCATGTTGTGCTCAGGCCGAGACTTTCAGGGGGCACTGTTCCTCAATACCCCGCCTTCCTTGTATTTTTATATTCGTCCAACAAGAGAGAGCTAGAGCCCAGGGCATGCCTCAAATCCCATGTCCTCTGAAAAGTTTTCCAACAACACTATTTATTCTCTCTGTCTCTGTCTCGTTGTCTCTGTCTCTCTTTCTGTTTCTGTCTCTTTCTCTACCTCTATCTCTATGTCTATGTGTCTTTATCCCTCTCTGTCTCTGTTTCTCTTTCTGTATCTTCTCTTTGATCTTTCTCTTCCCTTCTCTCCTCTCTTCTTCCCTCTCTTCTCTCTTTCCTTTCTCTGTCTCTCCTCTCTCTGATCTTTTCCTTCCCTTCTCTTCTCTCTGTCTCCTTTTCCCTCTTCCTCTCTCTTGGTCTTTTTGTTTATCTCTCTGTTTCTTTCTCTGCCATGTTGGGGTGACCTGGACTTGGGATTTCATCAGTACAGAGAACGCACAATGTGGAAACTACCTCTAACAATACAGATTGGCAGCTACGCCATTCCTTCTATTTTGGACGAGCTGTCTGGGAGCACTGAAAGATTCTAGTTAAAGGCTTCCAAAGTCTTTGAGCTGGGAGGGTCCTGATATCGTCTATGAGAACTCTCTTATGTGACTGATGAGAAAGCTCAAAACGTAAAGCAGTATATGAGCTACCATTGAACATGAGTGCCTCATCTCCAACCATATAATAAGCTCAGGGGTTATCCCTTACCTCCTCCCTGGTATTTCCTTATTCTTTGTGTAAAGGAGAGCTTTAGTAGGTTCCTATGCAGCCACAGTAACCACAGAACCATCATTTCTCTAATCTTATCTTATCCTCTTTCTTCTAAAAGTACTTAGAAATATGCCGAGAAGCAAGGGATTGGGAAAATAATAACATAATACAAACTTTTGATGAGGCACAAAAATTAAATTGGATTCATTCCACTACTCTACTGGAAAGAAAGGAAAAGAGGTTCCTTAGAGAGATTGTCTACAAACAGCTAATATCTTAATACATTATTTGGATGGGATTTATAGATTGCAAAAGTAATTATAGCCACTTAAAATGATCCTCTTTTCTTAACAACGTCTTACAGTGGGGAGGAGACTGGGAGAACAAGCGAATGCAAACACTTGAAAATACAAACTACTAGGAAATACAATGATTATTCCCTGCTGGTATATTTGGACCATTTGAAGAAAGGTCATTTAAGGTTAAAATCTATTTTCAAGTTTAAACCTCCATCCCTCAGTGAATATGAGGCAGGGCTTTGTTGTTTCCCTGAAAGCTCTAATCACAGACATGGAATTTAGGGAACGAAGTAAATAATTTCATTATTCTTATTCTGAGTGTATTGCTGGATAGAGAATGGTTTTCCCAAAAAAGAAAAAAAAAATCTATCTTCTCAAAAGTTGTGTCAAACATGCTTCCCACCATAAAGCCTTCAATTTAACTATATTAGGAAAAAAATTGGTCTTATCTTTAAGAATTTAGCTGCATAAGCAGTCAATGAAGCACTGTTACATTTCTGTGAAATGGAAGTAAAAGGCTATTCTAGACAATAATCACATTTTCAATTCCCTTTGCAACCGCCCCCATTTTTACAGGAAGTTGGAAGGGAGCTTAATTTTATGGATGGACACTATCCTATTCTTTGTGGTTGGCTTGAAGTTTTTAAACTTTTCAACATCCTTGGACTTTGCATTTTAAAAATAAGTTTCAGAAGCTCATCTCACTTCAGAATGGTTGGGTCCTGGGATTAGCAGAGTATAAGGAGAAAGAGAATTACTAAAAATGAGTTGAAAAAACAAAATGGTTTGAGGATGGAAATAGTTATTAGTAAAAAAATCTGCATATATAAAATGAAAGTTCTCTTCGTCCCACAACCTGTATGGCTCTCTACCATTCCATACAACATTTATGGAACCGGAAGAGTCCTAAGTCCAATTACTTCATTTTTTTGGGGGGGAGGAATCTAAGATTTATGCAAGTTTAATTTCTTGCACTGTTAAAAGTGCTAGAAAGACAAAAAAAATGAAGCAGCCCCTGAAATTAAGAAGTTTATAGAATTTACATTCAAACAGGGCAGACAACACACATGTATGAGTATGTGCTATACACACACACAAGGAATACAAGGTAATTTAAGGGGGAAACACTAGAAACTAGGGCAATCAGGAAATGATTCATTTAGGAGATAGCCTGTAAGTTAAACTTTGAAATAAAATTAGAGATTTTAAGTTCAGATACATGGTTACACCAGAAGGCTAGAAGCCACACTGCTTCTAGCCAGGCTTCATTCTTTTCCAAAGGGGAAAAGAATGAGGGGAGAAGTAGAAGGAACCACTAGGGAGTGTTTTTCAAGGATCGGGGGGACCTAGGCAGCAAAGAGGAACTAATAGATAAGGAGAAAATGAAGCATGAAGCTATGAAGGAGAATATAATAGGAGGGGGTTCAATTTGCTAGAAAAGAGAGGACAGGATGAGATCAAAGGTGCATGAAGAAGGGTTGATCTTATTGAGAAACAAGGTGATCTATTCATCAGAGACTGGAAGAACCAAGGAGAAGATAGGGAACAAGAACATTACAGGGGATGATGTAATATAAAGGGGTTTTAAGACCTTTTAGCTTGTTTGGACTCAGTAAATAATCTCTATTTTCTCGATAAGCATATTTCTCAATTAAAAAACATCACTGACTCAACTGCCTCTGTGGAGTTACTCATGGTAATTGCTCCCTGAAATCAGAAGAGAGGGATGGGCAGATCAAGTCTCATTAAATTGATCTGTTCATCCTATGACTGAGGGAGTTCCTATTTCAGAGATATCATTTATTCATTTATCAGAAAATGTCAGTGACTGTTCCTAAAAGGAAAACAGAAATTTGGAATTTGACAGCAACTCTTAATGATTGCTCAATTTAAACACATGATGATGTAGACACTGTCCTGAACCCTGGAGTTCAGGGGTATCACATTTTAGCATAACAGTTGTTGAGCTAGATAGAGATGGGACCAGAGAGGGATTTTAAATGACTTCCAGAGATCAGATGGCATTGACTATAAGCACTGACTGCCAGATTACCAAAGGGGAAAATGGAAAATTGTCTCTATCAGTGACAACTGAATGAGCAATACACACTTACATGTTTACTAACATAATACACATGTGTGCTTGCATATATGGGTATTGTGTTTATATAGACACACATGCGTCTTTATACATGTTTAATAGATAGAATTTCAATTCATCTATCATTTTAGTTAACCTAAATACATAGAATACATTATAAATATACAGATAGATGAAGTACTTAAAAGAAGGCTCATCCTCTTGTTTAAGATATATTATAAAGAAGTATTTTAACTTTTAATATATTGCTTAATATGACTCTCTTTATTGTGTCCCCTGCATTTTAAATGGGACTGAGCATACATATGGATGATTTTAAGAGTGTTCTCAATAGCGTATTTCATATAGAATGTACATATCTGTTTCTCAGAGATACACTGGCTGGATTCTGACACTTCAGGGTAGGATAAGATGCTAGAGGACCAGAGGGTTTCTTGCATCTTTCTAGCTAGCTTGGAGTTCTATAAAAAAGAGACAGAATGCATGATAGTCTTGACTTCATGGTGCACTCTTCTAATATCCCTATGTGAGCAAGAGTGGGTGGGATACCAAAAAACAACAACAAAAGGAAACCATTCTCTCAAATGTCCATCAAAACTGGACTGCTTGAGTAATTTTCAGGCTTAAGAGGAAAAAGAAACCTTTCAGTTTGGAACAATATAGCTATTCTTGTACCGTTAGGAGAAAAACACCATCAACCTATATTTTCTCTAGATTCCATTCCACACAAAACCAGAATGATAACTTTCTGAAGAGTTACCAAAACAAGTGGTTCATTTTAACATGGAAAATATTTCTCTCTATTTTCAAAGAAAATGAGAATAACTTTTAAGAGTTATTCCCAAGACGAGATCTAGAATCTTCCTTGGATATCATGGATGCCAATCACATTCATGCCTTTAACGCTCTCCATCAGCTCAGGAGCCTTCTTTTCCGTTAAGAATTTTTCTTCTCTCCTCCCACTCACAGGCCATTAGATTTGACAAGGAGGGAAAGGGAATTATTTTTTTTTTGTTTTTAAGTATTAAGTTTCAATAGTTTTCAAGATAGGGGTTAAAGGTTAGATTGCAGGAATTTAAAAGGAGAATAAGTGGTGTGCAAAAAGAAGTAAGTAGTATAGATGTCTCTGATAATTTTGGAACAGAAAGGTTGAAAAGATCGAGTACAGCATGGTACTAGGAAGAAAAGCTGATTCAAATGATTTCTCCCCTCAAGGTGGAGGGGTTGAGAGGATCTCCATATGGCAGCCAAGTGGAACAATGATGAGAGCACTAAAACTTGGAGTCATTTACGGTGGGTTAATGAGATATGACCAAAAGGTTTAAGGTGCTGGTGGATTCTGGATGCTTGACGACTTGTTCTGTTTGGGTCTAAAGGGCAAGAATAGGAGTACAAAGAAGCACATTTCCTTTTCATGTCAGGAAAAGTTTCTCAACAGTTAGAGGCATCTCAAAATAAGGTAGGCTGCTTCAAGAGACAGGGGCTTCCCCCTCCTTGTAGGTCTTCAAGAAGAGCTGGGTGTGTTGTGGAAGGATTCTTTTTCATACATGTATTGTTTTAGATGGCCAGCACCGTCTCCTCTAACTTTGAAATTCTGTGTTTTGTAGCAAAGATGAAGAAGGTTTTTGAGTCAACAATGTGAAAAAAAAATAAAAGTGAAGCTTTCTCCTTACGTACAGTGAAGGACACATTGACATTCTGCAGCACGCCTTCAAGTATAAAATGAAGGGGAAGCGTACAAACAGTGCTCTTCAACTAATTTGGCCTCATTTTATTTCTGATTTATTTATCCATTAGGTGCTACCTATTGAGTTAAAAGCATTAAGAATATATTTTAAAGTAAGGTAAGAAGTTGTTAAAAGATATCACAGCATACCCTGGGGTGTAACATCCCTGGAATAACATGTCAATGAAGTAATTGTCGGACTAAACCAGGTGCACTGGTAATGTAAAAGGGGAACTCTCGGTTATTTTAATCCTCTTATAGCAATATTGCCAGCACTAAATTGCAACTGTGTGAAAGAGGAAATAGGGTACTACTGAAGAAAATGACAAATATAATTGCAAATACTTTGACTCCAAGCATATGCTAAATAGATCGCTACGTCTCTCTGCCTGATTCTGTAATTCTACAACAGAACATCTCTCAGGAAAAGGAAAAGGAATAAGAGGAAGGAGAAAGGGAAAGGAATGAATCATGTCAGAGAGGACTTTGGCTCAGATATGAAAATCTCCTTTGCTGGATCCAGATCCAGATCACTTCTTCCAACTATATATGTCCTTGAAGGTTCTGTCTTAAACTATCTCTTCTTTTCCCTCTATGTTGCTTCAGTGAACGCATCAGAAAACCATAGATTTAATTACCATCTCTGTGCTGATGATTCTAAAGATCACCTATCCTGCCCCAGTCTCTGCTGATGTCCAATCTCATACTTCCAACTATGTAGTAACATCTCAAATTGGATATCTAGTAGACTAAAATCAATATATCCCAAACTCAACTCATTATGTTTTCCTCTAACCCTCATTTTTTTCATTATCCTCCTAATCCATCAGGCTCAAAATCTAGGCATCATCGTAGACTTGTCACTATCTCTCACCCCTTGCATCCTACCTGGTTCCAGAGTCTGTTGAGTTGAACATTGTAGCAACTCTGGAATATGCCCCTTTCTCTCTTCTGACATTGTCAAGACTTTAAGGCAGGCTTTTATCACCTTAAACCTGAACTACTGCAATCTGCTAATGCTAGGCCTTCCTACCTTAACTTTCTCCAGTCAAACGCATTCTCTATTCAGTCACCACTCTGATTTTCCTAAAGCACCGGCCCAACGATATTATCCCTCTACTCAATAAACTCTAGTAGCAACCTGTCACCTTTAGAATCAACTAGAAAATTCTTTTTGTGGTGTTCAAAGTCCTTTATAATTTAATTGCCTCCTATCTTTCCAATCTTCTTATATCCTATTCCCCACCATGCACTCTTTCATGCAGTGACAGTGGATCCATGAACACCATAAACAAGACACTACTTCTCTCAGCTCTGGACTGTTTCCCATGCCTCCTCATCTCTGCCTTCTCTGGCTCTCTTTAAATCTCAACCAAAAACTCCTATTTTGTAGCAAGTCTTTCATCAGCCTCTCTTAATTCCAGTGACTTCCCTCTGTTAATTATTTCCTACTTATTGTTTAGATTTTTGTACATATTTATTTGCTTATTCTCTCCCTAATTAAATCGTGAGCGTCTTGAGGGTAGACTAGTCTTTTGCTTCTTTTTGTTGTCCAGAGGCTTAGCAAAGTGCCTGACACAGAGTGATCAAAGAGTGGACACTTATATGTTATGACTGACTGATTCCATGTGGGTTATACCAGACCAATGCTGCAGACACAACTAACTCAATTTCTGTGATTCTTTGAAGCATATAGTTAGAACAGGAATTATTTAATCAAACTATTTAGGAATAGATCCAGGAATCTCTCAACTCTTGAAAAAATTATCTAATTGGGAAGCAGAGTTTTAAGAGGATACTTTTTCCCCCAGAAAAAGGATGGTTAGAATTTTCTGCATTCTCCAAGAGGAGAGAGTCATAATAAATATAGCACTGGCAAAGAGCGGATTTCTGCATCTGTCTCCTCACAGGCTCCCATGCTACGTTACAGCAGCTTCATATTAAAAACAAATTCATTGGCTTCTCTAGTGATAAAGACTTAGAAAGACAGATACTATATGAGGAAATGATGGCAATGCTCCTGGAGTTCCTAGCTCTATTTCACTTACCCAGAATGATCAAAAGCACTTGTAAATTAACCTCAGGCAAAGCCAGAAAAAATTCTCCAGAAAAAAAATCTCACACAACTCAGTCTGGCCCTCTAAATTTTAGCAATTGATGAAGATACTACAACAAGGTAGCCATTTTCACTGAGCCAAGGAACAATAGATTCAGCCTTGTCCCAGAAGAAAAGGATGCATTATCTTAGTTGAAATGGACCCATGAGATGATGTTCTGGTCAATGTTATTGAAGGAAGGATGAGTGTTTTTTTTCTAAGAGCTTGACTTAAATTTCCCCAAAGAAGAGCCATAGGGAGGCTCACTTAGGGTTTTCTTCTTTTTCCTTAAAAAATCACTACATCTGTGCTAGGGATTATTTGGGAAAGAAATAATTAATTCCCTCCTAAGTGTTAGCAGCATAGGGTAGGCTTCATTTATTTTCTAATTAGCTATAAACTACTGAAAACAATCAATTCAACTGAATATGGCTATGGAAAGCAGTTTTAGTCCAATTTGGGAGAACAATTATAGAGGAGCTCTCTGATCTTTCAGTTGACTGAATGAAAAGCTAAGGAGTTCATTTGGGGACAGTATGCTGTTAGAGATAACATTCCTTCCTCCCTTCCTCCCTTCCTTGGGGTAGTAAGGTGTCCTTGGCTGGCCCAGGTGGTGTCAAAGATAGGATATGCCCTCAGACTTCCTCAACACAAGGTTGGTTCTAGTTTCCATTGAGCTACATAGCCTTTCTTCTTTTTTTTCTTTAAATTGGAAAAATAACTTCAGTACAAATCATTATTTCAAGAGATAAATTCATTTTCTTATAAAAAGTGCACTAAATACAAAGTTAATGAATATTCTTTCCCAAGGTGAGTAGAGGTTTATAGTTTTAAAAATTCAGTTTTTAAAATATCCTTTAAAAAGGATGCATTAAAATCAATGAACCACAACTACAAAGGAATTTCTGTAATGGCAATATTAAAATACAGTAATAACACTGATATTACATAAAGCTAGTGGGCACAGGTGTCATAATTTAGAAAACAAGATTGGATCTCTGGTATTTCAAAATGTGTGAATAAGGAGCCGTGATATACTGTGATTCTGCCATGCAATACTCTCATATAAGTACAATTGGAAAGTGAATGACTCCCTCCATCCTGACACTCTCAAACTCCCACATCCAACTCTTGATATGTGTACCCTTCAAAACAGATGTATTGCCAGAGCCTGTGTACTTATTTCAACGACATCATTGCTCAGATGATTTCTGAATCCTATAATTTTCACATCCTTTTGGCTGAATTTGGCTTTTTTGGAAACATCAAGAAGTAATTCAGAACTCAATCTGGTGAATAAAGTGGGTGATCAAACTAAGAAGAGCAGTAGTATTAGGTCAAAAGCAAGGTATAGGAGGAAAGTCAGGACCACCCTCAAGACAATCCCCAAAGAGAAGCTGCAGATCGCTTTTGATCAATTATCTACATGTCTGGTAAAAATTGTTATCCACGGTAACAATTAGTAATATTCTAAATTGCAAAGGGCTGCCTAAAGAGACAGGGAGTCCTTCCCCAGTCTCCTCTGTCTCCCTTGCTGGAGGTCTTTTGAGTAATACATAGAAAGAACAATTAGGTACATTAAAACATGAAATAGAAACCAAAAATGGATATTCTAAGTGTATAGTTTTTGCTTTGTTTTAGTCCCACCCCCGACCCTTAAATCTTTGTGTGAAAAGCTAATATATAAAATGAATACAGAAACTTACATTCTGTTACTGTTGGAGAGTTCATTCAGTAAACAGACAACTCTCCATAGCTCCCCAAAACATGATTAAATGGATTTTCAATCACCCCTTGGTCTACCATATGTTCTAATTTCATGGCCCAAGTATCTTAGTGGGATGAATCCCCTGAGCAAGAGTATACATTCTCTTCAGGATCCAGTTAGGAGAAGTAGATTTTATAAAAAGCAAAACATATCCCCTACTTAAAGATCAAATGAACTTTTTAAAAAATCAATATTCGAGAGTTCATCAATTTAAGCTTTTAAAAAATACCACAAAAATTAGGAGACAGGTAACGACCTTCCCCATTTCTTAAAAAGGTCATATATGTGTGAACCCTATGAAACATGAATATGTCTCATTCAAATTCAAAGTAGAACTCGATAATATTCAAGGCAGATGCAAAGCTTCTGCTTAGTGATCGAGCTAATAACATTATATTTTTTTTCTCTTACCCCTGGACATTTCTGGTGACTTGCTTGCCCTCTGTGGAGGAGGGTAAGATCCAAATTTAAATCACTCTGAGTTATGGTGATACTTGAGAAATAATATCAGGGTCACAGAAGTGATTTCAAAACCTCTCAATTTCTTGTGATTTAAAATTCTTTGGTCATGAAAATTTACCTTGACCTAACAGACTGACATTGTTTTCATAGTTATTGTACTGGTTACAATCATGCAAGTCTAATATAGAATTTATTATCATAGTAAGGATCATGTTGTGACAATTTTTTCTTTAAAAGTTGAAACCCAGTATTATCAAGCTATAATGGGGGAGAACTGGACTCATACTTAAACTAGTACACACCAGTGGAAGCTATATGCATGGAAAACATTTCGTTGAATCTTACAGCACCATGCCAGATATGGAGCCACCAATTAAAGAGATCTTCCCACAGGAAAGAAAACGGGGAGAGAGTTTAAAGGATTCTTACATTTTCAGCTCCAAACAGAGTGCCTCCCAAACCATTTTGGAGCCATGCCCATCATTAGAATGATGACTCAACCATAGGAATAATATGATAATTTTTGGAAGGAGCTAACTTCTATAAGAGGGTTGTTCATATCATGTAGTCATCTGTATTTGAAAGAGCTTAAAAATGATTTCTCCAATTCAGAGTCCCAGAGAACATCAGTTTGCCACATAGTCATATTTGGTTTCCTTATGGGAGTCTCCCCTGTGACTCTGAGATATTTCTTCATGGCTCACATTCATTGTCTTGAGAATTAACAACAAAATGCCCCCTTTTTAGTGCTAAAATTCATCCTGACTATTATTGGGGCATTCATAAAAAATGCTGTCAGCAGCATGTTGTTTTGGCACAGTGGGATAAGGGAGTATTGGTGGAAAAAAGATAAATAAAACCAGGCTCAAAAATTCCTTCTAGGACTGTGTAAGTGGTACGATATGTGAAGACACCTCAGCTTGAAATTCTTTTAAAGCAGAACCATGACATATGTCATCTTAAGCACTTACAGTTTTAATACCTTGGAGTAGAGATTAAACAACAAACAAAACATTTTGAAATCAATTTTCTTGAGAGTTTGTAGTCTTACCTTTCCTGGTTTCTTCGGCTCTAGTTTCCTCTGAATTAGGATTAAACAGCAGCAAGAAATGAAAGCAAAGAAAAGAAAAAAAAATCAGTATCAATTTGACTTAACCAATGTTATCATTCCTTTAAAAGCATACACACATTTCAATCCTTGCTATTTACTTCCACTTGAGCACTGAGACAGCAGAAAGAGCATTACCAAGTGTCAGGAGGTGGGGTTTAAGGCCCATCTCTGCCATCAGCTAGTCATATAACTTGGGTGTCAGTTTCCCCATTCATTAAATGAAAAGTTTGGACTACAAGTTTGCATTATCTCGCATACTCCTCCTAGCCATAATGTTCGATGATTTATTCTTTTTTTTATTTATAAAATTTTTTGACAGTATATATGCGTGAGTAATTTTTTTTATAACATTATCCCTTCCCTCCTTCCACTCCCTCCACTAGATGACGGGCAATCCCATACATTTTCCATGTGTTACAATATAACCTAGATACAATATATGTGTGTAAATCCCATTTTCTTGTTGCACATTAAGTATTAGCTTCTGAAGCTATAAGTAACTTGGGTAGATAGACAGTAGTGCTAACAATTTACATTCACTTCCCAGTGTTCCTTCTCTGGGTGTAGCTGATTCTGTCTCGATGATTTATTCTAACAGTGGTATTGCCAATAGAACATTCAACACCATACTAAATGAGAGGCTCATATATGATAACACATTTAAAGCTATGAGACCTTAGAGACCACTGAATAAAACCCTTCATTTGACAAATGAGGAAACCGCACAGAGAAACTAAGTAACTTGTCCAAAGTCATACTAGCTTCTAGTAAGTAGCCAAGGCAAGACTTAAAAGATCTTTTTGAGTCTGATGGCAGCACCTTAGCCACTATACCCTGCTGCCTTCACCTCTGTATCTGAGCTAAGTTACTAATTATATTATTCATAATTACATATTTGTCCAATATAGATAGCTACAACAAAGAAATCGATCCCTTGATTAGAAAGCAATAATTCAAATATTTGGACTTTGTTTCTGACACACAAACATTTTTGAAATAAAGGGGAAAGTAATGGCCATATAAAAAGACAAATCAAAGATGTTTAACACAATTTCATTCAAATCTAAATCACCAGGGCTGGAAATGCTTGAGTTGGAGTTTAACCAAGAAACCTGTCTATACAAAGAAAAACATCTTTAAACATCTTAACACTGCTAGCTAATTTTTTCCCTCAAGATGTCAAATTCATGATTGGGACCACAGATATTTTGCCTACTCTGCCATGTACTGTCACATTGACATAGGCAGTAAATGAGATAACCCCATTTCTCTCCATCAGCCTCTCTCTCCTGTTGTTTGTGTCTGAATTCCATCCTGGCTGGAGTTAAGCATGGAACCCCTGCAGGGCAGGGGGAAGTTAGGTGGGTAGTGAAAGAGCAATGGGGAAGGAGGGACATTTGAAAAGAATATAAAAAAGATGATGGATGGAATAGATCCATCTATCCATGCCATATTAAGGACATCCACTGTTTTATTCATAGGCCCAACCTTTGTTTGTTTTGCTATTGAAATAGCACTACTCTGTCTTTATACTGATCAGGTAGAAAATTGAAGTAAACACAAATGTACACATATCCTTTAGTTCCCAAATCTGCCATATGGAGGCAGGGGGAGTAGAAAATGATTCCCACACAAAACATTGAAAAATATTCCTACAGTCTGCTCACACTAATCAAATTTACCATCAATGACGTACAGCTGGGAGGGGGATGCTTCCAGTAATATCTTTGAAGAAAAGTGTCCCTAGATCTTTAATAACTTTAACAGAGCAGAACCTTTCCATTATATGATTGATTATGACTAGAAGAACTCACTAGTGAAAAGGTTTGCAAAGTTCCCTGGTGTTAATGCCAACAGAATAAAAGAATCACAGTTCCCAAGTGGTTAACAGTGGGAAAAAATTCCTTTAGCAAAATTCTTGATATTAGTCTTGTTCTGGAGCACTAAAGAGAGCCTCATTAAATATGTCCTATTAAAGGTCACTGTCCAAGTCACATACTACTTGGACACTGGGCAAGCTGCCACCCCAAAATTGCCAGTGAGTCAAGTGAAGATCTGTGAATGTTGATTATAAATATCTTGGTAAATTATTCAGTGGATTGTCATAAAGTTAATGACTAAAGCATGTTTGGGAGCCAGCATTTAAGTCATGAATGCCATTCCTACCATCTGATCCTAAAGTCCTTCTACAAATAAACCTTTTTATTTGAGCCTTAAACACTCACTTCCAACTTTGTTATTTAAGTGGTTGTTCCCTAGGCTTGGATAGCTTTCCCTTCTCCCCCTTGCCTTCTGTCTTTAAAACCCACCACAACGTTCACCATCGCTATTATGAGATTAAAAAAAATTAATGAGATTGGCCGTGATATTTTTGCCTTTACACATCATAGGGATGAGCTGGCACAGGTCAAAGTCTTTCACATACATATGGACATGAACATGCACGTGCACACACACATACACCCCCCATACACACCAAATAACAGCCCTTCTCATTTGCTATACTACAGAGACCTAGCAAAATCTGTTAAAACATGTGGCCTTCTCTGCAGGGTGGTGGGGCAGACATCAAAGATGTAAGAAAGCCCAGAGATCTCCTGGCAAGGATGCAATGATGTTAGCAAGGATGCTAGTTTCAAAGCAGATACAAAACAGAAACTTATGTTTTAAAGATAGAGATTATTTATTCTCTGAACTGAAAAATGAGTTCTGGTTGGACCAACTATAAATCCTCTAAAATACTGTCCACTAAAGAAGGAGCAAAGGAAGAAAGGAGGATAATCGCAAATGCCTAAAAGCTAACACTTAGTGGCTTAGCTGCTTCTCTCATATTCCTATGTTAAGTAGCTTAGTGCTTTCTTATTAACCTCATGGTGTGAATAAAACCTAAATTCTACTACCAAAGGGTGAACGTCTTCCAATCTATCTGCTAATTTCCAAGCTTGATAGCGCTAAGTGGATGTAATTAATTGATGAAAGAAGGTAAAGGATACTAGATGCAGGAGGCAGAAAGGAGAGAGAAGCCATATGCAAATGGAATTATGTAATTGAAGGGAAACCTAAACTTTTCAGGCAACTCTTCATTATGGCCTTATGGTAGACATGATAAGTAATGAACAGATGACAAAATATTATTCATATCTAGATATACAGCAGGAATAGTATATATGGGCAGCTAGGTGGAACAGTGACTAGAGCACTGGACCTGAAATCAAGAAGACTCATCTTCATGAGATCAAATCCAGCTTCAAACACTTCCTAGCTGTGTTACCCTGGGAAAGTCACTTCACCCTATCTGCCTCAGTTTCCTCATCCGTAAAATGAGGTGGAAAAGGAAATGGCAAATCACTCCTGTTGGTTTAATAATGACAACTCACATTTAAAGAACATTTTATGATTTATTACTACACTAACATATTCCTTTGGTGTTTTATGAGTGGCAAAGAAGTGATCCTTGGGTTTACAAAGCTCTAAAGAAAAAGACCTCAAGCTGGGAGGTTTGGTGATGAGCAGTACTTTTCATATAAGGAGCTAAATAGATAGATGCAAAAAGGTTCAATGCTACAAATCTGGCCAAAGTGATTTGAGAAGATTGTGTACCACGGTGAGAAGAGGCTATGATACTTATCAGCAGAGGGACTATCCATACCTAGGAAATTATAGGTTCTTGACCTTTATAATTGACTAAGCACTTCAGAGTTAGTATAAGTGATGTTAGTTGCATTTTCAAGATGAATAAACTAAGGTTCAGAAAGATTTACTAGCTTACCCACAAGTTAGAATCAAGACTTCTATTGAAACTCAGGTACTCCAACTTTAATCTAAGGTACTCTCCATTGTATAAAAGCATGTTGCTAATCAGTAGCTCTTGGAATCTATCTAACATGAAATCCCATTTCTTAAAATCTGATGGTGACCATCTAACGACTTTTTCTGGACTACAAATTAGAAAACATACTTTTGGGCCTCAATTATTCATATTTTTCAGATGGAAATATTTTAGTGAGCTCAATTTACTAGATAATCCATGTGTAGAAATGTAGAAATACATATGAAAATTTCCATAAAACATTTAAAGAAAATGTCCATTTTTAAGGTGTTAAATTTGCCATTTTATTTTTTTTCCTTTTAGGGAAAAATAGATGTATTACTGATGGAGATTTTTGGTAAAACAACTATGATCTTAAGATTTTTGGATTATTTTAAATGGAGATCTATCCTGTCTACTTTTAAATAATAAATATATGGAATAGTCGTTTTAACATTTCATAAATGTTATGTAGCATTTGAATGTCTCAAATGCAAATTTCAAAAGAAAATGCTAGTTGTCCAACCATCTGCCAATGATATACTGTTATGGGCCAGAACTCTGAAACAAGGATTCTCTTACAAGGTGTTAAGTCAGTGGTATTGATAAAGACAATGGTAATTCAGTACATGTACTTAGTATTTACTATAGTTCCACAAGATTCATACCTATGATAAGAGAGCATATAAGCTGGGACAAACTCAGCCAGAATCAGAACTGGAAGACAGAGACCCTGGTGGCGGTCCTCCTGCCTCCCCCACAGAAACCAAGATACATCCATGAGGATCTCAAGAAGCTGGCAGAGGCAGAGAACACAAAGGACTGGTGGCAGGAGCTCAAGGTCTCTGAACCAAGGAGAGAGGTAGGCCTCTAAGAAAGCTAACAGGGCCCCAGGAAAGGAGAGAAGATTTTGAAGGAGACAATAAAGAATTTGGACTTTAACCCCTGGGGTACTTGTGGTGATTACTGAACTGAAAGGAAGGCTGCCTCCAGAGACCTCCAGGAAACCCTAACAGAGAACATTACAGTATACTAGTAGATACATTGAAAAAAAAAACATTTGTGCCATTTAAAGGATAACTGTGCTACTGCACAAGTAATATTTTGTTTTTGTCAAGGCAATCAGGGTTAAGTGATGTATGTGCTCAAGTGCCTGAGGCTGAATTTCAACTTGGCTTCTCCTGATTCTAGAGCTGATACTCTACTGTGCCATCTACCTGTCCCCTACATGTAATATCCTGATAGCCTCAATGGGAGAAGGTACTGACAATTTTAAATTTAAATACATTTTAAATAGTCATACTTCATGCACCAGTTCCATCTTTCGTAATAAGATTTCTAGCACTGATATGACTATAAATTGGAGAAATACTTGTCAACTTCTAGCTGAATAATTTTATCTGAGAAATCAAGGCTACATACAAATACTATCATGCAGATTATTCATTCAGCCTCATGCCTCCTCCATCTTTGTTTTGCCTCAACTACCCAGACATAATATTTGAGAGATATAATACTCTGTCCAAATAATTTCGACTTTGAATCACTAAAATTCCCACATTTCTAGCTATATAGAACTGTTCATGGGATATATTCCTTTTATGCTCCACTAATGATCAACATACAAACCCAAAATTCCTCAAAAAAGGAAAGCAATGATAATGAAAATAATGCTACATTTTTTTATTTTAAAAGCTATTCCTTTATCATCTATTTCCCTTTCAAAAATCTGTTTTAGGAAGGCATAAAGTCATGAGAATGCAATTAGGTATTTCTAGTTCTTGCTGCTGTTTTTCTTTCTTTTCTCTCCCCTATTCCCATCCCTGTCTTTAAAGCTTATGGCCAAAATTTCATATCAGACAGTAATTTGGCATCAACCAGCACATTAAATAGCAAATTAATGCACTTCTCAAGGTTGGTTAGTAATATATTCATGGAAATTATTTTATTCATCATTGAATCTGGTTTATAATCTATATTTCAGTTAGCTGCAATACATATTTTGAAAATAAGAGTTTTTCACAGTAAATGCTATTCTCAAAAAATTATTATTATTTTTATCACACCTGTTATTTCCATAGTTTAGGGAGCTCTTAGTGAGGAATTCAATGTATCCACGATGATTGGTACTTGCTCTGTAATTTATAGTCATAGAGATAACTGAATTACTTAGAGGTTAAGAGGCTGCTTTGAATTATACAATCAACATGTGTCAGTGCAAAACTTAAACCCATTTTCCTGATTCTGAAGGTAGCCCTCTACTCACTTATACCATGCTGTCTCTAGAGTACACTTCAAAAGAAAGCTTTATATTATATTTATTGAAGGTATTAACTAGAGAAGATTAGAGGAAAAGGTAGAGGGAAAGAGAAAAGGAAAGAGGGACAGAAGGGAAAGGGAAAAGGAGAAGGGAGACAGCCATTGAATTAGAACACATGACTTTGTGGCTGTCTAAGACAGTTGCATAAGGCAATGAGATATTAAACGACTTGCCCAGGGTCACAAAGTCGGTGTGTGAAATCTGTTATATCTACCTCTGTATTAGGAAAACTCTATAACTAGCTGTCATTCAGAAATCTTGTCTTTCTCATTTTTAACTAAGAAAAAAATCCAATGTATCTTTTTTTAAAATAAAAGGGGATCCAACTCACTTCCAGTTGATCAATGATGGACAGAAATAACTACACCCAGAGAAGGAACACTGGGAAATGAATGTAAATTGTTAGCACTACTGTCTATCTACCCAGGTTACTTATACCTTCGGAATCTAATACTTAACGTGAAACAAGAAAATTGGATTTACACACATATATTGTATCTAGGTTATATTGTAACACATGTACAATGTATGGGATTACCTGTCATCGGGGGGAGGGAGTGGAGGGAGGGAGGGGATAATTTGGAAAAATGAATACAAGGGATATTATTAAAAAAATAAATAAAAAATTTAAAAAAATAAAATAAAAGGGGATCTCATTTCTAGTTCTATTTGACAAATGTTTGTTAAACTTAGGTGATCACCCCCTAAACTTTTTTATCTTGTGCGACTGAAGCATTTGCTTTTGTATCTGTGTTTTCAAAGCTTTGGGTATATTCAGGTTCAAGGAAAGCACTGGTTAAGCAGACATGAGTTCTCATCGCTTAGAGAAGTGTATTTCTTCATTCAGCTTGGAAAGGTTGGAGCAGGAACAAGAGAATGACATAACTCTATGATCTTGTGAACAGATACACAGCCTTATGTAGGCAGCAGGTAGCACAGAGCACTGTAAAGAAGGCTAGCTTTTAAGCTGGAGGACCTAGGTTCAAATGGAAGCTCTGCTATGCCATTTGTGTGTCTTTGGGCCCATCACTATATTTTCTTGGGCCTTGATTTGCTTGTCCATAAAATGGGGGTGTGATGGTCTCTAAGGTTCTTTTTAGGTCTAGATCTTTGAGCCTTTCATTGTGAGTCAAGGTCAAGTGATTCTCTATTATAAAATCTTATTGGAAAAGAGACAGTGTACATGACAATACCTTTATGTGTTTGCCTTAAAGATTTTCGCAACTGTCTGTTACACTGCTTATGAATAATTATTATTCCGTGTGAAAAATCACACTGAGTGTGCATTACACTTTCTCTTTGAGAGCTTATAGAAATTCACCAAGAAAGCATCAGAGAATCAGAGTGGCTAAAAAAAGGTAATGAACAGGACAGACAAATTTATCTTATTAACTTCAAACAAAGGGATGTGAACAAGTAACTTCAATGTTCTGGTGTACTCATCTGTGACATAAGAATAATATCAACTCAGTTCATTTCTCAGGGTTATTGTCAAGAAAGTGACTTCGAGACCTCAGAGCACTATAAACATGTGATAGTACCAGGAGTTAGTAGCAGGAGCCTTTCCTCCTTGTCATTTCAGATAATCAAAAAGATTGATACATGAATGATATCAAAACAAAAATTGTATTACTCCCTCTGTATAGAGCTCCAAGATGACCATGCCATGATTTTTGAAAAACAGATAGTTCCTATACATAAAAATGGAACCATTTTATTAGTATGTGCTCCAGGCAAATCTCAACTATAACTTTATTTATTTCTGTGTTAGTACTCTAGTATAAATAATAACAGCTCATTGGTAGTGTTTGTCACCTGTGTTTGTCTTTCTATTAACTTTTTCCCCAAGTAATTTATTTTTCAGCTAACATCCCTGAACTAATGATGAGGTTAAGCCCTTCTCTAATTAAGCCCCTGAAGTCTAACTAACTTGGTACTATTTATTGTTTATTTCCCAGGTAGAGGCTTCAATATTAAAACTCTCCCTTCAGAGATCACTTTATTGTTTCTTCAATTGAGCGTCTAGTTAGATATTGACAAATTCCCCTCTGTTTCATCAGTACTATAAATTTTTTTCTAGAATTTGCCTTTTTTCCTTTCTCTGACACTTTTAACTTCATAATAAGTCATCTGGCAAAACTAGACATCACTATGAAGCTAGGATTATTTTCCTCAGGTGAATATTCACATTATTATAGCTTTTGAAGGCTTTCCAAGCCCTTCTACTAACAACCCTATTAGGGAGGCTCTACAGGTATTACCATTCACATTCTACAGATGAGCACACTGAGGCTGAAAAATCTTCAGTGATTTGCCTAGGGTCACAATGGTAAGATTTGAATTCAGATCTCTCTTAATCCAAGTTCAACACTCCATCCATTATACCATATAGCTGCCTAATTAGAATGCCTTATTAAAACAAAAGTACTTTGGGTGCAGAGGCAACAGTTTCACTTTGTAAAAATTCTATTCTCAAAATATTGCAGAGTATCTTGCAAAATGAAGGGTTAAACACTCAATAAATGAGATTTTCTTTTAATCATTCATTTATTCATTCATTCATTCATTCATTCATTAATTCATTCATTCTGTTCAGCAATCAAATAGCAATTCATTTAGTAGCCTGGTTGCAATTATATGTTTCTGTTCCATTTTTATAAACTTAGTAAAACAGGAACTGTTCAGATCCATTTTGGTAGAGATTTTTAGACATTCAGAAGAGATTAGGTGCATCGGTGGTGCATGTATCCACTGAATAATTGGGATCATAGTCATCATTTTCCCTTTATATACTATTTGTTTTTCAATCATTTCTCAGCCATGTTCAGCTTCTTGGCAAAGATACCATGGTTGGCCATTTTCTTCCCCAGCTCATTTTACAAATCAAGAAACTGAGGCAAACAGAGTGGTCAGGACCACAGCACACATTAGATCTAATTAGATTATGTTAGATTAAATCCTGAAGCACGATTTGACTCTACAGAAATGAGTCTTCCTGACTCCATGGCTAGCACTGTATCCACTGAACTACTCAGTTGCCTCTTCTTTACCATAAACAAGTACAGATTTAGCCACAATACATCTGGAGAACTCAGGAGGAAAGGAGTACCAAACTGGGGTACTATTTTATAGTTGATAATCTTCTTACTATAGATGAAAAAGTATTGCCTTCTATAACCAAAGTATAAGATAGATCACTGAATTGTCAAAGGGTCCTATATGTGAAGAAAAGAAAAAAGAAAGGAGGCATATCACTGAATGGGCGTTGCTTCAGTCAAACTGAGACCTGTAAAAGATCTGAGCTTAAAAAGGCCAAGGTCTCCCACTGTGTCCAGGGCCATCTCCAGTCATCCTGATCTCTATCTGGCCACTGCAGGAGAAGGAGGAGAAATGAGGCAGGTGACCTTGCCCAGCCATGTCTCACTCAAATCCAATTCACTTGGATGTCATGGCATCACTTCCCCGTGGTCATGGTCCTCTTCCAGAAAGGGCAAATAACAAGAATCAAACAAAGGAAGAAGGACATACATTTAGTAATCTGTGCCACTTCCTATTGCAAGCAAATCTACCTTTTTCACTGGCCTAAAGAGCAGAGAAACTAGGAAGAAATGATCACAGCTTCATAGGTTTTTAACTAGAAGGGACCTTGAGGGGTCATCCAGCCCAACCCCCTCATTTTACAGAGGAGGAACCCGAGGCTTGCACAGGTTACATGATCCTCTACTAAATTACCTGCCATGATATGTGTCAAAGGATACAAAGCTCTTCTGGTGCTCAACATGAAAAACACCTTTAAGGACAAAATACTGTTTAAAAAAAAATCCTTTTTTGCTCACGTGTCTAGGGCCTGTGCTTATTTTGGTTTATTTTGCTTGTCACCTGAAAATGGCTATGTTTTTGTCTCTCTGACATTTTGAGATATAGTGATATCTCCATAAATGAATCCTCTGACAGCAAAGCCATTTTGTTTGCTTGGTTGTTTAAGAAAAAGAATTTTGGATGGATAGGCAATCAGAAAAAGATCTGGTTTTCTCAGTGCTGGGCACTGCCATTGTTACAGATACAGAATCCTGGACCTGACCGGCTATTGGGAAGGATGATATGTCTGGGACAGTCACACCCCTGTTTTCGAAGTTTTGAGTTAACATTGATCAGATAATGACTAATATGTCCCTGAAAAAAAGATGGAATATTTTCTCCTAATGGGCCAGGCTACCTTAATCTGTTTCGCTTGAAAGAAAAAGGTCAGAGTTCCCAAGAAATGAAGTCAAATGCCCAGTTAGGTGACATCCCTATGCCTCAGATATAATTTCTCCACCTTATTCAGTAACTGACAATGAACTATGCTATTGGAATACATCTCCTTTACAAAAAAGAAGGATTACTATATATTTCTTACCTCTCAGAGAATTTCCAATCACTTAGTAAAAAGCAGAGCTATGGCAAAGATTTACAGGCAGTAGTAATTAGTGATATGAGCGAATATTTACCACAGCTCAATATAGATATCCACCAGCCTGGCAGTTTTTGGTTTTACTGAAATGAAAACAGTCTTCCTGAGTGATCCAAAAAGTCCAGAATCATCAAAAACTCCATTAAAGCTGCATAAGATGGGGCCTGTGAGGTATTTTAAAAGATATTCTGTTTCCCTAGAGACCAGACCAGCTCAGGCAGGCACTTCCCCACAATTTAGCTCACAAATTGCCTTCAGGCTTTCAACCTTAGGCTTTTCCTACTACTTTTTATGCATCAGCTAGGCAGACTGGGGGGTGATGGGGACACTTTGCTTGTCCACAGTGGAGTGCTTATTTTCTGACTTCAGCCCAATAGAAAAATACCAAAGCTTTCATTTATCTCTAGCTAGATTTACTTTGAGTTCTGTGGGAATCTGCAAAGAGCTGGGACAATGAATAGGAAAAAGCTGGCAACTGCTTAAGGTGGAAATTGCAAATGAACTCTCTTTAAAAGTATTTTTTACAAATACCCACCATATTTATTCTATAAACATTTCTTTGCATGCTGGATATTATGTGTTTTATGCTGGCTTATCACGAATGATCCTAGACCTATCATTGGAAGACAGCACAGAGACCATAGAGTATAACTTTCCCATTTTATAGATGGAAAAAAAAAGTCACTCAAAGTCACACAGTTAAGAAGGTGCCAGAGGCAATCTTTGAACCCAAGTCCCCATATCCTAGAGCCAGGACCTTTCAACTTTACCATACTGCCTGACTGGGTAATAATTATGTGAGAATGAAGGCTCAAAGCCTCAGTTAAATAGTAACACCTATGGAATATAACTTGCCTAAGGAAGACCAGTTAGTTATCTTGGATCTGGCTCTGTATGTAGGTCATTTTACTTTGCTGTTTATCTGCTTTTTGAAGAGAGAAGAGGATGGGGAGGAAGGCAGGATAGTATAATAGGAAGATCACAAAACTTCAGAAGTAGAAGAAATCTGGGTCTAAATGCCATCAACAAGATTTTCTAGCTGGGTAATCATAAGCACAGGTTAGTTGGTCTATTAAATAGACTCTTTCTTCCCCATAAATGGGGATAATAATTTAAATAACAATCTATATTTTATAACTATAAAATCATCACATGATGATGATAAAAATAATACCCTCACAGTTTTGTTGGGAGGAATAAATGTAATAATGAACACTAAAGGCTTGTAAACTTTGAAGCGCTCTATGAATAAGAGATGCTATGCTTTTCAGAAACTTTAATCTGTGAGACCTGAGAGTGGGTGACTCTTGATTCCCAATATCGAGGCAATACTACTAAGCCAAGTTTCAAGAATGGAAACTATAAAGTCCAAACCTAGGAGCTACTTCTAAAAATATATTCCCTGTACTACTGTTAGACATATCCAATCAACTAAATGCATAATCACTCTAGTGTCCTCAGGATGGAAAGAGAAGAGCCCTTGAATTTCAGATGTTTGATTCAGCCAGAAAACAGAGACAAACAGAACCAAGATGACATTATTGTTGTTCAATCATTTCTTAGTTGTGTCAGACTCTTTTTGACCCCATTTGGGATTTTCTCGCCAAAGAGACTGGAGTGGTTTGCCATTTCATTCTCTAGCTCTTTTTACAGATGAGAAAACTGAGGCAAACCGTGTGGAGTGACTTGCCCACAATCACAAAACTAGTAAGTATCTTGAGGCCACATTTGAACTCACTTGTTCCTGACTCAAGGCTCAGAAGTCTATTCATTGGATCACCCAGCTGTCCATAAGGTTGTCACAAGATAGTCACCTCCAAATATATCAATAGTCTTAATTATTTTAATCAAAACAAAATTCAGCCAATGAATAATATCTACAAGGAAAGTAAGTTGAATTTATTAAGGACTTTAAATGTTTTTAATTCTACTGAGAAATAAGATTTAAGGTATAACATTTAGTATGAAATAAGGAGTGTAACCAAGATATTGATTTCAACCCCTTAAGGTTAGAATATTGATCCAGATGGCCTCTTTTATCACATTAATTCTAATTATAGCACATTTGAGCATGATTAGCTTTATTAATAGAAATAAGCTCTGTCAGCATAAGGATGCAATAATTAATAGAAATTTTGAGGCCATTCCTTTGGACAGATAAGACTAAAGTCTCCATTCGACCACAGGTCACAATTATTAACTGATTAATGAAATAGTACTCACCACATTTTCCTTTCATTTATCCATTTGGCTAAGAATTAATAACCATGCACCAAGAATAAACAAACAAACAAAAAACTCTTATAACTGCTATTCTATAGCTGGTAAAACTTGACCAGAGAAATCATACTTGATACAAGCCAGAATAAAAGTAAATCACAGGAGCTGATCTATCACTCTATTCCGGGTTTAAAAGAACACCAAGTCTCCAATTAGGGGCATCCCATCTTTTGTCTTCAGGGAGAATGACAACCTTTGCTACTCCAAGTTCTAGGAGAACAAGGTTAAATGAAGTTATAGCTTTTCTAATAATGCTACCTAATACTATTTGCATAGCACCTTAATGAATTACTTCTCCTGTCTTATTAATTAGTTACCTCGCCTGTCTTTTTTTCAATTATATGTTATGCAATATTAAAACAGCAGTGCTTCTCTACCTTGTCTAAATAATACCTGGAAACAGTGTGGGGAAAAACTCTACCATTTATCAGAACCCAAATCAAGTCATAGGTAGGAGGAACATGATTAATATAAGTAACTTACATCATAACACAATTAAAATGTATCAAATCCAAAAAAAGCCTTTAAGATCACGATCCTAATTACTGAACTATTATGTCTCTTCTTTAAGTAATTCCTCACAGCAAGCTTGGGAGAAAGGGCATTAAAGCCTTACTATTCCAGATGAGGAAACTGAACATCAGAGGAAGTGACATGTTCACAGTTGGACAGCTATTGAAAGACAATCTCATTTTGAACCCAGATCTAAGACTAGTACATATAATTTGCACTAGCAAATTATGTTAATCAAAAATGAATTAATACAAGACAAATAAAAGAGATGTACATTTAGATGAAAAGAAGGAAGCTGTGCTAAGTGGTTGGGAGAGTGGATTGTGATTTTAAAATTCTAATGAATTATAATAAGATTTTTCTTAATAAAAAAGTTTGTTTCCTGGACTGTAAGGATCATTTAGAATATCTTGGTGAGATAATGAGGTCTTTCTGGCACAGAGGTAGATATATAAAACCTTTTTTTAAAAGAGAGGTCTTAAGGTCCGTGGGACCTAAGTGAGCAGTGTTTTTATTAAAGAAATAAATTTGCCATCTCTAAGAAAAGAGATGTTATTTGGAAACAAAAAAAAATAGCTCCCTATAGAATGGAATCCCACTGGGCAGCTTTTTTTGTAGGTTTTGCAAACTTTCAAAACATAGTAAACTGGTTATACTCTATAGCTATTAATGATTCCCTAAAAAAAAGAAAAGAAAAAAAAATGAAGAAATTATGCCATTATAGCCCTGCCATCCAACTTTCATTGCTATTAATATACTGATACACACAGATGATTTTGCATTTCATAAGTCACTGCATAGACCTTGGAATTTCTTTATTTCCAATTGTTTTGGCAGTTTATTTGAGAAAAAAAGAAAAATAATATCATATGTCTCTCCACATTTTTTCAAATCCACATTAATCTCTATTTGTCCTCAATAATTATCATTCCCAAAAGGTCTTTTTAAACTCATACTTAGCAAGATAATAACTTATATAAACTCTGCCCAAAATTTGATTTGACTTGTTTATGCCACTGTTTTCATTTACAATTAGATGTATAACATCAAAATCAATGCAACTTTACCATGACTTTTAATATGGATTCCCATGTATAGAACATGAATATACATACATTTTTATTGTTATTGTTCAGTTTCAGTTATGTCTGATTCTTGCTAACCCAAGTTGGGATTTTTCTTGGCAAAGATACTGGAGTAGTTTGCCATTTCCTTCTCCAGCTCATTTTATAGATGAGGAAATTGAGGCAAACAGGGTGAAGGGACTTGAAGAGAGTCAGACAACCAGTAAGTATCTGATGGCAGATTTGAACTCAAGAGGAGTCTTGACTCCAGGCCTCCTACAGGGTAACCTGGTTGCAATACACAAACCAAGCAGCATTTTCCTTAGAGTGGTCTGCATTAAATATATAATACAAATACACACATGCGCACACACACACACACACACACACACACACACACACACACACAGATACAAACTCTTTATTTGTAACTTCCAATTCCTTTGCTGAGATGTGAAAACAAAATACAGCAGCAACAAACTACCTGGCATTGAACTGTGGTTGTCTGACCAGAAGACAATTTCGGCCCACATGAATATCAAAAGGCAAACATAGTAGTTGAAAAAAATCTCCTAGACAAGAAAACATGTAGCTTACCCTATGGTATCTCCTAAAAATCGGCCCTATATATTTTTCATCAATGAAGCCACAAATGTATCAGGAAGGCATTCTAGCTTGAAAAATGGATCTAACACTTCTAGAACATTGAATATTTATTTAAATGCAAGCTTTAAAATCTGATGGGCAGAGAGTTCTAACTTAATAATTATGATCCTAAAGTCAATTCTCACTGGAAAAATAAAAGGTCTCACTTATTCATCTCAGGTGTGATTCAACTGATCCTGTGCCAGAGAATGCAGAATTGTGGAAGGAGGATAATAGATTTGAGTTCAGTGAATGTGCAAAGGCCTGCAGGGAGGGTTACATAAAACTGTATATGTAGACAGTTAAGTAAGTTAATATATGAGCTGAAGGTTCAAATCTTTCTTCAGCTGTCTGGAAATCTACTAATGTGTACTCCAAGTAATATAGAGGTGCTCAGTTATAAGAAGGTCATAAAAACGTCTTTAGAGTTTATGGCAGTGAATGGTATCATTTCAGCTGAATTGTTCTTGCACAGTCTCTCTCCTGATGCAGTTAGAGTTAATGGGAAGATTTGCTTAATTGGATGTCAAACCAAATTTGTCACAGAAATGACAAATAATGTGCAAGACTGATTTAAAAATCAGTCTATCGCTTACATACCAAAAGGGTTTAGACACTTATATATGAATAACACCATAACAAGGTTAGTGCTTACTCCGGGAGACTTGTACATTATACTCTTATTTGTCAATTAACTATAAAGTGGAAAAATATTGAGTGGGAAGTATCAATTTGAACAAATATTAAATCTAACAACAACCACTCACTCTGTATTCTTGCTTACTACAGATACTATTATTCGTTTAATCAACTCTTGCCCCTAGTTCTAGTCTTTGATATTCACCCAGCAAATGAATGACGAGAAGATGGCTAAGTGGCCAATCTTCAAATAAATGGTCTCCAGTGGGTTGATGTGAAATAATTTTCAAGTAGGCAGAGCCACCAAAAATATCAAGTTTTACAAATGGCAGCTGAGACCACATACTCAAAACCATTGTTTCCATGTGCATAGAGGAGAAGCTGGTTTTCTAACATAGTGTCTATTTCTGTTTTTTAAGATAGTGTCTACAGTGCAATTGTGTGGGAGAATACACAGAACCACAACATGTATGTAAATGCCTAGTACAATTCAATCCAACAAGGATTTTATAAGCATCCCTGTAGCAGACACTATACTAGGAGCTGGGGATATAAAGAAAGGAAAACACATGGTGAGGGTTCAAGGAAAATTTACTGAAGTCCTAAAAATTAGTTTTAGGAGGAAATGTCAAGAATTCATATTCACTGAGAAGGCTGAAGGAAGACTGAATATCTGTAAGAGAGATTATTATATACAGGATGGTGGTAAACCATTAACCTGAGCTGAATAAGTGACCCAAATTAAAGTAGGCAAAATTTACGTGAGAGGGAAGAATTTTCTGCCCCTCAAAGTTACAAGTGTCAGAAATGAGCTATGTACTAGAGCGGACAAGGCACTGGACTCGGGGAGCACTGTGTGACTCTATTGTTGCTATGCAGTCATTTCTGTCATGTCTGACACTTTGTAACCACATTTGGGGTTTTCTCAGCAAAGATGATATAGTGGTTTGCTATTTCCTTCTTCAGCTCATTTTACTAATGAGGAAACTGAGGGAAACAGAGTTAAATGTCTTGCCCAGGATCACATAGGTAGTATCTGAGGCCAGATTTAAACTTAGACAGATGAGTCTTCCTGATTCCAAGCTTGGCATTCTATCCACTGTGCCACCTAGTTGACCCCCCTATCTTTCTTCTTATGTCACCATCAAATGAATAACTTTCTATGACAGCTTATCCCATATAAAGGAATGCCAAGACCATAAATTTGCAAGAAAAAGCAAGGAAATAAGTATGATCCTATTGAGAGAACTTATTTCCAAATATGGAAGCAAGGTATGATATTCTCCAAGTAGATATGCCCTCTATCTCTGAGTACCCAACTAAGCTTGCAACCTAAGCTGAATCAATGTCACACTAATTATTTGCTATTTATATGATTAACTTCTCAACAGCTAACAAATCACAAGCCCCCAGATGAGTCACATGATCACTAGCTATCTGGGTAAAGGATTTGCTAGCCTTCCTTGTCTTTACTAGGGAAGAAACAAGAAATGAGACACCTTTCATGTAAATCACTGTAAGATTCCAGTTATTCAGTTCTACAATTCATATGGATGCCTTGAAAGATTTCTAATAAGACACCTTTCTTATGGGAGCTCATTTTCTCTTTAGGGACCTATTACCTTGCACTGAGGAAAAACTTATCCTGACAGTGATATTTCTATTATAAAAGAGTAACAGGATGAAGACATTATAAAATAATAGAACTGTTTCTCTAAAAAGGCAGGTCTATCACACACTCATTTTGTGGTATTCCAAGATATTCCATTACTCTCCATATCAGCCTCAAACAATATTGGTTTAACTGATTTTCTGGAAAACCAGAAGAGATTACAGTTATATTTCTGGATGGTGTTGTATAATATCAGCATTTTAATTAATAGCCAATTTTCTCTTTGGCAGAAAGAAGGGGGAGTTGGGGAAAGAACATTTAGGCTGCCAAAGAAGAGTTAAATGATTCTAGGGAAGTCTTTTAATATCGGTGGGCTTGTCACACTTCAAATGGGAGGTACTGGATTATATTATCTCCATATTATTTTTAGTCTAAAATTTTAGCATCTTTGATAGTTTCCTAACCATCTGTCATGCATATTGGGTCACCTCATGGTCCCAAATAATTCACAGGTCTTCCATTATAAGAATAAATTCTATTTACATAACTTTTTAAATAAGCTTGAGCCCACAATAGAACTCTTTTCACCCACCTTTTATAGATGAGGAAACTGAGGCTCAGAGAGATGAATGAAGTAACCTGAGCATGGTCACCACGCTGGTAAGACTCAGAGACATCACGTGAACCCAGGTCTTCGTGACTCCATGCCAGAGGCACATAAGCACTGGTTTTCAGGATTACTAAATACATACTCATTCATATTGGGCTGTATGCAATATGGTCTCTGTTGTTTGTTGACTACTTATTAGGATTTTGCTCACATTAATCTCAGGATGATATTGTCTGTTACATTTGAACTAAGCACATTTCACACAATCCACACATTTGATTATGTGGAAAATCTCTCCAAGTTTCATTAATTTGTGCCTAGTGATGGGATTGTAACAAAGCATCAGGAAGGGATGAGCATGCCTATTGCTGCCATTCTCATCATGCTGGAACCCCAGCTCTTCATTGAGGCTTTCTGTTTTTGCTCACTCTTCTGGAGTTCATCTAGCTTTGAGAGGGTGCCTACACACAGCACCACTTCCTACCTGGACTCACTTGCCTGTACTCCATGAAAGCTAAGGGCATAATTCCCAAGGGTCCCAAGCCCCTTTCCCCCCAGGCCTTCATTCCAGATTCACAAAAGGAGACTCAAGAGTCATTCTGACAATGACTGAGCAGGATGCCATAGTAATTTTCCCTTTCCTATTTGAAAAGTTGACCCATTAAAAGCGATGAACCAGACTCAGCTGTAGCAGGTGTCTGTTGTCACATTAGGTTAAACTACTTTGTGAGGACCTTATAGTACACAAGTCTCTGATGCCTCTGTATAGCACAGATTACTATTAAGGAAGAATATATGCTGCCTTCTTTCCTTGAGAGCCTGAGAATTAAGTAAGTGATTAGATTATACAGATTAGTTAGATCAGTGTAACCAAGGAAATAATGTCAACAAAAAAAAAAAGAATCTGTATTCCTTAAAATGGTAAATTATTCCTCTGTTTGTGGCTTTTAATTAAATTATTTTTTTTTATAAATCTATATATAGGGAGAAAATATTACCTAAGGAAATGTGAGGAGATGGAAACAGAAGTAAGGTAAATTCTGGCAGATCTTAATTTGTATTTGGATTCTGGACAACAGACTAAACACAGACTAAAATATGCTTACTTTTCTGTTCAGTACAATCCAATAAAATGTCTGTTGTTGGTGTTCAGTCATTTCAATCACGCCCAACTCCTTGTGATCCTATTTGTGGTTTTCTTGACAAAGATCCATGAGTAGTTTGCCATTTCTTTCTCTAATCTATTTTACAGATGAGAAAACTGAGCCAAACAGGGTAAAGTGACTTGTTCACAGTCACACAGCTAGTAAGTATCTGAGAACAGGTGAAACTCAGGATAAAGAGTTTTTCTGACTCCAGGTCCAATACCTTATCTACCATGGTACTACATAGCCACTCCAACAAAATGTTTATAAAGTGCCAACACTGAAGAAAACACTGTACTTCAATAGTGTCTTCAAGTAGTTGATATTCTATTGGAGATCTACAATATTCAGAGATAAAAATATACAACAGAAGTTTGAGAAGGGAGAAAGCATGGATAGAATATTTTTTCTACCGAATAGGCTATCCATTCTACCGGAATTTGTAGAGACATCTAGCAATATTTCAAAATAAAATATCTATAAAAACTATCTATTTCTAAATGAGTTATACCATATCCTTCTCAATCTTGGACATTCCAAGAAGCATCTGTTTTTTGTTTTTTTGTTTTTTGTTTTTGTTTTTGTTTTTCTATCAACAACACATTGCTTTCCTTTGCTTTCAGGTACCCATCAAAATAGCAAACCCAGTCTAATATCATTGCCAAGAAACCTAAATGGAATCAAGAATTGAACACAAGTGAAAATTAGCAACAAAAACAAGCTGAGTAAGCAGGAGAAGAGTTGGATTCCTCCTAGTGAGAGTCCTGGTTCTCTCTAAAACTCTTCTAAATTGTTTTTTGCAAAGGCTGGCCTCTTTATTCTCACCTTCCCCTTGAGGAAGAGGAAATTCAAAAACTCTCCTTGAATAATTACATATTGCCCTGCACTCACAAACTACAGAAAAAAAAAACCAAATAAATGTTGCCATTTTCTGTATTAATGATGATCAAATTAAGGGCAATATGGAAGAAGCAAGGAGAATTCAGAGCTGTTTCTGAAATAAAAGGGAAAAATCAAAGTTGTTTCTTGGGGTTTTCCTCAATACAAAGATCCCCACTGCTATTGTCCACACCCCCCAACCTTCCCTTTTAAAAGCCATGCTGTGTTGAGGTCAAGGCAAACCAGACTAATTGGCAGAAACTGTGAGGCAATTGGTAATAGAATTGCTTCTGTCACTGAAATTCTAAGAGAGGCTCCACAGCTTGGAAGCAGCACAACCCAGCTGTGCAAAGCCTCAGGAAGGCTCGAGGTTACCTTTGAAAATTCAAAGAATCAATAGGAATTTGTAGTGTTTAGTAATCTGTCAAAGCAGAGAACTAAGACCTAACTTGAGAAGGAAAATGGAAGCATTTTGTGTTTGCACTTCTTATTTGCTCTAGTGGCCATGTCTTTGAAATGCTCTTATCTCCAGTTTGGGAGATTTATATAATTTGTGGATTGCTTTTACTTTTTTCAGTAAAGCAACTAATCTATATCTGTGTTGTGCCTGTAATCCTTTTTCCCTCATAGTTGCTTAGGGTTAGGGGTCTAGTAGGATTTAGGATTTGATAGGTTCCCTTTGTGATTCCTAATATATGCAGTTTTTGAAATGACCATCTTACCTTCTAAAAACAAGCAAACAACATTAGCTGCTTGGATTTTTCCATGACCCACTTAGGAAAGTAGTCATATTCTCTATTGCTAAGTGAAATTTTAAGAAAATTAAATTTTTAACGAAAGCAAGAAAGTAAAAAGGCATATACCTTCTCTATGCGATAGGAGAAATGAGACCTTTTTTAATCCTCCAAGTGGCTTCACAAAGGAGATTACTAAATTTTTTTTAAAGTACCTAAAGATTTTCAAAAGCTAAAATGATAATGAGAATATTCCTCATGACTTTTCAAATATTTGACAAAATTACCTGATATTTCAGATTTTATGCTTGCCAACATTTTAAGGGGATTTAGGTGCATGTAATCATACCTTAAAAGTATAGCACTCTGCCTGAAATCAGAAGGAAAAAGGGGACATATTTATTTCCTATGTCCAAATAGGGTGGCCTTTAAATTACTTCCACAGGATTTATTTGCAAGAGAACTAATCTGAGGGTACAAAGGAGTAAAGCAAACAACACTCCCACTTCCTAGGAGATTATTGGATTTTCTGAATTAGTCTGTCTCTTCAGTAGTTAGCTTTAGTGGTATTGTTTCTTTTTCTGCTAGGAAATTGTATAAAATTATGACTGCTCTTTCACCGAGTCAAAAAGTCAAAAGAAATACTTCATCTGTAAATCACAAAATATTTAATAAAGAACAAATATGCCACAAAATGTCCTTGAAATGAGACTAGATTCAAGTGATTTCATCACTCACAGCATCCTGGATTTGTTAAATGTCACGCTGTCTTGAGAAAACCAGTAGATGGTGTAACTCTACTCTACAGTGTCAACCACAGTCATGTACAAGGTACTGTATTCATGATGGAATGATTATTTTTCATAGATCAGAGCAGACTGCTTTTCATTCAACTGTGTATATGTGTAATTTTGATTCTCTTTCTTTTCTCTACAAAGGAGATTGACAAAATGCCTAAAAGGGAGAGAGAATTAGCTCTCATTGTACCTAAGAAGTAAAAAAGATGTTAGGAGAGCACTAGATTCCTCAGGCACATTCTGGTAGTGATGGATGCCAAGGGAGAGGTGGTCACTGAGGCTCCTTTCATCTCTTAAATTCTATGGTTCTGTGCATGTGTATACACACATGTGTAATATGTGCCTAAGAGAATACACAAAAATGTGTTTTTCATGCAAATATGAAAGGTTAAACATTTCATTGAGTTGGTCATGGTAGGAATCACTAAAGAAACCCTTCAATCATTAAGTTCCATCAATGTTATGCCTGATTGGCAGGACTTGGAGCAGATCTCCCTCAAGCCAACGTGGATCCTGCATGTCTCCAGAATGTCTGAAGGAAATTGTTTCCTCCCCAAACTATCTCATGAGACCTTAATCGTTGATGAGGAGAGGGAAACCAATCCAACAGCTAAGGTCCCAGATTTTTTTAAAAATCAGGAGCAATATGGCAATGCAAAGGGCCAGTTTTAGAATTTGGAGGACACGGACCATTTTTAGATATGTGGGGAAAGAGATGAACGAAGCTGTACATGGCACCATCTAGTGTCTGCAAATTGCACTGCATAATGTACATCCAGGTGAAGTCAACTTTGGTTGTAATTTTCAGAGGCTGGTTTCTCTATCCAGAAATCTCATTACTATTGAACAGCAAAGGGCAGGAGGTTGTAGGGACTATCACAGAAGGAGGGGGTTCAGATAGGTAGAACAGTATGACTGATTGGAGGCAAATGAGCTTCGTCATAGTTCACATTTGTAAAAGCTTTACAAAATGCTTTACTCCTAGCCATCCCGGGGAGGGTTGGTATGTCATTACCCTCATTTGACATCTGAGCATCTAGGCTCAGAATGCTTAAAGTGACCTGCCTTTGATCATGCAGAAGTCATAATTTCTCAGAGGCCACCTTCCAGCCCACATCTCTCCTTGACACCTAATTTCAGAATGCTTTACCTCTGTTCTCCAGATGCCAATCTATGAATGCATCCAATAGACTATAATTAGCTTGAGTCAAATAACTAAGATGTTTCTGAGCACATTCAAATTATTTAGGGAAAATGTACCAAAAATGTCGCCCACTTCTTATCTCAGAAATTACATTACTACGTCCTTAGACATAGGACTGAGGATATTTAGTAATTCATAGATTAATAATGTTCAAGAGAAATGAAAATTTACTGTAGTAACTTATCTACGGGGAAATATCAGTGAGAGGGGCAGAAGGCATAAAGTATTTCTTGGCTTATAATCATGGAAACCAGCTTAAAATCTTACTGTTTGACTTTGGGCAACTCATTTGACTTTGACTTTGACTTGACTTGGGCAAGGCACTTTAGGTGCTTCAGGAGATATCCTACTATTTGTCTGGCTAATCATATTCTTGGGATTATCCCTGATTCTTAAGACTTGCAGTAGTACTGGATAGGAGCTTAGTTCTTAGACAGATGGCCTAATTTGATAGTATTTCTTTTGTTAAAAATTAACATGTTAAAGAGATTATTTTGATTTTAAAAATAAGATTTTAAAATATTTGTTAAACACCTAAGTTGTGTTTGTAGAGGTCAACTGTAGATCATGACCTATGGATGAGTTATAGAGCCCTGAGGAGAGCTTAGAATAGCACTTTCCCAATGGTGTCCAAGGTCAGGCAGAGCGTGCTTGACAGGAAAGCTACCTCTGCAGCATTGTTTAAGAGTGTGAGTTCTCTGTAACTAAACCAAATCTCTGGCTCAAAGGAAATCTGCATGACATAAGAATGGGTATTCAGAGCACCCTGTGACCACATCGAATTCTTCAGCAAGGATGCTGTATCTGTAGAACATCACATGGGACTCCCATCTTTCAAGACAACAATGACATGTACCTGAATAGCCTATTCCAGTATGCCCCATTCTAGACCTGCCCTATCTACACCTCTGAAATTATGATCTGTGTTGCAGAACTCAATGAATATAAAATAAAGATGGCAAGCTTAATGGTACACATTTTGTGTTAATGCAATATTGCAATTTTCTGAAAGTGCAGAGGCCAACCTCAAAGCTGAACAAGTCTCTGGAGTTCTAATGCAAGCAATAATCTTTTTTTTTAATTATTTTTTTTTTGCAAGCAATAATCTTAATGTGGTGAAGAGCTCAGATCAATGCCACTATTTCTTTCAAAAGATTATCTCCCTTCATTGCTGTAAACTTGCTTTAATTCATTCCCTTGACCTTAAGCAGACATTTGGTGTAGTGGTAGTGATATTTTTATATAAAAAGAAGTGATTTGTTTCTATGCAATTTAATAGCTGCTCACTTTTAACTTGGATATATAGGATAGCCAAGCCTTATATAAAAAGAGCAAAATAATGACACTTTCCTCCAAACCTGTTTGTCTCTACCACTTCTAGAAGGAAGCAAACCATAAAAAAAACTATCTATTTACTGGATTCTTTTCTGTTAGATGTCTATTGGCATATTTTAGAGGGAAAACTTTTCTAAATGAAAAATGACTTTTTAAAGAGAATTTCTTATTCTCACAAACTCTTCTAGGGTAAACAAAGTTACCCATGGCATATGGACTTTTCCTACACTGGAAGAAGGAAATATATATAAATGTGTGTGTGTGTACATGTGTGTGTGTGTGTGTGTGTGTGTGTGTGTGTGTGTGTGTGTGTAAGAATGCCTAAAGCTGTTGTTTTTACTCACTGTTATAGCAGAAATGAGTGAAAGATTGCAATAATTTGACTGTGAATTCTCAGTTGTCCTTTTTGGTACTGTTACCATATTATACAATTGTGGCAGAATGAAAATGAGAAAATCTTAACCAGTGACAGATGTCTTTTATTCCCTGGCTCTGCTACTCTAGCCTAACTAGCAAAGGAGAATACAGATGTTGCATCTCCAAGACATGTGATTTCTTGACTAGACACAGTCAGTGGCAGGATACTGGTGAATAACACTAACAACTTAAGAGAACTCCTCTAGCAGAATCAGAACTATGACTTACGGTGAAAAACAGCACTTGCCCTTTTGCCAAACGAGAGACATGGAATATGTTTCAGTTCGCTACTATTCCCTTGGTCACTGGAGCAACATCCTTCCTAACAAACTTCAATACAATTCAATACAATTCTGTATATGGGAAACTACGGGGTGTCAATCTGTGCCTGATGACATTAGGTTTTGTGACACCTTTGTAATGACACAAAGTAATGGTAATATGAATAAAACAAAATAGAACAAAACAAAAGCATGCACTAAAGACAGAAAAATACAGCAAGAAAAAGCAACAGAGAGAAACACAGAGAGAGGCAGAGAGGCAGAGATATAGAGACAAAGACAGACACAAACACAGAAATAGAGAAGCAAAGACAGAAAGAGAAAGCAACCAATCAATCAGAAATTCCCAGACTCTTAATCTAGGACTCATCAGAAGAAAATATCAATACTCTTAGGGCAGTTTTTCTTAATTTACATATTGTAGCAAAGAAGTATTAATGCATATTTCCTTTTGTGTTATTATCATGCTGAGACCAATATCCTCACACTTAAATTTTCTGAAAATACCTATTCAGCATAAGTACATCTATTTCAGAAATGGTCTTGATTTTTGGCGTGAGAAGAAATGTCATCTAACTTTAGAATCCCTAGTGCTTGCAGTCCATTGACTTTAATTACCCAGTGTAATCCACAGTACATTAGTTCAAAGCAATAAAGTCATCAACATTTCTAGATTTCCAAACTTGAAAAGGGTTTTCATTCGTTTTGGTGTGAAATGATACATACTGAGTCTCAGTTGGTATTTCGAGTGCGGAAACAAAAACACCATCACAAAAGTTATAATATCTAGAAATCATAAGATCTAGAGGATTACTGCAGCAGTACCATTGTTAGCTGTGCAACCATGAGGGGAAATAATTTAACCCCTCTGGCCTCAGTTTCTTAATCTCAGTGATGGATGGGGGTGGGATGAGGGTTTAGATTCCTAAAGTGCCTTCTAGTTTTAACATTTTACTATTTGAACACCAGATGGACTAGAGTTGGGAGTGGTTATGCTAATTATTTTTTCAAGAGAAAAAAGAAAATAGGCCAGACAATTTTCCCTCCTTAAACATCAAAGAGAGGGGTCCAGTAAATGAATGAGGTAGTCACAGAAGTTGGAGAACTCCTTCTTTTAAAGTATTCTCTCTCCCTCTGAGTTTATGTCACTTAGAAATCAGTATGAGGAAAAACTAGAGGTTAAAATCCAAATTCCTTTCCTTGCTCTCCAGGTGAAGAAAGTTTCTTTAAGGTGACTATTTAAAAAATACCCAATAAATGGCAAATGTATATCATGTCGCTAAATGAAATATATAAACTTGCTCAAGATATCATTTATCCAAATGGAATACTTTAATCTTATTTTGAAACTGTGATTAATGTAAAGATGGAAAAGTTACCATATGATTCTTCACAAAACTCATGTCAACCACACTACTTTTCTAATATTTAGTTAAACTCTTCAGGTAGCATTATGGAAGTTTTCAAGTTCATGATTTGATCTTTTTTCTGTAGGCTCTTAAAACCTATTGACATTCCTAGTAACCTCCTTATGGAATCACACAGTAAGCTGGGAATTCAACTGTCTAGATTTTAGGATTTATATATCGGAATGACTTAGCAGAAAACACAACAAATTTAAACAATTCTGTATTGAATGATCCCACTGCTCACCTGTTTGACTTTTCTAAGATGATAAATGAGGATGCCATGGCAAGATGGGTGAAGAATATATGGTATTAGATGCTATTCTCGGTCTATGATTAAAGGCTCCTTAGATACCATGTTTATTTCTACCACCATGGTTTTTTATGTTGCCTCTGGACTACAATGATTCTAGGAAGAGATTAGTGAGGTTGATGACTTTGTACATCTCTGCTTCACTTAAATTCAATTCACAGGGGAACCAAGACATCAGCCTATACTGTCACTGGCCCTCTTCAAAAACAAAGAACAAATGAGCACAATGGTCAGCTCCTAATCTCCATATCTCAGAATGTCCTCATCCTTGATCCTCTTCTCACTGTTAAGATCCTACACAATCTTCATGGTTCAGCTTAAATGCCACATCCTCCATGAAGTATTTCCCAAGGACTTCCCTGCATTGATCTCCCCCTCTCTGGAGTTCTCTAATTTTATAGTATGTGCTATACAACTTAACACTTAGTTCCTATCTTTGGTTATTGGCTAAACTTAATATATGCTTGTTAGATTGATTTGAATTGTATCCCCCACAAAAGATCGGCGTGATTACCGAAAAGGGAGGGGAAGAAGAGCAATATCAGGAAACAGGGTAAAACTAATTTTTAGATAGTTTTGCCCAGCATGAGAGAGAAAAATTCTATTCAAAATGACTATAAAATCCATAAAATATCTGGGAATCAATTTGATAAGTGGGTAATGGATTAAAAGGGAATATTACCTTCTTGACATATTTCCAAACTAGGCAGCAATTGAATGAAAATTATGAAACCTGGGCTCTATTTCCAGTTTTTTAATACTTTTGTACTATGACTTCATTCAGTCCCTTGACCCTACTGTGATCATTGTCTAAATCATTCAAGAATTAATAATAATATTTCATTGAGAGATCCACTAAGAAGAAAATGACTGTAGCAGGAATATTATATTTTCCTTTTTGCTACTGTTTGCTCAATGGCTCAGTTATGGTGGAGTCAATAATTGTGATCTGGTTGGTGTTCTCATCTCTCTATTTCATGATTTTGTAAGCAGTTTAATATCACCATTTAAAGATAAAATGGAGTCTGCTTAAATGTCTTACTGATGACTTCAACCACTATCTCCCATAGAGCACTGTCCCTAAACTCCAGGTTGGGGAAAACATTCCTTCTCTGCCATGTGAAGCACATCTGTAACACTGTAATGAACTTAGATAGTAGTATGTTTATCATCTGGATTTGCATCTTAATAAGCTCAAAGAAATTTGTAAGCTCTGTGAAAAGAGAATTGTGCCTTTTCAGAACTTTGTGTTTCCTCCATTATCCAGCCTGATATTTTGTACACAGTAAACAACAAACACGGATTGATTGAATGAGTAAGTGAATGATACTCTTGGGACTAAATATAAATTAAATCACTGTCTAGTTAGGCACTATGGGATAGATAGTGAGAGAATCACAGTTTGAATCCCAGCTCTGCTATTTATTATTTATGTGACCTTGTAGAAGTCACTCACCTTCAGGACTAGGTTTCCTAGATTTCTATGGTCCTTAAAGCAATTGGCCTAATATTTATTATTAACATATGATTTAAGGGGCCTAGATTGCTGGGATAGTTTTGCTAGTTGGGGGGGGTGAGGAGATATGTTTGTTCTGCCATGTTTTATGTATGTTTCATAAACTACGCAGCATCAAATGTTAATTAAGAAATGAGAACACACACATACATATTTTGTTTAGTACTATAAGAACTAATAACAATAGTTCATATTGACATACTTTAATACCTAAGCCTGATTCTTCCAGAGCCCAGCCATCCCAAGAACAAGTCAGGTGTCTCAGAAAAACGGCATTCACTTATCTAACTTAATAGAATACCGAGTCTTGCTGTTTTACCATGTAGAATGGTAACTTAAAGACCTGTAAGGTTTAATAGAGCTCCACAAAATCATTTTGGTTTCAGAAAGATGATTCTATTTATTCTATCTATCTATCTATTTATCTATTTAGATCTTATGAAAACGGCAACACCAATTCTAAGAGGTTAATGAATTACACATTCTCTGCTAAAGGATTTTACATAGGCTTTTCTGCTCTCCTTCAAGACAATGTCTTGATGTTGTTTTTTTCTTTTGTTATCCTATTTTTATCACTGTTATTATTTTTTAACTCTTAAAAATAGTACTATTCATAAAGCACATTTTAGAGCAACATTCCACATATTCACTGTGAAATATAGATATACTTGTTTAACCTTTCTGAAACAGGATGCTCAGAAGATTTTCTTTTCTGGATCACTCGTGCTGCTTTGCTTATAAAAAGGGCAAGAAATGATTAAAGAAAAAGTTATCAGTGACTCAAAAGTATGAAAAAATATATCACTTCCCCTGCACACACAGTCACGGTGGCTTTGATTTGTCCAAAGCAAAAGCAAAAGGGCCCACACAAATCTGTTTCTTAAGTTAAATTATTACTAAATTTTAAGAAAAATCTCATCTCAGAATCACAGGCAACAACAATACAAACAATGCCAGAAAATGACATTGAATATCAATGGCAGTGCCCAAATAAGCAACTCTTGAAGTTGCAAGATGAAAAAGAAATCACTCTCGACCTCTTATCTACATTAGGGATGCTCAGCTTCCCAAGCATCTTTGTCACACTGTCTTAGAGGACAAATTGCTGAAAAGAAAGATACAATTGGTTGAATACAAATAAGTAGAATTCACTGAAATTAGCATCTTGTTTATAGAACTTGACACACACTGAGCCTAGACAGAAACAAAAATATTCAAGGGAAGGAAGGAAGTCACAGCAAACATATTCTGCAGGACCGATTTCCTCATGGCAATGGGCTCAAAGTGGAGCTCAAAAGCAAGATGATGGGAATGTAGATGACATGAACCTCTGGATAAAAGGTGATCTGTGCGTTTGTGTATACAAAGAAATATTTTACATAAGCACATGCAACATGAGGATGGATATGAGGGTACATGTAATTTTATTCACTGCTAAAGGCCTCAAGTTAAGAATGTCACCATATTCAATCCATAAAGCCATGAACCAAGGGCATTTCCTTGGCAGCCACAGAAATATCTTCTAGCATTTAAATGCAACAAGACTGTTGAGTGTCAGCCTGCTGAGGCCTCTTTATCTTATAAAGTTTGTTATATTCGTCTGTCATCAAAGTTCAGAATCAGAGATTGTAAGGAACATCTGGTTCTGTTTGTTTCTCAGAATTCTCAAGTGAGTTCTTAGAATTCTTCTGTATTTTGTTTTTAATTGCTATTTTATCACCAACAGGATGAAGATTCGTTTTTCACTTGCTATCTTTTCCTCTCTTAACTTTGCTTCAATATATGGTTGTCCTCAAGACGAGATTCACTTTAAGCTACTTTTTTTCCTAGATTCTGATGACATTTTGTCACCAACAATTATTCAGAAAGGAATCAAGTTAAAAAAAAAGGAGATTTGGAGGGGAGTGGCAAGATCACAGACTTGGGATGTGAGACATCTGCCATCAAGTCCCAGCTCAGTCAGGAGTTGTCTGTGGGTGAATCGGATAGCATCCAATGTTTATTCAATACTATGTGTAGAAAACTGGGGAGGGGCTGCGAAGCTCGAATGAGATAGCCCCCAACCTTGTGAAATCTATAGTCTAGTAGAAATAGAGGGCATTCACAGAGTAATAATAATATAAAATAATATAGAATAAAAGCAACAACAAAGTATAAAACAAAAAAGCTAAGTGATGTTCAAGGGCTAGGGCAAAGTCATTATTGACTGGGGGAGATTAGGAAAGATCTCACAAAGGAGGTGGCAGTTAAAATTGGTTCTAAAGAACAGCTACCTTGGAGAAGATTCATAAGTTGAAGAACGTGGGTGGGAGTGATGAGGAATCAGGAAGGCATAAAAGCCATAGGTAGTATGAGTAGAGCCATAGAGGAAGGAGAACAGAGTATATTTAGAAGCATTGAGGAATCCTATTTTGCTGAAGCAGAAACTATTTGGAGAATATGATATACATTTCTAAAGATCCATTGCTACCAGACTTTGCAAGGGCATTAATGCCAAAGGAGTTTTATTTTATTTGGTAAGCACAAGGGATCCAGTGAAAATGCTTGAGGAGCCAAGCGACATGACCATATATCCACGCATAAGGAAAATGTTTGTGATAGTAATACGAGGAGTGCATTAGTAAAAGGCAAGAGTAAAGGCGAGAAGACCTGTTGAAAGGCTATTGGAGTATTCTAGAACATCAGTAATGAAGGTCCGTATTAGGGCTACAGTAGTAGAAATAGAAAAGAGATGATGCAATTCAAGAGATACTCTGGAAGTAGAATTAATATGACTTGCTAATCAATTGGATATGGCAAATGAGAGAAGAATATTAATAGTATCTGCACTAGTCAGAGTGAATCACTAAATCAATAAACATGTATTAGGTACCTACTATGTAACAGGCACTCTACTAAGTATCTAGCCCAGAATAAGTACTTACTTAATTGTTCTTAACTGGCTGGTTTGCATCTTCTTTCATACAAAGCTTTCATTTCTTCATTTTAGATCTGCCTGTTCTTATTTTCTGACCACTTACTTACTGAGTAATATATCTTAGTCTTCTACATTTGCATGGATTCATTATGGACCATTGATATAAGATCTTTAGCTGAGAAATTTAGTATGAGGACTTTTTCACAATTAATTGTTTATCTGCTGATTCCAAGTTTACTTGGTCACGGACTTGGAAAAAAATTGGGCCAACTGCTTGCAAACATCTTGGGCTGAAGTCATACTGGCTTTGAAAGACATGAATGTTGTTTTTCTGCTAATAAATTATTGGAGAATAGTGTCAATGAAGAGAAAATGCTGTGGTTTTCTCTGGTGAGCAATCCAATAGCAACTAGGAGAACAGATTTTTGCTCAACAAACCAGGTGCTCTTCTTCACTGTCATGGACTTGCTGATGGAGTATTTTTTAAGGCTTCCCTGGTAAGTTCTTTCTAAGTTAACTCAAATCTGGCCAGAAGTTTACTTTCTAAAGGCCTAATGACAGTGTCTTTTGGGGTACCTTGTTTTAGACTGTTATGCTTGATTTTCAAGAACTCTACAGTCAATTACAAAAGGCTTAGAGATGATAGGAGCACAGTGCTCTAGGATTTATACTAAGGGGAAATGTCCACAGGAAGTAACAACCCAGGAGAAGGTCTATTGACTTCAAAGTACAAAAAAATTAGCAAATAGAAAAAGGAAAAACATTCAAGGTTCAAAAAGCTTGAGACCAGGACTACAACTTTGACACTGAGTGTATTCACAGTACATAGAGCCATTTTATATCAATAAACACAAGATGTAAGACTCACTGTGATCTCAGATGTGTCAGATGTCCCAGAAGACGTGTCAACTCAACTTCCCTCTAGAGAATGCCAAACTCTTATCTACATAGAAGATAACTGTCTCATGCGGGCAGTGGGTTTACTCAAGATTTTGGGTGGAAATTGGGAATGGACACACCAAGGAATCAGTCTTTTGGAAAAAGCCCTCATTAGTCTTTTCCTTTAGCTCTGCCTTCTTGACCAAAGCAACTTGGTTCTAGTGATACTGGCAAGAATTTATTACAAAAGTTGGATATGTTTTATAATTGCTACTGCTGATAAATACCAATTGTGGCTTTTTTCTTCTAGGACCATCATTAAGTTGTTAGCTTATTATCAAATAAATGCAAACAGTTAAATTAGTTATTATATGCTCATTTTTAGGCTATGATTTGATGCCAGTCTGGAAAAACATAATACATCATTTGAATGGAAATCCACCTTTTTTCGTCCTGAAGGTTTAATCCTGTGTAAAGGCCATAGAGCTTATTGGGCATTTGACATATAGGATATTTTTCTGTTATTTCTTCAGATAATGCTGAAGGTCCCTTTCAACTAAGGTCTTAATAAGCCAGGCTTTGGGGAGTCATTTTTACATGGCAGCCAGTTCTTCACATTGTGACTACATGGCCTCTCAAAGAGGTAAGGGGAGTCATTGCTGCATCTGCATCTATAAAAGTTATCATTCACATGACCTCCACACATCAGAGTCAAATGTATTCCAGCTTGTGCTGTGTGGGCTTCTTTGTTGATTTACTGGAAGTAAACACACGGGGTTCCCTAAATCAACCATACAGGCCATTAAGGGCTGGCTAAAACCACAAGGCATATAAGTCAGAGAATTTGGAAAGAAGTAAAAAGCTGTCTGGACAAATTTAGCTAAGTTAAAGTTTGTTTTGACATTAGGCACTGCATGAAGAATCATGTGCAACAGCACAGGCCCAAATTTGTGTATGGAAATGATTTGTTTCAAAAGTTTAGGATAAATTCCTAAACATTTCAGATTTCCTTCTGAAATCTAGAAAACCTCAAATCCATACCTGATTTCATCACAGTGACAATGGGTATAGATTTGTTTGTATATTCTATAAACATTTGTTACTATGCCCTCCATCTAGTTAGCAAATACCAATGCCATATTTATCAACTTATAAAAAGTTGATTGCCAGTCCTGTGGTGCTCAACAGCTCTGGAGGCATGATCGCCATCTGTTGTGACAATGGGGATTTCTCAGCTCGGGGTGCTCACAAACCTGCTGGCTGTGGACTGTTACCCATCTGCCATGCTGCCATGGTCTATTAACATGCCATGGGACTCAATGGAATGGCAGGTCACACCTGAGAAATGCAATCTGGGAACAGGTGTTGTTCCTTTGTGAATAGAACTATAACATTCAGAAACAGTGATATTATAAAAGGACCAGACTAGCTGGGGCTTGGGAGTCTGGTCACAAGGGTATGGATTACGATAAGCACTGTCCACATTGCCTGGAAAACTATCCTTACAAATGATGTTTGTGCCTCAAGGGATGGAGGTTTATAGTTCGACCTTCCATTCACACTGAAATAGAATTAGCAAAGGCTACAAGTCAGTGTGTTTTGACTTTTATGGATATAGTAAATTATACTTTTGACAGGCTAGAAGTCTTTTTTGATAATCAAATGAATGCCTCTAATTCTGTTGCTTTTGGTAGTACTAATAAAACAATAATAGCTACCACTGGTTAAATGGATAGCAGGCCTGTGTTAGATTCAGACAGGATCAAACCCTACCACTGCCATATACTTGCTGAGAATTCATAACAAAGTCCTTTAAATTTAAGAATGCTGATAAATACAAGAGTTGCCCAGAATTCTAGAGCACCCATAATGGAAAGTGTCACACAGCTCCTCCAAGAGAGGCACGATGATGGGATGCATAGTTTAGACACAGCTAATAGGGACATCTGTTTTTGCTTGGCTGTGCATATTTCTGACAAGGTTTTGTTTTTCTTTCTTTTTCTTTGGGAGAGAAAAAAGCAACAAATCAATGCTTGTCAATGAAGAAATTAAATTAAGCTACAAAAGCTTAAAAATGAATAGTAACTTAACTTTTCATTCTGCTAATGAACTTTTGAAGACTTTTAAAGTTGCAGATGAGTTTCCAAAAGGCATTGGTAGCAGTATTTTCCATTCACTATTCTGATAAAGTCTCTTATTGAGATCAAATATTTGTTGAATGTCTACCATGTGTTAAAACTAAAATTTCCATAAAGTGTTCTGGGAAAATGTACCTCATATAGTTTTCTAAAAATCTAGGGCAATGTTTTGACCAGAAAAATGACATATGACTGCACACTCCTAGTACTCTTTGAAAATTAAGTTGTACTAAATGAGTACTATATTTAACTACTGTAATCATCAAATAATGTATAATTGAAAGCATACCCCACCCAAATGTCTACTAAGTAGAACTTTCTCTCCTTCTCTACCCAGAGAGGAGAGATGAAACTGAGGGGATGGGAGAGAGAGCATTGCAACACCTGATTTTCCCTCCCCTTAGTGTGGGAGCACTAAAGTATTTCTCTCCCACTACCTCTACCACTCAAACTCTATCATTTCCCTCCTCTGCAACCACACAACCAACACAGAAGTCCCTGTGGCCACCAACAATATTCTTTGATTGGGGAAAAGATTCCCTGGGTTGAGCTGAACTCCCCCATGAAATCTTTGGCACTCTAAAATTCTATTATTACTTTGTTATCTAAAAGTTTTTGCATTTATTATGGCACTCTGTCACTACGCCTAACTACTCAGCATTCCTACTTCTCTCCATTTCCCCCATACCTGGCATTTTTTGTTCCCAAGGGATCCCCAAAGATATTCTCCATCAATGAGACTTCCACACTGAAACTTTAGCAAATCCGATCTAAACTTTTTCCTATGTAACAGTCAGCTCACATTTCCCTAAAACAGAGTTTTCCATATCACACAATGCAAATGTAACAACAACAACAAAAACAAACAACAAACCAAAAAACCAAAACAAAGCAAAACAAAAACAAACAAACAAAAGAAACAAACCAAAAAACACATCCTGCACTTTCAGTCAAAAGCTAAGTGCTCAGCACTTTGTAGATACTACATGGTACAGAATGGGGTTTTTCTCTGTGTGTAAATGTGGAGATTAAAAGCATTTGCCAGTGTACCATCTGATGGGAAGACTGAGGCGGGGGGGGGGGGAGCCTGGAGGAAGTTAATGGTCATGAGTACCTTGGAAATCATTTTGTTGTTTCCTTACCCTGAACAATCTTATTGACAAACCACTATGGCTACAGAGAAATCCTAATAGAAATGGTTCCACTGAATGGACATGCAGTTAAAAGAATATGCACTGAATGGACTTGCTGTTTAAGGATACTTGGATATTGGCTCATGTAATTAGGCCCAATATAAAGAGGATGTTTTTTTCCAGTTATCTCAATCCCTTAATCCTTCTTTGTTGGTGAGCAGAGACTCTGATTCTGGGTCCTAACCTGTGCACTCAAGCTTAATTTAAGGTTGCTTTATTCATAAGCAGTCTTAAAGGATTGTGAGTTTCTGTTGGGAACTGGAGACCACTTAAATTTTCAAGAGTTTCTTTGCTCAGTAAAAATTGATCAGCCCAACTGGGAATTTCTTAAGGGAAAGTGAGAGAGAAGATATAGGATCTGATGATAGGAAGTACTACATTTTTTCAATTAAAATACTGGCTCAATTGTGTTATTTGCTACGATTCCAAGATTCTAGAATGTTTGGTTTGCTTTACTTTAAACTGTAGGAGACTGAATTATATTTGATCACAGATACCCAACCTTCTTTTCCAGTTTTATTGTCATATTTTGATGATTATCCCTTCCTCCTTTATGCTCTGAGAGTTTCTGTGACACTCTTCTCATCTGATTCCTCTCCTCCCTATGTTCATGGGTCATTATATATCCCCGACTACAGATGACTTCAAGGTCTATATATTCAGCTCAATCATTCCATACTAAATCACTAACTGCCTCCTAGATATTTTAATCAGGGTGACCTGGACACATATCTCACTCAACAGATCCCAAAGAGAATTCCTTATTTTTCTTCCCATCTTCCATCCTATTTCTCTACCACTTCTTTTAAAAGTACCACCATCCTTCCAGTTACCCAGATTCACCACCTTAGCATTATCTTTCTTTGTTGTTTTTCAGTCATATGTCACTCTTTACCTCTACTCTTCATTGTCCTCCCAAGTCTAATTCAGTTATCAAATCTTGCTGTTTCTACTTCCATGGTATGTGTCATATCTGCACCTTTTCATCACTCATAGGCACTGCTTTACCTCTTTAGTTCTAGCCAAATCACCTCTTACCTGGGCTTTAGCAATGGCTTTCAAATTAGTCTCCTTGCTTTATCTCTTACTACCACCCTCCACCCAACTGCCCAAATAATTTTCCTAAAAGAAAGGTCTGACCCTGTCACTCCCATACTCAGTAAAGCACAGTGGCTCCTTCCCTACTGCATAAAAACAGACAAACAATTTATGTCGAAGTCAAGACTTGACATGACTTACTGGGATATTTGTTACTTGAAAAGAAACCTCCACATGACTAAAGTATAGGCATTGTCCATTAATGTATCATATGCGTTTCTCATTGCAGCAAAACAAAATCATAAACCACATTGTAGATGTGAATAATTGATGAATATCAGCAATAACTATTGTTATTGTCATGGAGTTGTAACTTAGATTTGGGGAAAGTATAAAAAGACCCTAAGTGGCCAGTTTCTGTCTTATTTTAATGCTTTTGGCATACTGTGTTTCTGCTCAATGACCACATTCATTTTTTGGAATGTAGAAGTGGAAAAAGTTGTTATATAAAGAAAAGAGACCAGCTCTACTGGGGAATATGCTTTTTTGGATCCCACTGCTTTTATGGATAATCTGGGTTTTATTTAAAGCCCTTATATGTCTCTATCCATTCTTTCTGGAAAGCTAGAGATAAGCAAGTCTCATATGATTCTTATATATGCTTCTTTTAGAAAGAGCTACCCTTCACTCTGCCTTAGTTCTACCCTTAGCTCTGTGGGAGTGTATATCCTTAGGTATGAATTCTATCAATTTGTCATTAAAATAGTAAGGATATGTGCATGGAACTCGGCTTATTTTTGTTTAGGCAAGACATATACACACACATACATACATACAAACACACACACACACACACACACACACACACACACACACGCTTCACTCAAATTCAGGTAAACACCTTCAGGGAAGTGGGCAGAGGAGAGAGATTTGTCTGTTAGAGCACATAAATTCAGAAAGTATGGAGATTTTTGTTTTCTCTCCTGAAGCTACAGCTATGTACAGAGGACTCAGATCTTTCTTAAGGGTAGCCTTAATCTTGAAGCAAGGGGTTTCTGATAACAAATGTTATTGCTGACATCCATATGATCTCTGAATTTTGATTTCTGGGACCCTGGATCTGGCCAAGGATGGAACTTTGAAAGCTGATGGTGGTGAAGCCATCATGGGATGCTACAGTCTTTATGTATGAAAAAGAAAATGCACGCCAATTCCTAGTGTGTATAAATGTATAAAGAAGCATGTATAAAACTGACCAATCTGCCATTTTTGACCAGATCTCTATGTCATCTTGTTACTATACAGTTATGGAAGTGTAAGCTCTACTGAATGTTTGGGACTACTGATCCTTTTGTGCATTGGAAATGGGAGATCTGATTTATCTTCTTTGGTTGATGAAATTCATACTGGTAATAAAAAGCTGACTTGGGACTCCCAATTTTTTTTATTTCCAGTTGTACTACTAAAATGTTTTCTAAGGATCTTAACAAAATTGCTGATCTTTCTCTAAGGAAATGGACACATTTGCATTGATTTTCTCCACTCCAAGAATAGCTGACCTATGCTTTCATGTTTCCCACTTTATTTCCATATAGTTTAACAGTTATCTTGGACCTCTATGGGAGGGGTACTCTATGGAACTCGATCACTGCTCATTCAGTTTCCCAAACTCTTCCCTATAATGTGACTCGTAACTTTTGTTTAAATATCAAGATAGATATATGTTTGTAGGAAATTTGAATTCAAATATGTTTGTAGGAAAATTGAAAGCAAATGACATTTTTGGAAACCATCATATCAGTAATTCAGCTTAGTTTGATTGTGTTGTTTACATACACCAAATGGATCTTCTGCTATCTAGTTAATGAAATGTTTTCCAAATAACACAGTCTTGGCTTCATAAATAGCTTGGAGGCAGGGAAGACAGGTCTATCTTTTTAGAAGTAGCATAGTGTATGACAGAAACTTAGTTGAAAACTCCTTTTTTCCCTATGCCTGTGCAAAGTAGTATTACAATAGGGTGTCTGCTAAGCTCTACGATTATATACTAGGGCTTGACTTAGACTAGAATAAAATCTATTGACTAGAAAAGATTCCAGTTATTGAGAAAAATAAACACAAAGAATCTCAGACAGAAACCACCTGAGATAAACAAAAGGCTAATGTTTCTAATATATTCTGATCTAATATAGGTAGAGGCTTATGAAAAATATACTAATTTGTCAGAACTCAATTGAGCAGATGGTGTATCTTATGTGAATCATCAAGATTAAATATTTCCCATCCCTGAGGTATTTTTGTATGCCTGGCACTAATCTACTTCTATTTATCAATCCAAAGAGCAGGATTTTATTTGAGTAGGTCAAACAACTGGACCTTAGGAGGAATAGGCTAACATCAGGAGCCTCTCTTAAAAGCAAGTATTTTCATTACTTCAAGAGAGTCTAATATAGAATGTCAGGAATTTGTAATTTTCTGAGAGGCCTTTGTGGATACTGATTTAGTTGAAAGTGTTATTTTCGTCACACTTCAAAACAGATCCCTAATTTTTCTTAGGTCCTGAATCAGAAATGACCTGTACATAATATGTCTAACTCAGTATGGGGAATTCAGTAATTCAACATTTTGATCTGTTGAAAAAAAGGCTCTTCCAAAATCTAATTTTGCTTAGCAAGGCCTTTCTTCTTACAAAAATATCCTCCAGGGAATACTTTGAAATACTTAAAAAGACAAAGCCCCCTCATATACTTCAGGAGTATTCACCAAAATGATAACTTACAAATATGCTGATTCTAATCCACTATCAGTACTACAAATACACTGAATATTTTTGCAGGAATAATATTAGTAATAACTAACATTTAAGTAGCATTCACTATGTTCCAGGAACTGTGCTAAATGCTTTCCACTATCTCATTTGATCTTTACAACAAGCCTGAGAGGTAGATACTACTATTTCTACCCCCGTTTAACAGATGAGGAAACTGGGGCAAATAGAGGTTAAATGACTAGCCCAGGGTCTCATCCCCTTCCTGATTCTGGCGTGACACTCTATACAATGTGCTACTAAACTGGCCAGTAGTGATAGTGATATGTATCTATTCCTTCACTCTTTCTTGAGTCCTCTTGTAACCAATGACATACAGCTCCAAGTAACTAGTCTGTGTCTATGAAAGAGTAAAAATGACTACATTAAATGGGAGTCAAAGATTTGTTTCATTAACCAGATAAATCTATTCAATTGAGTTACCTAGTTACAGAGAACTAAGACCAGAGGCGTTTATAAAGGTTCTCTAAGGGATACTATGAAGCTACAGGTTTCATTTAACCTAGATTAGAATAGTTTTAGTTGTGGTTTATATTTGAAAGTAATAAAACCACATTGCTTTACAAACTTTCTGTCTTTGAAATTGTCACTTATTTAGATGGGTGCCCACCTTCATCAATCACAACTTGATTTCACCTAACTGGCTGATTATAAACAGCGGGCCTACTTGGAATGAGATTCAATCAATAAAGTTCTAAGTAATATGGACTACAGATCAAATCATTCCTTTGAAAAGTCATTCTCAGCTGATTTTCAGTCCACTGACTCAGGGTCTGATTTACGTGTGGGTAAAGTAGATAGGTGTATCTATTATATAGGATAAGAGAAAGTATTGACATAATTTCATCATTTAAATAGCTATTTCTTCCACTAACAAGCTATCTTTATGAAATACAAATCATCTTGAGGAAAAGTCATAACGAATATAATGAATATTTCTCATTTACTAATTCTTTCCCATACCTGAGAAGGAATCCAGAGGTCCACAGGGGTCTCCTGAATAGCCGGCTCTCTCAGCGGAGTGCGAGGTCTAGCAGCAGGCATCAAATGCTTTTTAAGGGAAAAAAATGGAAAAGTATATTTTGTTGTTAGGTAACAGCAAACACTATCAGCAATGGCTTGGAACAAATATATCTCAATGTATTTTTGCAATATACACATACATAGTAGCACTTCATAATGACTTTTCTTACTTTGCACTATGTCCAGGATAGTTTTTTCAATGCCTTTTAAGAATCAGGCTAAATCAGTAAGTAAAAGAGCTCTAGATGATCTTTTGGTGTAGATATTCCCTTCTAAAGAGAAGTTGTGTGGTCTAAGGGTTAAGGAGCCAGGCTGAAGCCACCAGGACCTGGTTTTAAGGCCCACCTCTGACTAGTCATTTATCCTCAGGGCCTAAGATATTCTGTAAATCAAGAAAAGGTTTGTATTGGTAGAGAGAGTGTCCCTTATGAGTTTCTTAAACCAATGAAATCACAGGTCTAATGGTGCACATATCATGGGGTTGGGATGATTACAGAATACAATAGCACTGCCCGGGGAAGTTGAGGTGCCAATTATAGAGATCTTGTCAGAGAGCAACATGATTCATGATTAGATTGAAGGCACCCAAGGACAATTTTGTTTTGTTTTTCTCTTTGACCTAGCTCTGCTCTGACTATTTCAGTAGACTAAAGACCCTAGGACACCCTGTCCTGACTTCAATTTGAAGCCAAAAAGAGCCATCTCCCCAGAATCAAATGGATTAAGGGACTAGTAGGCTTGCTTCCCATGATACACTAATGAACACTAGTATAATCAAATTTCTTCACATCAAAGATAATTATATAAAGTATGCCCTTACTTAAAGGCATTAATTGATGCTAAAATATCATAAATGGGGTGTGTGGGTTGAATGATGTAACAGTGGGACTTTCAGCCTTTATAATGAAGCTCAGTTATAATCTATTAATGATCTTATCATTTCTTGTTAAATAGCACCCGGTAGAGCCATATTACTCCACTGATCTCTATCTATAGAGACAATGCCATACTGTAAGTAATGAAATAATACAAAAGATGGGGTCTATATAAAACTTTGAGAGCCTTTCCAAGCATACAATGAGATCTACTCCTTTAGAATCTCACATACAAATTTGCTAAAGGTTTCTAGGAAGTAAAACAAACAAACAAACACAAGCTTACAAAATTATTTGCTTTCTTACCATAGGGTAAGTCCGGATAGTGATCACATTTGGATCCTTTAAAGCAGAGTCAGTTATCCCCAGCTCATTTGCAGCCTGTTTATGGGGGGAAACAGAAAAAAAAAGTTTAGCTATATGCTAAGAACAAATCAACAGTAACAATAAACTATATAAAAATAAAAGGAAAAAGAAGAATAATTGGCATAAAATTTGGTAAGGCTAGAGAACCCATAAACAGATAATTACATGATATCATTTATGCTTTTTTTCAATTATTTCCATCTGAGTCTAATTTCAGTTTTTTATTTCCCTTATTTTTGCCTCTGTGAAAATGTTATTTTATTAAACGACAAGCCAATGTTCTTGAAATTTTGGTGGTAAAAGTTTGTCTTAAGACTTGTTGATATATTTCCTAATGGATGGATATGAGTGAAAAAAAATTAACTGATAAAAAGCAGTTGCCACACGGGGGCTAAAAGTTAAGAGACCACATTAGCCAGCAATCGGTTACTCTCTGTTAGAGGTAACACCAATTGAAATCACAAACAAATTTGTAGAACACTAGAGAGAAGAATGTTGGAAGGAAAGGAGAAAAAAAACAATTTTATAAAACAGCAAGACGCAATAAAAATGAAAGAGAAACGTCTAAAGCAAGCTCAGCATGAGGCTCATTTAAATTATGTAATGACAACTACATTTCTAGATGAAACTCAAACAACCTCAAACAATTAAGGCTTCTGGAACCATTTTTAATCATCAATGACAAAAGAGCTACCACAATTGGACTCTAAAAAATGCCCAAATGCCATAAGAAGAAGTAGAAACAACACTATTGAATATAAGGTTAGAAATGTCAGCTATATCTTACCAAGGAAATGTATAAACTACCTCTAAAGGATAGAAAAATAATTTTACAAGACATCTCAGGGAGGAAGAGAAATAAATGGAATAGGGTAGCTCAATGATATTATTACCCCCAAAAAAGGGCAGAGAGAGAAGATCATTGATAATTATCCAAACTGGACTCCAAGGACATACTGAGAAATGGATCTTATTTATTTAGACACCTAGTATAAAAAAGCATATTGGATCAGGATCAGAGAACCTGGATTCAAATCACTTCTGAAATCCCATTTCTGACCATTTACTTCTTGTTTGACTTTGGGCACATCATCTCACCCCAAGATTATAGCCTGTTAATATATGTTTATCACCAATATCATTGTGGTTGTCCTCTGCAAGATCCAAATGACAAGGGGATTTTCCAATAGATATCAGGGTCCTCTCGATACCTTTGTTTGGAGCTGACCCTGTACAGATCACATTCTGAGTATTGGGGTTTCAATAAACATTTAAAAGTAAATAGTTATTCCTTCAGCTTTTAGAATGCCAAAGTTTGGGTCATGAATTCTGCAGGAAAACTGGAGCAACTCAATTACATGGTTAGAGGACATACCAAACAAAACTTGTAGAGAAATAATAAGGTGATCATATTTGCTTATCTGTCTACACTGATATAGGGCAGTTAGATAGTGCAGTGAATAGAGCATCAGGCCTAGAGTGAGGAAGATCCAAGTTCAAATCTAGCCTCAGATAATTCCTAGTTGTGTGTCCCTGGGCAAGTCACTTCACCCCGTTTGCCTCACTTTCCTCATCTATAAAATGATCTAGAGAAGGAAATAGGAAATCATTCCAGTATCTTTGCCAAGAAAATCCCAAATGGGGTCACAAAGAGTCAGACATGACTTAACAAATAAACAACTATACACTGTTATGATATGACTAATTTACAAAAGTGTTCACAAGTATATGGAATTGTAACACAAAGAATAAAAGACAGAAGCAGGGAAGGCAACACAATGTGAAAGATATGGAGAGAAGGAACCCCTTTTCACTCTGGCTGTGCCACTAACTTGTACCCCATGCTAACTCTTGAAGTTTCAGCTTCCTCGTGTAGGTAAACTGAAGACAATGGACTAGTCAGTTCCAAGAATCACTTCAGCGCTAACATTATATTTTAGGCTACCAAGGTGCTTTTTTAACTTTCTTTTTAAATGCCTAAGTTTCTGGTAGTACAATATTAAGTGCATTTTTCTAAGGAACATTAAGTATAGTTTGGCAGTGTTGCTTAAGGTGCCAAAGATCACATCCAGGGTTCTTGATGAGAAGAGAAATAACTTATGAATTAGCTATGAAGGAGCTTTAAGAATAAGAAATTATGTTTGTATAAAGCTTTTTAAAAAGACTTACTGAAGGAGATTCCCAATCAAATCTCGAGAGAGGGCCATGTGTGTAGTCAGCTTTTAGAAGTTTGTATTTTTACCAAGTCTATTAGAGTTACATTTTCCATGCATACTTTAAGCATCTGATTTAAACACACTCTGTCAACTGTGAACAGTTTGATGGCTGTTGGAGCTGTCTTCTACCACCTACAGAATACTGCATTCTAATGCCCGTTACATCAAGTAGAAATAGCAGTCTGGGCTGGGAAAGTTTAAAGTTATGGAAATATGTCTTGTTTTAAAGTCGTCCAACTAGGACATCATTATAATTTGCAAATTCTACTCAACAATGTATTGAAGTGTGCTTGATTAGTGAAATGGTGAAAAAACTGTTAATTTTTTTACAAAAGTATATCATCAAATTTTTCATTTGCTATTGTCTTTAGTCATTTTCATTTAGGTCCATCTGTGATGCCATTTGAGGGTTTTCTTGGCAAAGATACTGGAATGGTTTGCCATTTCCTTCTCCAGTTCATTTTACAGATGAGGAAACTGAGACACACAGGGTGAAGTGATTTGCCCAGAGTCACACATGTAGGAAGTGTCTGAGGCTGAATTTTGATTCAGAAATGTGAGTCTTCCTGACTCCAGGCCCATCAAATGTAGAGAAAGACCAATGTATCATGTCCTCATCCAATCCTTCATCACAACCCAACACCCAAAATAACAACTGGAATATATATCAGTCAAATAAGATTTTCTGAATTTGAGAAAATTCCTTCCCTAGTTTAGAATGTTATCTGAACCTGACTATAGGTAATGATTTTCTCATCTCCCCCTCTTCTTTCTGTTAAAGAAAGATCTAGATCTAGATCTGATCTAGATATTCTCATTCCCTTTAAAAAAATATAGAACAAAACTCTACTTCTGTCTGAGAGGACTTTCCACTTTCATGAGGTCCTAGATTCTGTTAGTTACTGTTTGATGATGACAAACTATGGGTAGAGGTTTGAAGCTTCCAGATCAGAACGCCAGTCCAAACACTGTTTCTCAAAGAAATAAGGGATGAAGAGCAGACAAAATGTACAGGGGGTAGTTGGAGCTGACATTTTGGGTAAGAAAGGTAAAAAAAAGTTCTTTCTATTTATCCCATGACTTTTCAAATCTGTTCTGGCATGTTTAAAGAGAAGAGGTATTCAGCTTAAATCAATGCCACTCTGTCCACTGTGACCCTATGAGAACACAGGGGTGGATAGTTCTGTATGCTAAGATCCTGGAGGGATTTCTTCTTGCCTTACTGTGTCAACTGCAACCTATTTGCAGAAGACATACAAATCTATTTTATCCATTTCTCATTATGTCCTTGGAGTCCAGTTTGGATAATTCCCTTTGTAAAATATTTCTCATGGTTCAATATCCAGATGGTTTAAATGGGGAAGATTTCCAGCAGAATGGTGGAGTAACCACCCATCATATTAGCTGTCCTGAAGAGGGATGTATATTGAGCTGAGCATAAGCTGAAATTGAAATTTGGGTTTTTAATGTTTCATTCGCTGGCTCCATTGTGGAAAAAAAGGTGGACCCTAATTTCACTCCAAGGATAAAAGTGGCAACATCAGGTAATATTGTTTTATCATTCTTTTTAAATTAAGAGGCTGAGGCTCCCTATCTCACTCAGTCTGATAGTACAGTGCTCACTCCCAGGTATGGAAGCTTTGATGGGCTCCATTTCTGATAGGGGCCTATTCACTCCTCCTCAGGCAGCCTACTGATCTTTTACTGCTGGGTGCTTACCCTATCAGTGCTGAATGTAGTACAGACACTTATTGGCTTTAGCCCCACTATGCAGCTTAGAATTCCTGAATTCAAGTGATCCACTAACATCAGTCTCCCCAGTAACAGACACTGCTAGTTTGCACCATCAGGACTAGCCAGCTTTTGTTAAGAAAATTAGGTTTGCATTTTTACAGTTAAAGGTTCTGATAAAGGCCTCATTTCCAAAATAGATAACTGACTCTAATTTATAAGAATCAAGCCATTCTCCAATTGATAAATGGTCAAAGGAAAATTGAAACTATTTCCACTCATATGAGTGTTCCAAATCACTACTGATTAGAGAAATGCAAATTAAGACAACTCTGAGGTACCACTACACACCTGTCAGATTGGCTAAGATGACAGGAACAAATAATGATGAATGTTGGAGGGGCTGTGGGAAAACTGGGACACTAATGCATTGTTGGTGGAGTTGTGAAAGAATCCAGCCATTCTGGAGAGCAATCTGGAATTATGCCCAAAAAGTTATCAAACTGTGCATACCCTTTGACCCAGCAGCGCTACTACTGGGCTTATATCCCAAAGAAATACTAAAGAGCAGAAAGAGACATATATGTGCCAAAATGTTTGTGGCAGCTCTTTTTGTAGTGGCCAGAAACTTGAAAATGAACGGATGCTCATCAATTGGAGAATGGTTGAATAAATTATGGTATATGAAGGTTATGGAATATTATTGTTCTGTAAGAAATGACCAACAGGAGGAATACAGAGAGGCCTGGAGAGACTTATATCAACTGATGCTGAGTGAAATGAGCAGAACCAGGAGATCATTATACACTTTAACAATGATACTGTATGAGGATGTATTCTGATGGAAGTGGAAAGAATCAGCTACACCCAGAGAAGGACTAGGAAATGAGTGTAAATTGTTTGCATTTTTGTTTTTCTACCCAGATTACTTCTACCTTCTGAATCCAATTCTCCCTGTGCAACAAGAAATTCAGTTCTGCACACATATATTGTATCTAGGATATACTATACCACATTTAACATGTATGGGACTGCCTGCCATCTAGGGGAGGGGGTGGAGAGAAGAAGGGAAAATTCGGAACAGAAGTGAGTGCAAGGGATAATGTTGTAAAAAATTACCTATGCATATGTACTGTCAAAAAAGTTATAATTATAACATAAAAAGCTATAATAAAAAACAAAAAACATACTTAAAATTCTTGTATGATTCTTCATATGCATCTTAACAATATCATACGTTGCCTTCCTGAAAATGGATATCAAATTGTCAAAGGAAAGGGTAAAGTTCCTTACAGGAAGCATGGAGTCTCTGTTAAAGTCCCCTTTTATTGAGGTTCACATTTAAACAATGTTCAATACTGAGAAAGAGAGAAATGGATCTGCTAAAACAATAATTCACAGAGTTTGGAAGTCTTTTGCAGCTATGTACCTCAGCGCTTCCATCAAGAAATAATAATAAAAATAACACATGAGAAAAGCTGGTTCATCTAGCATTCTCTTAACTAGAAATTTCTCTTAAGACTTGTGAAGTTAGATGGAATAGAGAGGATTCTGGTGCCTTTTAAGTGATGAGAGAGAGTTGATGATGCTCACTCTACATATAACTCCTATTCTCCCTCTAACCTTTACTAACCCTTCACAGGTTTCACAGTGAGGGAGAAGGAAGATCATAATCTACATTTCTAGGTCTAGGAAGCTCCCATCTATATTACTATCCCACCACACTTTCTGGAGATTTTGGCAATAAAATCTCTGTTAAGAAGAGGGTATAGAAACTGATCATGTCCTGTTATGAAAGAATCTGATGGTAAGATATTAACTTGAAGCAGAAGGATCTCTACTGATTATCAGATAGGTCCCTGTCTTATTAGAGAAGACAGCCTCTTGGCATATTTGAGCATTCATCAAACGTGTTAAATAAAGGCAACCACAGGCAATGATGACCCAAAAGCTTGGTAAGACAACCTCCCACTGCTTGAGATGTTAAGTTGATAATTTGTATGATCTGCAAATGATATAAATATCCAAAAAAGTTCCCTACCCCTCATATAGAAGATGGCATTAGGGCTATGTCCTGAAGGACCCGAAGGAATACAGATGACCCAACCCTTGGAACTAAGGTTCCAGTAATCCTAAGTGCTTCCAAATACCGTAAGTATGACCCTAAGGGTTTGTGGAGAGGCAAAAAGGCATTCATTTTATCCCAGTAGTTAGAGTATGCCAGGCTCCCTAGGCCTAGGTAGACTGTGGTGGGTATTGGTGACTTCCTGTTGTTGGGTCAGTCATAATGGCTCAACTTTTCCAAAGAAACTAGCTCACCAGCTGAATTTATGTCATGGTTTTTGAGGTGAGACAGACTAGAAACTACACAATTTACTAATGTTTCCTGTCCATGGAGTAATTAGGAAGCATTTATCAGAATTAAAGGGATGTGCAAATCTATGTTTATCAGCATGCTGGCGAGAGAGCATACTGCACATCTAGAAGACCTTACACCCCATGATTAATCCCCCCTTTTGCTTGTAAATTGGTGTCAGCAATATAAGCCAACTTGTATGTATGCAGTTTTTCTTCTTTACTTCCCCAAAATCAAAGCTTAGCATCTGGAATAAAAGCTAAATACAAAATGTGGCATAATTAGTAGGGGACTGGATCAAAAGCACTTTGTAGAAACAATTTTGTCAAAATACATTTTTAGGGCTATGTAGTAGCACTCTATAAATATAAGCTGGAATTTATTTTGAAATTTCTATCTCCTCTGAGACCAACAAGGGACATCCACAAAGTTAAGGTGGTCCTAAAATTCTAAGTATCAGAAGATTGCCTGCCTTTAGACAATAACTTGTCAGCCTAGTTTCTGAGCTCAGACATTTAGAGCTGGATTGATCATTTATTCCAAACCTTTCATTTTGTAGATAAGGAAACTGAGACTTAGAGATACTTACAGGCCTGACATTTTCAGAGTTCTTTAAAATGTGACTGGCTCTTCCCTAGAGGAAGCTGGATTAACTTCTTGTCAAATATCTGTGGATCCAAGGGAAATTGCTGTACCTAAACTAAAACGGCTATTAGAGCCACTCCCACTAACTAGAGAGGGGATCTAGTCTCTGAACTCAATATGCCTGTTCTGGTGCCATAGCATGAAAAGTCAGTTGCAGCTTCCCTATCTTCTATCTATCCTTCCCTGTTTTCACACAGTCAGTGCTTTGTGACCAGAAACTCAAAGCATGAAAAAATCAAAAGCAATTCATGTAGATTAATTATACTGTTAATTAAAATTATTTTCTAGAACTAAAGAGAACTTTGCTGATTTGCTATTGTTAAGTGTGATTTTCATTTTCAAGAGGCTCCAGACCATGGATAAAATTTGCACTATATCCATACCAAACTAAAATGAAAAATATACATACATATGGTGATGAAAAGCGGAATGGGATTCAGAATACCTGAGTTCTACACTGGGTTCTATAAAACACTAAGATCTGTGACCTTGGACAATCTACAATCTGTGAGCCTCAATTTCTTCACTGGTAAAGTGTTGGGATAAATCTATAGATGGTGGGGAACTTTTTTTCTGCCAAGGCCTCTTTGGATGTTTAGAACATCATTCATGAGCCATACAAAATGATCAGTTTAAAAACTCAAACAGGAGGAGGTTGTTGTCCCTGCATTTCAACTCATCATGGCCAACCGTGACCTTAGCAAATGATTTCTCAGGCTTCATGTGGCCTGTGGGCGAGAACTTCCCCACCCTTGGCCTAGATGGTCTCTTAGGCTCTTTCTGCAGCACCAAATCTTATGAGCCTCTGATTTATTCTTCCTGGTTTCAGTTTCCTCATGTATTAAATAAGTTGGATTTGAACTAATTACTAATGCCTGAGATTCCTTCTAGCTCTGAGATGATATACTCCTTAACTCAGCAGATTTCCCAATTACTTCTGAGAGTCTATTAGTAATCCTAAGAGATGAATGCAAAGAGTTTTGAAGTTCAATCTAGTCCAGGTTAATCAGCTACGGCGATGAAATAGAAAAGGGTTGGGGCTAAATGAACATGCATGAGTCTTCTTCTTTTTCCATTAAGCAACACTACCCTAGGAAAATGTTACATATTCCAAAGCTATCATAAAATTCAAGGTGAAATTAAAGAAGATAGCAATGTGTTGACATGAAAGCTAAAAAGAGAGTATTTTCTTTTTCTTAGAAAATACACCTTCTGAAATCATGATTTCTAATATACAAAATGATGAACTTGCTACTAGAAAGTATATTTGACAACATAATATCTTTCATTTCTACAATATACATGTTTTTATAGACACATGAATTGCTAAAAAAAAGAAAACTGAGAATTGTGAGAAAGGTACATATGTTGAAATGTTTATTTAACTCAAAGGTAATAAGATATTCTGGCAGGGTAGATGTAATACAATTATCTGAGAGAAATATTTAGTCCTTAAAGTTGACCTAGCCCTCACTAAATATTGCTATATTTAAATTATAGATTGAAAAGGAATTTTCTAATGAACACAAAAATATACTCCAGTTCCAGATGATGCAGATGATGTTTGTTAATTTTGAACAATCTAATAAGATTGGCTTTTATTTTCATTTGTTTGTTTGTTTGTTTATTTATTTATTTATTTATTTATCTGCCAAGTCACTTACTTATTCATTTACCTATCAATCTATTTATTTATTTTACAGTAGATTGTTGTTTAAGTCATAGTACATAAGACTGAAGATTTGAAGATACAAGCAATGTCCTTTTGATTTCATTAGTGATACACTTAACTGTTTTATTACACTCAGGAAAGAGAAATGTCAATTTGTTTGTGGAGTCTTTGAAAATAAACACATTTTAATTGGTGCTCTATGCTACACTGTCCCCCATGAATCTGGTCTCCATATAAATCAGGTCCCCTTTGGCTTATATCCAAGGACATCTAGTTGCTCAAGTACTGAAAGGAAGAAATATATACCAGAACATGAAACCGTGGGCAAGCTTCAGGATGATACTCACATATAGGAGAAGGTCTGTGCATGAGGCTGGACAAATCGCAGGCCCAAAGGGCACTTAAACTTTAGGTACTCTCTCTGAAAATTATGAATTTAGGCATTTTCTTCAGTTCCCTTTGATGATAGTCTAAAGACTGTCCTATTGATGGAATATCAATATTTGTGCCTGGGTTGAAGGAGGAACCTTTTTCCTTTTAAGATTAAGAACTACTATTTCCTTTTTGTAGACCTCAATCTGGCCATAGATTATCAAAGATAGTCCTTCCTCAACTGGCAACCAGTACTGACAAGGAAATATAAAGGAGATAACTGTGTTAAAAGAAATAATGAAAAAGAAAAGACTTGTCTTCTTTGGGGTGATTACTATCATATCAAGTTTATGTCTAATGGTAAAGATACAGATTTCTGAAAGTATCTGAATTTAAAAGATTTTCTCCCATGTAGTTAGACATGTCAAAAAAAGGCCCCAAACAAGAACATGGGGTAAAAAGGCTGCTTTTTTCCTTAAAAACAACAAAGAAACAACAAAAAACCCAGGTTGCATTGAAATAGTTTGGTCGATGGCAATATCATCATTAAAAATTAATTACCCTGGTGAATATTGTACATATCAAAAACATAACAGTACTTTTCACATTCAAGTTTTGGAATTTTTTTACTTTTCTATATTTGAAATAAAATAGTACAGGATAACTATGAGACAGCAATTGTCTTGGATAGTTCTCTGTTTCTGCTTTGCTGTGGCAATTTTTTTTAATAAGAGGATTATAGTTTTACATTTTTTCCTATACAACTAGCTCCATGACAATCCTGACCACTATTGAATACAAAAAGTCAAGATCTTCTAACACATGGCATCTTAAAGTTATATTTCCAGACCTTTAGGAAGTTAAAATGAGTCAAAAGTTCCTGACATCAATTTAGTGATTATTCTTTGTATCTATTCATTCAGTTTCCAGATCTACAGTTGTAGAGCCCCATATTTCCATCTTGTTCCCAAAAGTAGCATAAGAATCTGTGCCACATGTTTTACTTTATGTCCAAAATATTAACTGATCTACTAATCTCATGTTTCTTTAAAAAAAAAGGAATAGCCAAATCATGGAATCATAAATGACAATGACAATGATGCTTTTTCAAAATTATTAAAAGAAAACTCTCCAACTTGGCAAATATTTCAACATTAAAAAGGAATACTCTATCTTCTATTCTTTAAACTCCCCTAAATCAAGGTTTAAGTTTGTAGATTACTGCTTCTATGACTTTTTCCAGAATGTGGCATTTGCTTAACGCCCACATTGATCCAACTTTTATGGAATATTGAGCAACTGAGATACTTGCTAACTGGCACCTAAAGCAGATGTAAAATGTTATTTGAAGTTGATCTATTCCACTTTTCAATGACTCCACATTTCTGCTCCTAAAATGCACAAAACTGAAGGAAGTATAGAATTGCCATTGGTCCTATCCATTTTAGCTATACCCTGGAAATATGCAGAGCTAATATTATTGTATTATGCCAATAGTACTGCTATGAGAGGAGTATAATTTTTCATTTTGGCATCCAGAAAAAAAGAAGTATCATGTGACATATACACTTGTTTCAAAGAGATGCTTGAAATCTGAGACAATTTATGGGAATGATGCCACCCAGCAAAAAGTAGGACAAGAAGCTCACTGAGGATAAATCAGTGAAATCAGGGTCTTGGAGACAAAGCCTCAGTTGTTCCCAATTTAGTTATAGCACTGATGCTATGGACATATAGTGTATCTTTCTTCTGAGTATCTGAAAGCAATTTCAATAATATAAAATACCAAGATCTCATAAATTCTTATAATAGTTCCATTATTTTTATATTATGCTTTACCTAAGCAAAAATTTGGAAGGATTTGAAAAAATTTAGCTAAGGTTGGAATTTCGATTAAAAAAATCCTTTAATCTTTCTTTCTAGTCCTCTTGAATTAAAGGTAGAGATAGCAGCATTGTCACATTAATGTTAAATGTTCAACTGCTATATCAGGATAGATTATAGTGAGTCATTAGGTTCTACTGGTTAATTGAAGAATATATTTTAAAATTAGCTGACAATCCAAAGACTATAAGTGAATTAATATTTTCAGGAGAAAGTAGTTTTTAATTGGACAACTTTATGCTTTATTTTCAAAGCATATATTGACAGAGTATGGCAGAATATGAAGGTTTTTCCTACAAGGACAATTGCATGGATTGCCTATGAGGACATCCATTGATCCCATTGTGAGGATATAAGGAGCCTCAGAGTTCGTGTGATTCAACTCTTGAATTTTATAGAGGAGAAAACTAGAACCAGAATAAAGAAACAGCTTATGTCACATTTTCTTCATGTACCATGTGGCTCTTCTTATTGGAATGATTTGTGTAGTTTGTGTTTGCTTCTCTCAAGCAAAACAGAAAAATGCATCAAGCTCTGCAAATGGAAAGTAGATGTTTTAAGTGATTGTTCTTCCAGTTGTGGGAAGAAGTGATTAAAGGGCTTTTTTCCATCTATAATTTCCACCATTCTTTTTGAATGTATGTTAAATGTACAATGCATTTATCTTCAGGAACCTAAATAAAAATGCAAAATGTATCTCCTGAAGGATGGTTATGTCATATTTTTGCTAAAATATTACATATTCATGATATCAAAGTAGCAGTCTATTAGCAGCAGCATCCTGTTGAATACTAATGCAATTCAGCACATATGCTGGTTTTCAAATCCTACATTATGCATGAAGTGTGCTACTTACCAACATTGTATCACCATGTGCCTGCTATATTGGCATTCCCAGTTAACACAGCATGGAATAAGAGGATGGCCGGCATATTTGCAAGGTTAAAAAAAGCTTCTGTTACACTTTCACTCAAGATATTCTAAATTCGTGCCTGAACCATGGACTGATTTGGGTAGTCATTCACGCAATCAAAAATATTTATTGAATAGCCCTTATGAGCAAAATTACATAGGGAGATGAGTTCAACATCATCCCTGTCCTCAAAGACAAAACATTAATATTTTTGGAATTGCAACACTGAATAGCAGTGAGAAAGCTAGCTTTGGATTCAGGAAGAGACAGGTTTGGCCATTTGAAAATAATATAGTATTATATTCTAGCATTTTTCAAGCCTTGAAAAAGAACGTCTTCAAATAATAACTGTGATTTGGGATTTGCCAGAACCTAAGTCAAATGCTGTCACAGAGCTGGTTTTATAAAAGAAATATGACAAGAATAGAAAAGTAAGTATTTTAGTCAACAAGGACAAAGCATATCTAATTCCTCAAATAAGTGGCTAATAGATTTTACCTTTTCTTCTAGCTTTCCATTTCTGCATCTATAAAACTAGGGGCCCTACTTATCTTACCTTTCTCTCTACTCACAATGTCACAACCCCACATCAGGTGCCCATAGTCTCTCCCCTGCATTATTGCAACATTCTCCCAATTGGCCTCCTTGCCTCCAGGGTCTTCTCATTCCAATCCATTCTACATGGAGCTGCCAAAGTAATTCCACTAAAGTAGAGAGCTTGATCATGTCACTCTCTTCCTCAAAGAATTCCCGTGGCTCCCCTATAACCTCCAGGATCCAAATTCTTCAATCTGCCTTTCAAAATCCTTTATAATTTCGTGTGACACTATCTTTGCACATTTTATGATATATTTTTTTCCTTGAAAACATTCAACAATAGACATATTGGCCTTTATTTCATTCCTAAATAATACTACTTCTTTGATCTGGTCTCTTTGCTTTATCACTGGCTGTCTCCAATGCCAAGATTGTGCTTTCTTTCTTCCTCCCCCAGCATTTTCTTCCAAAACTCAGACCAAGGGTCAATTTCTACATTAAATCTTTCCTTATCCCACCAGAGGCAAATGTTTGTCTATATCCACTCTCTCACATATGCATTATGTCTCCCTCTTTAAGAGGATGTAAGCTCTTAGGGACATAACCAGTCTGATTTTTGTCTTCATAATCTCAGTATTTGGCAGAATGCTTGGAATGTAGTGAGGATTTAATAAATGCTATAGGTTAATATAGTTATTCTAAATTACAATGAAAGAATGATGCCTAACATACTGAGGGCAGGGGCTTTCTTATCCTTTTTTTTGATTTCTTAGTTTTGCCTTTGTACCCTCAATGGCTTACACAGTATTCTGTATGTAGTAGATGCTTAATCATGACTGTAGAATTGAATAGGGAAAAATTTAACTGAGAGACTCAGGGCAATGTATTTTTTTAACATAACTTTTTGGATCCCTACACAGAGAAGATCCTGGTTATTTTGTTAAAATTCTGATTCATTAGGAGACAACTTGATTTACAGAACTTCATGTGTTTACATAAGTGAATTTATAAAGGTTAGCTTTAAAAAGTGACAAGTGCTCTGCTTGTTGAATCTGGATTGTGTTCCTGAAATAATGTTTCCGCTATATTGCACATGGGTTGAATATATGCATTGGCAGGTGATGGAGAAATGGAGAGGTTCAACTTGAAAGATTAGCCAAGCTTAACTTTCCATATAACTCAGCATGGGATTTGGAAAAACCTATAAATGTTGTTCTTCTAACCTTGACTAATTCTTGTGGCATTAGCTATTGAGAATGAGCTCAAAAGAAGCTAAAGTATTAGAGATACTGGGAAGTCAGTCATAGTCAGGCCTGCCATTTTGGAACCAAAGGGCTGCTGTTCTGAAGCATGCTTCCATGTTGAACAGAGTACCCCTGAGCAATTAGGAAGCATGGGATAGAGATCACAAACCAGGGACCTGGCTGTGTCATTACCAGCTATGCCACTTGGGCCAATCCTCTCAGCATCATTTATCTCACTGAAAAAATGAAAGAGTTCAGCTAGGTAACTATTATGCAAGAAACATATCAGCTATTACTCTTTTTTTCTTAGAGTTATTTCAAATTATTCTCCTTCATGTATTAATCTTTCTAGCCAAAATGGACAGCTGGTTTTTCCCTATTAGGATTTGGTATATTTATTTAATTATTTTACTAAATCATATGTTCATATTTTCTTTCGGTTTTTTGTTTAAGAAAGGGAATTCTAACTTTCAAATAAGAGATAATTTATAGTCAAATCTCACTAATTAGGAAAAATTATGTAGGCCAATCAGAACATGCAAAGTCTATATTTAAAGAAATGACTCACAAAAATTAAATAAATGCAGTTTGCTTGCTTTTGATAATACATATTGAACAAATGTATAAAATAGCATTCCATATTCATATAGAACTTTAAAACTAGCAAAGTGTTTTATATATATTCTCTCACTTCAGCCTCACAATCACCCTATATAATAGGTACTGTTGCTAACCCTGTTTTACAGATGAGGCTGAAAGAAATGAAATGACTTGCCCAGAATTTTACAGTCAATACATTTTTGAGACAGGAATTAAACCCACTCATTCCTGATTCCAAGACTCATATTCTGTCTACTATATCACATTGTACAATAGGTATAATAAGTTAATGAAATAATGTTTTAAATCATAACTTCTCTATATTACATTGTAAGATCACAATAATAAAAGTATTTATCACAGAAAAGCTGACTGATAATCCAAAATTCAAAGACTTATTCATTCCTTTTTGTTTAGATCCTAAACATTTTGTTAGAAAGAAATAATTTCAGTAGCCAGTTTGGTGGTACAGTGCTGGTTATAGAGTGGTGATTCCAGAGTCAGGAAGATGTGAATTCAAATCCAGACTCACATATTTCTTAGTCCTATAGCCTTGCACCAATCATTAAAACTCTCTTTACCTTAGTTCGTTCAGCTATAAAATGGGGAACAATTCAATACCAACCTCCCAGGGTTTTTGTGAGCACCAAATACTGGTACAGTGCTTGGCACATACTAGGTGTTATATAAATGCTAACTTTTATTATAAGTTTCTTTTTTATTTACTTAATGATGAATCTTTTACATACATACATACATACATACATATATATATATATACATATATATATAACACCAATTTTAAATCAATGGTGTATAACTCAATGCGTTTTTCCCCTCTGTGAACACAAGTGGAGACTGTTAACAGTTAATATTTGTAAATATGCCAAAGGGAAGATATTAAACTTTGGCAAAATTCTTCTGTATGTTAAAGAGGGGTTTGCAGTATGACTAGGAGAATACAGATGGGGGGGCATGGGGGTAACTAAAATGTAACCTTGAGCTGAAAGTAAATGGAGTGAGATCAATGTGAATTCATAAATTATATGAAATTTTCAATAGAGGCCTAGGAAGAGCTATGGGACATAGCTCAAAATGCATGATGTCATTTCCTCCTACTTAGCACTTACTATGTACGACTAATGTCATCCATACTTTAGCAGTGGTATTTCCAAGCAACATTCCTGCTAAGTTTAAAAATGTATTATTATATAAAAGATCCTGAAGGAAGACAAGCTCACTGGCAATTTAATTCCTCAAGTATTCTAGCAGAATCCAGCCACTGTCAATGAAAAAGAGAACCTTCTGCTTGGTGAAAAATGTTTCTGTACACTGGCTGCTTTTTTTATGAAGTTTCAGATATGTAATTTCTACCTTTTTTTCTTTCCTGAATTGCTAAAATGACATTTTAAAAGCTCTACACATTTTGGATACATTTATGCTGAAACTAATATCTCCAAGGAATGCTATACTGTGTCTAACTGCATTTAATAGCTGCTGAGAAACCATTATTTCCTTTCTTGATATGTAGGAAGGTATTAAGTTACAATTTTGTGTACTATGAGAAAGCCAAAGAAGCTATGGTTCTAGATCTTAAAATCCAATTGTACTACTTACTGGTATTGTAAGAAATGTGTTAGAACTGTATTATCTGCATTCAGGAGATATGTATCAAATCTGTTTTTTCCTTCCCACCAAAAAATACAATTGTCAGAAATACTGTGTGACACTGGAAAAAGTCATGTCCTGCATTTAGTACTCATTTAATGTAAAAAAAAAAAAAACCAAACAAGAAAAACACCTTTAGCATCTCAAGTGAACCCTGTGGAAGATTTAAGGAAGGACATGGCCAAGAATCATTCAAGTTAAAAAGTCAGGAGTGGGTTGCAATCCGTACTGTTGGAAAACCCATTTCATAATGACCTAAATCTCATCTCTTTCAATATTGGAGGATTGAAGTAAATGAAGTTTGTTTTTTTCTGTCCTACCTACATACCTACGTCACTGAGGAATTGTAATGACAGCCTTCATTTTAGAATAAGTCAATAAATATAAAAGCATTTGCAATGTTAATGCACATAAGACATTTTTGGGATGTCACTATTATTTCTGCACTCTTAAACTAGTCATACAGTGACCCTGGAATAGAGGGTTTGAAAGGTCCATGACTTTCAAGGCACAAATAATCAAGTACTTCATAAAGCTGAGTTAAGAATTCAGCTTTCTTAGAGATTTTTCCCCTGTACATGCTTGACAATAACTGAACAAATCCTGTCTAGTCAAACAGCAAGCAATGAAGAGGGTACCTTGGTAGACATCACAGAGACACAATATTAAGGCCTCATGTAATATAGGCACCAGTTTCTCCTTTCTATAAAAGAGAAGCTCCTCACATTTTGCTTCTTCCTACTTTCCCAAAATCTAGCTTCTAAGGTAATGGTCCTATTTCTTCAATGCCTCTGTCATATTTTCCTGAAATCCCTTTTCTGACATCAATATCAAAAGACTCCTGAAAAAGTTTCTTGTTTCCCTGTGCTCTTCTCTCTTTAGATACATTCATTAATCTTGATTGAACATCCCTTTTTTTTTTTAACCAAATCCTCTTGTTTAAGGGGTCAATCCTACTCTTTTCCATTTCCTCTAATGAAATAATCATAAAGATTAAAATCTGACAAAGAAAAGTGTATTCCTTAGAATTTTTGTCAAGTAAATAGAAAAGCACTTCAATCTTGTTTTGCAGAAAGGCTGCTGATTTTATATATATATATATATATATATATATATATATATACATATATATGTATATATATATACATATGCATATATATGTATATACCTACACATAAACATGTGGTTTAATATATCTGCATGCTGATTATTAAAGATAATACATTGTACTTCATGATCCCTAAGGCTCATTCACTTCCTCTCACTTGATATTCATACATTAGCTTATTCCACTAAAACAGGTCAGGTCTGTGGAAACTGAGCTTCAATTTTTTTTTAGATAGTAGACATTGATAATCTACTATAAGTGTAGAAACTTTCACAGTACCTCATTTCTTAGCTATCAGAGAAGGTCCTGTGACTACCATGATTTCATTTAGGTAAAACATTTTGTCAGCTATGATCAAAAAGGATATAAGGTGGTTAAAGATATTTCCTGTTGTATATATTTAACTTAAATCAGATTGCTTGCACTGTCTTGAGGAGAAGGGAATTAAGGGAGAGAGGGAGAAAAAATTTAGAACACAAAATTTTACAAAAAATGCATGTTGAAAACTACATTTACATGTATTTGGAAAAATAAAATGCTATTTTTAAAAGATATTTCCTGAAATAATTGATACCCTGAGCCAATACTACATTCCTTGCATTTCCCTTTGCCAAAGATATAACAGTTTTCTTACTGCAGAATTGTGCATTACTCAAATGATAAATTATTTTTTGGACTCAAATCTTCATATCAATACTACAAGAAAAGAAACATGTATTTATATGTAAAAGGGCTTTTCATTCTATCTTTATACAAGTTAACAATGTTATTTAAAAAGCTATTTTTGAAGTAAAGATGTAATGAACTGATGTCTTTTCAAGTAATGGGCAATATTTAATTATTCTTTGACTACCAAGTCAAAATATAAAGTTAATGATTAAGGAACACATACATGAAAACTGAACAATTACAATCAACTGAATATTTTGACGACGCTTTGGCACATGAATGTACCTTAGTACTTCGATGGCATAAATATCAATGGTCCAGACCCCATAAAGAAACAAAGCTACTCTCTGGAAGTTGGGTGTTTTCAAAGTTGCATTTAGGTTATTATTAACATGAAGCTAAAATATATTTAACAAATGAATTATTTATTAACTTATCAAAGTTTGCCCAAGTCCTTTGAGGCAACATAGCATAGTGCATAGGGCATTGGACTTGAAGTCAAGAAGATTTAGATTCAAAGCCCACCTAAGATACTAGCCATGTGACACTAGGCAAGCCACTTAATCTCTCTTAGCCTCAGTTTCTTTATGTGCAAGATGAGGTAATTAGCTTGGCTTTATCTCTAAAACTCTGACCCTATGATAAGAAGAGAATGAAAGAATTATAAACCTAGAAGAGAGGTAATCAAGTCTAAACTCCTTTTTTACATATGGAGTAACAGAGGTCAGAGAAGAAAAAAGACTTTCTCTTAGATAATGTAACTTATTAGTGGCAAGATGTAGAGGGGGAAAAGATGCTTTCCTGTTGTGTAGTTCAGTGAGTAGACAAGGTAAGGATCTGATTGATAGCTTCTTTTGCGACTATATTTTTGTTGTAGACGCAGGATCAGACCATAAGGATACTAATGAAAGCCCCAAGGTAATATTTAATGAGTAATACTTTTATGGTTTCCATTAATCAATGTACCTCCATAGTGAAAGCACATATTAACTTCCCAATAGGAAAATAGAAAAAAAAAACTATCTGAATAATAAAATTTAACATTGTGAGCATTTCATTTTGTGCCCCCAATTCTACCAGCCTCCCACTTATATAAAAAAACAGAAATTCATAACCCAGCAGTGGTGGGAAGGTAAAATAACATAATGAGTTCACTATTCCAAAGTTATATACCCTTGAAAAAAGAAAAAAATATATAGATTATTTAATTTTAAATCTTTCTTCCTTAATTAGAAAGTAGGAACTTAATGATAAGAGAAATTTGTATAAGAGGCAAAATCTAGATTTTAAATGGTAAAATGGGTACAAGTTCCAATTTGTATTGTCCTTGGTTATTTCATTATCTACATGTTTTCTGATTAATAATTATCCACTTTGGTAGACACACTAAATCTTTTAGATCATGGAATCACATTGAAATTTCTTTCCTAAGATTTTAAGATCTATTTACAAAGTCACCCATGTTATTATTATAACTATTAACGACTCACTTTCATACTGGGAAGATTGATGCTTTGGAGATGAGTGTTAATATTGCTTGGTGCTAAATAGGCATGGAATTATTAAATCAGTAGGCTAGTTAGTATGAACTGAAAAGAAAGTGCTTGAAGAAGGTATTAAGGGAAGAAGCTACATTGTTAAAAGGTTATAATTTGTTATGTGTGCATTTCAAGGCTTTGTTTATGCTGCTTAGTATTTATGTATAATTTCTGAATATTCTAAAATATAATTACTACCATTTGGAAACTCAGTAAAAGTCACCTAACTCACTACTCTCTCTAGAGCTGAGAAATGGTAGCAAAAGGTCTAAGGAGACACAAATTCAGATAAAAGTAAGGTGTGGATAGGCAAGAACATCAAAGGTCATAGTCATATGACATGTCTCAGAGTATGGAAACATTTGACACAGGCAAGAGTTTTCTATTTACTTATTTTTTTTGTCACAAAACAAAATTCAGCTTGTGCAGAAGGAATACAGGAATTTGAAGGGCATCCAGTGATGCAAGTTGAGAGCCACAGTCAGAACTCAAGACCAGGGACAGTTCCAAAAGAACCTTACAGCTTTCAACTAAACTGAGGAAAATAAGCTTCTATTCTCTCTCCTTCCCTTCCTCTCTCCCTTCCAGCCTCTATTTCTCTTTTTCTCTCCCTTCCCTCCCTCTCTCTCTATTTCTCTCTCCCTCTGTATTTACTTTAAGTGAATTTGGTTCTCTGTAGCAGATCTCACTTCCACAAAGCTGGAAATGTCAACATTGCCTGTGGTTTTGGTTGTTATTTTTGTTATTCTTATTGTTATCATCACTAATATTTGTATCGTGCTTTAAGGTATACCAAGGACTTTATATACATTATCTAATGTGATCATCATTTTCCCAAGATCCCCTTCCTTGGGGATTTTCTTTTTTACCAACATTGATATATCATTGAAACTTCTAATTCCATAAAGGGCTCATGATCCTGAAAGCAGTGCTCCTAGCATAGGTTTTGAAGCCCACCATTTACCACTTTAATAATAAATTTGTTCAATTTCTCCATTGTAGGAAGTGGACAAGAATAATTAATCTACTACCCAGAAGAGAGAGAGAGAGACTTTATGTTCATCTCAGAGAGGCAGCTACAATGACAGTCATTCATGTCTACGTGTTCCTGCAAGAGTAGGGAAGTTTCTGGCATCACCTTTCTAACTTGGGTTTTATTCATCTTACATTTCACTGTTTCCACATTGCCCCTCTGGCAGATTAATATAAAAGTGAAAACAAATTGTAAAAGCTAAACTAATTAATTTTAAAAGAAAAGAAGGAAAATATATTCCATTAAAATTTGTTGAAGGTCAAAGTGGTTGCTCCTTTGTGCAATCCAGGTCATTCACTCCTAGCAGGAAACTATTGCTTTTACTTAGAATGAGATATGATGATGTCTATTGCCTATTGGTTATTGATTTTCTTCACTAGCTATAGGTTACTATCTTATGTTTCACTGAAAATCTGCTTTAAAAGTTCCTCAATAAACATCAATACAACATTTCAATCATCAAAGCTTATACTTATTAGAGAAGGTTTCAACCTTATTTTTTGTTAGTATAATATCTGAGTTTAAGGAGGTAGGGGAAGCAAAAAACCATGAAAACTACCATTTGTGACTGAAAGTTGGGTTCTTCTGTAAAGAGAAATGTAGGTGCAGATTTTAAATGACAGGAAATTAAATGTTTTCTTGAGCATATAAATGAGAGATGCTGACTTAATAATGAATAGAATAATCACTTTATAGCCACTGGTGACAGTTTCCTGTAGTCATTCAGCAAACTAATCACCTTTTGTCTTGTCAAATAGGAATTTCTTTAAACTTAAAGATCACAGGAAATTCTGTCTGGTCATAAAGATGCTCTCGCATTTAAATATATCTTTTACACAATGTGTTTCTCAGCATGTATGCTATTCAAATTACTGAGGTGCTAAATTTGGGGGAGAGGTCATTTTCTGAATGAATGTTGAAAAACATAACCCAATGTACTGCATCGATGACATGTTATCATATTAACTATAGCCTATGAGTTTCAAAGGAACATCCATTAAAATGTTTTCTGAAATAGGATTATCAGTAGACACATCAAATGATTTAACAGTGAATATATTTCCATAGGAAGAGTTGCTTATACAAAAACCACACTACTGCATGTATTCTGAACTCATAATTTTATGAAGATAAAATTTTATTTTTTAAAGTCTACATACATGTGGCTTTAAAATTATGTTTAATTATCATATTGGATGCCAGAGTGTTTCCATATGGCTATAAGTCACGGAATACAGTGATCTCTAAAGAGTTAAAAATGAATATCAAAGGACAATAAAGAAGCACATAGAATGAACATAAATCAAAAATAAAGAAGGTCTGCAACATGTTGCAAATAAAGAATGTGGCAAAAAGAGAGATGTCATTAAAGAAATATATGACTGAAAAAGAAAATGGTATGATCACATAATAAAAGTAAGTGAAAGATCCATTGACAGTTCATGTATTCTGCTGGTAGGAAGGTCTCCACCACGTTAGATGAAGCCTCTATAATGACTTAATTGGGAAACAAGGACAAGAATCACATAAGATGAGCAAGGATAGAGCATGGATCAGCTGCATATATCACTGGTGGGAACATGTACAATGATAACATCATAGATCTATTTTAATACTGAATTCTAGAAGCAAGAATCTTGAAATCTCAGCAGGAGGGATATCAGTGGTCAACAAATCTAACCTATTTCTTGATGAGGAGTAAATTTGGAGGCTCTAAGCCGAGATGGATCAGCTCTTCTCCTCCTGGGTCTCTCCTTCCCCAGAGTAACCTAAGGGCAGGTTCGGTAGGGAATGAATTCGCTACTCAATGCTGTATCAAAACAAAGTATTTATTGATAGTAAAGGGATAGACAGGCATTTGGCCTCCAGGAAGGCCAAACTGCCTGGCAAGGGGACGCCAGCTGGCAGGCACAAGGCTGGTGTAGACCAAGTGCAAGGATTCCATTTTTTAGAACTTCCTTTTATACATAACTAGGGTCATCAAAACAATATTTGCACAGAGATGTTATCCAAGAGGTTCTGGAGATATTTGTAAATAAGACAGGAATTTCTCTTAATCATTTGTATCTCAAATTATCTCCTTTAACCCCTCCTCAGACAAGAATTTCCTGTTAATTATTTTTATCTGGAACTTTCTCTTTTTTCGATCTTATCATTTTTGATAAAGGATTCCCACTATGAAATTGTCCTCTAGTATTCAACCTCTGATTAAAGTCCTTCAATGAAGAGAACCTATCACCTCTTCAGGTAGCCAACAGAATATTAGCCAGAGATATTCTATCTCTTCTTACATCAAGATGAACTGTACTCCTTTGCAATTTCTACCCATTGCTATTGGATTCTGCCCTCTGGGGACAGGCAGAATAAATCAAATCTATCTTCCTTTTTTAGTTTTATCTGTTTCTCCTTATTATAACCCTTCATATATTTGAAAATAGTTTTCAATCCCCCCAACTTCTCTTCTCTACATCCAACAATGTTATCCCCTTCAATTTATACTGACATGCTAAGAACTCTAGACCTTTAACCATCCTGATTATCTTCCTCTGCATATACTCTAGTTTACCATCATATTTCCCAAAACATGACAGCTAGAACTCAACACCATATAATTGCTGTTGTCTGACCAGTTCAGAATATAACAATTATGATCGCCTTAGCTATAGGCATTATGTCTCTCTTAATGCTTCCTAAGATTACACTAGTCTTATTGGCTGTCATACTACACTGTTGATTTATGGTGCACTTGCAGTCCATTCAACACCCCAAATATTTTATCAGACAAATCAATGTTTGCTCCCGCTTCCTCATCTTGTAATTTTAAGTTGATTTTTAATCCAAGTGTGTGACTTGACATTTATTACTATTAAATTATCTTATTAAATTAGCCCAGTGTTCTAGTCTATCAAGAATTTTAAAATTTAGTCTTATAATATTACTTATCTCTCCTAGCTTTTTGTGAGGATAAGCATCCCATCTATGCTTTTATCCATGTCGCTGACAAAAATTCTAAAGAGTTCAGGGTCAAACAGGTGACCCTGGGCCATTCAAATAAAGACCTCCAATAAATATTTTCCCAAATTCATAGATTGTCCTCTTATTCATAATTTTATTCACACCCTGAAACACTGATGAGTATAAAAATGAACAATAAAACAAGGATATTTCAAATTGTACCCATCCAATCTGCAAAATGGTCAAAGAGACAATGGTGAAGGGGCTGTGAGAAAGCAGGCACACTACTATTAGAAAAGCTGGAAATTGGAAGTCCTTCAAAAAAAAAAATTGGAATTATGTAAGAAAAATTCACTAATTGTTCATACTTTACAATCCAATGAGCCCAGTACTATAACTATACCATGAGGCAATGAAAAACAGATATAAAGGTACCATATAAGTCCAAATATTCATAGCAATACTTTTAGTATTAGCAAAAAGCTTGCTAACTGTGGAATACCTGACCAAATTATAAATTATTATCATTCCATTCATATGAGCAGGAGTCTTTTCTTTCCTTCTTTCTTCCTTTCCAAAACAGATGACAGAAATGAAAAGGAAAGATATGGCAATGAATAGGGAAACAGAAGTGTTTAAAGCCTGCTTTATATTTAAGGATTCATTTATCATATTTGCTACCATATTGACAAAAAGTTAGAGTGACTCTGTACTTACAAATCCTAATAATGGCTATGGAGGGAGAATAAGGGAGAAGGGAAGAGAGTAGACACTTACATATTGCCTATATGGGCTAGGCACTGTGTTTTTTGCACATTTTATCAAATTTGATTCTCACAATAACCTTGAGAAGTAAATGCTATTATCATCTCCATTTTACAGCGTCAAGAGTTACAAAGTAACTGCAGCTGGATTTGAACTCCAGTTCTAGCTCTCTGCCATCAGCTGCCTCTTAAGGCACGTAATCACTAGCCAGTGCTGAAATTCAACTTAGTATATGAGGAAAAATATTTTGTTTTGTGAATTTTCATTACCTTTCCTCCCCTCCCCTTTTTGGGTCATAGAACTAAGTACAGAGTTTATGTTGCCAATTATTACTTGCACAATCCTTTTAGGAATTTCATGAAAGTTATTTCTTGCTATGCCTGATGAATTTCTAATAGGCAGTATAAGGGATGTACAAGTACCCACTGTGATTTTTCATTAGCTGGCAAACATTCCTCAAGCATTTAAATATAACATAGATACATTAACAAAGCAATTATAGAGCACATTGCTACTCAAGAGCTGATCATGGCTAGGTTTTAAATTGCTTTAAAACCAATAGTATATATCACTGGTCATAATTACAGAACATCAAAAGAGATGTACAATTGTTGCTGCTGTATTGTCTTTAACTTTTATTATTATGGTGCTTTCATGATACTTAAAAACAAGGCCAAGAACCCTCTCTCCAGAGTTGTATTATATCTGTGTTGTAGAATTCTAAATACATAGTATGTCACATGTGTACTAGATCAAATCCCCAGGGGAAAGGAAAATCAAGAGCTATTTTTAAAAGTAAATAAATATCCTTTACAAAGGATGGAATCCCATAGGAAACATCAAGGATTATCGTGGAGGCTGTATGACAGAGATCTGTGTCCAATTACCAGGAACATCAAATTGAAAATCATGGCAGTTGGCTCAGTTGAGCTCTAGCTTTAGAACCCAATAGCCTCATCATTGATAATTCTTTCTCATCACGTACCAAAGCCTCCATTAGTATATTACATTGTTATAAAGTACTTACTAGAACTTATTTCAATTGATCTGTGAAATAGCCTTGTTGGATACATAGAAAAAGAAGTCTGTTGGTCTGGTAGTTTGGAGCTAGGAGGAAAAAAAAAACCTATCTGATAAATAGCAGTGGCATCCATTTTGATTATTGCTATTTTTCTTATTGTAATCACTAGAGTATATGTTTAATAGACTAATATTTCTTATTTGTTAAGAATTTAATTCATAGCTAGATAGTGCAGTAAATGGAATGTCAGCCCTGAAATCAAGAGGACCTGAGTTCAAATCTGGCCTCAGACACTTAACACTTCCTAGCTGTGTGACCCTGGGCAAGTCACTCAACTCCAACTGCCTCAGCAAAAAACAATCTAGTTCATGGATAATTAACTTGGGGTTTCCATACTCATAAAGAATCCAGGAATAGATTTCAGTGGGCTAATGACCTTTGTTAGTCAATAAGCATCTATTTATGAGCCCAGGCTGTGCTAAGCACTATTCTGAGCACTACAGATACAGAGGACTAAAGACAGTCCATAACCTAAAGGAAATTCGTATGAACATTACATCTTTATTATTTTCACTTATTTCTCATAAAAATTTAATAATTGCCAAAGGCATCCGTGAAGCAAAAAAATGGTTAAGACTCTGACCAATTTTTGAGCATCCAATAGAAACCCAGCATGTGATTTTCCTGTTCCAAAGAATTAGAGGAGAGAAGCCCCTGTTCCCTTCCATGACTTAAGAGTACCTTGTGATAAAGGTAGATCGTTTGAAGTTCTTTGGATTTTTAAAATGAATTATCCATTTTTTTGCACTTTCTCCCTCTATCTTCTCCCTCTAACACAATCAAGACTGAAACGTTTATTCTCAGATTCCTACAGTCCATCATTGTTGTATTATTAGAAACAGATTTATAGGCAGCTAGGTGGTGCAATGGATACATTTCTAGCCTTGGAATAAGGAAGAAGTGAAATCAAATGTGACCTCAGTTATTTTCTAGCTATGTGACCCCAAGCAAGTTACTTAACTTCTGTCTGCCTCTATTTCATTATCTGTAAAATAGGGGATAATAACAGCACCCATCTCCCAGGGTTGTAGAGAGGAACAAATGAGACAATAATTGGAAAGCATTTAGCACAACGTCTGGCACATAGCAAGTACTGTGTAAGTGTTAGGTATCATAATTATTATTTTCTCATTTCAATTCCTCATAGAAGAGGAATTCATAGAGATTTGGGGGTCAGCAACCTTTTAAGAAGGTAGCACACCACTGATACCTCTCTCCTGAAGGTTTTATTACTTAGGATTTTATGCTTATGAAGGATCTATTAACAATGCATTCTGTGATTTTGCTATTTAGAATTTTTTCCAGAATGAAAAACTTCCATATTCCTTCTGAAGGAACTACAAAAAAGACTAAATTCTGCAAAAAACATGGATTGGAACAAAATCTGTTTGGAAAAGCATAGTAAAAACTTGATAGTTAGGAGAAAGAAGTCACCATTAGCAGGGACTTCCAAATACTGTGCTCGTAAACTCACAAACTCCACTTTTATTTCACAGACAGGGAAACTGATATTTAGAAGACTTTTAGAGACTTTTCCAAAGAATTAGCATCTTAATATCTTAAGCAACATTTCCAACAATGACAAATAGACAAAAGTACTTGTTAAAGTCAGAATTAATAAGAGACTGAGAAATAAAATAATGGGGAAAAAAAGGCAATCTCTGGACTAAAAGGAACTCCCTCTATGATATGGATTGGCAATTCAATTAAAATTTAGTCTAAAATTTAAGCCAGTTTCCACTTGATAAATGGTCAAAGTATATGAACAGATAATTTTCAGATGAAGAAATTAAAATTATTTTAGTCATATGAAAAGGTGCTCTAAATCACTATTGATCAGAGAAATGCAAATTAAGACAACTCTGAGATACCACTACACACCTGTCAGATTGGCTAAGATGACAGGAAAAGATGACGATGGCAGTTGGAGGGGACATGGGAAAACTGGGACACTGATACATCACGAAGTGATTCAACCATTCTGCAGAGCAATTTGAAATTATACCCAAAGGGCTATCAAACTGTGCATGTCCTTTAATCCTGCAGTGTTTCTACTAGGGTTATATTCCAAAGAGATCATAAAGGAGGGAAAGGAACCTACATGTAAAAATGTTTTTGGCTGCCCTTTTTGTAATGGCCAGAAACTGGAAACCGAGTGGCTGCCCATCAGTTGGAGAATGGCTGAAAAGTTATGGTATATGAATATTATGGAATATTATTGTTCTATAAGAAATGATCCGTAGGATGATTTCGGAGAGGCCTGGAGAAATTTACATGAACTGATGCTGAGTGAAGTGAGCAAAACCAGGAGATCATACAACAACAGATCATACAATGATCAATTCTGATGAATGTGGCTCTTCTCAACAATGAGATGATTCAGACTAGTTCCAATTTTTCAGTGATGAAGAAAGCCATCTAAACCCAGAGAGAGGACTGTGGGAACTGAGTGTGGATCACAACATAGCATTTTCACTCTTTTTCTTGTTGTTTGCTTGCATTTTATTTTATTTTACTTTTTTTACTTTTTGATTTGATTTTTTTTCAGTGCAGCAAGATAATTATATAAATATGTATGCATATATTGTATTTAACATATATTTTACCATGTTTAACATATACTGGATTACTTGTCATATAGGGGAGGGGGTGGAGGAAAGGTGGGGAAAAACTGGGACACAAGGATTTCCAAGGGTTAATGTTGAAAAATTATATATGCATATGTTTTAAAAATTAAAAAGCTTTAACAAAAAAATCTTTAAATTCTAAAAAAAAAGTTTGGTCTTAAAAGTTCTCCTTGACACAATGAGAAATTGGCAGTTAGGTGAGCCAATGGAGAGAGTGCTAGTCGAGTAAGGAAGACTCATGTTCATGAGTTCAAATCTGACCTCAGACACTGACTAGCTGTGGAACCCTGCACAAGTAATTAAAGCCTGTTTGCCTCAGTTTTCTCATTTATAAAACATGAGCTGGAAGAATAATTGTCAAAATATATATAGAAGAATTGCACATGTTTAAAATAGATTGGATTATTTGTCATCTGAGGGAGGTGGCAGGGGAAAAGGGGGAAAATTTGGAACACAAGATTTTGCAAGGGCCAGTGTTGAAAAATTATCCATGCATATGTTTTGAAAATTAAAAACTTTAATAAAAAATGAACTGGAGAAGGAAATGGCAAACTGCTCTAGCATCTTTGCCAAAAAACAACAAGAAGAAGCCAAATGGGGTCAAGAGTTGAACATGACTGAAAAATGATTAAACAACAACAAATTAACTGAGAGATTAACTCACTTGTTCTTGATCACACAACTAGGATGCTTCAGAAACAGATCTAGAAGCCAGGTCTTCTAGATTCCAAAATCTGTCCGCTGCTGATTAGGCCACACTGTTTCAGTTACAATTGTGTTTTACATGCATCTTTAACATATCTTAACTTAGGCTTAGGTAAATTTAATGTGTGTGTGTGTGTGTGTGTGTGTGTGTGTGTGTGTGTACATTCCAAAAAGGTCTTATTTTCTAAATTATTAGAGAAGGTAATTAAGGACCTTTTTCAGTATCCCACAAAGATCTCTGTCAAATTGGATGGAAAAAATTCATTAAAAATGGATGATAATGACAAGTCAGGATGAGAGTAAAGCAGATTTGTGACCAACAGGATGAAATTACTGAATAGATGGTGATTATGATCAAGAAAGTAAATAAGCTGAATAGGTGAGAACTCATCAACAATTATTCTTTTTAACATTAATATATACTTTCTCATCAGATATAGAAATGTTGGGGAGGAAAAAACTTCAGTTCTACATAAAAATCCTATTATAATGTTCTCTGGCACAATTAGACATATATGATTTTTTTAAAATGATACAATGTTTTTTATGCACAAGACACAGTTTAAAGCAGTAATCAGCTAACTAAAGCACTTCTCTTATTTAAATCAAAGTATATTGAAATCCTTTTTATGAGATATCATTTTAAAATTATTCCAAGGAGAGTTTAGCTCTAAGTACCACTGTTTTTTTTGTTTGTTTTGTTTTGTTTTTATCTTATGAAATAAATTAGGACATTCACTGGGCAGTGAATTTACATGAACTGATGCTGAGTGAAGTGAGCAAAACCAGGAGATCATACAACAACAGATCATACAATGATCAATTCTGATGAATGTGGCTCTTCTCAACAATGAGATGATTCAGACTAGTTCCAATTTTTCAGTGATGAAGAAAGCCATCTAAACCCAGAGAGAGGACTGTGGGAACTGAGTGTGGATCACAACATAGCATTTTCACTCTTTTTCTTGTTGTTTGCTTGCATTTTATTTTATTTTACTTTTTTTACTTTTTGATTTGATTTTTTTTCAGTGCAGCAAGATAATTATATAAATATGTATGCATATATTGTATTTAACATATATTTTACCATGTTTAACATATACTGGATTACTTGTCATATAGGGGAGGGGGTGGAGGAAAGGTGGGGAAAAACTGGGACACAAGGATTTCCAAGGGTTAATGTTGAAAAATTATATATGCATATGTTTTAAAAATTAAAAAGCTTTAACAAAAAAATCTTTAAATTCTAAAAAAAAAGTTTGGTCTTAAAAGTTCTCCTTGACACAATGAGAAATTGGCAGTTAGGTGAGCCAATGGAGAGAGTGCTAGTCGAGTAAGGAAGACTCATGTTCATGAGTTCAAATCTGACCTCAGACACTGACTAGCTGTGGAACCCTGCACAAGTAATTAAAGCCTGTTTGCCTCAGTTTTCTCATTTATAAAACATGAGCTGGAAGAATAATTGTCAAAATATATATAGAAGAATTGCACATGTTTAAAATAGATTGGATTATTTGTCATCTGAGGGAGGTGGCAGGGGAAAAGGGGGAAAATTTGGAACACAAGATTTTGCAAGGGCCAGTGTTGAAAAATTATCCATGCATATGTTTTGAAAATTAAAAACTTTAATAAAAAATGAACTGGAGAAGGAAATGGCAAACTGCTCTAGCATCTTTGCCAAAAAACAACAAGAAGAAGCCAAATGGGGTCAAGAGTTGAACATGACTGAAAAATGATTAAACAACAACAAATTAACTGAGAGATTAACTCACTTGTTCTTGATCACACAACTAGGATGCTTCAGAAACAGATCTAGAAGCCAGGTCTTCTAGATTCCAAAATCTGTCCGCTGCTGATTAGGCCACACTGTTTCAGTTACAATTGTGTTTTACATGCATCTTTAACATATCTTAACTTAGGCTTAGGTAAATTTAATGTGTGTGTGTGTGTGTGTGTGTGTGTGTGTGTGTGTGTGTGTGTGTACATTCCAAAAAGGTCTTATTTTCTAAATTATTAGAGAAGGTAATTAAGGACCTTTTTCAGTATCCCACAAAGATCTCTGTCAAATTGGATGGAAAAAATTCATTAAAAATGGATGATAATGACAAGTCAGGATGAGAGTAAAGCAGATTTGTGACCAACAGGATGAAATTACTGAATAGATGGTGATTATGATCAAGAAAGTAAATAAGCTGAATAGGTGAGAACTCATCAACAATTATTCTTTTTAACATTAATATATACTTTCTCATCAGATATAGAAATGTTGGGGAGGAAAAAACTTCAGTTCTACATAAAAATCCTATTATAATGTTCTCTGGCACAATTAGACATATATGATTTTTTTAAAATGATACAATGTTTTTTATGCACAAGACACAGTTTAAAGCAGTAATCAGCTAACTAAAGCACTTCTCTTATTTAAATCAAAGTATATTGAAATCCTTTTTATGAGATATCATTTTAAAATTATTCCAAGGAGAGTTTAGCTCTAAGTACCACTGTTTTTTTTGTTTGTTTTGTTTTGTTTTTATCTTATGAAATAAATTAGGACATTCACTGGGCAGTTAGGTTGTACTGCAGTAGAGAGGGTGTTAGGCCAGGAGCTAGATTACGAAGGACTTTAAAATTCAGAGGAATTTATATTTGTTCCTAGAGGTCATAGGAGCTAGCAGAGGTTCTTGAGCAAGGGAATACAATTGTTAGGTCTGTGCTTTCAGAATATCATTTTAGAAGCTATGTGGAGAATAGGATGGAGAGGGTAAGAAACTGGAAATAGGGAAGCCAATTGGGAGACTAGTGCAATTGGTCAGATGAGATGTGAAGAGGGCCTGAAGTACTTATGTGAGTGAAGAAAGGATGACAGATGTGAGAGCTATGGAAGTAAAATTAACAAAACTTAGCACATAATTAGAATATTGGGGTGGGGGGGGTTTGAATAAGGAATGAGAAAAAAATCAAGGATAACTCCAAGAATGTAAAGCTGGGTTAATGGAAGGATGACAACAACAGGGAAATGAGGAAGAGGAATGAGTTTGGGGCGAAATATGTGATGAATTTTATATTGATTATGTTGAGATTCAGGTGTCAATGGGATATTCTGAGCAAACTTGACAATGGCAATCCTCCTCCCTCCCTGGAGCAAAGGAATCTCTTAAAAGAATATTACATAGTATCGGCATAAACAACAGGCAAGAGACAAAAAGGACTTCAATGCGACTATAATTCATGGCTAAACTACTTTTGCTCTTCTCACCTGTAATTCTCAGATACGACCCTGTGATGCTATGACTAACCAAGAACTCTGACATTTGTCCACTACCTTTGTTTCTGGATGGGTTGGTAAGTAGTAGTGGCATTCGTTCCTAATCTGTACCAATGAAAAGGTCATTTCTATCTGACTAGAGAAAGAAATTGTATTTGATTACACAAAAGTAGATAAAACAGAACAGCCATAGACACCCCCCCGAAAACCCTTGAATCACAGTCTATTTTAATACCACAGTATAATGGACTTGATCAATCAGATTTACTTGATAAGTGAAACATGGGTATAGCCATGGTCAATTTCCCTTTCTCCCAAGGAATACATCCATAGATCTTTGGCTAAAATATTACACCAGTCAGATGAAAGTTCATCCAAGTTAACCTAATAATGAGTAACTCAAAGAGATCATGGATATTAGTTAAATGGTAAAATGGATGGTTCTTCATTTAGTTTATTCAATTTAATTTGTTCTTGTGTGGTGTTTATGGGTATTTCCCTTCACACTCCAAGTCCTAATTCTTTGTTTTTACATTCCTGCTGTCACTGTTGTTGCTCGTCTGTTTTCCTTTGTCATTATTCAATTTGCCATAAAGAACTAATGCCAATTTCCAATAAAATCGCTTTCCCAAAAAGAACACTAAGTTGTTTCCATTACACATGCAGTTCATCCAAAAAAAGTCAAGCCTCCAAGTATAGGTACTTAGCGGTGTGTACTGAATTGATTTAAAGTACAAAATTCTTACATTCTCTCAGCGTTTCCTCTGTCTCTCCCAGGTGGCCCTGAATGAAGTTAATACTTTGAACAATGAGACTGATACAGTATAGAGAAAATACATAAATATTCAGACAACCTGAAAGATGCCATCATTCTCTAGGATGAATAATTTCCCACAAGAGATGGAATATCTGTGATATCTGTGATAACAGCACCCTGCCCTTTGCTAAATTATTTCCTTTGTCAGAAGGCAAAAGACAAAAAGAAGAAGAAGAAGCCATAACAATGACTTATTGGAGATGATACTTTGAAAAGGTTCTATCTATTCCTTCTGTACATACATCACCCAAGATGGCATCAAAGATGATAAGGATAGCATTTTATTTCATTCAGATTTATTTCATGACAAATGAAAATGAATAATTCTGTATCAAGTACATTTTAGCTTTAACCATCTACGTACGAGATGTTGAGCCTTACGTTCCCTTTATTTGAACACATCTTTAAAAGAAAACTTAAACTATAAGTCAACAGGGAGAATACCTGAATATTCAAATGAGCTGGTTTTCTCAGCATTTGAGATTCCAGGATTAAGAAATCCCTCTTTCCACAGAGATCACAATCCCATTTTAACTTGGTAGACAAGTTGTAGAGTCTGTGATAAGGCAGCCAAAAAAAGCAAATGTGATCTTAGATTGCATTAAGAGAAGCAGAATGCTCAAAAGAGGAAAGTCATTATTCTCCCATACTTTGTTATGGTTAGAGCACATCTGGAGCATTGTGGTAAGTCCTGGCATAGAAAATAGTGATAGATTCCTTGAGAATCCATGCTGTATAAGGATCAATTGAAAGAAAGAGTCATATTTGGTCTGCAAAAGGGAAGATTAAGGGGGACATGATAGATATCTTTAAATATATGAAGAGCTCTCAGGAAGAGAGATTAGACATTCTGATTATCCCCAGGGGGTAGAGCTGGGAGTGGAAATAGAAATGGGTGGAAATTACAAAGAGGAGAATTTAGTCTTAATAGAGAAAGAGAAAGACTTTCTAATGATTAGTTATCCAAAAGTGCAAAGGACTCCTTCAGGTATCCCTTCATCAAAGAATTTAAATAAAGGTCAGGTGGACACCTCAGATATGTTGGAAAGAGGATATAAGCCAGGTATAAGTTACAATAGAAAGCCTTTAAAGCCCCTTACAAATCAGTTATGTTTCAGGGATACTCCTGACAAAAAAGAAAAACTTATTGAAACACATCAAACCCAACTTTAATTGGATAAGCAACGATACAGTGTTCAGATTGATACATTTCATTTGGAAAATAATAAAAGTTGAACTTCTAAAGGGACACATAAGACTCAAGAGAGCATCTTATCTACATGTCAATGGTACAGACACACATTCTACATAAATAAATACCCACAGATCTATACAAACATACAAATACATATGTGTTTTTAAAGAGTCAAAAGAGAAGCATCATAGCATATCAGATAAAAGATTAGCCATGGAATCAGGAAGATCTGTGTTTAAATTCTGTCTTAGACAAACACTTGTTTTGTTGTCATGGGCAAGATCAATAGCAGCTCAGGCATCTCTCTGAAGCTGTAAGATGCAAATATGTTGCTGATGATGTTTATCTGCTTTCGTGTAGGAAGTTTCTACACTATGAATTCCTTACACCGATGAAATCATAGCTCTGGACCCTTCTCTTCCCTAATCGGCTATGCAAAAACATGTCTTAATGATGGTTTATCCAAAGAGGTAATTGTTTTCATGTTTTTTTCTTAAATTGTTTAAAACATTTTCAGCTTTCAGAGCATATATGAACCTTTTATAAAGTGCAACAGAGGCTACCTAAGAAAACACATATTTGCTAGAGTATATAATAGGGATATAGACAAAATGCCCTTTTGCTTGGTATACGAACCGAATAGGCAATTGAGAAACATATAAAATTTTATTATTGGTAACTATATGAAAAACAAATGAAAAAAAAAAAAAGAACACTACTTTCAACAAGATAGAAGCGGCAAATGCATTTGTATTCTCTGACATCAGGATGTGATTGGACTATTCTGGAGAAAGCCAAGGTTCATAGGAGATTTTGCCAAGATCTACAGTTACTTCCCAATGAACACCAGTCTGGGCTTTTGACTAATTCTGTGCAGCATCCTAACTATAAAACAAAATCTTAAATGCTGGCCCTAGCTCTCTTTTCCTCTACAAATGTAGTTTCCAGGTGAAGGAATATTATCTATTTTAAATTCTACGGTTAAGACCTCACCAAGATCCTGTGCCACCTCAGCACAAAAGTTCTTCCCAGACTGTTGTTGCACACATTTTGGTTCTCTGGCAGATCTGTGCTACAATACATCTGCTACGGCGGCTTGGTGCCCATGCACCAGGTACAGAGAGAGACTCAAAACACATTGGTATCAGGCCCACACATGTTCCTAATGCTAGAATACAGAATACAAAAATGACATTGCATTGATGTGTAAAACCTTTGGCTGGAAGAGAAGCAGTAATTCAATTCAAAATATGAGTAATGCTACCAGAAATTATAACTGAGTATACAATATCCATTTTCTTCTTTTCCATTATTGGATGTTCTATCCAACATTTGTACATGAAAACAGTTAACTCTCTAAGCAAAGTATATACATATGCAGGAGATACATATACATGAACATATAATTACAGATATATCTGCAATTGTGTTCCAAAATTCAGCCACCAAGGTCAACCTCTGTCTTGTTATAATTCTCAATAGCTTAAAAAGATGTTAATGGAGCTCTTTTCCTCTATATATCATTTTAGCCCATTCATAGCTACTTTAGTACTAAGTTAGAAGGGATTCTGCTGCTACCCAACTAAACTGGTCACAACTTGAATTGAGGCTGGACTCAGTTTCCAGGACATTTGATCAATAATAGTCTCAATTTGGAGATTTAAAATTGTGTGTGTGTGTGTATGTATGTATCAAAAACTTGTTGAGGGCTCATAAGTTAGGTTAAAAGGAAAAAAGAATTTTCTTTGGGTTGTGAATGATACGCAAAGCACAATTGCAAGACACTGCACTGGGGACAGTTCAATAATTCAATGTTTTAGAATGTTCTAAATGGACATATTATACTTAAGAAAAAATAACATATAGGAACAGTAACATAAAATAGATTCCAAGCACAAGGAATATAATTTTTTTTAGAAATTCTAATTCTCCTGAAAAGGCATCAGTACATCAATATACTAAGAAGAAGTTTAACATTCAAGCCTCCAATGGCCAAGGCAATTACAAGATTCTCTTAACACAAGTGTTATTGAATAATCTGTGAATAATGGGGTTTTGGGAATTTTTCACACTAATAATGAACTAATTGACATATTATGAAGTTATCTTCTTCAATAAGAGCTATTCAACTGAAATCATATGTCTGCTATGGCTCCAGTTAGTTGCTTCCTAATTACACCTTTAACTCACAAAGACATTATGTTGAACATGGGATTCTTTTCTTGGTTTTTGTTCTTACAAAGGGATTACGGGCAACTTCTCAGTAACTACTAAATCAATATACTGTATGAAACAAACTTATAGGTGGGAACCGGCTTCGCTAGACAACTTAAGTCAAGGATTGGAGGAGGCCTTTAGCTATAATTAGTTATTTTCCAAATGGTTTTCTGTAGTCAAAGTCTGATCAACAACATTCTTTCCTTCCACCTTCTTTAGGAAACATTGCTTAACTTGAGGCTTTCATTGCTTAAGCAAAGCTTATCAAAGATATGCTTACTTATGGTAAAATTTAGAATGAAAAATAGGCTTTATTTTCTTTTCTTACATGAACATCTGGAAAATTCATATACTCCTTTATATGAATAAAATACCATGTGTAATTTATATGTGTATTTATATATAAAGCTACTGTATATACAGACAAAATTTATTACCTAAGAATAGTGCTTGACAAACTGTTCTTTCACGTTACTAAGTTTTATATTTTACTTTCCATTGTAAGTGAGCCATATATTTTTATAGGCAACATTAAAAAGGGTTTAGATAATCATAGTTTATATAAGCAGCAGCAACATTTAGTCTCACTTATGTCTTTGGGATGTAACTTGTATAATTTATCTTCTGTTATCATTTTCAAACAATGCAAATATGAAGTTCAGAAATGCATTTTCTCTATGGGAGATTGTGGTTAAGTGAGGTGTAGTAATGTAAGTGGGTAGCTATGTGGTACAATGGAAAGAGTGTTGGGCCTAAAGTCAGGAAGACTCAGCTTTCTGAATGAAAATCTGGTTTTAGACACTTGCCAGCTCTGTGACCCTGAGCAAGTCACTTGACCCTGTTTGCCTCAGTTTCCTCATCTGTAAAATACAAAGGAGAACAAAATGGCAAATCACTCATTTCTTTGCCAAGAATACTCCAAATAAGATCACCAAGGATCAGACATGACAAAAAGGAATGTGCAGAATCCAGGTAACGGGTATCCCCTTCTACCAAAAATGAATGCACAGCCTCAACAATCTAGGGGATTTTTTTGTATTGCTAGGTACACTTGAAATTATTGTTATGGCCTTGGGATCCAAAGTGACATTCGTAATTGGAAAACATTATTCAAGGAACCACTTCCTTTCCATTTAAATATTTGGCTTGCATCTTAAGACCATTGTGACCTCGCTCTAATATCCATTGTCCTGATTTACTGAATCTGGAGAGTCAGAATTAAAAACTAAGTCAAAAAAATTAACAAAGACTTTTTCTGATGAACGGTATTAAAGAATAATACAAAATGAGCTGTATAAAGGCCAAAGAAAACAAGCAGAAGATCTGATAGTGTGGACTGATGGGATGTACACTGAACTTGAAGTTAAAAGGCCTGCACTCAAGACTTTGCTCTGATATGCTTTGATTCTGAATGGCTATCTTCCCCTCTGGCCTCAATTTCCTATTTATAAAATGAGGAGATTAAACTTTCAATTCTAACACTGATAGAATTATCTATGTTCTCACTTTCACTAACTAAATTAGGAGCAAATTTAGGATTTGCTTCTAAAATGCAATCACATACTGGTTATTCTCTAACAAAGATTTTACATAAAAATTAGAAATTCACCAAATTTGAGCATTTGGGGGAACAAGAGGGGGAGTAAGTGTGTGTATGTGTTTATATAAGGGTGTATATGTGTGACTTTGAGGATGTGTATATGTGTGAGTTTAAGCATGTGTGTGTGTGTGTGTGTGTGCATATGTTTAAGCTTGTGTGTGTATGTGTGTGCATATGTTTAAGCTTGTGTGTGTGTGTGTGTGCATATGTTTAAGCTTGTGTGTGTATGTGTGTGCATATGTTTAAGCTTGTGTGTGTATGTGTGTGCATATGTTTAAGCTTGTGTGTGTGTGTGTGTGTGTGTGTGTGTGTGTGTAGTCCAAATATTGCAGGTAAAAGATGAGTAAGAAAATCAGATAGATGGTAAAAAAACATTTTTATAAAGTTAAATCTGGATATCTACCTTGCAGTCCTCATACAAGCCTAAATTCAGCAGTTAATTAGGTGTGAACACAGGCCAGTAGCTGTAGTCTCTGAGCCTCATCTATAAAATGAGGCTAATAGAGTATATCCTGCCTATCTCTCAGTGCTAGTGTGAAGAGAACACTGTATATCTTAAAGTGATATTTGAGATGTGAGCTGCTATTATTGTCACTGTTTTCTGTGCAAAATTCTTGATCTAATTTTAATTTAGTCTAGAAAATAATTGTCATTTTAGTCATATGAAAAACAAGATTAGATTCGTTCATTTGATTGATTCAATCCATTTCTCAACAACTCCTATGCAAGAAGTTAACTGGTTAGGCATCCAGGGGCCACCACAATGTATAGAGTGCTCACAGGACTCCAGAGTCAGGAAGAACTGAGTTTGCATTCTACTTCAGACACTAGTAGCTATGTGACCCTATGCAAGTTTCTTCATCTGCAAAATGGGCATAATCAGGGTTGTCAAAAAACAAATGAGCTAACAATTGTAAAGTACCTATTAGCACACTACAATGGTACATTATAAGCACTATATAAAATTAATTATTATTATTAAGTGAATCTGATTATAAGTTTTATACAGATATCATGTTGACATACATAACATTATATACAAACAAAATCAGAACAGGTAATATTGCATAATAATCTGCCAAATTTGGAACTTTTATAAATCTATTAAGACAATATCTTTGTCTCTCCAGTATCTAGCACAGCACCTTTCACCCAGTAGGTACTTAATAGATACTTAATAAATTGAATTTCTAGTACACTACATAATTAGCTTTTCAGCAACCTTCTCAGTGAAAGGAAGACTATAAATTGTAGAGAATTTGTCCAGTGAGGTCAGAGCCCTGGTTCCTAAGACCTCACTACAATTTACTATACTCAAAATTTCTTCCAAAAATTTTTTTTGCTTGATTTTACCCAAGACTAAAGCACAATCTATGGAATAAATTACCTCTAAAGGCTTATACAACGCCAAAATTCTGTGATACTGCCTGGTGGGGGAGAAGCTTAAATTATTTCACTGATGAATCTTACATTAGATTTCACTAAAGAATCTTACTTCAGCTAGTAAGTCATTCCCTCAACAGTACATGTGATCTATATGTAAAGTCATGTTTTCAAACAGTGTAGAGCTTTGTGCAATAAGGAGGTGAATGTTACAATTGACCTATAGTGTTTGAACAAGTAGAATGTTCAGATTAAAGGCACACAGCATGTGATCAAAAGAGACAGCCTTCTGTATGTGGCAATTGTTTTTTTACTGAAAATGGATTTCTGAAATGTTTTGAAATTCTTGGGTTTCAAGTACAAAATAGTTGAAAAAGAAAAATGGTTACCATAGTCATTGAAAAATGCAAGCTTGTTAATTTGTCATGATGAAACATATTGTAGGTACTGTTTTAGTTGAAAATATTTGGTAACTGACTTGGAATGGAAATATTATCCAACAGACAATATTTATTTAATTTACAATTGTGTTCTCTGGAATTTGAACACATTAAAACAACCTAATTAGGCAAAAGGAAGGGAATGTTTTTATTTCATATTGTTTATAGTGTCATATTTATAGATCAAAGCCCTCTCTTTGCCTAGCTCAAGTTAAATTTTGATAATCTCAAATATATTTGTTGTTTAAATAAATACCTTGTCATAATTTACCTTACAATTGTTGATGTAGCAATTAGTTCAGCTGAAGTCTCATAGTCATATGATCTGCTAAATTTTTTCATGTTACCACTTTTCTAAATGACCTGTAAGGAAAAATGTCACAAAACCAACTCTAGAATCTAGTATCAGTAATTGCCAATAAAACCCCACCCAAGAATTCAGTTTTTCAATTGCATGTAAATGTCTGCCAAAAAACTATGTCACAATGAAATTACTGAATTTCATGAGAATCTACACTGAAATTTGTGTGATATGATCTAGAATCTGAAGTACATACATTAAGCTACATACTGAACTCTCTTGTTTTTTCCTATGTTCCAAACTATTTTACAAAGAAGTTGTGTTTTGTGCAGCTGAAAAATGAAATTCTATCTTCTCCAAATGTCAACTATTTTATTCAATACAGGATTATTCACTTAGAAAAAGTACTATATGAGTAGGATTGCAGATGTCAAATGTTGAATTTGGTGGAATATTTGTATTTGCTCTATCTCGATTTTCAAAAGAAATAGAATGCTAACAGAAAAGATGAGATTTATTTAAAATCAAACAGGTTAAATGAGGATGTGGTAATTATGCCATAACACTAAACACATTTTCAAAATAAAATAAAATAAGAAAGGTAATCTATTAGGATTTGAATAGGTATTGGGCAAGAATCAATTAGTTTACATGATATTTGCACCTCTGGGAGGGTAGGGAGAGGAAAATCAGAAATCCCCAGGGAAACAATCTGAAAAAAAATAAAGAAGTCTATTTTTCAACTGATATATTACTTTTATTTGTTAAATTGCATACTTTTCATGAGGAATCAGCTTATTTAAGAGATGGGCAGGCCTTAAGAACCATTTCACTCTGGATTAGAAAAAAATCTCTGAGAGATCTCTAATGGCTTCATTTTAAAACGGAATAAATTGAAGCCCAGAGAGGCAAAATGATTTACCTTATCATACAGGTAACCCACGTAGCAGGGAACAGAATGGTAGGCAACTCTATGTTTAGTGCTTTTCCTACTGTGCCACCTTCCTCATCTTGACCTTTCTTCTTCCTGTTCTTCCCCATCCCCTATCCTCTAACTGAAATTGACCTGTCTTCAACTTCATTATTTTACAATCCTATAATTTTGCTCCAATATTCCAGCTCTAAGTTACACTTCCAAAATTATGTTTTAAAAAATCAATACAGACATTACTTTACTGTGGCTGGGATGGAGACAGAAAAATGAAGGAGTAATGGAAAAAGGAAGAAACCACACCTTTAAAAAAACACTCTCCTCCATCACGAACTACAGGAGGAAGATCTTACAATTTAGTTTATCAAGTTACACCATTCTAGAGGACTGTAGCAAAAGAGTCAGGGTGGCTTCTCTTTAAAAGTATAGATAACTTTTGAGGAGAGCGAAAATCTATTTTTCTAATCCCTAGAATCCAGTCCCTTTGTTAATTAAAATAGGAGAAACACCATTTCATCTGTCTATTGTCCTGTGTGCTGCATTGCTCTAAGTTAAAGCAGACCACTCAAAACTCATTACTGTCCTAGTCTGCATTTTATCAGGGAACCCAGTTTCCCTGGTCAAAAGAAACCCTATTTACTGTTAGAAAAAGTGTTGATGCTATTGGCATCTTTCCCAATCCCTAGTTGGCACCTCACATAAAAACTGTGAGAGGAAAACATGCTTTCTATTTTAAAAACACATCCCCCTCTGCTCATTCCTTACCATCATTTCCCAGGTCCCTCTGAAATGGAACATGTTCTCTCTTCATATTACCTTTTCCCCCTCCTACAATGTTTCAAAAAGTCAGTTCTTGATGGAGTCACAATTTTTTTCCAGTATGAATAGAGTTACCCAAAATATTCATTTCCTTACCTTAAAAATAAAAAAATCCTGTAGGTTTATTGATTTTCTTTTAGTAATATTTTTAAGGTGGAAGTTATGATCAATTTTCAACTATGGTAATTTCTATCTGAAAACTAAGTAGAGAGTAATCACACTATTACCAATTGACTATAAATATATAGTACATAAAGATATGCAAATTATTTTGCATAAAATCCTAGATTTAGAACTGAAAGGAGCCCCAGAGACCATCTAATTTGATCCAATACAAATACAAGAAGCCATCCATGATCCAATTAAGATTAAACTGCACATGGCAATATGCTCCCAAAGGAATTTAGGGTATTTTGAAGGACAAGCTGATGAGACCATATATTAATTCAGGTGACACAGATGGCATAAGATAGCATAAAATATTCAAAGTATATTTTGCAAATTAAACATGTTACTCTATTTCTATACACAGATTAAAAGATATTTTCAACAAATGGCAGGGAAAAAAAACCACAACTGCTGCTGATAGGTTTGTACTTGTGACAGGACAATATTGACAAAATGTCATACCAGAGAAAGTTACCCATAGTCAAGCTGAAGAATAGACAATCTCCAGGGAGTATATGCTTCATTTCTTGCTGGAACTAATGACACCACTGAATTCTAGGTCTATTAGGCTTGTCTCAAGAACCCTAAATATGAAAACTTTGTTACTGCTGACATCCTTCAGCTCGAATAATAAGCTTTACCAGGACGATTACTGTTTTTATTGTTGTTTACACAAAGCATTTCCACTACTCTCTATTTTCATATAAATCAGGAGGCATGTAATTAATCCCAAAGGAGAACACATTAAACCTTGAAGATGGCAATAACTCTTGCTTATTTGCAAGAGAACTGCGACATAGTGGCCCCTGCTGCCCCAGGAACAGTGGACTTACAAGCTTAAATAGTGTATAGTCATTTCAGATGAGTTCCTTAGACCTCTTTGCTTTTGAAATTAAATGACTGCTATGATCAGTTGCATAGTGTCTGTTATCCTTGGGATGTGATGCTTTTAGATATGTTAGAATTATTGAAAAATGGATTGTGACATATACTTATTTTAATAAGTATATAAATTATCATAATGGTATAAGGCTTGCTTATGTAAATCAATACAGAAGACATTGGAAAAAGTTATGAATAAAGGAAAAGAAACTTTTGTGAGAATATGTCTACATATATACATACATGTAGATAGGTAGACAGAGAGACAAATAGAGTACCAGTCAGGAAGACCCATCTTCAAATCTGGCTTCAGAAACTTACTAGTTATGTAATCTTCAGCAAATCATTTAACTCTGTTTGCCTCAGTTTTCTCATTTGTAAAATGGCTTGGAGAAATTGGAGAAAGAAATGGCAAACCATTCCAGTATCTCTGCTAAGAAAATCCCATATGGGTTATAAAAAGTCAGCTATTTACTCAAATAACTGAACAAATATGTGTGTATAAATACATATCTGTGTACATTTATATATACACATGTATACATACACATACAAACATGTATATATACACATTTCTATATCTATCTCTATAACCGCTTATCCCAATGGAAAATAAAAACTACACAACATATTTATGATTTGTATCACCTAATCATTTCTATTTTTATTATATGTCTAAGATTTAAATGTGAAAGCATCTTTAGCAAGTTTTGTGACCCTTTTTGCTCTTCTACAAAATACCAATTACTTGCCAGCACAGAGTTCATTAGCTTTGCAATCTTTTAATTTAAGGATATGTCCATAGCGTATTTTTGTAATTTATAAATGCAAACTAGTATTGACTAAATAGTTATAACTAAGAAGCCAATCATTTAAAATATTGTTATTTATAATGAATAATATTTTAAACATACATCATCTATGAATAACTCTCTATGTGATTTCCTGAGTTCACCATGCCTCTTTTCTTACCAAAGGTCAACAGAATTACTCATTACTTTAGCCAAGTCTATTATTTACATTAATACAGTACACTACACACAAAACGCATATCCTTCACTTCTATAATTTCCAAAAAGAAAATATAGATAATATCATCAAATTTCCCAAGTCTAATTTACAGCTTAATGCACATATCACATTTGTTTTTCAGCAAATATAGTTTCCTCTGACAAGTCAAGATAATTTCCTTAATCCTCTTGTGTTTTTAAAAAAAGTCTTTAAAAAAATTCTTTGTCACAAGGAGTTACTCTCTGGGAATAGGCAAAACCAAAAGATCAATAAAACTTATGAAAAACAAATGATCAGAAGAGCAAATGAAAGCTTCAGGATAGGGAACTGCAATGTGTAATGAAAAAGAAGTGAACTGTTTACTAATGAGGAATATACAATTAGGATAACAATTCCAAGTCTTACTTTCCAAGCTTTAGCTATATCTAAGATTATCTCCATTCCCTCTCTTAATAGCCCTGCAGATGTAAAAGAATATTGAGGGAAGACAGGATCCTATTCCTAATCTATCAAACCATTTAAGTTATAGTATACCAAGACCAAAAAAAAGTATGGGAAGGGTGAGAAAACAGAGAGAGGTGTAGGTTGTGGGAGAAGTAACAGATAATCAAAGAAAAGACAAAAAGATATGGATTATGTCACTTTTAAATTGGAATTATTTAAACTTTGAAAAGTAAGGAGTCGTCATACTTCAACAAGGATAAATTATACCAGACTAACCTGATTTCCTTGACACTACTACTTAACTCATAGATCAAGGATTAGATAAAACTTACCTAGATTATTGTTTAGGCAGGTTCATATTTGTTGGGTATTAATACAGTTCAAGAATGAAAGTTTTTCTAGAATTGACTACACAGGTTGGGACAAATCCAGTAAAAAATAAATCAAGAGGAAGGATTGTACGCAATTATCCTAGAAGTAGGTATTTTAAGAAATGGAAACCATACAAATGATTTCTATCTACTGCAATAAGTAGTTGGCTAGGTAGCATGGAGCAGTGGATGAAGAGTGAACCTTGGAACCAATAAGACCCGGGGTTAAGTTTCACTATGTTCAATCTCCAAGAGCCCTAGATATCTATGAGATTTTAAATAGTAGAGAAGATGCTCATCTGTTCTGGCAGGAGTTTTCCCATGGGCATTTCCATATGCCAGTAAATTCAAAGGTTCAGATTTTTTTAAAGGTGTAAGATTAAACACAAGATAAATAAGGAAGAAACTGGAGGCTATTAGGAAAGCAAGACCAGAAAAGATACAGAAAACTAACCTACATTTATTAAAGCTCACATGAGCCTGGGTATTTAGGACAAGACTATTCCATTACAAAGCAATTCCTAGAAGACCTAATGAGGTTTTGGTTGGAGGTGGTGATTTTTTTTGTCTTTGCATGCATGCACACATCCCTTATCTTTGATCTATTTTATATGCTTAACACATTAGAATAGTGGAAATGAACTGAGTGACATAAGAAGACTTCACCAAGCTCAAGAAGTTTCTGCTGTCCAACCATGGCATCTCCATTATTTTCCTGAGAGTCAACTGAGATCTTCAAACTGGTCCAAAAATTACCTTTTCTCTTCCCCAAACCTCTAAATTGAAACTCTTATCCCTTCTGTATAATTTACCACACTCAAACAGTAAGAAAAATTTAACCCTAATGAAATTCTTCACATTAATTCACATCTGACTGAACTGATTCATTAAAATCATTTCTTTTTTTATTTCAACAGTAAAGTTTGTTGTTCCATTGGTTTTTCAGTAGTCTCATCTCTGTGATCCCATGTGGGGTTTTCTTGGCAGAGATACTGTAGTGGTTGGCCATTTATTTCTCCAGCTCATCTTACAGATGAGGAAACTGAGGCACACAGGGTGAAGTGATTTGCCCAGGATCATACAGCTAGTAAATGTCTGAGTCCAAGTTGAAACTTGAGGCTTTCTGACCCTAGGACAGGCACTCTATCTGCAGTATCACCTAGCTCCTTAACTATGGAAGATTCTCTAAAAATTCCAAGTTTTTTCACAGTGGTTTTCATAACAACTGCAATGGCTAAGTGTCCTTCCAATATTCAAGCACAGATTGGGCTACTGTACTCACAACACTGGGATGGGCAAAGTAAGGTCTAACACTCAAGCAGAAGGTGAAGGTCTATTTTTCACTGTTATTCCTATCTCAGAACACCATTGCTATAAAATTTGGTTTTGGTTTCTTTCATTTTGAATAGTCATCTAAAATGGGATTTTTATACAGTGGATGGCACTACATACTCAGCTGTTATTTTCAAAGATCAGACTTATCTTTTCCAGTAAATTGGGAAAGAAGCCAGAAACAATTAAAAATAATTAATTTTGTGTCTTGGGCTTGTCCAAATTTAATATGACAATTTTAACTTGCTGTGAATTAATTCAGTCAGTTCTTGACTTAACCTTTACTCTTTATTATTGCCTTATTTACTTAACACTGATTATCAAAAATTTACCTGGACTTTCAAATTTGTAAGGTAAGATGATTTCTATGTTTTTTTTTTCCAATTCAAGCATTTAAAATTATTGGAGATGACAATAAAACTAATTTTCCTAGTGAAAAGAAGTAAACTCTTCTGTGTCCCTAGTAAAATATCTCTTCTAAGAATTTATTGTCAAAAGTTCATTCACTTAATACTCAGATTCAATATTCTGTTTCTTAGGGAATATTTATTTTCTACAATAATATGTTGGCCTCTGTGTTATACATTTTTGTGTACTTATAATAATTTTTCTTCAAGAAATTTAAGCATTCAAAGAAATGTAGTGTAAAAAAACTTTAAAAAACAAGTTTAATGAAAATATAGTTATTTAATCTAGCTAATAGAACAAATAAGAAATTGCTAGAACCCAAAGTATTCACTGGGTATGTTATGATAGACATTTTGGGGATCATTCAGCTCCCTCAGATCATAACCTAACCATTCAGGTACAATGCAAAAGCACTAGCTCCCATTAGACCTATGTTCAAGTCCTGACTCTACTCATTGATGTCTTTCTGGTACTGGGCAAGCCAGTTCTCTTCTCTGAACTTCAGTTTTGTCATTTGTAAATGGAGGACTAAATAAAATCTAAATTTCAAATATAAAGTCTTTGATTTTTGATAAATTCTTTAGACCAGTTCTCCAATGTGTGTCTTTTAATCAGGTTCTAAATAATGAGAGTATAAACCCAAGAATTCTTTTGGGGAAGGGGGTGTTATTTACATGAAAAATGGAAGAGCCTTTTAAAATATAAATATATAAAATGATGCATTTGCATATCTGTGTTTGCACAAGGGAGAATTTGGGGAACAAATAGCAGATAGATGATCTGAGAATGAAACTCCCTCCTTTCAAGGTACTTAAGTTACATCCAAAAGTGTATGTACTAGTTATCTACTAGGAGATCAACTTGGTCACTTGAGTTTAAAGAGTAAATGGGTGAAGGTAGTTGACAATATGATCAATGACTATTCTCTGCCTGCTGGGACACAACTTTGAGTATGCAAATCTTTCATGATAGCCTTTACTATAAAACAACTTCACTATAATGGGACTGAACAAGTTACTCATCCCTAGAATGATTAGAGGCCAAATCTCATCTATTACTTAATTCACCCAATCATGTTTATGATGGAAAATCTGAATAATGGATTGTACTCTGACTCACTCGTAAAACATTCTTAAAAAGGATGGAAATGGATTAATTTATTATTGACACAGTGGGAAGATCTTAAATCACAAAAGATCTATCATACTACATATATTTCATTAAATGACTAATTTTGTACTATTAGGTGTTTATTCAATGGATGGCAGTAAGAAATCCTTGCTAATTCCATGCATTATTAACTTAGTTTTTGCATTTATCTTGCAAAATCAGTTACAATATAGATTCTAGAGTGTAATGCTATGAATTTTGTCTATAGTTTTGCTCTGTTTTAATATATATGGTCTGAAAATAAGACAAAGAATATTTTTTTTATTTCTATTAAGACAGAGTGTCCTAATGGATCCTATGTTGTACTTGTTGTTAGAAAGGTTTGAGCTTCCATCTTAGCACAGGAACTATGAGATCATGAGAAAATCACTTAACTTTTCTGAGTCTCAGTTTCTGCATTTGTAAACTAGGTTAATACCACTTGGAATATTTATCTCATAAGCATGGATAATCCCAAACTTTTCCTTAAAACAAAATACCAAGGATAATGAGGTCTGCTTTGGACATGACAACTTTGAAATGTGACGAGGCACTTGAACAGAAATATCTAAAAAGAAGTTGGTAATGTACAGGAAAGAATTTCAGGGGAGAAACAAGTTTCTGGATCTGGAACTAATCTGCCTAGATGTAATCATTAACCCCAATGAAAGCTGATGAAGTTACCAAGACAGGGAATACAGAAGGAAGAGAAAAGAAATCCCAGTTCAGAAACTTAGGAAACACTTAATTTCATTCCGGGAAGAGATAAATATTATGAGCAAGAAAAGGAGACACAGGAGAGATCAGAAAGGTAGGAGGAGAACCAGGAGGGAGATGTGTCCAGAAAAACTCATATTGGAAACAGAAGGAAACAAATGCAAGAGAAAGGTTAAGACAGATGAGGGCAGAAAGATGGCCATTGGATTTGGCAATTAAAGGATCATTTGATGTATTAAAGGACGAGGTCAGAAACCAGACTGCAGTGAACTGAAGGGTGACATGAGAGGACATAGAAGCAAGGAGTACAGGTAGCTTTTTTACAAGTTTGAGAGTAAAGAGAGATACAGTGACAGTAGGTTAAGGAACTGGTTGAATTTAGCCAAGCTTTTTTAAAATTGAGGGAAAGTTTAGTATATTTGAAGGAAGTAGAGAAGGAACAAGGACATAGGGGAAAAGTTACAAATTAAGAGAGAATTATTTAGGGAAAAGCCTTCTGGAGAAGATAGGAAGGGATGAGGTCAGGACATATGTAGAGGTACTGACTTTTGGCAAAGGGTCTTTTCTTTATCAGACTAAAGCAAAGTATAAGAAGGCTTTGGTGATGAAGAGAGGGGGGAATAGGAATCTCGTGTCAAAACCCCTAATATTCTTAGTAAAGAAAGAGTTAAGGTTTCTAAATGAGAGGGTAGAAAGATATATGTGGAAAATCTGAGGATAGAATAGAAGGTTTGGAATAGCTTCTGTGGGGTATAAGATAAGGAATCCATTAGGAAGGGATAAAGGATTGCCTTACTGCAGTGAGGACCCAGTGGAAATTAGATGATATAAATGTTTGGCATATAAAATGACGATGATTGTATAATTTCTCCAGCTCTGTTCAAGGAAAGATTCATGAGCAGGAGCAGGGAAGGCAGAAGGAAGGAGTAATCCAAGGGCTGATTTTGGGAAGAAAGAAACCAACAATGCATCATTCGAGTACATATATTACCAAAGAAGTACATGACCAGTAAAGGAAATGAGCCAATCACAGAAAGGCAGAGGGTAAGAAATGGATGACTACTTGCTCTGGAAACAACAAAATGTTGGCTCTTTAGAAGATGGATGAATGAACACGAACAAGTTTCACAAAATAAGGTGTGGATGAGTTGAAATCTCTGTCTTTGGAAGGAGTTTCCATATTGATGAATTCAATCCAGCTCTGCCATTATAAAAATCAATATAAGTCACATAGGATCACAGTAATTAAACAATTTATCAGCAGCAAAGGGGAGGCAGGCCTGGTCATAAAATAGGGAGATATGGTTTTCATTTCTTTGTTAGTTTCTTAAAAATGAGTTAGTCATAATGTTTGGCCTTATCTTTCCTCATATATTAATAGTGAATAATATAATGATATAGGGCTGTTAGCTGTAATTACTATTTATAACACATTTAATCAATGTACACCTTTATGTCATTCTTAAAGGTCAAGAAATAAAATTGCTCTCCCATCCTCTGAACAGACTGCACTTGTGATTTCACACTCCCTCAACTAAAACAGATTACCACCTGCTAGCAATTTATCCTCTGAAAGCTGTTGGGGACACAGAGAGGTTAGGTGATTCTCCCAGAGCCACACTGCCTATGGATCAAAACAAAGTTATCATAGTTTTTTAAATGTGCATGATGTTATTGTTAGGAATAATACAATTATTTTGGCCTATATAGTTAATTGTTCTCGCACCATACTAAATATGTTTTCATTAGCATGCTTAACATTCTGTTGCTATCAAAAGAAGAATATGTTTGTATCAGATATGCCTTAATGGGAAAGTTTAAACGAAAGAGACCCTGCTTCCTGATACACAAAAATTTCTGTATTTCATTCAAGAGCTGGTCAATTGACCTCTTAAGATAGAGATATCAACTGCCTGTGGACCACAATAACACTCCCCGGTGTTACTTCAAAATCAGATTAAAATGTAATTGGGAAATATTTAATAAAATAAACAAAATAATAATCAAAATATAGTGAAACATTCATTATTACATTGAAATATACAGATCAGCATACCTCTGTCTTAAGACACTAACAGTACTGAGAAACAATCTTCGAAAAAAAATGCAAACAAAAATAAGTTAGAGCTCATTGAACAAACATTTAAACACATATCATGTACATGCCAGTGATACAACAGCTGTTGCCTTCAGCGAATTTCCAATCTACTGTTAAGAGGTTAATACTTGAAATATAATATTCTTCTTAAAACTGAAGAATTCAAAAACTCCTTGGTTGTTTTTTTTTTCTTTCTTCTTGATGTATGAAATTAGATCATGGTCCACCTAGTGGAAAATGTTATCCTAAAACGAACAGTGTTTAGACAACATGACAACAAAGATTCTAATAAGGGTTCATTTACTGAAATAAATATTTTAAGTTATTAGAACCATCAATACAAAATTTAGACAACTATTATTATATTTTAATTTACCAGTAAATATGTTTTGAATCATCACAAGATCATTCATAGCACATCGTCATACCTATTACAAGAAAGCAATAATTCCGATAATCCATTTAAAATATAAAATTTATTTTAAAATAATCAAGAACAATATGAATATCTATTAATAGATTACAGCAATAGTATAATATCAAAAAAGCTAAGGTCACATTTGACATTTATCCAGGCGTGAACTAGTTGAACTCACTTATATATAACTAATCCCCCTGATGCCTCTTGCCAAGTATTCACAGTGTGACGATAAAGTAACAGGACCGGTTTTCTTAAAGTATACACAAAAACTAGTCTCATTACTTTGTCACCACACCATGTACAGTAGTGTCAGTTTAAAATACTGACCAAGCAATCAAAGGGGGTTTCCCTTCCCTAAGACCTTCATAATAACCAATACTATCACCATGACATTACTTATTGTTAAGCCTCCAGCCAAATGTGTGGGGCATTTCTTTGCATTTTATACAGGCGTTATCATCAGTGGATAATCTTAGACAGTCCAGGTACAAATCAATGAATTTCAGAATGAATTATGACCCAGAGTCTTACGAGGTGTAACCTTCTTTCTGGTGTAACCATCACAAATACCATTTACACATTGAAGTTCACCAAGAAAAAGCTGCCAGGTTTACTGATCAATATATTCAAATATCATTTTCTTCAATTCCCTATGTTGCTCCTTTTAAGGCCAGTGGAAATTAAGTTGTTAATATCCTACTTGTATGGATTTTCAATAGATGACACTCTCTCTCTCTCTCTCTCTCTCTCTCTCTCTCTCTCTCTCTCTCTCACACACACACACACACACACACACACACACACACACACACAGAGTCACTATCTCTGTCTCTAAATCTCTCATTTCTTTCTTTTACCTTTCTCTCTCTCTCTCTCTCTCTCTCTCTCTCTCTCTCTCTCTCTCTCTCTCTCTCTCTCTCTGTCTCTAAATCTCTCATTTCTTTCTTTTACCTTTCTCTCTCTCTTTCTCTCTCTCTTTCTCTTTCTGTCTCTCTCTCTCTGTCTCTCTCTCTCTCTGTCTCTCTCTCTCTCTCTCTCTCTCTCTCTCTCTCTCTCTCTCTCTCTCTCTCTCTCTCTCTCTCTCTGTTAATTTGCCACTTAAGGATGCCAAGAACAGAGCTAATTCAAGCTATTTGTGCTAGAGCTAAACCTTATGGCTAAAGGCCTCCAAAGGTCCATTCCCTTCAATTGCTCTTTTTCAATGCCTGTTTTCCCTAGGAATGGATGATTAAGTTTTAGAAAATAAAGGGAAAAAGAGTAACTTGATTTTGGACTGTGAACAGGTTTATATCGAAGGGCACGAAGGAAAATATTCTTCTGGAACGCAAACTACTACATGTTACCTGTGAAATTGTCTTTTAAAAAAATTAGTCACATATAACCATGGACACTCAGAATTTATCACATTTCCTCATAAATATTCAGATTTCAAAACAAAATCCTAGAGTAAATATGAGTAGAAAATGTAAAATTTTTAATGAAAAGGATAAAACCAAAGATGAATTGAAAGCCTCTGCTGCCTTAGCTGGCAATATGGATTTTTTTATTATTCAGTTGTTCTTGGAGACATGGAAACATGGCAATTATATATTATACTGAACACCACTGAATGGTGATAAATGAAGTACTTTAGGAAGGGACATTTATATTCTGCCATATTTTGGAAAAACTAAGTTCAAATACAAAATGAGGGTAGATGAAGCAAAAGTGTCAATATGACCATATATACCTCCAAATATTTTCTGTGGAGAGCTGCCAAACAGAGAGGGGTCTGGTACCCAGCGGGCATCATCACTGGAGTATGGGGCACTGCCAAACCACAGCTCCCAGGTCCTAGAGCAGATTTTCTCTAAGGTTTCTGAGGCTTGGGCCAGTCTTCTTGGAATGCTTCCCCAAAGGAAAGGATGATAAATCTCTGGAAATACTTCTGAGAAACTGGCCTGATCTCAAAATTCCCTCCTTTCCTTGAATGTTTCCTGAAGGAATTTTTAATGCCAGATTATACATCAGAATGAGTCCAGCAAGGACTCAGATGAGACTGACCATGGGTTTCCCCAGCTTCCCCTTAGAGGCTCTTATGGCATAGAATTGTGAATGGGAGGAACCATCCCCTGCAACACATCTCAGACATTAGAGGGCACACAGTTGCCTGATGCTGCCTCATATTTGTACATCTGACAGGTAAAAGTACACTGGGAAGTTATGGAGTTTCCCTCTCCATGGGGGGGGGGGAAATATTATGATGTTCCAGTATTGGTAATAGCTTTGTCATGTCCTACCTCATGTACCTGAATTTCTATATATTTTCAAAAAATGGGTGAGAAAAGTTCATTAACTCTTTTCTGACATATATGATAACATATTCAGATATACAAAGCATTATCTTTTACAAAATGGTAGCCTAATGGTTTACAAGAGTTAATAGTTAACTTGAATAATAGGAATATCAAATGATATGTTTGAAAGAAGAATGTTTTCCTTAAAGAAAAAATACTACCTAGTCATTGCAGAAAATCAGTAAATAATTTCTATTGCTTCTAATCATGCATTTATACTTTTAAGCAAGAGAGATATGTGTAGTTATTTTCATGCAAGATAAGATAACTTTAAAATCCTTCAAAAAACCCCTAACAACCTGCAGAAGGAGACCAAAGCATCTCATAGCATTTTGGGAGAAAGTGAGGAGAAAGGTGGGGGAAGTACAACTAAGTAAAACAGAAAGATGATATCTTCAAAGAGAAATATTGTCAGAGAATCCCTATACTACCAGAAACTTAGTTGATTGCAAATACTTGAGCCTCAATGAGTGACAAAAAATTTTCAGAGAAATACTGTCAGATATAACCATGTTTCCTTTATTAATAATCTTGATATGTGTAAAAAGTCATGTATGAGCCATTTTGTGCAGAAAGATTTCTAGCTTGGCCTGTATTTGGGTCTGCTCTCATTTATAACTGCTAAAGCTACAAGTGTAATGAATTTCAAAATCTTATAATTTTATTTACAGTCTAAGAGAAAATAACTAAGAGCAGAATATTTGTAAGGCCAGGTTTACCATAAGAGAGTGTTTAGATACACACAAAACCCTTTTGGTTTTCCCTACAATGTCACTACAATATATCAACACATAATACCAAATTTGTGGATCAGTTTGGCAATTGGCTTAAAGGAAGCTAATCTCATGAAATATTCTACCTAAGTTAGAGAGGAAGAGATTGACTTCAGAGAATGGGGAGAAGTATGTTGCATATTGGAGACAGTGGCCTTTTTTGTTCAAGTCTCAAATTTAAGTGACACTGTTTTGTCCTTGAGATAATTCTCAAAATCATACTCTGGCTAGAATGCCTCTTTAATGTGCTATTTAGATTGTTAAAAAAAAAAAAACTATAACCTGACCTTTCAAATAATAAGTTATTTTTTTTACTTTCTATTTGTCTTTCATATGTTTACTTTAAAAAAAAATGAATCACAGACTCTCAAAGTTAGACATGGCCTTAGAGACAATCATCTAACCCACACTTGAAGAGGAATCTTCCAGAATTTCTAGGAAGGGACTTTCTGGATGTCACTAAGTCTAAACCATATCTTAACAGGAAACTCCTCTGCAGCATCAGTAACAAATGGTCACCTATCCTCCACAAAGAACCTCTAAGCCATCTTGTTTATTCTCAAAGTTTCCTTTTTTTCCATTTTTTTAACACTGAATCCGTTTGTGATTGTTCAGTTGTTGTAGTCATGTCCAACTAATCACAACCCCATTTGGGGTTTTCTTGGCAAAGATATTGGAGAGATTTGCTATTTCTTTCTTCAGCTAATTTTACAGATGCAAAAATGGAGGCAAACAGGATTAAGAGATTTGACCAGGGTCACAATAGATAGTAAATGTCTGAGGCCATGATTGAACTCAAGTCTTCCTGACTCCAGGTCTAGTGCTCTTTCCACTGTGCCACAGCTTAGCTGCCTCCTAACCATTTCAATGTTGTCTTTAAATAGATCATTAAACATTAGAAAAAATTCAGAATAAAAATACCTCTTAAGAATTCAGATTTTTTAAATTAGAGGAACAGAGAATAGTCTACCTCTCAGACCTGTGGAGGAGGAAGGAATTTGTGACCAAAGGAGAACTGGAGATCATTATTGATCACAAAAGAGAAAATTTTGATTATATCAAATTAAGAAGCTTTTGTACAAACAAAACTAATGCAAATAAGATTAGAAGGGAAGTAACAAATTGGGAAAACATTTTTACAGTTAAAGGTTCCGATAAAGGCCTCGTTTCCAAAATATATAGAGAACTGACTCTAATTTATAAGAAATCAAACCATTCTCCAAGTGATAAATGGTCCAAGGATATGAACAGACAATTCTCAGATGAAGAAATTGAAACTATTTCTAGCCATATGAAAAGATGCTCCAAGTCATTACTAATCAGAGAAATGCAAATTAAGACAACTCTGAGATGCCACTACACACCTGTCAGATTGGCTAAGATGACAGGAAAGGATAATGATGAATGTTGGAGGGGATGTGGGAAAACTGGGACACTGATACATTGTTGGTGGAGTTGTGAAAGAATCCAACCATTCTGGAGAGCAATTTGGAACTATGCCTGAAGGGCTATCAAACTGTGCATACTCTTTGACCCAGCAGTGCTACTACTGGGCTTATATCCCAAGGAAATACTGAAGAAGGAAAGGGACCTGTATGTGCAAGAATGTTTGTGGCAGCCCTTTTCATAGTGGCTAGAAACTGGAAAATGAATGGATGCTCATCAATTGGAGAATGGTTGGGTAAATTATGGTATATGAAGGTTAGGTGGAAGGAAGGAGGGGAAAATTCGGAACAGAAGGAGTACAACGGATAATGTTGTAAAAAATTACCTATAAATATGTACTGTCAAAAAATGTTAAAATTATAAAATTAATTTAAAAAGAATTCAGATTTTTACTCATTTATAGAATTTTTTTTTAAAAATCCACTGTATTTTTTTTAATTGTCACATTATAAAATCTATGCTAATGGTACACTGTAATAGTACATGGTGACGTTTAATTTTATAAAGAACATTGAGAAATGGTTTCATTATGTTCACAAGGGCAAGAGGATCTATTATCTGGGGGCTCTATAAACAAAATCACTAATTACTTTACCTATACACCATAGCATAGGAAATAAGTTCACATCTGCAGGAAGGCTTTAGATTTCAGGGTCTTTAAAAGTTTATATTTGTCTGTTTTAGAACAATAAAACTGTTCATCGTGAAGCAAATGATTTAGATACATGAACTCACTAATGGAACAGGAAAAAAGATATATAAAAAGAGGCCCACTTTAATGACCCTAAAGTCAGATTTTCTTTTTTGTTTGTTTTTTTTTTGGGGGAGGACTTAAAATATGTTGCATACAGAAATTGTAAGTTGACCTATTATCAAAGGATCAGTATTTTTCAACACAGCACCCATTTGTGAAATAGGAACCTGAAGACTGCAACTTTGCAAATACTCTTTATAGCTGAAAGGCCCACATAAATGTTAAGGCTATAAGGTAACCATTTAAAGGTGAGTTACTAACCTATTCCAGTGGAAATTTCTGTATTAAGAGTTTTCTACCCTAATGAAATGAAGGATTAGGGGAAAAATAAATAAACACACACTAACAAAATAGTTTTAAAAATGTGTGATTCCATATTATGAAGCAGCTTAATTCAATTAGTGATCTAGGCATCTGTACTATAAATTGTTTTCTAGTGCTAGCCCTGCTGCTACTTGTCTGTATAATTAAAATCTGGGGGCAATCCACTAAACTCTCAGAAAAAAATATTTTGAAATAAATGATCTCTAAGCATCCCTGTAGCTCTAATATGTTACAATTCTACTTCCTAATATAGCATAAAAAGAAGCACTAGAACGTGTTATAATATGGCCAGAGCTTGGTTTATCTTTGCATTGATTTGCCTATTTTTCATTGAATTGTAAAGTCTCTTAGAAATAAAATACAATTAATTATATTTAAATGCAAGAATGGTCTTGAAAAATACAAATTAATGCAAATAGTGAAAAACTAACTTTGCTATAATGAATAGCTTCACTCACAGTAAACACTAATTTGCTTAATATCTGACTATAATAGTCTATGTTTTTAATCTAATTTAAAATCAAATTGTAGTTTTATCACATCTTGATGACAAGAGAGAAGATTTTTCATTTAAACATTTTATGTTACCAGGAGATTTCTCTATCAGCAATAGATTATTATACTATTCTTGGCCAATTGAGTCCACATTGTTATAATGTGTTAATGGGAGATTTGAATTTACAGAATAATTAAATCTTGAAAAATCTTAGCCTCGTCCAATTCCTTTAGAGTGACATGATTAATGCCACTTCCTATTGAGTGAGATGACTTTTTAAAAGTTTCCTGGCTGAGGATGAAGATAAGGGTTCTCTGACCTCAAATTTAATCAGTACAGAGAGCTCTTAGTGTTGAAAACTCTCTCCATCGATATATGTCTCCAACTGATCTGTAACTTGTTGTCTTTGAGAGGTGTCTGGGGGGTTGAGAGGGTCTGACTTGCATAGGGCTGCGCAGTCAAGAATTGTTATGGCTAAGATTTGAAGCCACACTTTCTTGATGCTAAGGCCACCTCTTTTTGCATTATGCAACATGGCCTTGCTGAGATTAATATTAACTTCTTGTTTGTTGAGTGACAAAGCAATTAATAAGAGCTGGGACCCTGATGTTTATTATATGGACAGCTTTATTTTTCTTCATCTGTGTGTTCTTTGACTTCTGTTTAGAGATAAGCCACTGCTTCTATACTGATATCAATTGATATAGATATTGAAATAAATGTAGTGACTTACCTCTATTGTATACACATACACACACACACAGACACACACACACACACACACACTAAAAGCGTACCTTTTAGGTGGCACAATGGATAGAGCACAATCCTGGAATCAAAAAGGCTCATCTTTATGAATTCAAATCTGACCTCAAATATTTCCTCACCAAGTGACCCTGGGCACTTAATTCTCTCTGTATCAGTTCACTCACAGGTAAAATGAGTTGGAGAAGGAAATGGCTAACCACCTTAGTATCTTTGTCAAGAAAAGTCCAATTGGGTTCATAAAAAGTCAAACATGACTGAAAAAAAATGACCAAATAAGATTGAAAATGTGATTACACCACATTGTCAGTTTTTGAATGACTGAAACAGTATCACTGTAAAAATGTTGTTCTGAAATTGTGTTATTCATATTCTTTGAACAGCTGGCACAGCAGACTTTTGCAAGGTACTTATGTTTTGTTTCATTTAATAAGGTAATTGTACAAGGGTTTTACAATTTCTACAAAAGCAAACATATTTAATCACATCCCTGAAGAAATCATAGATTGATATCAAAGGACCAAGTTCCATGTTGATGAATTGTAAAAGAGGTATTTTAAGCATTTTATTTAAGAACCAAGCTGTATGTTAAACAGATGAGTAAGTTAAATGTTACCTTGATTCTGCTCCCACAATATAGTATGGCCAGGCAGCAATATGAACTTGACAAAGCCTATGGATCTCAGATACTAACACGGAGAGGAAACCAGAATTCCATTGCTTCTGATCTACATCTGGTTTGATAATATCTTTTGGCAGATCTATGATGTTGATTGGAAAGTTACAGTAGAGAAATTCTATAGCTCAAGAAATAAGATAGGTGCCAAGTACCTGCATATAAATGGGGCATTTGTAGCTGTTAAGAGACTTCAGCTTTAGAACAGCAGTGTGCATGAGTATAAATCCATTTGACACTTATAATAGCCTAGTTCTAATTTCAATGTTCCCTGCATGAGGAACAGCAAGAGCCATAAATGTTATTACACATTACTCATTAATATGCAAAGGTGAACCTGTATGCTCAATGCCCATTGCCTCAGCTTATTAATAAGCATTTCATGGACTTTGTATCTATGGAATTTTGATAGAAATATTGAGTTGTTTCACTCAGACCTTATGTTTCAACATGCTTGTTCTTGCTTTGATTTATAAATTAAATCTTTCTATTGAAAAGGCCCATAGGTTATTGATGGTATTGAATATTTCTTTTCAGGTCTTTTTGAGGTCTCTTAAAATACAATTTGATTACTCCTCCACCTTCACTATTTAAAACAGAATCTCTCGTTGCCCATAGAAATCAACTCTTACCCTTAATTTTTGTCTATATTTGATAAGAAAATGAAGACAATTTAAAAAAAATATGGGGTTAGCCTAGAAGACTAAGGTACCTTGAAGTTCTACCTCTATGGTCTTTTGGCCATGTCTATGAAGTAATCTATGGTTAAGTATTTTCTAACCACATACACAGATTATTTTTATAAAGATCAAAAATAAACTACTCTTTTATACATTTAAAGATGTTCACATCTGGTCCCAACACACCTTTCTAATTTCATTACTCACTACCCTCCTCTACTACCTAGTCAATTTAGCCTTTTTTGCTGTTCCTCACATATAATATTTCATCTCTTGTCCTCTTGCCTTCACTGGGGGTGTCCATGATGCTTGGAATGCACTACCTCTATCTTTGCTTCTTGGAATCTTGTATATCCTTGAAAACTCAACTCACCTTTTAAATGAAACATGACATTGAGTATAAAAGTTTCAGTAGGTGGTAAGAGGAAAGATTAGGGGAAATTCCATGAAATGACAACAGGCTGAGCTTTAAAGAACATATTAGACCTTATTCTCAGGAAGATGACTGAATGGCAAGAAAAATACAAACCATATTGAAGGGGATGATGTAAAGAAAGGGGAATCATGGAGCCTGGAGATTTGGAAAGATGCCACAGCTATTTTTTACCTCTGTGAATGGCTGTGACACAGAAAGAGATTAGACCTGCTATCTGCTCCAGAGACAAGAACCTGGAACAAATGGTTAGAAATTGCCATAGGTTCATTTTGGTTTGAAATAAGGAAAATCTTCTTAAAGATTCAAGCCCTGGTGGTGGAGGTCTTCAATGCAGTAAGTGGTTATGTGTTAGGTTATATGTAAGAATAAGGAAAATAGGCCAATCCTTCTTAGGTTAGATAAGAGTAGAACATGACCCCGCTTGTAACTTTTCCATTCTGAGATCCTATGATTCTATGGCATTGTTTTCCTTAGACTAAACTTAAATATAGTTAAAAAACATGAAAAGAACACTTTAGAACTCCACATGACTTCTATGGACAGTAACAAATAGGACTTCCACATTATACTTAAGAAAATAGGACACAAAAGGAGGAAATTCATGACAAAGAAATGTGTTACCAATTCATTATAATCCCATTATCAAATGTATTTAATCTTCAATCATCAAATACATGATCAAATATAATCTAATGGTTATGAATTAGATCTTCAAATAGTTAGCAGAGTAGTAAAAAGGAGACAGGCTTTTAAAATATAATTGTAAAACAAATATTATAAAGAAAATATATAAAAATTGGAATAAGATTATAAAATATTTAATACCATATAAGTTTACATCATAAATCTGTATATAAATCATATAATATATAATGCTAAATAAAATGACAAAAATTTAATATATTATATTATGATATATAAGAAGCTTTGAAAGATATGATTGGGATGTAATACAAGAGAATGACATTAAGCAAGGTGATAGATCCATTGGGAATTTCTTATTCCTTAATCCCAAACATGGCATAGCTTTCTACTGCCCAAATTATTTCCTAGAACATAATACTAAGTAAGAACCCTACAGTAAAAAAACTTCCTCCTTCTTTTTGCATCTGCATTTTTCTTGACAACTAGAGCAAAACAAGAGAGTTGCGCTATAATCACTCTGGGTAATGATTTAGGCTTTAGTTCTCATAATGATGATTATGCCTAAAATGCTAGGATGAGAGCGTAGGGGTGAAACTGAAATGCAACAATAAAAGCACATTTTATGGAAAACTATCCCACTTAGACAATGAGCATCCTCTCCTAATAATTCTTGTTTAAGCTTTTGCAACAACTCTCACATTCATCTCTTATTTCCCATTCCCAAAGCCACTGAGGCCTTTTCATGTCATACCTGAAATACTGCAACAACCCTCCTTTTTGCCCTATGAAACAAAGTATTTTTAGCTAGTGTAAGGTTTACAACTTCACATTTGTTACTAAGCCTGAGGTGACCTATCCCACCGTGCCATCGAACCCAACAGCACAAGTTCTTAAGCTGAGACCCATAAACTTTTTTTAAACTGTATTCAATATAATTGGCTTCTTTTGTAATCCTCTGTACATTTTTGCATTTAAAAATGATTCTGAGAAGGGCTCCACAAGTTTTGCCAAAACGACAAAGCTATCCTTAGAACAAGAAAGATTCAGAGACCCTGCTTTACAGTTACTATTGGGACACACTTTCCTGAGGGTTTTTAAAGGTTTTTTGGCCTAGTCCCAGCACTTAGGCCAGTGTCCTACTTCTTGACTGCTGCTGTCAAAAGGAATTTCTCCAGTAATTTCTTCAGAAGAGTGGAGAAGGAAAGCCCTCTACAAGATGGAATCCACTACAGGAAGTTGCTTTCTATTATTAGCTAAAATCATTAACCTCAACTCAATTTTCAAGTTAATTGCTAAATTACAGTGTCTAAAAATAATTCATACCCAAGTTCTATAGTTGTGCATGCCCCTCCCCCCCAAAAGGAGGAACAAGAAAAGAAGGTACCTGCCTTTGAAAGGGAAAATCATTATGGAATAATGTAATACCTCTTTTTTGGTGAGACAATGGGGATTAATAACTTAGCCAGTGACACAATTAGTAATTATAAAGTTTTTGAAGGTGGATTTGAACTCAAGTCTTTCAGAACTCCGGGTACCCTAGTCAGTGCTCTATCCACTGCATCATTTCTATTGCTTCCAATGGAAGATAGAAAAGAGTGCATTTCCATTGTTTCAAAATGAAGATTTTCATGATTTAAGCTCTACAGGCTTTGGTCGAGTTTTGAGCCTAACCATATATGTGTTTCTAGGTATGATACGTGGGCAAAATGCTAGAATGCCACAGAATACTTATATATCTATCTGGACAGTTTCCTCCAAGAGAATTGCATTTCTCAAAGTCATCTCTTGGTGACTGTGCCCTGCTACAATCAAATAGTAGCTTTTAAGAAAGCAATATGAATGTCAGAAGCTTCATATGTCAACAGCTGTAGAGATATAACCATCTTAAATTTGTTTTTAACAATTACACTGTTTTGGATTCTTTTCCTTCAAAAGGAACTCATTTTTTCCAATTTCCAATGCTAGTTCAAAATATCAGGAAATTAGCTATTTAAATACTTTCTACGTGACATGATAAAAATGATGAATCTTCATCAAATTAGTGACCTTGTGACTGAAAAAGCCAGGAGGAGGGATAGGGAGTTTGGAGAGCACAGTTTCCTTGATATTGATAGAGACATTGAAGCAAGTGATGTGATAGCTTCAAATCAGAAGTCTTTTCAATTTCAGATATTAGATGTGTTTTCAAGACTAGATTCGGGGCCATACCTTGCTAGCTGACTGACTTGCAAAGATCCCTTAACTAGCAAATACTTTTCATTCAGTCTGTTTTTAAAAGGCCTCCTCTAATGTAAGGACTAATGATTTCTTTTTATCTATTCCTGTCACCTCTAAAAAGAGGCAGTAGAGAAAGTTACTAGTAAGACTGAGAAATTACTTTGTCATGAAATTTTCTATGCATTTGGTAATGGTTGCCAGTTAGAACAAGCTATGATTGATTCTTAAAAGCAGGGAAAATATTCTGTATTATATAGTGATTTCCAGCTTTAACCTACTTGTAATACTCTCACTGTTGGTTTTAACAAAATATCTTTATCAATCTCACTAAATAATTACACAAGCAAATAAAAATAATGCCTGAAATATTTTTAGATTTGGCTTTACCTCTTAAAATAGCAGGAGGCACTCTAAGGGTAGAAATCACTGCTCTAATGGAAGGAGAAAAATGAGTAAGCAGGACAGGAATATTGCTAGAAAAGGCATTTGAGGTGAAGGGGAATGATTAAGGATGGAAGGAGAGACAGGCATTTAAAGGTAAGTGGTCTAGTTCTATGCATCACTTTTCTACTAAAGATGTGATCTATGCCTAGAGCTGAGGGCTGAGATTTCCTCAGCTCCAGTCTTTGTTCAATTATTAACTTTTTTTTTTTACTTTAGTGAAGTACTTGACCTCGGTACTTCATTTCCCTCTTGCTGATATGAAGGTGAAATTATTTGCCCTCCTTACAGGGGTGTTAGAATTAATTAGTCAACCTTCCCAAATTGCTTTAAAGATGAAAACTCCTGAATCTCACCGTTATATCACAAAAGATCAATGGAGAGAAGAATGACAAGATTAAAAAACACCATGAAAAATGTGGCAGACACAAGGGTGTTACAGTCGGCAACACATTTAAATGATATATTCCCCAAATTTCCAAGCAACTCATGAGGATTTAGCCTGGGAGATACCATTAACATCAAAGGGCATCCCACAGCTAAACCCAAGCACACAGCTTTGAAAATGTAAATAATGTCTCATGTACTATATTAAAGGACCATAGGTCCATAGATTTAGAGCTGGAAGGGACTATAGAACGTCACAAAGACTAATCCCTTTATTTGACAGATGAGAGTACAGAGGTCCTGAGAACTAAAGTGATTTGCTCAGGGTTACACAGTTAATGTCTGAGGCAAGAGGGTTTTCCATACTGGGAGTTCCTTACTCTGATGACATTGCAAGTTTGGACTTTCCCTCCAAAAAAGCAATGTTCAGCAATGTGCTCGCTGGTATGATTTAAGAAAGAGATAGTTCACACCCAGAGAAGGAACACTGGGGAGCGAATGTAAATTGTTAGCACTACTGTCTATCTACCCAGGTTACTTATACCTTCGGAATCTAATACTTAATGTGCAACAAGAAAATGGGATTTACACACATATATTGTATCTAGGTTATATTGTAACACATGTAAAATGTATGGGATTGCCTGCCATCGGGGGGAGGGAGTGGAGGAAGGGAGGGGATAATTTGGAAAAATGAATAAAAAAAAAAAAGAAAGAGATAGTTCTTCAGGCACTATTGACGACATTTGAACTTTAAGATAAGCATACGTCTTGAGTTAATGCAAACAGAGCTGTGTGAGGCTTTAGAATTTGCCAAATATTCTGGTATTAATCATAGCTTAATCATTTAAGTAAGAATGCTTGAGTATCAATGTCTATGGATGGACTGAAGAATATATTATAGTTGGTTGCTGCAAATGGTATTTCTGTCAGTATGTTACTGGTGAAAGAAAATGAACTAGAACTTAAATTAAACAAAGTAGTCAGCCATAACTCCATTCTTTGCTAGATGTTTGGGACAAGTTCCAGATAAGCCTCGAAAAAGGTGAGAATCAATAGCAGTTGAGGGAAAAGGTGATTTTTACTCACTAGCTCATTAAATTTTGAGACAGACATTACCTCTTTCTTCTTGCTCTATACGTTCTGAATTTTCAAGATAAATAGTATGACTTACAAATTTAAAACAATATTTGTAATTCACCCATAGTGTAAATATTAAGAGTGACTTGTTACTTATTTTTAAAATGAATTCACTCTTTGATATTAAGTCCCAAAATAATAGAAAATTTCTAGATGATCAAGGAATCCTTAGTTATATGCCCCAAATACATAAAAACAAGCTACCTAGCCCCTGTCCTCGATAACTTTATGCTTCTTGCTTCTCTGCAATATACTTCTTCTGCATAATTGAATTACTTAGTTGTTGTTTGAGTCTTATAAAAATACTCAAGGCAGAAAATTAAGACTATAATGGGCATTATAGAAAGTCACCAAAGAGAGAATGTCAGTTCAACCACAATTTCAGTGAAGTGAACCTGACTTTTTTTTTTTCAGAATCCCATTCAAAATATTATAAAGATGGATGTGGCTAAACATATGACCCTCACTAGAAGGCACCTGGTTCACAGCTTGTTGCAAGCTTGATACATGAGGTGCTTCAGGATTTACTGCAATGAGGTTCGAAGGGAGTTGGCTGAAAAAAGACATAGCAATAATAAGCTCTTGGCAATATTTTCCCTTTCACAGATCCTGCCAAGCTTGGAGACATGTCATTTATATTTCTTAATTGGATTCATTTTGAAGCAAATACAGACTCTCAGTAAAAGTTTCTCAACAGCTGTACACATGGAACGGATCACATGAAGCAAGTATTGGGCCAACTTATGAACCAAATAATTTCATCAGAAAATTTAAAGACAGCCAAGAAAGAAAAATGATTAAACATCTTTGTGGAAATGTTTCTCAGATACATCTGATTAGAAGAGGTGGGACACTGAAAACTATTTCCAACAGAGCCAATATTGTGGAAGTGTCATTATGTTTTTCAGGAATACATCCATATGTGTCATTGTGACAAAATAAGAGGATACTGCAAATGTCAATGGACAGCTGCTGTCAGCTCAGCTCATTTCCAGTGATGTTAAGAATGGTTCCAGAAGTGGCATTGTATTACAGGTTGGGGCCAAATTTCAGTTCTTATCTGAGGGGGGTGTGAAATGAAAGTCACCCTTTTTTGTCAAAGACATGGATAAAGTCACGTAGTGTGTGTGCATTAAATAGGTAGAAGACACAAAGCTGAGGGGATAGCTAGCATGTGACATTACAAGGTTGGGATACAACAAGATTTTAAGATGCTAGAAAGCTGAGTCAAATATAGGAGGAATAAGTCATACAATTAGGGTTTAAAATATTCATCTTCAAGTATCAGACTAAGAAGACATGACCAGACAACAGTTTGAATGGGAAAAAAAAGATCTAGGACTTTAGAGGACTGCAGGCTCAAGACAAGACAATAGGATGCCATGGCAGACAAAAACATTATTGAATTCTTAGGCTGCATTAAGAGAAGTGCCGAGAAAAAGATAACAATCCTGTTCTACTCTGCCTTGGTAAGACCACATCCCGATTATGGTTTTTAGTTTGGGGTAACACATTTTCGTATGGGGACTGACAAGCTGGGAACAACCTGAGGAACCTCCAGACCAAGATATCCAAGGTCCAGTTGAGTAAATGGGAATGTTTACTGTGAAAAAGACAAGAGTTTGGTGAGGGTATGTTTGAAAGCATGTGAAGTGCCACTATTCATCTTGCTTGTTGCACTTGACTACAGAGGACAGAGTAAGGAGAAGTGGGTAGAAGATGTAAAGAACTGAGTAAGATGTATAAAACAGTGGTCTGACTTTGGAAGTGGGATGTTTCTCTTCGAGTGATAGTTGAATTATTACTTGTTGAAGGGGTTCTAAAGCAGGGCTTCTTAAACTTTTTCCATTCGTGACCCCTCTTCACCTGAGAAATTTGTATATGACTCTACGTATATAGCTATATAAGATAGGTATACAAATCAAACATTTACTGAAAACAAATCATAATTTGCAACCCCCCCCACATTCAGTTATGAGACCCCATGTGAAGTCAGAAGCCACAGTTAAAGAAGCTGAGTTCTAGAGGATTCCTCTAAAGATATGAGTGGAATAAAAATGGTCTCTAAGAAGTAGTGATTATGAAATCTCAACTATTTTAAGCAATATACTTCAACTTTGATTTATGATTTCACAAGTAACATTTTTATTAGTTTCCAATAAGAGTTCAAGACCTTTAATGATTACCTATTCTCCCCACACTCCCTTAAACCTGCCTAGCTCTGGGATCTAATGTATTATTATTTATGCCATACAAACAGCTATATACATTTCCCCCAGAAAGTCTTTTTTTGCCTACATGAATTCAATTCCTTCTGGACTGATTCCTATAGAGAGATTATATCCACATAGCATATATAAATTGAAATAGCAGTTTGGCAATATATATCAAATATGGTCAGTGCTGGTTTGCTTGAACTAGCCTTGAATTAGTCTTCAAGCATGTCTCCCTTCCCCTCCTCCCCCAATAAATCCCCTGTAGAAGATACCACTGGTCTGTAATAAACTCTTCAATATCTATGACTCTGGTTGACATAATAGCTTCTTCACTCCCACAAATAAATATCATTTCTATAGGAAAACCACCCAATCTTGAGTTTTTAGAAAAGTCAGCTGATAACTAGTTTTGGGTGTTTAACATATATCTACAAAAATCAAATGGCAAGTAAATAGTAATCCTACTAATTAATACATTTTAGTAGTTAGAGGTATGAGTTCTATCATCATTAAAGAGAGGCCTGGGAAAATGTTTTAAAAAATTGAAAAACAGTGATTTCTTCCCAATTTTTCCAGAGAATTTTTTCATTTTTCTAAAATAAAGCTTTAGAGTAACAGAAAAACTATGATGTAAAAGCAGATTACCTCTGCAATTAATATGCATTACATTAACAATCCACTGATGGTGCAGGAGTTTTATATTTCTGAATGCAATACATGTTAAGAATATTTGTCAAAAGATACATGTTTCTGAAAACAAACATACAACATTCTGAAAAACAGACTTTCAAAACTGCCAACAATAGAAAAATAGACATATGTGTTTCAAAAAGTATTGTAAAAACACCCAGTTCCAAAAAGAAAGGAAGGAAGGAAGGAAGGAAGGAAGGAAGGAAGGAAGGAAGGAAGGAAGGAAGGAAGGAAGGAAGGAAGGAAGGAAGGAAGGAAGGAAGGAAGGAAGGAAGGAAGGAAGGAAGGAAGGAAGGAAGGAATAATTAGGATAAAAGAAAGAAAGAAAAAAGAGGAACGACAGGAGTCAAAGGGAACACAGATTTGTACAGATTGAAAACAGTAAGCAAAGGGATACCAAACGCATGAACTCTTTAGAATCCTTAATACTAATCTACCAGCTTTAATCCTAAAAGGCAATATAAAGGTTAGAAACAAAGGTTAAAAATAAAATATAAAGCTTAAAAATAAATAAGCTTTCCTTGAGTAACTCAAACAGGGATCCAGGGTCTGACTTCCACTTTCACTAGAAAGTAATTCTCAATGACTTCTGTAAATATTCTGTGTTCACTGGGCTAGGTAATGACTAAGGAAGGTATGTCTACTGGCATGAAAGGCACTACTCTTCTCTTTGGTATCTTTAATGAGAGGGGGAAATGGATTTTCTTTTTACACAAGAGTCAAATAAAGGAGAACAATATTCCTTAGGGAGTCAGCCAAATTAACTATGATGGAGCAAGCTAACCCTTTCACTGTGATTCAAAATGTTGAAATTTACCCATTAGCATAATTCAGAAGATCCTCCCTCTACATTCAGAGTCATCATGAAAAGTTCACTTGTCTAAAGGCATTCCGGATGGCACTGCCTACCATGTTGACTGGGAATGAGGAAGATTTGAGGGCTCGTAAAGCTCTAGAGACTACTTGGCAGATGGTGTAGTAACTAGATGATAGAGGATTTCTTTACCTAAATCCTCTATCATCTCAGTTACTACACCATAAACAGGGAGTCTGTGATTCTGTCGTGGCATGTGGAATGAAGTGGAAAGGGAGGCTTTCTTACCTCCCCATATCATTTATTTATTCCAGTCATTTAGGAAAAAAAAAGAGAGAGAATCAAGTCTGAAAACTTCAGTGATGGCAAAGGTGGTGATTGATTTTCCACATGCAGACATATTTGTAGCCTTTGAGAATGGACTGATGAGGTCAATTTGAAAAACATGGGCCCTCATGAGAGTGGAGGTCCTGCACTGGATAACCACAACCATGTTTGTAGATACACACTACAGAAAGGCAGACCAATTCAAGGTGGGCTCTTAATTCTCTCATGAAGCCTCTATGTGTTATAGTATCGCCAGAATTGTCTGTGACAACCATGACACCAAGAGATTTAGATGAAAGCTAATCTTTAGCCTTTTAGTCCACATCTCTGATTTCATAGGAATAAAAACTTTTCTTTTGATGGGGAAACAATTGATGCAAAGCAGTAACTATTCTCTTAACAGATATGCTTTCCTGGGGACACTGAACAACTTAGTGAGTAGCCTGTAGTCATGATGCCAGTATGTGTTTGAGATGGGACTTGAACTCCAGGGCTTCCTAACTTGAGAAAGGATAGTCCATAAGGAAGATGAGGCCTTGTGGTTTTGGGGTTTTTTTGCAAGACAATTGGGGTTAAGTGATAAGCCTAAGGTCACACAGCTAGTGTTAAGTGTCTGATGCCAGATTTGAAGTCCTGATTCTAGAGCCCATGCTCCATCCACTGCACCACTTAACTGCCACAAAGATGGGTCATTTTATAACTTCCACTGCTACTGCCATACATGAATGTACAAATTCCTGGAGTGGGAATCCATACACATCCCAAACTATCTATGAGATGTAAATCATAGGGAGCTTCCTAAAACACACCAAGTACTAATTTAATCCCACAAAGTTTAAAGAGAAAGAGAAGAGCAACTCATTTGAGGATTTGTTTCGAAAAACAGATCATTTCTCTAGTTTCTCCTTTCATTTTATTTGTACATTTTAAACTAGTAAAAATATTTATGAGTAGGAGAGGGAAAATATAAGATAATGGAACCACAGTTCGTTAGCTAGGGTTTTAGAGATTATCTAGTCCAATCCTCTCACTTCAAAGGTGAGAAAATTCTAGTCTGGGAGAGGTTTTATATTTAATTTATACTGAAAGAGACAAGTGGTTTATCAGTCTGTATGGCTCAGGTTTGTAGAGAGAGCCTATGGGCTTCCCCCAGTGGTGGCTAACGCACACTGTTGTCACAGATTTGCTTCTAACAAAACCTCAATAGACACATGGTCTCTGGTTTTTCCTTCTAATTCTAATGGTTACTCTTGTGTGAAAAAACACTAAAGCAACCCCCCTTTCCTGGATCCCAGTCAAAAATTTTTTGAAAAGGAGCAATGCAATTTTGTTGTTTACCCTTCAAAGAAAAAATAAGGCACTTTGGAAATGATACAAATTCAAAGAATTTTCATTCTGCAGAAAGAGGCACTTAAAAACCCAAAGAGTCTGAGTAATAAAGAGAAGTGCAGAATTGGAAGGGACCTGAGATGCCAAGGTTTGTAACATGATTTCAGTGACAATAGCATCAATGAATCAAAGGAAAACTATTAACACCTGTTTTGGGGATTACATTTTCAGTATTACTATTCAGCTATCTTTGGAGATTAGGAGTCATGGCCTAAGCCCAGTGGATTAGATTGCTTAAATGGAAATGGATGCCGAAAATGAAACTATAATATATATTAGCTATGTAATATAAGTTACTGTTATTTTCCCCTCAAGAAATTGTTCTTTTGAAATGTCAATTTTGATCATGCATCTAAATTATGTCCAATCAGCTGTGTAGCTAAACCATCACCTTGCCATCATTCTAACAATCTTGGTATTAAAATTTTAAATTGGGTATACCACGAAAATATAGGATTTTCCAACGGCTATCAAAGTCTCAAAAGTTGAAGTGAGGTCTTCTGCCCAGACATCCTTCTTTTATGTAACACTCTCTTTGACACTTATTAGCTAACTTACTCTGAACAAGCCATTGAATTTTCATGCACTTCAGGCAACTCCTAGGGATCCCTTCATCATAGTTTATGATCTGCATTGTTCCCCCACCAGAAGTTTGCAACATTCATGTATTATAGTAATAATCAAGGTTGCAAAATGTCTCTTCTTCTATCCAGACTTTCAGGTCTAAAGTCTCAAGTTAAGAATACCTCCTGTCCCTGACACACCTATTATCACCAAGAAATCATTTAGTTCCTCAATGTTCCAGAAACCTATTCTATTTTCCTGATAAATACATGGAGATCACTACTTTCAAAAAGATATTTACCTTTTCCCTCCTTACAGAAAGATAAATGTCTCTAGTGTCTTGCTCTGTCAGATTCTAAAGGAGCAAATGATAACACCTTGCCTACTTACGGAAATGTCTACAGAAACCCATCTGGAAAGCAGGAATTGTTTTTTTTTCTTCCTTTTCTCTGTAACCCCAGAACTTAGCACAGTGCATGACACACAGTGGAGTTTAATAAATGCTAGGTGACTGACTGACTGACCCACCTGCATAGGTCTATAATTATAGCAAGAACAGAAAAATGCAGACAGACATGTCTTGACAACACAGAAGACAAGAAGTCTGAGAACAAATCCATACTGGCAGCCTAATTTAGGAGGTAAAACGTAGGGCATGGGAGACTTCCCAGTCTTCTGCTGGCTCCATGGATTTGAAATTCTGAAATCTTCTAAATTGACTTCCTGACTGAAGCACTGCAGAAATCCCTGAACAACTTAATCCACAACAGGAGGAGGGGGGAAAGACACCTCACTAAAGCATTACTACTTATGTTAATATGATAGCAACTCAATTTATTCAAGTGCTGATCAATGCTAAACAATCAGAGAAGTTCATGTATTATGTATTTCAAAAGAACAGGGGCTTTTTAGTGGAATGTCACAAGGTTAACCAACTGGTAGACATGGGCTCCCTTGGGCTCAGTTTAGCCCCAGTACTTACTACACAGTCGATGGTGAAACAATAGCAAATGAGAGCATTGTTTGAAATGCATAATGAACTGCTTTCATAAACCTCAACCTTCAGGAGGCATTATACTTTAGTATCTGATAGCTCAGACAATTACTGGCCCTCCATTTGTCTGACAACATCAAGCCTTGCTGTTTTGTCTAATCTTTAACCATGTCTCAGAAATCACTGAAAGTGCAATTGTCAGAGATTACCCTGTTAATACAAATGCATTAGCAATTAAAACCACTTGTTATATATCTCCTGGCAGTCATAAGTACTGCAGGATCTCATACTCAGTCTCCATTCATTACTGATGCTTACTTCAGAAAAATCTGGAGACGTGAATGTACATACACATATGTGAGCGCTCACACACATGCCCTACTTCCTTGTGTCTGGGTAGTTCATCAATGATTTTCCCAGATGTTTGCCAGAAAAATATCTGGGTTTATTCTGCAAATGTTACCCAATAATTTTTATCATCGCCATTTCAGATGATCCATAAGGCATGCACAGTTAACATGCCAGTCAAGAGTAAGCCCTTCCCTACCCATAGTCCCTTTGGAATGTGGGAATATGTGATGATATTCTCTGCTAGCTTCAAGTTCTCTATGATTGAAAGCTGATCTGGGTCATACCCACTGACTCTTGAACCCACAAAACTAAAGACTGCAGGGTACCAAACCTAGTCACTAATTAGATTCCAGCTGGTCTCTGGGATGAGGCTTTTGGGCAGACTTTATGAAATTTCCAGCCTACCTAGCCTAATGGAAGATGGGGATCTCACAATACCTCCCCCCTCCCAATTTGCCTCCTGATTAATGCTATGGACTCAGTGAGACCCCAGTATCCTGGCTTTGTCTTTTGTGTATCTTTTGCTCTAGCTTCAACCCTATGAATATTAAAAGTTTCTAGTGCTCACTGAGCTACATAACTGGGCAATGCCAATGCAGAGCTGAAATATAGATGGTCAATTTAATTAGCAGTCTTACAAAGACTGCGTTCCAATAAAGATATGTATTTTGCTCTCAAGTGATATAAAACAATGGTAAGTTACTGCATTCTGTGCTAATCATTCCACATGTTTTTATTTTGTTGCTTAGTATTCCATTTTCAATGTAGAAATAAACTTCCTGATCCATATCTGATTGATTTTTGTATATGGGATAACTATCTTATTATTTTAACTTTCCCCCTTTGCTGAGGAAAATCCTAGACTATAGAATTTAACCATAGGCCATAACCATTAACAAGTCCAACAATGGTATTATTCCTTGGGAATCTGAAGTGGGTATGAGAAAAAGGATTCAGAAACCCATTTCCTCCATCAAGAAGTGAGGCAGTAAATAAGATCATTACCATATGGCTGGGTCAAGAACAGGGAGGAATGGGTACCCTGAGTCTTTGTGAGATCCAGAGGAAGTTGCCTTTATTTACTTTGCTAAACTGACACGTCTAACACACACATCTAAAGTATAAGTAAATATTGACAACTCATAATTTCTTTGACAAGTCATAACTTCTTTTTCTTTCTTCTAGGTGATTATGCACTGTCCACAAAACTAATTGGGCATCCTGATGTGAGAAGGGTATTGGCAGAGGAATCAGGAACACATAGCTTCAAATGTCACATCTGATATTTACTAATTGTCTAACTGTGAGTTCGCTTAACTTCTCTGGCCTTAGTTTCCTATCTGATAAATGACATTAATAAAGTGTCTAGCTCACAAGATTGTTGTAAGACACAACAAATGTCTAAAACATGCTGTTCAAACTCTAAAGGGACATATGTGTGTGTGTGTGTGTGTGTGTGTGTGTGTGTCTGGTTATCATAAGGAGGAGGAAGTTGGGTTTAATATAATTTCTCAAATCCAAAAATATCTGGTACCAAGTTTGGGAATGGGTCTATGCTAAGATGTCTCCTTTGCTACTTAACTTTGACTCTAGGAAATAATATTATAATTATCTTATCATGCCCTTGAAAGAAAAGAGCAAACACTGCTTCCCCTATAATTCAACAAATGGCACTATCATCTACCAAAAAGATCTCACTCATTTAAAATGTAACAGGAGACTGTATATCCAGTATCCACTTGTCAATAAACATTTCTGTTTCCCATATGTGCAAAAAGCAGCCTATTCTGTCCCCTACAGAAATAGGAATTGACTGCAAAAGACTGACAAAGCCCCAGGAATGCTGGGAGCTGGAAATCTTATAAGAGTTTAACTTTCAGTGATCTATTCATTTGTTTGGTTGATTGGTTTTAATGATTGAAGGATCATTAAACATCCTGGCATTCTCATTTTTAAAAAGTAGTGAGAGACTTAAAATTGCGAAAAGAAATTCAAATTTCAGGCTTAAGCTTCTCAAATTGAGGCTCTCAGTCCTACTGGTTTCCATCATCTGCCTTCCCCTAAATGGGCTCAATACACCATGAAGCACTGATAAAAATGTTTAATGACACTGTTTGTATATCACCCTACAAGACAAAAAATGACTTCCCATCTACCCTGATTAGCCTGCTCAGTTTCAAATAAAAATGTATTATTAAAACTATTAATTATTTAGGAAGATTACATTCTTCTGTGAGTCAGTTTTAATGAATGAATACAAAAATTCACTTTCTCTAAAAGCACTCTGCTGTCTGCCTATGATATTAGTATATGGTAATATCACAGTAAAATAAAGGCTGGAGTTGTAAAATAAGTGAAATCAACATTCCAATTACTCATTTACCATAAATTATTACTCACCCCATTACTTGCCACGAGATATTTGTAAGAATTTCTGCAGAGAATGAATCTAATAATAAAGAATATTCATATAATCTCTACAATGAGAGAATGCATCTTCTACTCTTTGGGGATCTGAGTAAAATCATGGGAAATTGAGATCAAAAGACCCCACCTTTAATGTTCACATAACATTGTCTACAAAAGAGCTCAATATAGATATGGGATAAAAAAAGACATAGTTCTGTGGGGTAGACATAGAACGGCTTTCAGTTTATATTCCATAATTTATTTGCATCATTGTTTTCCATTTCATTGTTAAAATACGCTAAAAAGGTTTCATAGATTAAGCTACAACATATATATTTGGAGATTAAAACAGCCATCTGATAACAACTTTCCTCATATTTTGGCAAATTTAAGACTGACAAAATTAAGAGACTTAACCACGTTGAGTTTGTACTGCTATGGTATGGCAGAATTCCAGGGTACGAGAAAATAATCAGCCATCACAAGTGGGTAACATGCTTAGCTTCCAAAGAAAATGACAATTTAAAATGGGAATGAATGCTGGGAGGAGAAGGAAAGAAGAAGGGGGTCAGGGGAAACAAGGGGAGAGGGAAAAAGGAAAGGGAGAGGGAAGAGGGAAGAGAGGAAAAAGAGAAGGGGGGATAAAAGAGAAAAGAGAGGGGGAGAAAAGGGTGGTGATTTTTAAAACAATTTTGCAGGACCCAGAACAACATTCAATTTGGCTTAGATCCCTTAGAGTGATAGCTAGCAAATATTTATCTTTTAGCATAAGAGAAACCATTGATCTGATAAAAATTGGCATGTGTAGGATTAGCAAAAGCACCCTAAGGTCCTTTGCAATCAGAATTATAGCTCCAAGGAACAAAATCATCATAATCATCTATCAGCAATAAAATACCTATCAGAAGCCCTCTGAAATCAAAAGACCTCAACTCTGGGTGTAAAGGTAGGGTGAGACCTAATTCACTAGAGGAATCATGACTCTAGACCCACAGACCCCTTATTAATACAGTGAAATCTCTTTCAGCTTTCTATGTAAAGAAATTATTTATGGAAATCACTTTGATCTCTGGCTATATTTACTCAAACATGATTTCATAGCTGAGGATTCCAAGATTTATCTGACCTCTTCAAGCACAAGCAACTTTAAAGCTTCTAGAAACTAGACCATATTCTCAACACAGAAATTTTATTAACACTTAGGATATTTCCAACTTTTTAAATATAGTGGCCTCTTCAAAAACTTCTCTTTAATCTCAGAAACAACATTCCCAAAGTTGGCTCAGTTTTACATTTATATTTCCAAAAACAAGCATAATGTGTAACATCCCTAAAGGAATACTAACAACCCAACAATGTCAGAAGATAAAAATAAAGTAATCATAAAGTATTAAAATAAAAACCTCTAGTCCAGGCCAATTTACAAGTGAATTCTACTTTTTTTTCCAAAATGGAGAAAGGAAATACTCTGCCAAACCCCTTTTGCAAGACAGATACACTAAATCAGAGGCAAAAAAAAATGCAAAGAAAAAAGAGAACAACATTCCTAATGAATGAGGTAAACATTTAAAATCAGCCTTAGAAAAAAAACTTATAGCAAAGAGTTTTTAAAAAATTATTCACTATGACAAAGTTGGATTTGTTTCAGGGATAGGAGAAGAGTTCAATATTAGAAAATATAATGAACAAGAGAGTTGACCTCAGCAATCTTGCAAAATCACTTAACCTCTCAGTGCCCAAGCAAATCAGTGCCCAAGCTCACATGTAAAATGCAAACACAATTCATAGAGGGAGTACCTCACCAGGACCTGCTTATACAGATGAAAACATAAGACAAGTAAGCAAAATATATTAGAAACATGTCCAAGCTGGCATGCTACCATAGATGCAGAAAAAAAACCTTTGTCATTTTAACAGAGATGGAGAGCACATGTTGTTTTATTTGTTTGTTGAGTAAGGGCTGTGAACTAGTCCTTTGAATTCCTTAATATTAGTATTCATCAATCATTCTTGAAGAGGACTAATGACATAAGGAACTTCCAGGGAGTAAAGTCACTCCACCAATGCAGATTGGTAGTCTTAGACAGTTGTTTAGAGGTACTGAGAGATTAAGAGGCCTACCTAAATTCACAGAGCCAGACTCAGAGTTGTGATGAACTCAAACTTTTTAATTCTATTAGCTACTCAATGTTTCCTTGAATTTATACAAAGCAATAAAAAGTTATTTCAAGAGGGCAAAAGTGTGAATAATTGGAGCAGTCAAGGAATGCCTTGTGTCAGAGCTTGTTCTCTGAAAGAAAGACAGGGATCTTCTAAGGTTGATGGAAATAGGATATGCATGGCAGATGTGGGAAACCATTTATGCAGACACAAAAGTGGAAGATGGAATGCTGTATGTGTGAAACAGCAAATAAGAAGAAGAGATGATCCGAAGGAGGGTACAGAACAGTTCTTGCTTTGCCTAAATTCACTTTATGTATATAGGGTCATGAAGGATCAATCACAAGTGAAAAACAACTGAACATCAATCATACAAGTTTACAATAGCAGGTTGTATTTAAATTTTATGTTTGCAAAGGTAACATTCTTCTGTTGGTTGAAGGGAAAAAATATGTGTGTATACTTCATTTCCTAATATACGTGGCCTAAATGGCCTAAATGAAGTGGTGGTAATCGGCTGACATGAACATCAAAACCATTTTTTCCCCAACTTGATTTCATATTGTTTTGGTCTCCCTTTTCTTCTCATTCTATGGGAAAATTTCTTCTATTTTTCATTTTTGCTTGCCTCATGAAGTAGTGAGCTCCCTATTACATACAAGTGTTCCAGCAAAACCAAGCAGCAGACCAAGAGGTCCAGAAACAGAGGCTTGCAAGCAGTAAGATTTGTGTGATTACATCAATGCAGCAGTCACTTGGTCTCATTTGCTTTGACCTTGAAGAATTTTATTTTCTTTTTCTATTCCTGGCAAGTCAGCTTAGGAAAAAAAAGGGGTAAGGTTTATCAGTGCTAAAGAATAAGCAGAGTCAGCTGCTCAGCTATGCAAAGGTCTGAAGGCAAAGCACTGTTAATCAGGAAAGTCATGGCATGCAATGAGGACAGTAGTTTTTACATCTCTCCTCATTCCATCCCCCAAACTTCAAATCATTAGCACCCTTAAATACATTGAAGGACCCTTTTCTAATATGACAATCACTTCTCAAGAAAAGATGCTGCCCCAATAACACATGGAAACACGCTCCTGATACTTCAGCTGTCTAATATCCAAAAGAAGATTTGGAGGAAATGCAAGATCCAATCCAAAATCTTATGGAAATCTTCTCATGTTTATGTTCGCAGTAACCTTCCCACTTCTTGGTTCTGTTCTCTCCACTCACACAATAGTCCCTCCTCATCTCTCTAGTTCAGGTCCTCATCTTCTCTTTCTGGGACTATAGCAATCACTTCCTAATTGGTTTCCCCACCTGCAGCCCTTTCTAGTAGAATGCATCCTTCACTTAACTCCCTTGTAGTCTGTGGGCAGTTATGTGGTACTTCAGTGGATAGAGTGCTGGACCTGGAGTCTGGAAGATTCATCTTCCTGAGTTCAAATTTGACCTCAGACTTTCACTAGCTGTATGATTCTAAGTAAGCCACTCTATCCTGTTTGCCTCAATTTCTTCATCTGCAAAATGATTTGGAGAAGGAAACGACAAACCACTCCAATATCTTTGCCAATTAAACCCCAAAGGGAGTCGGGGTTGGATATGACTGAGAAGTGGCTAACCAACAGCCCTTGCAGCCTTCCTCAGCCCAATGTCTTTCTGTTTGGTGCAAATTACTTTTCCTCTGCTCTGTAGGCTCTTACTTAAAGGGACATGTGCCCTGTAGAATGTAATCACCCTGAGGGTGGAGACTTTGAGGTTTCTTTCTGTGGCAAATATTTAGCAGTGTCTGGCAAACAGGATACCTTTAATAAATGCATGCTTGTTTGCTTGCCTCACTGACTGAAAGTGGAGAAGAAAAGAATCTGGGCTAATGTCATATTGGCATTTAGCTTCACTGGATAAGATATTTAGAAATATTTTGTATTGCTTACAGACCTTGTAGCATGCTTGCAACTGAAATTCTTGGCAGTTGCCAGCGTTTTCATTTTAAAGGATAAATAAGAGCTTGAAATTTAATTTTAAGGAAATAAATAGACAAATTTAGTCATAACTGAGTGTAATTATCACAAAATTAAGGAAATTAAGGTGAAAGCATTGCAATAAATATCTTCCTACTCAAGCTTCTGATGAGAATATTAAAGTCAAAGAAATATACGAGAATAGAGCCAAAAGAGTTTTAATAATCTAGAGTCCATAGGGACACTGCTCTACCATGGTTCCCGGAATCTGAAGAGTAATAATGATGACAGTAATAATAATACTATTTATAAAGTGTTCCTTTTCCCTGCTAAGAAACTCAAGACATGGGTTACAATACAATAATCAATCACAATTTAACATTTTAATTATGATAACGAGCCAATCATAAACATAAGCAATAAGGTTCCAGTGGTCAAAAAGCTACCTAGAGATAGAGTTATATGAGAAACTGTCAAATAGCAAGACTCAGACTGAGCTTGCTTTCTTGTGGAGCATTCCCACCAACATAACCCTTCAACAACACACATCCTACCACTGAGGAGGGGAATCGTGAACAATTCATTAATTAATTGTCCTCAGTTTCCTCTTTTGTGTTAAAAGAGTAGATCTAGTCAGCATTAAGGGGGTGATTATATGACTGTTACATTTCAGAATATAACAATTACATTTAGGATCATCAGATGGGACAGTCTTCATAAACACATTAGAAAGTATCCTACCTCTCAAAGACATCCCCTATAGGCGACCATCCAGTCTCTTGTCTGAACATTTTTTGGAGATACTTCCAATGATACACTCTTGTGGGTCTTTAATTATTAGAAAACTCTTCATAGTGAATTGAAATCTATCTCACAGTATGAGAGAAGCCCAGAACTTTGCATCTAGATGTGGAGTGAAGAGCAGATAGTGGACTGGACATATGAATGGAAATACCTCTGATGTTATCCTCTCTCCACTCTCTCCTCCCCTGCTTATCACTCACTGCCTCATCAACTCATCCCCTCCAGACTTTCCTTCTCTATTTAAACCTTGTTTATTTGCTCTCCACCCTTTTAGAAAAGGTTTTATCTTCAGTTAACAGTAAGCTGATTTTTATCATATAAGGAGTGTTTGCTATAAAGGAGTAGAAAGTGAAAAGAAGGAAAGATCAAAAGGGAATCTGAGACCAATTGCCTTAGACTTCACTGCAAGCCTCCAGTAAGCTCTACTGCACTGCTGAGTGCAAATGAGGAACTACATACATATTTATGTCATCTTCTTGATATAAATACCATTCTAGAAATTCTAAGAAAAAAGAAAATTATTTTTCTGAATCAACCTTTTTGCACGTAGGAACATGTTTTAAATGTTCACAAACTCTGTTTGATAATCCGTTCTAGAATTCTGCCAAGTATTGACATCAATCTTGTTGCTCTGTTTTCAGAATCTTTTTTTTATCCTTTCTGAAAATCAAGGCAATATTCTCTCGTCAATAGAGGGTAATGGTTGTAAGACCAAAACAAAAACATTTATTCAAGTGCCCTTGAATAAAAAACTTTTGGACCTAGAGGATTAGGCTTAAGATAACTAAAAGCATTCAGGTAGCTCTCTTCCTCTTCACTCATTTCAGACTTCTATTCCTTCTTAAATATATTCTAGAAGAAGAGAATTTTTTAAAGATAGATAGATAAGCACTTGCAATGTACCGAGTTGGAGAGCTCTAACTTTAGTGAATGAATATGAGAGAAAAGTGACTCACATCAGGTCCAACAGTTACCTAACGCACAGCTTCTTAAACTGTGGTTCATAACCTCATATAGGGTTATGTAAGTGAACGCAAGGATCATGCAATTATGGTTTATCATCAGTAAATCTTTGATTTGTATATTTATTTCTATATATCTGGGTTCACAGAAAAATTTCTTGGGCACAAAGGGGTCACGAGTGGAAAAATGTTTAAGAAGCCCTGATGTATTGGATGGGGGTTAGGACTAGCACATTTCTGTCAGCTATTTACTTAATACTTTAATATCACCCAGCTATGGCTGTCTATCTAAATTCAAAAAGACTTCTCTTGTAACAGTAAGTACCATCACTGATTCAGTAAAACATATACTAACTCTCCATAACTGAGTATTTCAGAAAAGCTGACAAAAGTAGACGTTGTCCTGATGTGTGTAAGCTTATAAATCTGCAGGAGGAAAGAAATATAAAGAGGCTTTTATGGAGCTTTCATACCATTCCACTCAAGCACTATTGTTCTTGAACCCAGAGGTACGTGGAGGAAATAGCTTTTTCTAATCCCTTAGGAAAAAAAGGGCTTTGTCCAGCTAACAAGTAAATGGACTTTATTTTTAACAATTTGAAGAAGGGCTAAGGATATTGGGATTGTGTTCTTAAAAACAAAGCTTAACTAAGTATTTCTAAATTCAATACATGTCCTTAGGCAGTAGAGTGCCAGGACAAAATTGCAATGAGTGAATATAGCTGAACAGATGCTAATTTTATTATATTCAGCCCCACACATTTTGTTAGTTGGCATTGAAACAAAAGTGGCCAAATGAAACAATAAGTGTTTCAAACTGAATTTTACTGAAATGTGATCATTTGAGGATTTTTAAGATTTAAAGAAGAGATCCTAAAGCCCAGAAAGGTTTCTGTCCTCTTTTGGACCCTTTCCCTCTTGCGTCATGTTGATGGCTAGCTCATCAGTTTTAACAGAAGTCTGTCCCATACTGTGAGCCTCAAAAAGCAGCCTCAATAAAATCTAGCAGAATAATAGTGTAACTGATAATAAAGCCCACTTAAAACACCCCAGAATTAACTGTAGCTAGGCCCAGGGCTTTCCTTTACAAGGGAAAAACACTGTACTCTCATGATACTGGGAAGGCTCTGTAAAGAGGGCGTCCCATTCTTGATCACTACTGTTACAAACAACTGAAACTGTTGTTCAGTATCTTTCTCTGGAGTCCAGCTAAAATGTTAAAAAATGAATTCAGATAAAATCCTTTGTGATGTGAGGACCTATAGCCCTGCTATTCCTAGAATTATATTTGTTCTTGAATGGATCATACTCCCTCTTGCAGACTTCCTCTCTCTCTTTTTTCTTCCCTTCCTCCCTTCTGTCCGACCCCTTTTTTCTTTGTCTCTCTGTCTCTGTATCTCTACTTCCATCTGTCTCTGTCTTTCTCTGTGTATCTCTCTCCTCAGTTTTTTTTAATGTTTTTTTAAGTTCCACCAAATAATAAATAATAAAAAAAACAAATAAGTAGGGTACAGTTGATATTATCCAGGTTAATTTTACTGAAGTCTTATTTATCCTTCTTTCTAAAGCTTTTTCTTCAATAAGAAGGCAAACAAAATATATACAAGGGAAATGCCACTCCCTTTCCTCCCAGCCTAACTGTTAAGGAAGATATTCACTTTTAGGATTCTGTGTGGACTATCTAATGTTTGCTATTTTAGCATCTATGTAAGGGTGGGGTTTCATTGATTTTCTTTACTTTTAAAAGTGATGGCTCCAAGATTTAGGCATAAAGAACGAGATCATAAATAAATTAGAGGAACACAGGATAGTTTACCTCTCATACTTGTGGAGGAGGAAGGCATTTGTGTCCAAAGGAGAACTAGAGATCATTATTGATCACTAAATAGAAAATTTTGATTACATCAAATTAAAAAATTTTTCCAGAAACAAAACTAATGCAAACAAGATTAGAAGGGAAGTAACAAATTGGGAAAATATTTTTATAGTTAAAGGTTCTGATAAAGGCCTCATCTCCAAAATATACAGAGAATTGACTTTAATTTATAAGAAATCAAGCCATTCTCCAATTGATAAATGGTCAAAGGATATGAACAGACAATTTTCAGATGATGAAATTGAAACTATTTCCACTCATATGAAAGAGTGTTCCAAATCACTACTGATCAGAGAAATGCAAATTAAGACAACTCTGAGATACCACTACACACCTGTCAGATTGGCTAAGATGACAGGAACAAATAACGATGAATGTTGGAGGGGATGTGGGAAAACTGGGACACTGATACATTGTTGGTGGAGTTGTGAAAGAATCCAGCCATTCTGGAGAGCAATCTGGAACTATGCCCAAAAAGTTATCAAACTGTGCATACCTTTTGACCCAGCATTGCTGCTATTGGGCTTATATCCCAAAGAAATACTAAAGAAGGGAAAGGGACCTGTATGTGCCAAAATGTTTGTGGCAGCTCTTTTTGTAGTGGCTAGAAACTGGAAGATGAATGGATGTGGGAGAATGGTTGGGTAAACTATGGTATATGAATGTTATAAAATATTATTGTTCTGTAAGAAATGACCAGCAGGAGGAATACAGAGAGGCCTGGAGAGACATCAACTGATGCTGAGTGAAATGAGCAGAACCAGGAGATCATTATACACTTCAACAATGATACTGTATGAGGATGGATTCTGATGGAAGTAAGACATGTTACCTGTGGTTGGGAGCAGACAATGGTGATTACCCTGATCTGCCATGTTAACACTGATTAGTAATGAACAAGCAAAAAAGACAAAAAACTGAATCTAACAAATAAGGTGACTTCTAAAACAACAGTAACCAACAGGAAAGTCTAACTCCACCATGAGCAAAAATAAATGAATAACTGAACCAAAATATGTTGTATTCTAGATCTACATAGAGCCCAAATCATAAATTAGCTATTCTAGAACTCAAGTATGAAAAAGACCCTTAATAATGTCTTCAAGAAATTACATAGCATTTTTTCTATATGCTCCAACATCTCAAAGTTCTTTGCAAACCAACTAAATTGCTCCATCTAATTAACCCCACCCCTACCATTTTAAAATGATTCCCATATGACTGAACACATAGGCCTTACTGCCCAACTGTTTCTTTCCACAGTAAGGGCTCTTTGGCAGTTTTTTGACTATCCCTCCCTCTTGTCAGGAAGCTCCCAAATCTCCCCTCTTTCACCTTAGGCCCATCTACCTGATCCATCTGTTCCTTATTCAACTTCTCAGTCCTTTCCCCTCACCAACACCACATTATGATAAACAAGACAGACAAATAAGCAATAATTTGATTTCCAATTCAGAGCTGGTTTATATAATATGGCAGGAGAGAATAGAAAATGCATTATTTCTGTCTTACTGATTTTCGATGGCCTTTATTTTCATTTTATTATTTCTGACAAAAAGTGAAATATGCCTTAGTATTTGCTTAAAGTAAATGTAGCAATTTCTCATCACTTACTGGAGGGCAGGGGGTAGCATGTTAAATTAATACTGCGCCCATTCCTCAAGAGTTCTCTTAAAACCCAACTTGCAAGGTATGTCATAACATGTCATAAAAGTTGAGAATTCACTTTGGGCCACTGTTGCCAACTACACTGAGGAGTTTCTCTTATACATATCTTACCTCCTTAACGTAAAAAGTGAAACTAATGATATTTACCTCTATTCATAGTTGTATAATATCATCTACCCTTAATTCAAATGACAAATCTAATGCAGTAACACCGTTGATATGGCAGTACCCCTACAGTCATGTGTTTAATATTTTTTAATGTCTTATTGATGCTTGTTGCCTTTTATGACATTATCATTTCTGAATAAAAACCAAACATCCCTTTCACTAATTCCTCCCCTTGTAACAAAAAAGTTAAGCAAACCCAATGGATAAAATCACAGTATATGTGGCATGATATCATTCATTACTTCCACCTCTCCAGCCAGGAGAGGGAAAGAAATATTTTTTTTTTATTTCACTCTATGCATATAGGAATGATTTTGTTAAGGAAAATATCAGAGTTAGATTTATAATTTTAATACTTTTGGTAGGACACATTTATAATCTCAATAAAAGGACACTAAGCTAGCTTCTAAAAGAAGGAAAAGCTCTGTAATACTTGGAGGAGAAAGGAAATTGGATGCATAGTTGTAGCAATTACGAGCCTTATAGTATCAATTGTTTTAATTAGCACTAAAAACAACTTCTGCTCTGTAGGAGAATGACTAATATAGGTCAGCACAGGGATTATATTAATTGAAAATGAATCTAGTATCTTCTAGATGAGTAGAAAACCCATTTTTCTGCTGAGAATATTCTTTAGCACAGGCGGATGCTAAATGAAAACTTTTTACTACAGAATTCAACTTATAATCAACTGTTTTATGCCTATTAATATGCTCCAGATTCTTTCTTGCTTCAGACAAAATTAATACAGATAATCCTGATTAAAAATGGAAAGCAGATGATGAGGTTGGCAATTATTGAAACTTCTATGTGCAAGTCATGGTGTCATGAAAAGAGCTCTGAATTTGGGATCAGAAGACTCAAGTCTAAATTTTGCCTTTGACTTGAGGCCAATTACATGACCTCTCTGACCACCAATTTCCTCACCTGCAAAATGGGGTAGTAGTTTATAACAAAAGAATAATAGAACATATATTGGACTTAGCATAAATTTTTAACATGTTTAACATATATTGGATTACTTGCCATCTAGAGAAGGAGGTGGGGGAAGGGGGAAAATTTGGAACACAAGGTTTAGCAAGGGTCAATGCTGAAAAAATATCCTTGCAAATGTTTTCAAAATAAAAAAAGCTTTTATTTTAAAAAGAATAATAGAGATATTGTATTTTACATGCTGTCTAAGCCTTAAAATGTTATATAAAAGTCTGGTACTAACTTTTGCCATAACACATTATCTTTACAAAGTGCTTTCACATACATTTTCTTATCTAACCTTCAACACTTCTGGGGGATAGATAGTAAATTATTATATCCATATTATCACCCAAACTCAATATATGACTTCTCTAAATCTATATTCTTCCTTATTTGCGCTTTTCTTTTCTCCTCCAAGTTTGTAGATATTGATTGATGAGGAGCTCTAGCTGATCATATATTATGAAATTAAGACTTCAGAATTCAATAGCTAAACACTGGTCTTGTAGTCACTACTGAAGATGAAGATTAACATTGTGTTATGAGGTTAAGACCAATATTCTCATCCAGCAAGCCTTTACTGTTTCCTTTGGGAATATCAGATACTGAATTCTCTGCTATATGGAAACAAGCAAAACTCCATTATCATCATGGAATTATGTATTAAATGTGTTTGCATTTTTTATCTTTAGTTGGACTATTCTATAATTAAGTACAAAACGAATATACTCAAAATACATGATAAAATGTGAAACAATATTCTGATAGCCCTGTAGTGACAACATATTACATAATAGCTTCCATTTAACTTAGATTCATAGTCTGATTTGAACATTTGGATTTTATTTATTTGAAACAAGAATACATGTTCCCCTTACCTATCACAAAATCCCTATATAATTAATGAGGAAATTAAACTATCCAGGCATTGAGAGGACTGTATGGACTTTGTACTGCAACTCTTTTCATGACACCATGACTTGCACATAGAAGTTTCAACAAATTGCCAACCTCATCATCTGCTTTCCATTTTTAATCAGGATTATCTATATTAATTTGTCTGAAGCAACTCTAAATGCAGTTAGCTCTCAATCTCTGGATCAAATACATCATAGGAAAGCTATTGTAGTAGGAAAAAGATCAATATATTGAAGCTACAGTGTAATAGGTCTTTGCTTGATACTGTGTCTTAACTCTGATAAATATATGTATATGTTTGTATGCAAATGTATATACACAACACTTAGCAATGTACTTAAAATATAAAGTTCAGTATCAATATTGATGGCAGATGATATCAATCCTCCTACTTTAATTTCCAAATGTATTATGAAAATAAGTTGAATAAACATATTTGGTAGAAGAGAATATACTGTACTTACTAGAACTTGTATATAAAAGAACATTCACATACATAAATGTATATAAACATTATAATCCATGGCGTTTGGCTACCCCACCATAAACAAAAATAATATCATAATCTTAGAATAAGCTGTTCTTCTGATTTTGCTTTCTTCATTTTATATTACATCATGTTTCCAAATTTCAAATATTTATTCTTTTTAATGACATTATAGTATAATGCATGCCAATTTCACACATTTAGATTGTTTCCTTTTTATGAAATTACAAGCAGAGCTGAAGTATGTTTATGCATGTGTGTGTGTCTCTCCCAGGTAAGAATCTCTACTTTAATGAATATTGACTACCATTTACCTAATCCCATCATTCTTATGTATCTCTTCATGGCCCCTTACTCATCCCTACCCTAATCTGTAATCATCATGAAATTCCTTAATGTAGAATTTGCATATGTTTTAATGATCAGTGAACTTTAAGTAAATATATGCCATAAGAAATCCATTGGCAACATGGTTTTTAGCGAATGCCCTCAAACTGTAATTTCTGATCATCTTATGCTTATTATAGAATCTATGTACTTTTTAACCAATGAAACGTGTGTGTGTGTGTGTGTGTGTGTGTGTGTGTGTGTGTGTGTGTGTGTGTATAATGTTTTGGTTTTTTTGTTTTGTTTTGCTGAGGCAATTGGGGCTAAGTGACTTGGCCAGGGTCACACAGCTAGAAAGTGTTAAATATCTGAGACCAGATTTGAACTCAGGTCCTCCTGACTTCAGGGCTGGTGTTGTACCACCTAGCTGCCCCCACAATATTTTTACAGACATTTCCCTCCATTTTCTAGTGGCTGGTTAAGTGTCTTTGGAAAGAACTGAAAATGTAATGGGACAATTTATACAAACTATGGTTTTAATCATAAATCCAATAAGCTTTTCTCAATCCTCATCCATCAAGATTACCTACCTCCTCTCAGTTACTTTTTCTTTTCTTGACTTCCTGGCATTACTGTTTCCTTGTTTTCTCTTCTATCTGTCAGACTTGGATGAACCCAAATTTCTAGGTCTTCTTCTTTCTATACACTCTCCTTTTTAGTTGCCTTATACATAGGATACTAGGTAGTATTTTGGATAGAATTCTGGGCCTGGGGTCAGGGAGTGAATAAAACCATAGTTTGGAGAAATTGTCAAAGGTTTATATTTGAGGTAATACTAAAATATTTAGAAAGTAAAATTAATGCCAATAAAGACTATAAAAATAAGACAAAGAATAGATAACAACAAAAATCTAGAAAGCAGCAAATAAAAAAATTAAGAATAAAAATGGACATTATGAAAATCCAAAAAGAAATCAGGAGACTGTAAATAACCCCAAAATAAATTGATAAATAACACCAGTCGTTTCTCAAAATATCTCATAAAACAGGGAGGGAAAATAATTTCTTAAAATAAAATAATAAATAAAGGAGAATTCCCATCATGTAAAGAGGAAATAAAAGAAACTGTTAAAAAGTATTTTGCTCAATTATGTGCCAATACAACTAACTTAAATAAAATGGATCAATATTTTTAAAAATATAGACTACACAGATTAACATAAAAATTGTGTATTTAAATAACAATCACAGAAAAAGAAATTGAACAAGCCATAAATTAACCTCTATTAAAATACCCAGATTAATTTACAAGTGAAATCTAACACTGAAATAATAATTAGCTCCACTATAATATAAAATTTCAGCAAAACTACAGAAAGAGGATATCCTAACAAACTCTCATCCTATGACATAAATATCAATTAAATGTTCAAAACAGAAAGTGATAGACGACAGAAATGAAAGATAAGTATATCATGAAAAGTAATGGGAAAATTGACTAATAGTGGATATGGCCAACATATGGATTTCTTTTGCTTAATTATGCTAAATTGTTATAAGGAAGAGCTTCTAGAACAGAAGAGTTGAGAGAGGGGGTGTTAGTGGTAGTGACTAGACCCAAAGTTAAAGTTCCAAAAAGAAAAAAACAAACAAAATTTAAAGAAACTAAAAAACTACCTGGGCCTGCTAAACAATAGCAAATGCATTCATCTCACTTCTGCTCACAGCTTCTGTCAGTGCAAATGTTAATAGACAACATAGTCACTAGAATTCTTGTCACAGTTCCACTGGGGTTTAGCTAATTCTCTTCAAGTCCACTTCATTAGAAAGAAAAAGTGTAAATATTTTTAAAGTCAAATACTGATTTAACACGTGACAGATTTGAATAAATCATATTCTCTTGATATTACAAAACTTTTAAATGAATTTCTTTATAATCCATTATTGGGAAACTAGAAGATATCTTTAGGAAATTGAATTTACATGTAGTAATACTGTGAAAATGAACAAACAGTGTTCTGTTTCAATCTGACAGAATAAAGACTAATAAACAGGCATGAATTCTTTCAATCATCTATAAATGTAAGCTTGTCCCTAATAAATACATTGATGTCAGCACTTTACAACCCAAGCACTACTCTATGCCACTATTTGTTAACAAACAACCTTTATTAGTGCTTATACCACTAATAGCTGGAATATTGAGTGAACTATAATTTACTTTGCCTAATAAACAAATTCTGTAAAGTATATTTAATGTAGTAAATCCTTGCATCTGAACCATGGCACCTGGAAAAATATTTTATCTATCTACAGTCAATTTCCATATTTATCATCATGCATCAAATCTATTGCCATGGATCAATGGTCCACAACAGTGTGGAAGTGCTAAGTCATTCAGGACAACTGTTAAAGGGTGAAGGTCAGATGTTCCCTGTGTGAAAACGTGAATTCTAAAACATTATTCTAGAAATATGTTTAGGATCATGCATCTAATGACCCTACACTCTTTATAATCTATTAGAAAGGTTAATTAAAAAAAAAAACCTTCAGTTAAGAAAAAAATCAGTGCTTTACTGCCTAATTTACTAAAATTTAAGTGATCACTATTTATTTGTGCTGATAGGGGGGAAAAAAGGTCCTAATTGCAGACACCTTAGTGAGATTTTAGCTGAACTGCTAATGATCTAAGTGTTGCATGTTTACTATTATTCTCAAGTGCTGATACATCAAAGGAGTAATACTTAACTCCTGAGCAATTATTTTCCCTTAAGTTGATCACTTTTCTGCCTCACAGATTTTTGTCCTTCATAGATGTCTTTTTTTTTCTTTTTGTTATGTATAAATGTACATTATACACAGTATAAAGTTAAGGAGGAATAACACACAACTGTTGGTGACAAAAAGGAAATAGGTATGTTTCATTTCCAAGGACCCATGATGAAAAATGCTGTCTACCTAAAGACATAACAGATGAACTCTGTATACAGACTGCAGAATATTGCTTTTTACTTTCTTCATTTTTCTTGGATTTTTGGTATGTTTTCTTCTGCAACATAACTAATATGGTAATGTTTTGCATGATTTTGCCTGTATAATAGATCTCAGACTGGTGGTAAGAGAAGGACAAAAGATAATTTGAAACTCAAAAACTTTAAAAATGAACTCTAAGACTTTTTTTTACATGTAAATGGGAAATATATACTGAAATAAACATAAAAATACATTTTAAAATCTGATAAGAAAAAAAAAAAGAAATCGGTGTATTCGTAGTGAACTATGAAAGTCTGCTCAAAGTATTTACTGGAAAGAAAAAATATATATATGCAGCATTTGATAAAGATATTTTACTAGTTGATTTCTCCACTTTTTTCTTTGAATCAGACCAAAGATATTTGTGTCATAAGTTAATCTTCAGCAAGATCTATGTATAGAGATGAATTTTCACTAACATCCACACATATATTTTAATAAAGATAAATGCATTCAGCTGATAATGTATTAAATACAGAGATTTCAACTGGTTCACTAAGTAACCTGAAAGCATTCTCTAAAGTGTAATACTATTAAGGTATGATAGGTTATTTATAGAGGACAGTTTTTAATTTTATCCATTAGGTTTTTAATGGATTGAAGAGGAAATATTCACAATTCACTTCCCTATCAGAAAATATCTTAATATAGATAATTAATCATATTTTAATAGCATCCCGAGTTACATTATGAATTTAATGCATTTGTCAACACTGGAGGGATTTTCTTTTTATAATGAGGTCTTCCTGATGTTCTTGTTTGCAGATGCCATTGTGTTTAACCCATCAACTTTTAATCTATAACAATCACTCACAAGAATTCAGCCTAATTATCAAGACACAGGAAGAAACAAATGGATGGAGAGGGTATATTATCCAGCCTAAGACATGCAATAGGATTAATAACTCATGGAGTTGGTCCATCCATATTCATCTTAGACTAACACTACAGATGAACAAAAAAACATAATAGAAGAAAGTGATTGAAATGCATTTGAAAACTAGCAGAGTTTTTAATGGCCTCAAGCTTTTCTCTGAAACAGGGTCACATATTTTAATAATAATATTCTCCAAGTAATACAATATAGTTACCCAAAAAAATAGTGTACCTCAATCTCCGAGGAATCAAAAATTATCTCACTCAAGAGACGGTGGAAAGAAGTAGGGTAGATAGAAAAGTGGATTGGACTTGAAAGTCACAAGAAATTGATCTTTGAATCAGGCTTCAAACAGTTACTAGTTGTATCAAGTTAAGCCACTTAACCTCTGACTGCCTTAGTTTCCTCAACTGCGAAAAGGAGATGAAAATAATAGCTCTTATTTCCCAGAGTAGTTGATCACATGAGACAATATTTGTAAAACATTTTTTTACGAATTTTAAAGTATGATATAAATGCTAGCTATTATTAATTTGCTTAGTTTTTCTGATCTCATTTCCTTATTAAAATGTCCTCATTTTTAATGAGGACAAAACCTATAGCACCTATCTCACAAGGCTAAGTCAATGTAAGTGCTGTGCCCCCCTTGAAACACTTTGGAGATGCATCTATCACTACTATATTATAAAGATGTGTAGGTTATAATAAATAATTCAAGAGGAAAATCTACAACTGGAAGAAGAGGTAGATCAGTCACAAAGGGAGAACAAAGGAGAAAATATTAAAATAAAACTCGTGTATTTCACTGGAACCTTTCTAATGTCAAGAGATTTGAGGGAATGCTCTCAAGCATATTGGTTAGAACTGCAGTGGAAGATATAGAAAAACATGAATAGAAGGAGCAGGACAGCATAAGAAAGCATGGATGGGTGGATGATCTGCACAGTTGGAGAGAGCATCTATGTCAGCAATAGCATAAATTCTCTGAAATATCTAAGCATTAAAATAGGTGTTATTTCTCCCAACTTTATTCTTATATTCTCAGGTATTAAAGTGGTTAGATTAACCTTTGAGTTGTAAGACTGACTTATTAAATGCTCTTCACTTTTCTTTATACATGGAAAGAACTTAAGCAAGTCATTACAGTTGGACAACAAGCTGGTTGATATTCAATGAACACCATGATGTCACAACTCCTTTTCTGCTGAAGGTATGAAATGATAGTGCCACACCTTGTTTTTTTATGTGAAAATGTAGGAAAAGTCAGATCACTTCCTATGGCTTAAAAAAAAAAAAAAAAAAAAAAAACAACCCAGAGAGGTTTATAAAATATCCTGTTAAGAAGTGGACAAAAAATCTTGAGCAAACCATAAAACTATTCTAGGTAGAGAAAAACCAACGAACCAATTCAGAATTATTACAAGTAAAAATTAACTTTTACTTAGTTTTCATAATTTGCAGATCATATCCATCTCTCTGTTTGAAGAAGTCAGCTTCCAAAAATATGTAATGTCAAGGCAGAAGAGAAGCCAAATGAAAACCAAGTAGCATTACTTTCTTTTTTTTCCTCTATATTTGAAGCCAAGGGAAAATACAAAGTGTCCCAAAAGTCTTAGTGCAGTTTTATGCTTTAATATCTTAAAACTGCACTAAGACTTTTGGGACACCCTGTTAGACTCAGTCCTGAGCTTGAGAGTTTAGGAATAACTGACACATAACGTCTATAAAGGGCTTTTCTCAAAACAATCTGTAAGGTAGGTAATAAAAATGTTATTGGCCTTATTAAGCAGGTGAAGGAATCAAGACTGAGAGATTAAATCACTTACCCAAGGTCACACAGACCACATGTTGGAGCTTGAACTTTCATTTCAGTCTTCTAGTCAAGTTCATCCATTTCCCCAGTGGGAAAAATCCCTACCCTTCCTCCTAGCAATGCTGTTTTTATATGACACTATATTCCTTCTAGTCATTAGAACTCCTAAGTTTGGTCATCTTTGACTACATTCATGCTTCATCCCACATGGTTTCCAAGTTCTCTGGATTCCATTGAATTCAATTTGAATCAAATATTTATTAAGTGTATAATATGTGCAGGGTTCTATACTAGGAAATGGACAAGTGCCTCTACCCTCAAGGAATTTTATTCTAGAGAAATCTCAAAGATATAGATAAGAAACTACATTGTACATTGTAATACAAAGGATACCTGAGCACTCACGATTGGAATGGGAGAGCAAGGTTTCATGTACAATTTGGAAGCTGAGCTGAGCTTTAAAAGCACTCTAGAAAATCTAGATTGAGGGGGTAAGGAAGGAGTGCATTCCAGACATGACAGATATATTGTATGCAGCGACCAAGTCTTGTTTCTAACTTGCCTTATCCCTCATGTACCACTTCAGCAAACACTATGTAAACTCAGTCCATTATTACCCTCTCTTGCTCGAACCACTGCAATGGTCTCCTATTTGATCTCCCAGTTACCAATATCTTGCCTCTCCAATCGATCCTTTGCAAAACTTTCAAAATAATAGCCATGTAAGAAATGAAATGGAAGAGAAAACATAAAGAATCAGGTGGTCCTGATGTGGTCAGGGATGGGGGGAGGATTTCTTAAGGTAGAGGACACCTAGATATGGATTAAAGGCAAAGGAAGTGTTAGCAGAGAGTGAAAGGTGCTGAAGATGGCAAGAGACGAGGTATTGCCTGATATAGAAGGAAATGGGCTAGAGAACATGGTAAATGTATCAGCCTTTGAAGGCAGGAAATCTATTAAACAGAAGTACAGCTAAGTACAGAAATATAATAGTTGTGATGGAGACCGGAGAAGGTGAAAATTGTAGACATGACTGAAAACCTGTTTTCCTAATCTCAGTTAAGATCAGCAAACTGTAAACCATGATTTTGATGGCGATTCAGGTGATCTTTTAGTGAAAAAGCAAACACTTAGAAATGTTAGATGCGAAGGAACGGAAATCCTGGCATGCCTCTGCAGTGCTTGGAATGGAATCAGAGAGAATGTAGTTGCAGTGGGACAGTTCTAAGGTACAAATGTCTCCATTGTAAATGAACCCTTAAAAATTAAATGCACATGTTTCAAATGGCAAACATTCAATGGAGAATAATGTATGAATCTCTGTGAAGACTGAATTCTCTTGCAATCAGGTAACATGATAATGGCCACATATGCATTTATAATGAGAGTTTAAGATGCCATTCCTTAGCAGAGACTTAGAATGCCAAGTGCAATTCACTTAGAATTATTACAACTTGGTTTACATAAAATGCTGCTAGTTTGGAACTGTATTTCAATAGCTATGTTATAGGATCATGTGATAATGGCACTTTTCATGCATGGAATACTGCTCTAAGCTTAATTGATAAATTTGATATTCATGGATGAATGAAAAGGGGAGCAGAAGAATATCATTCTCATTCCTCTCTTCCTATATGCAGTGAACATCATCTAATAAAGATAATTTATAATTTGAATTTCTTTATGCTATGATACACAATTGTCTCTAGGGCTGCTTAACATGGTCTGAAAATAATTGCCAAGTAGGAAAAATTGCCTCAACTCCATTTTATTTTGGATTCTGTACAGTTAATAGATGGAGGTCTAGCCACTAGTGGGGTGTTTAGATATCCATTAGGTGTTTCAGAACACAGACCAACAAGCCCCTTAGTTATTATGTTTCAAGAAAATAAGTAGCCTGAATTTCATGAGAATATACCTATAATTATCATGTTGTTCCAGCAATCATATTGTCATCAGTACACATTAAAGCAATCACAGAATATGCAGAAGGCAATGTATTCATGCTATAGATTATAGAGTAAGAAAGAAATATGGAGACAAAAGCTACAGTGTTTTTATTTGCTCCAATCCTGCAACAAACACAACACAAAGTATCCCATGGTAGAAGACAATCTAATAAGCTAACAAGTAGCAAATGGGGTATATATACTATGTTTTGAGTTCAACTTTCTCTCTCTCCACTCCACTTCACTTTCTCTCCAACTTAGTCCAGGCCCTCATCACCTTTCAGCTGGATTACTGCAATAGCCTGCTAAATGATCTTACTGCTTCCAATCTCTCTCTTCTCTCTGAGCTATTTTCTACATAGCTACCAAATTGAAATTCCTAAAGTACACATGATCACGGTACTCTACAGGTCAAGAAATTTCAGTGGTTCCCAATTTCCTCTGTCCTTTCAAGTCTTTCTGCATGTGTATCCTTCATGACTGGAACATCTCCTCCTCTTCCCTCTTAAGTTCCTGTGAAGGCTCAGCTTAGGTACTACTTCCATTCCAGACCCCCATTTCCCATCATAAAGTGCTCCCCAAAGTTACTGTTTCTTTACTTTGGACCTATTTTGTATTTATTGATCTGTATCGTTTGATAGGGAAAGAACTAACCTCAGAGCCAGAAAAACAACTGGATTAAGGCTCTGCCTCTGGCTGGGTAACCTAAGGGGCTTATTTCATCTTGCAGAATAAATAAGTTGCAAAGAAGAGGTCAACTTGAATGCATTTATCAGCTTCTTAGTGGAAAATGATTTTTCATTTCTATCTCTGAATCCCTAATATCAAGTATAGTGCCTAGTATCTAGTTGGTGCATAATAAAGGCTTAATGAATGATTCTCACTTTTTAGTGCAGGCTATATCCTCAGTTTTTAAGAACTTAATGGGGAAGGGTTCTTACTTTGAATGATCCTTTATGCTCAGTAAATGAAGCATCACACAAGTGAAATTAAGATGAGTAGATGAGAATCCTGACTTTTTGCCTTTTCAGCTATTTGATTTTCACAAAACATTTCCATTTCTTTATGCATTTTTCATCTACCTCATACATGTACCTTCTACAAAACAAAAGTTAAATTTCATATATTTTTGAGGAATTTTGGAAACACCATTTATTGTGTTTATGCATGCATGAATATATAAATATAGATATCCCAATTCCTCTGAATAAATTCATTCTTGTGTGTGTCTAAATGCACAAATAAAAAGTGAAATGTGAAATAAACAATTTATTTCATACATCTTTGATGACATGATTGCTAGAGAAGACATGAATGATTCAGCAGAGTTGATTGATACTAAGGATGAAAATGGCCAAAGCATTGGTGTTAGAGTTTGGGTTATTCATTAGGTTGTAAGCTACTGAGGACAACATCTTTTGCCTCTTTTTGTAGTCTCAACATTATGCACAGTGCCTGGCACATAGTAAGTGCTTAATAAATATTTATTGACTGACTGATCATGGCTCACAGTTTCTATTTTAAAAACTGTTTATTTCCATTGTAGGTATCTTTCTTCTCAGAAAAATTTCAAATTATTAGAACACATGGCCAAGAAATGGAAAATTTGAAAATAGAATTCTCTAGACAAAATATAATAAAACCAGTGGGAGGTTATTATAATAACTTAAAAGATAAAAAAAAAGCTTTCTCAGCAATTTGAAGTTATGATAAGAAAGGGACTAATATGTCCATAGCTTTTTCCAACCTTTCATCCCACTGCTTGGTATATATCTTAAGGACATCAATACCAATTTTTCATGACTCCATATATACCTATATATTTATATCAACATTTCTTTGTAGCAGAAAAGAATTGGGAACAAAGTCATTGCCCATAAATTGAGAAAGGGCCAGAAACCGTTCCTGCACATGAATATAATGGATATTATTTTACTGTAAAAAAAAAAAGTTAATGAATATAATGATTACAGAGAAGAATTACATGAACTGATTTAAAATGAAATTAACACAGAACCAGAAAACAATACACACAATTACCATAACAATGTAAACACAATGGAACAACAACAATGACAAAACAATCAAAACTCAGTGATGTCAAACTGTAATGAACAAGATTGCATTCAAAGAAGAGTTATCTCTTCTTTGCAGATATTGGGTATTTTTGTAGAAAACTGAATAAATCTGATTCTTTTGATATGTTGGTCACCTTTGCCAAAGTGTTTTTTAACCCTTTTTTTATGTTTTGTACTAATGGGTAACTTCTCAAGAAATACAGAGGAGAAGGATACATTGAAAAATGTAAGTGATATAAAATAAAAGATATTAAACATTTTATTTCTAAAATAATGAAGTAACATTATTCTAGGTTCAGAGAAAACAAAGACAGTGAGACCAGTGGTCTCAACTTCTTTAAAAGTATAAAATTTTTTTTATAAAATTATACTCCTCCAACTTCAGAGAGCTCAGAGTATATTTACAAAATGTATTTCTGATACAAAATTATTTCATCTAAAATGACTAAGAAGCCTCATATATAGTGGGAAAAATGATAAAAATGTTAAGCATTTGAACAAAGAAGAGTAAGTAAAAAGCATAGCAGATTTTTAACAAGGGCTAGAGGAAGGTGCTAAGAGTAAATAAGATAGAATAAGAATGGCTTATTCAATAGTGATGGCTACCATATTTTGTTAATCAGTCAGTAGGCACTGCTTAAAGTTTCCACAGTCAAACTGGGTTTTCCTGCTTACTAAGGTTTTTTTTTTAATCTCCTTTCTCCCCTCCCACCTTTGTTTTTGATCCTTGTTTTTAAGCTAGAAGGCACATGAAAATTGATGGAAAGGGTGGACTCCTTACAGGAAATAAAATTAAGTGCTCCCTAAGTCTCAAAAGTGAGTAGATTTTAAAAATTATTTCTCAACAAATTTATTCTGTTTTGACTGGCAGAAAAGTGATTCTCTCCTTCTTTGACTTTATTGACTTCTTTGATTTCATTTCCCTATTCTACCTTTGGGGGAGAAGAAAAATGATTGCTAAAGGAAATGAGAGACTTGTCCATTCTATTGCTGTGTCTGGAGAGAAAGAGAAAGAGGAGAAGGAGGAGGGAGAGGGAGAGAAGACTGAGAGGAGATGGAGAAGAAAGGAAAGAAAGGAGAAGAGAGACAGAGACAGAGAGGGAGGGGGAGGAAGAGGGAGAGACATTAAGTTTAGGGTAGAGATCAAAGGAAGAGATCAAGGGGTAGAAATCAAGAAGACAGAATAACCAAATCTAAGCTTATCTATCTATCTATCTGTCTGTCTGTCTGTCAGTCTATCTATCTATCTATCATTGTGTATTCCCCCCCCCAGATAGAAATTGAATTAATCTAGAATTGTACTTAATCCATTTACCTTTCTTTACCCTTGCATAGCTAAGGCTTTCTAGTTTCTATCTGTTGACTTTCAGTATAGAAGTAAAGTTTTGACCAGAGGAAAAATGTTTGCTTGATGTTTAGTTTAGTACAAAACAAACTTATTTTTAAACTACTCTGTCAGTTCTTATAACTTTGTACTTTCTACCTGGATGATGTTTAGGGGATATACATATATATATATATATATATATATATATATATATATATACATATATATATATATTTTTTTTCTTTTTCAATAAGTTAACCTTTTTTTAAAACTGAAGAATCAAGGGTAAGTTCAATTGGAAATTTTTAGGAGGCTTCTTTGAAAGTGCCAAGATGCCATGAATAAATGACCTGGTTCCTAAATTGTTTTTTTTTCCCTTGGTGGCTGATAAATTATTATACAGACCTATCTCACAAATAATTGCTCTTACCTATACTGTTTCTCAATAATAGTGCTGATCTCTAAGCTACTTCAGCTTTCCATATCTCCAAACTTTACCAAAAAAATGTTCCTATGCAACAAATTACCCTGTATTTTTAAAAAAATATTGGATCTTTTCCAATTAAATGGTGATGTTAATAGAGTAAGATTACTTAGTAGAGACCTAGACCTGAGTTCAAGTTCTTCCTTTTGCTAGACTGACTGTGACAAGCCTAGCTGTAAGAATCTGGGCTAGTAGCTATTGTTATAGCCCGCGGCAATTCCCTAAGGTTATAAGTTAGAGAGATGGTGTTAAAGAATATTGGTAGTGAAGTTCCTTATCTGGGAGGTCCCCATCACAATGAAATCACAGGTTCAGTCTCTTTCTCCTAGCACACACACACATACACAAGTACGCACACACTTAAAAAAAAAGTATCAGAGTGAACCTGCACATCTGAATAAGAGTTTAGGACTTAGGTTGCTAACTACATTCTTTGAACTGCCATCTTTGCTCCATAGCAATTTAATTGCATCAATAAATCAAATCATTAGATTTTTGAGTTGAGAGCCAAGAGAGGTAAAAGTGATTCACACAACACTACACAGCTCTGAGCTGGTACAAATGGAACTCGGACCAGTCTACAAATGATGACTCAGTGGAACTCTCAAAAGCCAGGAATATAGTCATTCTATCTAAACTCTAGCTTTTTTAAAGGGGAAGTTTTTAGTTCTAAGCCTTCAGAAATTGGGGGGAAAAAATCTCCAAGTTTAATCCAACATATAAAACCAAGTGGGGAAAAAAGTCCTTCCATTTTCAAATTTCAAGTCCTCAGACAATAACTAGAAAAACCAAAGTACAGATTGACGTGAGTATACTTTTCTTCTACTACCAACTTCCAAAAAAGAAAAGAGAAGAGAAGTAAAGGAGAAAGAGGAAAGGGAGAGGAGGAATGAAAGAGTGGAAGATACCAGGCTAGGAATTGCCAAGGATCAGTTTACACCAAACAAGAGCAATAACTGGAACATTTTGTTGTTCCCATGAATAATAAATATGAGTGTAAATGAAGTCAGACCAATTACCAGAAAGAAGCATTAGTCAAACCTATAGTCAAAAATAGGGTAGAGAGGTACTTTACCAATTAGTATGAGAAACTCTAATGGCCTCAGGGTATTGTCTTGTTTTGTTTTGTTCTGTTTTGTTTCCCTGAAATCAGTAGGTTTGTCAGTTTCCCTGAGGGTTCTTAGATCTGGAAGAAACCAGAGTTTTTCCTAAATTCACCAGTTTTAGATGGATAGTGACTGCAGTAATTAAGATGGCATTCTCTCATCTACCCTCAAAGAGAAGTCAAAATTGAGTCTGAGATGCAACAGAGTTCATAGTTAAAAAAATGGAAATGTGCAATTGTCATTTAACCTCAAGTTTCCCATTAGTAAAATAGTGTTTTGATAAAGTGGTACCATAGCAACTTTTTTAAGGCTTGTAAAATAAATCATTGCTTTTTCTTTAAGGGAGTAAAATATTAGTAGAAGACATAAGATGCCTGATTGGATGGAATAAGCACAGTATAATATGTTTAAGGTTTTCTTTTCATAAAATATAAATGAGGTACTCTGAAGACATCACTTATGCCCATCATAGAAGATATGGAAAGAAAGGCATAAAAATACATCCTTTATTGTGAGAACTATCAAAAATGGAGACTGTCCATTACATATCATTTCTAACTTTTTAGATGTGTTAGTTTCCCCCTTCTGTTATTCTTTGCTACAAAAGATCGGGAATTGTAGGTGATATAAAAGCAAAATAAATCAATAAAAAAACTATTTTTAAGACATTAAACCCAGCAAGGGTGAACAACTGGCAAACTTGCTCATCGGACACAGTTTCTCATATCTTCAACATATTGCTATTCCTAACATATCTTTAAGAGAACTTCTTTGTTAAGACTGAAATGAGTTCTGTCAATTTCTCTCCTCCCAAATAATTTCCACTGCCATCTTTCCTCTGTTAGTCACATGATTTAGTTTTCTAGGTCCTGTGTACATGCATAAATAGAAAAGTAGATCACTGAAACCAGCCTCACAACAAAGTCAAGTGTCCATCAACATCAAACAGAATGGAGGTAGGCAGATGTGTGAGTAAGGCAATGTGCTACTTGGTCTGTTTCGATTTTACCTTTCTGACCAATTTTATTCAAGCTTTACTATGTGATTGCTTTGAGGTTTCTGAAAATGTCTTTCAAGATTAAAGTAACGCAGTATATCTCTTTGAGGGGTTAAACAATATACAATAAGGAAAGAACTCTGGGATCCCAAAGCCTTCGATATGTGGTGTAATAAATTATTTCCTCTCTTTGGGTTCTCAATTCTTGACTTATTAAAGGAAATGGTTTGACATTATTCCTAGGGTTTCTTCCATCTCAAAAAATTTCTAAATTAATTTCACTGTAGTAATACTGATAATAGTTTATGAGAGACCTGAACTGTTTTGTTATATTCTGTATTCAATTTGATGTTAGCAGATAATGTGTATTTTTACATTTATTTAGATTCAAGTTCCCATCCCACACCTAAACTTATAGAAATTCAAAAATTTCAATAGATGGATAAATAAGAAAATGAAGATAAGAATTTGGGTCTTAATATTCCATTAATTAGCAAGAGGAATATTAAGATTTATGTTAAAGAGACACTTGAAGATAATTAATTAGAAATTGAAAGATTTCAATGAAGTGAACTACTTTTGTTTCTGATCTGCCGAATATAACATGTCCATCAGTTGGTGATGGTACAAATGAGTTCTAGTGTTTTGATCATAGTATAGGAGGCAAAGTAGAATCCATCTAGCATTAACATTAACAGTTTTAAAAGGTTCCATTTGTTCTATTTTAGCATGACTTAGTTCTGTTGCTGATTTGTAATTGGTACTGATTATTTGAACATCATGCTTCTAGAAAGCACTCTTTTGTGCTTAGGTACTTCTAATACATTATATTACTATCATGATTTCAGTTTTCTTTAAAGAAAATCCTATAATTATAGCAGAATCAAAGTCAAATAGAGGAGAGAAGCTTATATCACAGCCCAAGTGATGGAAAAACTCTAATGTTCATTATCTTAGGAACTGTGCTAAAAAATAAAACTATAAAAAAAAGTAAAACTATGCTCAATTTTAGGCCATGAAAATTATAAATCCTTGGCATATGCCTAATTTTCATTGCTAAGGAGTGCTAACCAATTGCACCCTGAAAGTAAAGGATTTAAAATTTCAGTCTGCAAGAATATAAGCATCAATTATCAGGACTTACTGCTCAGTTCAACTAGATCCTTTTAATGTCCACTTTCCCTGAGTCTAATTCCCTGAGGCTAAGATGAGAACTTTCACAACTGCAATTGAATTTGAAATCAGAGTATGTCTTTCTTTGGAAAGCTCTAAACCTAGAGCCATAGCATTACTCTAGAAATGGAGGATTCATGTTTTAGAATAGGAAAAGGATTCAAATACACTGCCTCTGCATATTAGTGGGTCTATAAACTTGTTTAAATTCTAACATTTTAGTTCTCCCTTCAATGATGACTAATTGAAATAACAATTAGAGAATCACAGGAGATTGGGATTTGTTAGGGACTTCAGAAGACATCTAAATTAAACTATGACACAAAAGGAATCGTCAATATAACACATCTGACAAGAAGTTGTTCGTTGCCCCTATTTAGAGGTTTCCAAAGAGAAGGGACTTGCTTACCCTCCTTCTATTCTCCAAACAGTCCATTTAACTTTTGGACCGTTTTCATTGTTAGGAAGTTTCTTTTTTAAGAAAAAAATTTTAAGAAAAAATTTGTTTTCCTTACATCAAGCGTAAGTTTGCCTCTTTGCATCTTCTACCCCTCGCTTCTACTCATGCCTTCTGAGGCCAAACAGAGTAAATCCAATACCTCTTCTACATGAGAGCCCTCCAAATACTTGAATAAAAGGCTCATGCTCCCCCTAGCTTAAAATTAGTACTACTAGCACTATTATGTGAAATATATGGATGGATGTGTTATATGTGCTATATTTATCCTCTTTAAATTGTTCCTTATTTCCCTCTAAACATCAATGAATATAAATAATAAACCCCTCATCATCCATTTTATGAAGAGAAATTCATAAACTAATAATTTGGCAAAATGATGAGATTCATTTCATCATTTTTTGCTCCAGAGATACTTTTAATGAGTCTAAGGAAGACCTTACATCCTAATCATCCAATTCAACTACAAAAAGTAGTCATTTTATCTATCTGCATAACCAACTGTTCAACATTAAATATAAAGAATAATAATAGCAGGAAAATGATTTGTTTGAAGATAATATTGTAATATTACGATAAAGATGAAAACAAGAGAAAAAAAAGAAGAGATGCTGCTGTCAAAAATAATAATAACAACAATAATAATAGTAAAAGTCTGGATTTGGTGGAAATACTGGATCATTCAGACTTATGTCATTATCCTTAATATTTTTTTCTTTAATAAATTTAAAAATCAGATAACAAATTCCCATGCTACAATTGCAAACGCCCAAACATCCTTAAGAATTCAATTGATAAACTAATTAGAACCTGAGTATCATTATAGACCAAATGGTTGTCTACAACTATTTCAATATAACATTGAGACATAAAAGTTAAAAATAACATTTTAAATAGATGTCATCATACTGAATACTTAATCTCCAAACCACATGGAATTTAAAAAATATAGAAAGAAGAATAAATTAAAAGTACATGGAACAGTAGGAGGTATACATCATTCCAGGCATCCTGTTTGCTACTGGGATTGTTCCAAAGATCATTTCAGAGAAGCTACAGAAAGTGAGTTTAAATCACAATACTAGCATTCAATCACACAAAAGCAATTATATTTTGTCCACCCGGACAATATTAATACGATAGAATAACAAATGGTAGGAGAGTGACTTGTCATCAGACTCTCTAAACTATCAAATAGTTGAGAAAAGTACAATAATAAAATATATGGAAAGATACAATTGGGTAGTTAAAGCTCAATGTCCTTTCCTAAACTCTAGACATGAGAAGTTTATTATCCTCGAGTCCCTGTACTACAAAGTATAGAATGTCCTTTAGAATTCAGTAGGTGAATTGTCCTAGAGCCAGAACATTGTTATGAACAGAATTGTTGTCTACAACCATCCAAATATCATATTAATGCATAAAAATTTAAGATCAAATTTTTAAAACTAGAAATCACCATATCAAACATTCATAATCTCCAAACTACATAGAATGAATACTTTTCAAGAGCTAAAGATCAAGGTGAAGAAATTAATATCATGTGGAAAAAAGCTATTTATCATCTGTCATTCTGTCTGCTAGTGGAGTTGTCAAAAAGATGTATTCAATGTGGCTATAAAAGATAAGTTTGCAAACCAATACACTTATTCAGATGCAAAAAAAAGTGAATTTACCCACTTGCAAAATAGTCCACAGATCAGGGAATAAGAAAAATAAGAGCAAGACATCAACTTGTCTTCTGACCATTTCCATCTGAACCCTTTTAAAAAATGAAAATGAGATGAGTGATGCAAATGATAATAATATAAAGAATACTACATTTGAATAATCCTTTAAGGTTAGAGCTTGGTTGTCTCATTTGAACCTTAAGATAACTCTTGTGGTAGGAAATCTGTGGCACTCCTTTTCTTCAGGATACTTCTTTTAGATGGTAGCTATAGTTGTTAAAAATAGGTTCCCCTTTTAGATTTTGGTTAATAAAAAGGAGAGATGAATAGTGATTGAATACCTTAATTGTTCTGAGCTCACTCTTTTTTAACTCAAAGTATTTTATGAATAAATCTGTATTTTTAAGCCCTAAATAAAGCACTTCTCTGTAAGAGCCCAGTTCCCAGTCTGTCCACCAGCAAATGGGCTGATCTCTGCATATGGGCATGTATATACACACGTATATATGTATGCGTCTATATACGGGCCCATACGCAGAAACAAGCATTTTGCAAATGGGCCTGCCAATTTGTCAATTGGCAGATGGGACCTGACCAATGAAGAGAAATTCTTAGTTTGGTGCTTAAAATGGAATATAATTCATTGCAAAACAATTTTTTGAGTTTAAAATTAGTGAGCTTTAAGTCGTCCATCTTTTGGACACCTGAATTAAGTTAAAAACAATTTTAAAACCTTTCCCAGAATGAAAAATGTAAGATTATTTCTTTATTAGCAATGGTTTTAAACTTATTGTTTTTCACTTCATTAAAAACACTGTTTAAATTGATGTAGTTCTTTGAGAAGTCCTAAAATCAAGCATTGCGATCAAGATCACCCAGATCCTGCTTAATTGTTGGAGGTCTTTTCTTCCTCTAGTGAATTTTCTGAGTAAATGTTGCCTCTCCACTCAATCCCACCTTCTGGCATTACAAAGAGATCAGTTCCTCCTGCCTGTGGACTTTCACACAACACCTACATATAGGTAGAGAGATGGGGAGCTGGAGAGGGAAGACCAGTCCAGTGATTTCAATACAGGGAACTGCTGGAGGGAGAAACTTTACAAGAGTTGCCTGGAACACTGACAAATTTAATGACTTATCCATTCTCGTAAACCAGTATGACGAAGTCAGTATCAAAGGCAGAATTGTAACCCAACTGAGTGGTGTAGCGGCCAGAATGCTGAATTCAGGAAGACACTGGGCCTGGGCAAGACACAACCTTTTTCTGCTTCAGTTTTGTCACCTTTAAAATGGAGGTAATAATAACCTCAAATAAGATGATATTGATAAATAATACAGAGCAGGATACAAAGTAAGAGTTTCATAAATTGTTGTTCACTCATTTTTCAACTGCGGCCACCTCTTCTCGATCTCATTTGGGGTTTTTATGGCAAAGATACTGGAGTGGTTTGCTATTTCCTTATCCAGTTCATTTTCCAGATGAGAAAACGGAGGCAGAGTGAAGTAACTTGCCCAGGGACACACAGCTAGGAAATGTCTGAGGCCAGATTTGAACTCAGGAAGATAAGTTTCCTGATTCCAAGGGTTGGAGTTCTATCCACTGCCCCATATTAGTAAAATATTTATTAAGATCTGTTCTCTATCCACTATATATATATATATATATATATATATATATATATATATATATATATATATATATATGCGTATATATGTATATATATGCGTATATATGTATATATATATGCGTATATATGTATATATATATGCGTATATATGTATATATATATGCGTATATATGTATATGTATATACACATGGCCATTTGCATTTCTGATGAAAACTTCCTTTCCTTCTAATCTTTGCTCTTCAAGTTTTAATTCCAAGGGGACAATGCTAAATGAGTAATTTGCTCAAGTCAGTGAACACACCCAGTCAAAACTATCATTTGCTTCCAGGACAAATTACAACCTTAGCATAGGGGCTCTCTACAATCTGACTCCCACCTGCCTTTCCAGACTAATTTCATAAAACTCCCTTCACACACTCCGAGCCAAACCAACTAGCTGAGTCCCAGAGTCAACAGGTTATATGTATCTTCTTTGTCCCCAGGCCTGGATCAACTTCATCTCAGCTTGGCTGCCATCTCTTGAAGCCTTTCTTAGGGCTTTTCTACTGGCCTTTTCTTTTCCTCCTTAAGTTACTTCATATTTTCTTAACAAGGTACATATTAGGTGCTTAATAAAAATGTTGAACTAAATTTGACTGAATCGAAGAGTTGTCTAACTATAAAAATGTTATTTTCTGACAGTTGAATGATTAATTGATTCAATAGATGATTTTCAAATGCCTTCTAGGAACAGAGTTCTATGGTAAGCCCTGAGGGAATTGTAAAAATAAATATGGAAACAGTGTTCATCTCAGCTATTAAGAAACACACAATCTAGAACCCACCAAGTTGTATAATGGACAGAATTCTGGGCCTGGGATCAGGAGGCTTATTTATCCCAATGTGTCCTCAGACTAGCTGTGTGACTGGATAAATCACTTAACCTCTTCCTGTCTCAATTCCCTCAACCATAAAATGAAGAGAACAATACCTCCCAGGATTGTAGTGAGAATCAAATGAGATAATGTCTGTAAAGTTCTTAGCATGGTACCTGGCACATAGTAGGCGCTTAATAAATGCTCGTTTTTCTCCTTCTTAGTGGAAACATAGATATAAAAAGAGATAAGTAAAATCAAAGGCAACATGGAACATGATGTGAGCAAGAAACCACAAGCAAGGATGCAGAAATATAGTAGCTATGCATTCCTTATTTAGGTTTGCCATAAACATCTTCTATTTTACTGATCAAAATTAATTGCAAAAATTCTAAGCAGCTCATTTAATCAAATGCAGCCTAATCTCTGATCACTTGAACATCTAATCAGTTTCCCACTTGTGCCCACTTGAGAATTATTGATTCCGATTACAACAAATACAGGTCCAGGTGATGCATATTATAATTACTGCAGCTAATGTGATTACTGCATGTAAATTGATTACTATAATTAGGATGTGGTTATTTGTATGAAACAGAGAGAAGTAAATTGCCTGATAGGTTTTGAGAGAACAGAAAGACCAGCAACAATTAAAAAAAAAGAAAAGAAAACAAACCTTTAATTAATTTCATGTGTGTGTGTGTGTGTGTGTGTGTGTGTGTGTGTGTGTGTGTGTGAGAGAGAGAGAGAGAGAGAGAGAGAGAGAGAGAGAGAGAGAGAGAGAGAGACAGAGACAGAGACAGAGAGAGACAGAGAGAGACAGAGAGAGACAGAGAGAGACAAGAGAGGCAGAAACAGAGAGACAAACATAAAGACAGAGACAGAGAGAGACAGAGAGACAGAGAGGCAGAGAGAGTTAATTATGTTACATAAGCAATGTCCAGGAACAGATAATCTTAGTCTTCAGTTGCTTATGTAAATGTGATAACAAGGCAATGGACTTTTCTCTTCCATATTTTTATCCAGCATTGTCAGCCTCAGCAACACCCATATCTTTACAGTGTTACAAATGTGTACAAACCTCTAGCTGTCTAAATAATGATAAACATTTTCAGAAGGGATAAAAGAGTGCAAATTGAAAAGGATCCAAATTAGTTATAGGATATCTTTCTGTTTCCACCTTCTTTTTTTAAATATTTGTTTTTGTAGACCCTGTCCATTTAGCAGCAAGCTGGGAAGTCTCTTCACATATCCTTACTTAGACACAAGTTAGGAAACAATTACCTCTTACAAAAACATCCTCAGTATCAAAACTTTTGTCCTTAAAAACTACTTTGCCCATAGATCTACATGACACAGCTGGATTATATTTTTAACTTTTTCAGATCCTGGATCCTTAAGTTCATATTCTCTATCAAAAACAAAGAGTAACACCAAAATTTAAGTCAAATGGCAAACTTCATTTTTAAGAGAAAAAAAAATTCTTGCCTCACTAGATTTCATTAAGCTTTAACCATGGGGACAGTGTATATGACCACATAGGACATGGGTCCCTGAGAATATACTTACTAAAGAACACAAGAGATTCGAGTGATTTCTTATTATTGATTCAATGGGTTCAAAAAGACATGTGATAGCCTTTTCATTTTTCAAATTCCTGCAAATTTTACAGGATACATATAATGTATTCTGAAGTCGCTACAGTCTCCCAAATGTAATTTCTAAATTCACTCATCCTGATGTTTTCATCATTGTTTAATTAAAAATCATATTTCGAATAAGAGATGCTTGCTCACCAAAATGAATGTCATTCTCCATTGGTCCTTTAACTAGTCTAGTTCCCCAAGAATATGCCTATCTCTGTGCCTAGTGCTGCATCTATGCATTTGCCAACTCTGATCTCTAACCCACTGCAACACTAAGAAAATCTGTGCCAGAAGTCTCACAAAGGTTTACATTAACCATTGACCCAACAAAGTCACATAAATGACATTAAGTGGCAATGGATTTAAGTTTGTGGCTATTGTCAAAAGTCGTTCTTTAGCTAGCCAGATGCCTGATTGGCTAAAGATATTTCTAAAGTATTGAATTTCTTTCCTAACCCTACAAAACAACAATTAAAAACTCAAGCCAACAACCTTCTCTTCCAGCTTATTGTAAAGTTGAATTGGATTACATGGCAAATGAGCATATAAAACTTAATAAAAAAGGTGACCAAAATTTGCTCCTCCTCTCCAAAAAGTATGATTCATTTCTTTCATAGGAATATGGTCTCAATGTGAAACCTATCAAGCTTATGGAATTTCTCCGGTGTGTTCCATTCATAACTCCCATAATTTGAAACAGACACATTAAATAAAATAAGCAACAGAGCCTATTTTAGGTTGTATTTCCTGAAATGTTTTCATTGCCTAGAGAGATTGTAGGTGTGACATGATCTAAAATGATGCTCTGAAGACAAGAGTGTGAACTGTCAGGATTCCTCATTGATTTAGTCTGTGGCATATCATTTCCTCTCTACCTCATTCCTAACTTCCACTTTCAATGAGGTGCTGAGATTAACCTTGTTGAAATAAACGTATTCGAGCTAATAACAGAAAGAAATGATTCCTCAGAAATTGAGCCAGATAAGGAGGTGGGAAAAGAGGCATCTGTTGCCTCATTGTGGGTGGAAATATCCCTGTAGGAGGATGGGTAGATGGAGACCATTGGTGCTATTTAATTCCCCTTTAGTGGAAGAATTATGCTTTACTTTCAGAATTTTCAGTCTACTTTTTATGTCAGGTAACTTTTGAAAAAATTAATTTCCTATGACAGCAAATTTAACTAGTAGGTATTCTAAAAGTTTTTCTACTTTCTTTAAGCATTTATGTTAGTGGGCTCATTTCCCAGCTAGTTCTTGGCCTAATTCTTAAGATTTCAAATAAAGTAATATCCTTTAGCAGTTTCTTTGAAATTATAGTTCTATGTTGGGGGGGGGAGGAGAAAGGGTGAATTTACAGAGAAGCTCAAATAAGAACAATGACATAATTCCTATAGAAATCCCAGAGTTTCTATTTAAATTTTACCATACTCTCTGAAGAAAAAAGATTGTCTTAAAAAAGATACAAGTGGAATTAGTCCATCATTGAAAAATGTAAAACCTAGTAGAAACTTTTAAAAATAAAAATCTCATGATTGTTTGAGTGCAATGAACAAAGAAATATCGAAACCTTTCACAAATACACAACACCTGTTGTATGTATCTAAAGTGTATATGGACAAAGTTCCAGTCAGAGTCCAAATTGCATCGGGCACAAATTAGATTTTTTTTATAAGAGACAAGTCACTTAAACTCTCACTCTGCCAGGATCTGAATCTGTAAATTAGAAATGCGCTGCTGATCTGTTTTGGTGGATGGAATTCTCATGCTAGGAGTTTCCTACACTACTAAAAATCATAGGTTTGTGTGAAGTATACACACACATACACAATAGGGAAGACAATAACTAGGACAACTAAACTATAGGAATTGTCCCCAGTTTTCACGTTAAATCCCATTCATGTACTAGTCTTAGACGACTTATGGATAATATTTTGTATGTTTAAATTAGGCTAATGAGTAAGTTTTTGCCATAATTTTATGTTAGTTGCAGTATATTACACTTAAAATTTTACAGTTTATACACATGCGTTCTCCTTTATCATTTTCCTAAAAAGATTTGTTATTTTATTTTTTTCCAGAAGAGAAGTATAGAAATAAAACCAAAAGTCAGTGGTTGGTCCAGAAATTGAGTGCAGAATTTCAGAGACCAAGCCTTTTACTATAGTCATTTTATGGTCTTTCTTGTCATGGCAGCAAGTGGAGGGAGATCTGGACAGGACCAGGCTTTTGTTGTTGCTCATCAGGGTTATTAGGTCCATTGCAGAACATCATAGGGATTTATAGCTATTTTCTCTAAGTCACTATTTTATGATCTCTTTATTGTCTGTAGGGAGTGGTCAGATCTCCTGCCGGAAGTTTTTTTGTATTTAGGGAAAAGGAAGAAATGCTACTTGGCTCCATGTTGGAGCTTGGTGAAACAGATTTGTCCTTTTTGTTTCTTCTAGTCCATATGGTGATTCAAGCATGAGCAATAAGAACTTGTCAGGCATGTCAAAAGAAAGTCAGTTGATGTCCTGAGCATGAGTCCTAGCTCTCTTACTTATTTTATGTGTGGGCACATCATTTAAACCTTCTGAGCTCTGTTTTTCACAACTACAAAATAAAGATATTAATCCTGGCACCTCCAGACTTACATCTTTGTTGCAAATATCAAATCATATATGTGTGTGTGTATGTGTGTGTGCGTATACATATGCATTTATGTGTATATGTATATACATATATAGGTATATAAAGTGAAAATGCTTTTTTTTAACTGTAAAGTGCTCTATAAATGTGGGCTGTTGTTATTCTTCCTTTCTATGATTATAGAAAATAAAGAGAAGCACATTTCTTATTCATTTGCTGACATAAAGCATTTTTCACTAAAGAAATACAAAACAGTCTTTAAAATCCCCAAGTCTTTTGGTTTCTTTTTTTTTTTTTTTTTACATTCTGCATGTTCAAAATCTTTTTTGCTAAAGTAGCTAAAATAATATAGCCATCGGGTTGTAAGGAACTTGAAAGACCACCTATCTAATGTGACTTTCTGTATTCAGTGAGGACTAGAATTAATTCACCCTTGAAAGATGGAAATCTGTTTCTCTACTGCAGCTGTAGCCCATTCCTCAAATCCTGTCCTCAAAGTGACTCATTTAAGAAGCATTATTCAGTCTCTACCACAGAGAACAATATCCTAGACTCTTTGAAGATGGAAAAGAGACCAAAAAAAAATAATAAAAAGAGATGAGCTTACGTTAATCTACCTGGGAAGTGACAACATACTATGAATTCTATAATGCCCACACCTGCGCGGCATGAGAATAATCAAAAACCAATGCACACAAATTCTAAAAGAGAGACCTCATTTAGGAAATGAACAATATAAAAGGAAATATGATGATCATACAGCAAGAATGAGAAATAAGAAAGAGGGAGCAGAAGGACTTCACTGGGCTGCACAAAACATTAAAGAACTTGAAGTACTCTAGTGTGTAAAGTAGATATGGGTTAGAGGAGACTCTAGACAAAAATAACATGGGATCTGGATTTTTTTGGAGGGGACTATAGATGGAACTGCCTGACTGTGCCACCTAACTGCCTCAGTGAATACAGTGATGGCCTGGAGTCAGGAAGGCTCATTTTCCCAAGTTCAAATCTGACCTGAGACACTTACTAGTTGCATGACCCTGGGCAAATCACTCCATGCAGTTTTTCTCAGTTTCCTCATCATTATTCCAGAGCTAGGTATGCCATCCTTAGCAAGATTCTGTTTGCATTTTGACTTCTGATAAATATGACACCTATAGTGTCTGCCTTGAGTGCAAGAAAAAACTAAATTGAAAATAAAGAAGTAAAACAAACAAACAAAAAAAAAACCATTATCGTACATAAAGACTCATGAGTGGGTTAACCCAAGTTTACCTAGCAGCCGGGATATGTAGAAAACAGTTCATTCTTTCCTTCCTCTTTCAAAGCAATGATCAGACTTTCCCTTCTGCCTTTACCAATTTCCTTGAGTCATCACTCCCTACACCCTATTCTCTTTGTTCTTCAGCATCCTCCTCAACTTGCTTAAAATTTCAATATTTCAGGGACTCTGTCTATGTTGGCATTGAGTTGTCTCACAGTCATGTTTGACTCTGTGACCCCATTTAGGGTTTTCTTGGCAAAGATCCTAGAGTGGTGTGTCATTTCCTTCTCCAACTCATTTTACAGATAAGGAAATTGAGGTACCAAATCAGTGTGTTCTGCTGATTTTCCAATTTGTGCTACTGAGCAGCACATTGAAACAATTATATTGGTTTCATCAAGGCAGCTTTTCCATTCAATATTTATCTTTTGGTTATAATTCCTCAGGTGTAATGCCTCTGAGCATTTCCAATATTTTCTTTAATGTAATCTTGAATAAATTGTTCAACACCATTACAATAATCTTAAAAAGAAATAACATTTTACTAAGGAGTAAGCTAATCTGCATAGATTTGTACGATAGAAATAAAATTATTTTTGCAGAGAAATGGAAAGAGGATAAGAACTAGCAGTCCTTGTCACTTGTTTTCTCACAAGTATCAAGTTCCCTTTTTGAAGGAAGGAGCAACATTTTCCCCAAACTGTTTCAAATGAACAAACGTGAACTTAAATCCAATACAGCTAAAATGTTCATAAATCATATCTGCCCAAATAGCAAATTAGATGTTTTCAAATCTGCATCATATTTCTCGCCTGACTTAGGCTTCTGTCTATACTGACACCCTAGTCACATTTGTCATAAGGGTACAAACAATGCTCATCAGTCATTGTACATGGGCATCCTAAGGGTTGCTGGATCGACATTCAAATAGTCTCCCAAGAGCACGTTCAGATATATGTCCAATGCAGTTGCTTTTATTTATCACATTCATATATGGCCTTTTGAAAAGTCCATAGTGTATCACAAATACACCATATGAAATGATGAACTAGATAATTGCCAAACTTGAAATTATTCAAAGGTATCTTCAAAGGTCTGTTTTCCCCAGAAGAAATCCTCTGAGAAAAGATAGCTCTAATTATTAGAACTACACCATGGGGATATTATGCAGTATATAGCAGGGAGGAGACTAGCAAATATGTGAGGCTAGCATGGATTTCAGCCTGGGCTAGTTAAGAGTAAACGATGGAGTAGACAGAACATGAATAAGAGAGGAAGTAATGCATTCTCCAACTTCACTCTAGCCTCAAGTCACTTCAGCATCTTGCATAGCCAGACCTCTGCTCTAGCTTCAGTTCTGACACTGTGCCAAAATGGATTATGCTTGGATTAAACACCTGGTTGGGAGCAGGGAAGGGATAGAGAGCAATATTCTATAACAGAAAATTATTTTATAAGTAAAAGAGTCATTTAATGGCCATTGAACCAATCCTCTGCCATTATTCCTCTTCTTCCTACAACCCTGGTTGAAAGTCTTAGTATTGACAATCTTGTATGGCAGAAAAGGTTGCAGATGTGGTATCTATTTAGCCTTGGAATGAGAAAATAATAAGAGGAAGTAAGGAGACAGGATTCTCAAGGATGAATACGTTCTGGACAAAAATGGAATTCTAATGGATGGAGATGCTATGTCTTACTGCACAGTGGTGATTATCTGCAAACCCAACTGTGAATTAATATGCCTTTTCCCCTCTTAACCCAACCTGATCACGAATTATTCCTGAGACATTATTGAGAAACATAACTTTGAAAAACTACTTCATGTGATCTTATCACAATAAGATTCTATGGAGTTGAGTGTATATTTTATGTTTTCTGGTGACAATAATTATTTTTTAAAAGGCTTCATAGAAATTTTCTGCTTTATGCCTAACAGTAGGTTAGTACAATGCCTTATTGACATTTGGTGGTCAATAAAATCCTGTTTTCTTAATGAATCATAATGTAGAATCTCATAACTGGGAGTCAAAAGAGTTGAAATCTAGTTCCAGCATTATTATCAAAGAGTTATTTGACCAGTGATGTAAGTTATCTTGCCTATAAAATGAAGAAGTCAGACTGGATGTCTGTAGTCCTTTCCAACACAATCTGGGATCCTAAGTCCCTCTCTACCTACAATGCTTATAACTTCACTGATAATAAGCAGAACATATCAAATGGAATGGATCTAAGACATGGGTGGACATGAGGAAGGAGTGAACAACATGATAAATTACTATTACCTGGAAATTCTTTAATTTTGGGATCTCAGGTCTTAGAATTCAAAGTATAAACTAAAACCATGGATCTAATACATATAGAATCACTAGAAATCATTGAGAGGATCATAAATATAAGCCTGGGAAGGACCTCTGAAAGCATTTGAACCAATCCCCTCGTTTTAAAGAGGGGAAAACTGGGTCTGAGATAGGTGGGGTATCTTGCCCAAGGTTACGGAGAAAGTAGAGCTGGCCCTCTGACTCCAAATTCAGTGTTTTCTCCACTGTAACATCTTCTCTCAAAATACTCTCTTGTTCAGGTCCCTCCTACATGTTGGGAATATACTATGCCTCCCTAAAACAAACAGTTGCTAGTATTATTCAAATCATAGTGATACTAATAATAACTAATACTTATAGAATGTTTTAAGGGAAGTTAGGTGGCCTACTGGATAGAATGCTAGGCCAGGAGTCAAGAAGACCAGTGTTCAAATCTTGCATCACACACTCCCTAGCTGTGTGACTCTGGGCAAGCCAGTTCACTCTGTTTGCCTCAGCTTCCTCTTCTGTAAAAAGAGCTGGAGAAGAAAATAGTAAATAACTCCAGAACCTCTTTGCCCAACCCCCTCCAAAACAAATGGGTTCACAAAGAGTTATATATGACTAACTATAAAATATAAATCTTTTAAAGCTTGGGAATGATTACATGTAACCTTCATGATAATCTTGTGAGGTCATCACTATTAATTACTGTTCTCATTTTACTGATGAGGAAACTGAGGCAAACAGGGTGAAGTGGCTTGCCTGGAGTCCCACAGCTAGTACATTTTTGAAGCTAGATTTGAACTCAAGAATATGAGTCTTTCTGACTTCATACCTGGCATTCTATCCACTGAAATGCTATCTAGTTGCCCTAAGCTACCCTGTAGAATAACCTAATCTGTCCAGTTTTATTTCCATAGCCAAAGGATTGATGTAATTTACACCACAATTCATAGGAAATAACCTTTCTGTATTTGTTCCATAAACTGATGAACATATATGCATCCACAAGAACTATTGAGTGCCGTGGTTTGTGATACTATAATAGTAATTGATAATTTGATGAAATACCTTGAGCATTTGTTAATTTTTAAAATAGTTCTCATGCATGAAAAGTCATGTTATAGGAAAAAACCATTCTTTGAAGGTGATAGAGACAGATTCAAGGGGGAACTATTGCAAAAAAAAAATGCCTTCCAAGCTAGTTTATTGAGTAGACTCTTTAAAAGAACCAAAAGTATATATGAAATTAAGTCAACACATTATAACGACCAACAGAGTAATGTGGGGACAGTATGACAAGAGAAACCTACAATTAAATTTTCTTCTAGTTTCCCTTGAGATTCTAAGGCTTAAAACTGAACAAATCAGCTTCTCAAAGAGGGATCAAGGATTTGTCTGACAGCTTCTATTCACTGTCAGATTTCTGCCAACTGGTTTTCAGAAAAGGCAAAAAAGTCACTTAAAAGGGTAATGCATCAAGTATAGAAGACAAATTATTTACTCAAGGTGAGGTTACTTTGTTTTCAAGAAGCAGCAGCTTTGTTATCATCAGAGGTGAAGCTCTCATGATCATACAGACTTATAGTCCAGACTGAGGCACCTTAACTTGGGGGTACAATTTATCTTGTACACTGGATTCATTATTCCTGGAAGTGAAAAATCTTCTTGGTCTGAGCTCTCCATTTTATACTCTCTACCTCTGGTAAGTCCTCAACTGAAAGATGAGATTCTTTCTATGCCTCCTGCTACCCTCTACCTCTATCTTTTAATCACAAAACCCCTTAATAACAATAGAAGGCAATAATTTTCCCCAGCTTTTTCTAAAAGCCAAGAAAAACTGAATGATTGTGTGTGTGTGTGTGTTTATTCAAGAAGATAAAGTTGTGGGTCTCTCTTTTTTCATTCAGAACCTCGGAGTATTTTAAGAGCATTCTTCCCTTCTTTGAAAGGAAAGGAATAAAGGGGGAAATCCCTAAATTCAAAGTTCAACAACAAATGAATAGAATAATCTCTACTTTTCCTTTTCATTTCACTTTCTTGTCTTATTCAATAACACAATCACTAACAAGTAGCTAGGGATCCTTCCCCTTTATTTGAAGACTTCCAGATTAATAGAAAAGCGATATAACTGGTAGGAAAAGACTATTCAGTTATACTCTTTAGTCATCTCTTCTTCATGGTGTCTTTTGATCATGTTAATGGGGTTTTCTCTTGAAACAAGTTCCTGGACTCAACAGTTTTGTACAAGCAAAAAACCCTAATTTGGTGGCTACAGCACAGGTCATAAAGTTTTACCAATACATGCTCCTTCTAATTTTTCCTACCTGGACACAGTGAAATCTCAGCAGGTTGATTTGACTTGTAGTAAAAGCAGTAAGGGCAATTCTAAAACAATTCCAAAAACTCTTAAAACACTATGTAAATGCCAGAAATGATTCTTTTTCTTCAGACTAACAATCCCCCATTATCCAAAGCAAATGCTTACTGAGTCAAGTCTTTATTTGGTTCCTCATTTAGAAGTCCAGGAGTACAGAGCTGAAGCCGTTATGACATAAGAAAGCATATGTAAATGTCACCCTTTGGCAGACAAAGAACTCTTCACCAGATTAAAATAAATGCTTATAAAATTAATCTGCTCTTCTCTAAATTGTGAACAAACTTAATTAATTAAAAAATCCCTGGTGTTCCTATGAGTTATAATGTGAGATGTAGAATGTTACACAATCATTCCCTATAGTAAAAAGATATGTCTCTTAAATACTTCAAAAATATTTGTTTTTCAAATTGTATAAACATTATGGAGAAAAAGAGGGAGGAGGAGAGCCTTCTTATTTTTATTTCCTTAAGGAACTAAAGACCCTTAACTCAGACTACGTTTTCCTATCTTCTGACTTCGAGATTTTAATGACCCATGGTTTCCTAGGTGTGAACCCTCCCTTCACTAGTGTAAACTGGAATTCTCTTTTAGCAGCTAGTAAGCCTTATGTATCTGAGGCTGGATTTGAACTCAGGTCCTCTTGAGTCCAGGGTGGGTGTTCTGTCCATCATCCCATCTAGTTGCCCTTTCAATCATGACTATTAAAAGAAAAAGTCGGAGAAACATCCCATTGGGGAGAAAATGGGTACTTTACTAGTCTTCAGAATGGAAAATGAGCAGTTTTAGGAATAGTACCTCCATATCTTTTGGTGATTCCGATGGTGTGTTGTTAAGAAAGTTGTGGTGCCTCTTTTTGTCATGGCTTGTCTACCATAAATTAAATTTAATTTACTTCACATAGGCAGGCAGTGCTTAAAGGGACTATACATGACTCCTGCTGTCAAGGAGCAATAATGGGCATTTGAAATGGTGGGTGTTTAGGCTTTCACCAATGCTAGCATGCATATTAAAGGTAATATTATCTAGAAGTGAATCTCACAAGTTGTCCCCCAGAACCTAAGCCAGCCACTCACCCAATCAAGAAAAGTCTTCTGCCATTCTCTGCAGGCACTGTAATCTTGGCTCTAATTCTTTATACTCTTCTTCCCACCCAATGCCCACAATTTTCTGTTCAGTGCCAGCCCTTATGACAGCTTTGATGGCTGCAATTGCACATCTTCATATATAAAATTCTACTAAAAATTCTACCCAAATTCTAGAGAAATAATTTGAGATGTTATAAGCTATATTCTCCATTTTACAAAATAAATGAGTCACATTTTCTGTTCCTTGTTATTTCATTTCTAATTCCTTAAACATTCAGCTTCTAAAAGCAAAATTCAGTCTCTGTGTGCATGTATCTCTGTCTCTTTATGTCTCTTGTCTTTCTGTCTCTGTCTCTCTCTGGCCAAGTTCACAAGACAAGTCTATTCCAGGTTCAGTATCTGTCATTGTTATGCAAAGGTGACTATAGGAACTAGAGAAAATCCGTGTTAATTATTCAGTGACACAAACTCCAGCAATGTTCGGCACCATTTATATTATATGGAAAAGGTTTGTTGGGATTCAGTTCATATCAAGTTCTCCTGTCTTTAACTGCTATCTCCTGCTCTCATAGCTTCAAGGGGGCCTCTCAACATGTTGCTTGGTCATAGAGGTCCAGAAAGAGGAATTTAGATGTTCTGATGCAAGATAACCTAATCTAAGAAAAGGCATATCCTTCTGATGGAGAAAAGCCTACCACAGGAAATAGAACAGATGTTTCTTAATCCAGGACACCTTCCAATGGGAAGTAGAATTATCAATCATTATGTATCCAGAAAGTGCCTTCTTTGTACCAGATATGGTGCTGTTGTTAATGATACAAAGACCAAAGTGAAACAAGCCCGTCCTTCAAAGAAGCTTATAATCTATTAAAGGGAGATCTCATGGGTACGTATATCCATGAGAAGGGATCAGGAAAATCCTCCTGAAGGAGTTGGGTATTGAATTGAGCTTTGAAGAAAAAATGGGATTGTAAGACGTGGTGGTGAGGAGGGAGACTGTATTCTAACATGAAGGACTAATGAATCATAAGGCTGGAAAGCTACGAAAGAATCATGTTGAGGAGGCTTTCATGGGCAAAGAGAGGAGCTTGGGTTTCATCCTAGAGACAATAGTTTCTTGAACAGGAGAATAACATATTCAAATCTGTACTTTGGGAATATTCCTTCAGCTCCATGGGGGATGGGTTGGAGAGAGGAGAGATTTGATTTTGCATACACACCATTTCAATCTAATGGATTAGAAATTCTGTAGCCTGCATTATCCCTTGCTTTTCATTGGACTTCATATAACTATCATAGCTGGGTTTTCAAAAACAAAGACCATACTCATTAATATAATGTAGCACCTCTTTAGAAAGGCTACTCTATTTCAAGATAGCTCCCATTTGGCAAAAGTTTTTCCTGATATGAAGCCCAAATTGACTTTTTTTCACTATAAGCCCATTGCTTATAATTCTGTCCTTTGCTTATAAGTAGATCTACTCTGACCAAGAACTAAAATGTCCTCTAGAACATAAATTCTTTTAGGGTACCTCCATAAGCTAGCAGAGTAGTCGATCACAATATACCCTGTAAAACGATCCTAAATTATATATTTCAATGACTTTTAATTAAATTTCAAAGACTTCTGATAAAAATATTTTGGCACACTAAATTCATGATCCAAGAGAGTAAGGATTGTGGGGTTTTGGTTTTTTTTTTTTTGTGTGTGTGTGTGTGTGTGTGTGTGTGTGCCCCTTTGCACCTCTAGCATCTAGCACAGTACTTTCTTTGTATATGGCAAGTACTTAATGAAATAGTTGTTGAATTGAATTGAATCTGTTATCAATAATCAGATCTTAGAACTGAATTTGAGCTTCAAATGAAATGACAGAAAGACTAGTTATGTTATCTTTTGTTTTATGTTCGCAGGAAAAGAAATACAGAGGGAGATATTGGTGCATTCAGCAGAGTTACCATCCTGCTGTTATACTCTGTGCACAGTAGTCTATGGCAAATAGCAGATACAGTTTGCTGACTTTTTAATGACTTTCACTCAAAGGGAAGTGGGTCTTTCTATAATTTTACTTACATTTTCCATGGTTTTCCTAGAGCAATATCATATACCATGGATACCTTAGACATAAAGATTCTGTATATACAAACACTTAGGGTTTTGTGTATAAATTTCTTTTGGTGAAACTTTTTAAATGCCCCCTTCATTTAAAAATATTGCATCAAAACTACATCTATCTTATTTTAACTTACACTTATGGACTACTTTCAATACGATCAAATCTAATTCCCTACTTAATAATCCCATACCATGTACAAGAAGCTGGATATGCAAAGACAAAGCCAAACAGTTTTGGTCTTTAAAGTACTTCTATTAGTCTCAGAGGGATGGTGCATTACTCCATGTAAGTGGAGAACTACATATGTACATTTGAACTTTTGTATATGTACAGTACATAAATCAATTGAGCAAGAGCATTAACTGGCACCTTGAAAGTACACCTTGAAAGATTTTCCCAAGGAAATGGCCCATGAGCTAAACCTTGAAGAAAGCCAAGGATTCAAAGAAGCAAAAAGGACAGAGAACATTAGAAGTATGAAAAACAGCCTGGGCAAAGTCATAACAGCAGAAATTAAAAACTGAGTTCAGAGAAGAGCAACTAGGTCAGTTTGGTGGAAACATGGCCAGTCCAAAGGTGAACCAGATTGTGAAGAACTTGAAGTGACAAGGTAATGAATCTATATTTTATCCCTGAGATAACAGGGTAAAACATAGAAAACTCATGAACAAGGGAATGGTACAATCAGGCTTAGCCTTTGGGAAACTGGATGGTTGATAGATTTGAGCAGGGAGAGAAGAACAGATATTGAGGATCTATTATCTCTGGGCATCATGAAAGCCAGAACTACAACAATCACAAGAAATTGAAGTATATGACAACACATGCCTCTAAAGTAGAATACAATCGGACAAAGGAAGGGATTTGGGCTATGAGGGACAATGAAGAGCCCAAGAATACTAAGAGATGAAAATCTAGGTGATGTGAAGGATGGTACTAGTTAAGTTAAATAAGGCAGCTGATTTCTGCATCATGAAAGAATGATATCTAAGCATATGACTTATGGAGCTATTTTAATAAGCCAGAACATATAGACACAAGTGAAAAAATTAAATCCCTTTTGGCAGACCTTTTTGAGACTACCGTTGTACGTTGCATTCTTAAGCAAACTCAAAATGTTTGTTCTCACCTTTATACTTTTCTTCTTTAGTCCCTTTGCTAGAAATGCCCCCTTCTTCCTTTTTGTCTGCTTGAACCCAAAGTATACTTTGAAGAGCCTGCTTGAGTTCTTAAAGCTCGCTACGGTGTAACTGATATACACTATTCAATGAGCATTTCTGAATAAGCAGCAGATAAGTCATAACAAGTAGTTAGTAGCCAATGGGTTTCAAATCCAGGTTCTTTGGTTCTAAATCCAGTGGACTTTTGACTGGACCACATTTACTAAATATCTAGAAAATGGAAATCAAAGGCAGAAATGTTTGAAAGAGTCAGATTACAAAGTGATGGCTAACAACAGCATGTCAGCACACTCTTCTCTTCTAAAAAGCAATCCAATGTAACTGAAAGCAACGTGGAGATGCTTATAAAATCCATTGTCCCCAATCCCGGGAATATTGTCAGATCAACTGCAGGGCCCAGCATTTTTTTCTGCACTTGCTGTCAGATATGGTAGCATCCATAGCCCCTGGCACTAGCAGATAAGCTACAGGAGGTCATCTGCCTCTCTTTGGCCTACACTGAGTTGGCAGCACTGGGGTAGGTAGAAATGCCAAGTGCCATTAAATTCTGCTTTGTTCTTCTCCTGATGTTGATGTTATCATAGCTTTTGCTTTTTCAAGTAATATATTGTGAAAAGAAACAAATGCTCATCTCAACTTCCCCTTGTTGGAACAAAGGGTTCTTTTTAGAATGATTACTCAGAATCATAATTTAAGGGTCATCTGTAATTCAGAACACTTGAAATCTAAAAGTCCACAGATAATAAAGCTGTTGACATGAGGAAAAGGATAAACAGAGCAAACATCATTAACTTGCTTCAAGAAAAGATTAGGGATAAATAGTTTCATGAAAAAGGGGATGAGCAGTTATGAATAGAAGGCCAAATTATGTCCATATTTACTTAGGTGGACTCTCAATACTCATAATAAAAGCCAATCTAGATCTGTAGATTGTATTAAGGCATACAAATGACCGACCATGAAATCCGGATTTGTTTGTTCAACTAATATCATCCAGTGTTTGTATTCCTTAGGTACCAATGGGACAGGGTTTTGCTTTATTTTATCTCTTCCACGCTTAGCACAGGGCTTCACACATAGTAAGTGCTTTCTAAATGCGAGTTGGTTGACTGATGATGGGAAAGAACATCCTCTATCCCTCCTCGGACCAGGCTGCTTAATCCTTCCCCAGTTCTTTTGCTGCATTCTACCCCATGCTCTTGCTGAAATGGTTGATACTGGCCATGATACTCCAGATATTTCTGGGAGCCATTCTCCTTGTGATGACTTCCTTCCTAGGCTCATTAAATATTATTCCCCTTCCTATACCCTTCCCCACTCCACTCTAAGCTGTCTGCACATATTGTGGCGCTTCTCACCTGAATAAACTCCAGTGGTCCTATATTGCCTCTGGCATCAAACATTTCTTCTGTTTGGCTTTTCAAGTTCTTCCCAATCTGGCCCCAACCTATCTTTTCAGACTCTTTAAACATAAAGTTCCTTAGGGTTTAGGCAAAGTGACCTCATTTTTTCTAAACATGGTGGCTCATCTCCCCTTCCATTTCTTTGAACTGTCTGTTCCTCATGCATGCTTGGAATGCACTCTCCTTCCTCATCTCTGCGGCTTTCTTTGAGACTCAGCTCAAACAGCAGCTTCTACGTGGAGCCCTTAGTTCCTAAGGTCCTCCTCAGAACTTTTACTTATTTTGCATACAATTCTGTATAGACAAGTTGTTTCTCCTGAAAGAAGGTAAGCTCTTAGAGAACAGTGACTTTCCTTTTTTATTTGTATCTCCACTGCCTAGCAGGGTTCCCAGCACATAGTAGAAACACTGCTTATTGGTTGATTCATTTCCTCTCGTTGTTACTGTCTCTACATTTTATGTACTTAGGAGAAGCCATAAATACTGATTTTAAAAGAGTAAAAATACACATAGGGGAATTCTGGAATGGTCTACACAATGATTCTTCTATCCCTTGCCAAGCCTAATCACTCCTCTCTTGTATAAACCTGAGGACGACCATTCTCCAAACCCCACACTCTATTCAAGAATAACTAGGTTTCATGGAATTTGAATGAATTTATAATCTGCCATTTTTTTCCATCAAGATAGAAAGAACAGGGCTATTTATCAATAACTGAAATACATCCAAGAAGAAAAAAGCACATAATATCACAGGATTTGGAATTCAGCAATTAAAGTGGAATTTAATCCAACATGTTTCCTCTAAAACAGCTGCCTTGAAGTCCTTTGTGAAGACCCTTCTCTGTAAATAGGAAAGACTATAAGTAGTTTGGTGGGGGTGGGGGATTATAGATTGCTGCTTAACAATCACCCCTCTAAAAATTTTACTTGCACATTCTTGAAAAAATAGAAATATAATTAATCTTTCTTAGATGAATATCCTACATAGTTAGAAGAGAAGAAAGTAACAATACTGAAAACAATTATTAACCTACGGTATCAAGCATTCAGCGTCAATAGCGGAATAGACAACTGCATAGTGTTTAGATGGTCATTTACAATCTATGGCTGTCAAATAAACTTTTGTTTTCTTAAATTATTTGAAGATTTTTTCTGATGTTTTGGAACTCAGGAAAGATGTCACAACCGAGATCCTGCTACTATGGAACAACAGGAAAGGGTATAATTTTACTTTACAAGCATGAAAATGACCATTTGTTCAAATGTGAATGAAGGCATAAATCTAGCTGGGGTAGGGCATAATATGTCAAGCTTACTCCAAGCTTGACAAGTTATTGCCTCCAGTCAAGAGGCAGGATATGAACAAAATCCAAATTCAGTTTAGGGACCTCAAGCAATTTGAAAATGTGCATATTATCCAAAACCAGCCACCTAGGTGGCACTACGCTGGAAAAAGTGCTGACCCTAGAGTCAAGAAGATTCACCTTCCTGAATGCAAATCTAGCCTCAGACACTTACTGTGTGACCCCGGGCAAGTCACTTCACCCTGTTTGCCTCAATTTCCTCATATATAAAATAAGCTGTTGAAAAAAAATGGCAAAACAGTATCTCTGCCAAGAAAATCCCAAATGGGATCATGAAAAGTTGGACATGATTGAAAATGACCAAACAAATAGGTGCATATTTATCCTAAGATCAGGCCACAGAGAAGAAATATGTTTAAAGGAATGACTAAACTCAAGATCTGGCTAAAATGAGGTTAGCTTTTGAAGAGATAACATAATTTTGTTCTGAAATGAGAAATTTGTGATTAAAAGTATCAGAAGTTTTCTAAAAGGATTCAATCTAAACATACTTTAAAAAACCCCCACTAGGCTGTACTTTTGGAGGGGAAACTTTTAAAGTCATTTAAGAATATAAAGCAATTCACTTAAAATACACTGCCAAGTGAAAGTGATGTTTGGAATAACATAAATGACATAGTACAAGTGTTGTAATTCAAAGTCATCTCTCCACCCTGCCCACAACCTTGTTCATGAGGAGATAAATCAATGTGGATTCAGTATTTTCTGTGTCAAATTTCTTATGTTCATTTAAAAATCTTACTGAGATCTGATGCTTGACTAATTGGAAAGGCTAGGATTATTTATAATTTCTTTTATACTTTATAATTATAATCTCAGTATCTTAATTTTGACTGCCAGTGTGATAAACTGAACAAAATGAACTGGCATAGTATTTGAGTAGTTTAATGTGACCTCATTTAAATATATAAAGGAATACTTTCAAGATATGGGCTTGAAATTAACCATAGTTTATAAATGAAAAATTTGCATACAACATTTTCTTACCATGAGAGAACTCCCTATGTCAAGTGAAATCAGCAACAGTTCCACTCTGTACATGAGTGTTTTTTTTTTTAAAAAGAGCAAAGGAATTACAAATCTATTCCTAAATGCTGAACAAGGAAGAAAGCAGATAACGCTTAAAGCAGTCACTCACTCAGTACCTGTTAACCCCAACCAGGTGAAGAACAGAATGACTGCTCAAGATAGATTCTTTCAAGCTTATATTTATTATTTTAAATAGTGTGTGTGTGTGTGTGTGTCTATATGTGAAGTCAGAAAAAAAAGTGAAAACCCATTTGGACAAAAGGACTGATGCAAAAACAAAAGCAAATCAAGTATTGTGGGACAATATGGCTATTTACAAATCTCAGAAACACATGGCCTAGAAAACAGTTTCAGTTCTAGCCTGGTACTTCTCTTGACACATTTTGTCAAGTCAAGTCAACTGATATTTATGAAGAGTCAACTATGCATTCACCCTGGGTGCTTTTTTATGGAACTAATTGCATACAATAATATCCTAGAAAAAGTTTAGAAAGACAAAAGAAAATTCTACAAATGGGTAATTGTTTGAGATTAATTGCATATTTAAAAGCAATTTTAAAATCTTGAACAAAATATTAAACCAGAGGGCATGCAGGTGAACAATATTAAAGTGTTGCAACTAATGCCAAATATATTTTTACCAGCCCTTAAAGAACATTTTTAAAAACACTAATGATATAATTCAAAATGCTGCCTAACTGAAAAATCAAAGTTAAGAGGAACAATATAATGGCAATAGACCTGAGACTCAAGTGCAGCAATTACTGAATTAAGGAAAACAAAGTAAAATAGGTGGTATTCTTATTATATAGGTATAAAGTCATAACTGGCATTTACTTAGCACTATAAAATGTACAAAGTTTTGTATTATTTGAACTGTAATACAACCCTGTAAAAAAATCTAAAAGACAATATTCTATAGAATCTCATTTAGAATATTCTATGATTCTACTTTCTTCTGTAATTAAAGTTTTTTTTACAAAATCAACATGCAAAATAATCAAATAATTAGCCTAAGTCAAGGCAAACATTTCAGTGACTTTCTTATAGATTTATGCAAAGCAAAATTGTTCTCTGTTGTCCTCTTTTTTTTTCTGCAAAATTTACCATTTTACCTCCTCATATTCTCCTTTAATCTCACAATACTTTACTCTAGGTTGACAACTAAATTAGATAATAACTGTTTAAGGCCTTAACTCCGTCCAGGGCTATTTAGAAATCAATCTTTAAGGGAGCCATGTCAGACAATGGGTATGCTGCTTACAGGAAGGGATGTTCCCTCTAGACTTCTCTAATTATACTGAATAGGATCTTCACTGAGTGTAAATAAGTATACCAGTGGCATAAAAAAGTAAGTTAGGGGAAAAACAACTTGGCAATGATCATACCAATGCATGTTGAAAGGGACCTCAATTTCCATAAGGGTCATATATGCATATAATCATGATGCCATATCAAAGACTCTTTGGGTCTTGAGGACATTTGAGTCTTCAAAGTCAGCTTAGGATTCAATGTCTCCATTCCAGCAAAATACAACTACTTCTCAAAATTTAACTGTGATCCTCTCTTTCAACCTACTTACTGTTATTTACCTTCTACAATGAAATCATTTTCTTATCTCTCTAGTCCTTAAATGGAATACTTAGAAACTGAACAAAAAGGAAGAGGATGCATATAAAGTACATTGCAACCTTTAAAGTGAAATACAAATATCAGTTATTATTATCATTATTGTTCTCCAGTATTTTTAATCATCTTTTTGAACAATGGCTTTTAAATTTGAATTTCTAGGCCTTGATATGTAATTGGAATAACACATCTTGCTGAGATATTTTCTACCTGAATTAGCATACATTGAAAAAATACTTTTTTTTCTCCCTTTCAAATTTTTGTTGTTCATTAAGCTGTGTCTCTTGAATTACATTACTTGGAAACTTGTGGAGTTGTATCTCATAAAAATTGACTTCAAATACTGTCATTCTCTCCCTGAAAATCATAGTTAAATATAGCAATAATTTCCCAGCTTATGTTAACTATATTCATCTTAATTACAATAATTGACATCAGCTTGTTTTCTAACTTGATGATGTAACCTTGGTCAAGTCAATTAACTTCTCTCTGCCTCAGTTTCTTTATCTGTAAAATGAGACACATTCAGCTCTAAATTTATGATATAATTTTTCATTTTAGACAGGATATTTTGGGTTGAGTTTACTTACAATGTACCAATTGTATTTTAATTTAATTTCTAAAACTAGTCCAAATTTTCCAGAAGAAAATGAACTGAAGACAGGAAGGAAATACTGCTGTTTTTTTTAAAAAAAAGTACCAACTGAAGAAAAATGCTAAACACAAAACTTGTAAAGCTATGTCTGAGAAGCTCCAGAAGAGAGGAGAACTGTCCTCTGCCAAAAATCAAAATCAAACTGTATTCTATTGCTTTATGTAGAAATGTTCATACACGAGACATGCTAAAAGAATCAAATGGATATATGATATCATCATTTGAGGAATTTCCTCCAACAATGCAAGTGAACTCATCTTGAGTTTCTCTTATCCATGTTCTCCCTAAGTTCACCACAGTGGGGTCACTTTGCCTGCTAAAGGGCTTCTTCACTTTCTCCTGCTGTTACATGGGAACACTCTAGATGTCCACTTGTCATCTTTCTCTCTTTTCATGTGGCCAGCCCATCTTTCCTACTATCATAAACTCCTTGATGATATTTTTTATTCCCATTCTCTTATTTAAGAGTCCCTGATTGGCTATGTGTCTCAGTCTACTTATATCTGCCATGCTTCTCTCCTTTGCCTTGTATATAACGCTGATCATCTATTCTTCAGAGACATGTTTCATGTCTCATTGACATGCAGAAACATTGCACTGGGAAAACATGGGCCTTTGCTTCGATGAGAAGCTTGAGGTCAGAAGCAGAGGCTCACTAAATTCTTAAAAGAAACCTAATTTGTGTGATCTTGGGCAAGTCACTTAATCCCAATTGCCTCAGCAAAAAAAAAAAAAAAAAAAAAAAAAAAAAAAAAAAAAAAAAAAAGGCAACCTAACTGATTCTCTTTTTTAATTCTTGGCTTAGCTTGTTCATTCCTTTTTATTCATTCAACATGCATTTGAAATATTTTCTATATGGCAAGGCACTATGCTAGGTATGAAAGGATTTGCAAATATAAATTAGGCAAATAAACATAAATACAAAATAGTAAAGGAAGAAAAGAATACAAAAAATACCTGTGGTACAAAATAAAGCACGACAACCTATGTTTTAAGGGGAGAAGGCTAATTATTTGCACTTGAGGGAGACCTAGGACATCTTGGAGGACATGGTAATATTTCAACATGTAGGCAAGCAGAGGAGGGGGAGACCATTCCAGCTTATAGCAACAGCATGGAACCACAAAAGGATGGGCAAAGACCCAGTCATTAATGGAATGGGTAGCCTATCCTCCATCATTAAGCAAACAGTGCTGGAGATTGTGGATGGAGTTTTCTCACTATCTCTGTATTTTGTGATTACTGTGGGCCACTTAATTACTGCAGCCTTGCACTTGGCTCTAATCAGAAATTAAGAAATAAGAGCAGCTTTGTCAAGTGCAGATGTTTGCCCTTACTAGAGGACATTTTCTAAAGAGACAATTTTCAGAAGAGGTAATATTAGATTTTTCTTGATTATCCTCAGACAACCTTATAATCCAGGCATTGATGTTTAGGAAACCAGGCAGTGAAATAAATAGTGTTGATTATAATCAGCCGTTATTTTATTTTCATGAGGTGAGCAGAAAATTCAGTTTCAATTCTATGTCAAGAGGGTATATAGATGGGGGTGTTTTTTTCCAAAAGGGGAAGGAGTGAGACGGTGAGAGGATCACTTACAGGGATGAACCACAAAAAAACTGAAAGCTTTCTTAGATGGTAGACTTCCAAGGTCATCTGGACCTTCTACCTAAAATGTCTTTTTTGGCAAATAAATTGAAAACTCAAGACAAGATGAAAACTACAAAGGTGTCAAAGGGAAAAGATCATTTACATTATCACTTAAATAAAACTGAAGGAAAAAAGCCCCATATTCCTATGCAGAGTTGCCCTTTTCTCTCTGTGTCTACAATCCTTTATCAGGGGCATTAGACAACATGTCATTTTCTATACAAAGCCTCTTCTACATGAGGATGGATTTAAAGAGGTTTCCAGCCTAGGATTTTACTAGGACCAAAGAAAACCGTAATAATACCACCACTGCCACATCACTTAGCATTGAGTAGAAGTTTTTTTTCCATAAATTAAAATCTAAATCACTCTCCACTGTGGGATTAAATTAGCTTTACACACTAAGGAAAAGTCTATTTTAAACATTTTCTGACTTGAAGATAACAGCATGTGTTCTTCAGGTACAATTGTTTGGTGAATGCCAACAGAATGCTATGAAATCATTTTTGCCAAATTAGATCCCTCCCCCAAAAAGTTACTGATCAAAATATGAGGGCCACAAAGCGTATGTAAAAAGTAACCAGCTATGTGAAAGAGTATTATTTTGGGATAATTATGTAATACTATTTGTTGCAAGAAATTATTTGTAATACCCACTGCTTGGTGAATGGCTATGCAGATTTTTGGCATTTGCATACAATATAATGTCAGTTTGTCATAATCAATGACAAACATTAAGTACCCAAAGAAGCCTAGGAATATTTACATGAACTGATGTAGAGTGAAGTAAGCAGAACCAATCAAACAATATAAAGAAGGAGTTGTAATAAATCATGTCATTCAAAGTATTTAAACAATTTTGTTTGACTGCTTTGTCAAAGAAATTGGCTATATGACTGTTATTATCACTCAGAGTTCTTTTCAGATATTCCCCAGTGTAACTCCAATTTGGACGGTAATATTTTAAAATTCAGCTGTAATGATGGAAATCCTACATTATTTGAACAATACATATGAGTTGTAGTCATTACCTTGAGCTAAGATGAATGGAACACATATATCTACCAGGAGCAATGCTTGGCCTATTAAGGAATAATTATTAAGCCTAACAAACCCACTGGGAATGAACATTTCTCTGATGAGATTATTTACACTGAAAACCAAAGGGGGTTTATGTTTTTGTTATTGTGGTTGTGTCATTTCAGTCATGTCTGATTCTTCACTATCCCATCTGGAGTTTTCTTGTCATAGAAACTAAAGAGGCTGATCATTTACTTCTCCATCTCATTTTATAGATGAGGAAACTGAGGCAAACAGGATTAAATAACTTGCCCAGGAACACACAGCTAGTGACTGTCTGAGTTGGATTTGAACTCAGGAAGATGGGTCTTACTCTTTGCCCAGATTTGTATCCACAGAAGCATCACCTGGGTTTTAGCATCTTTTTTATTGGCCTTTACTAATATGCCTATCACTTTGCTTGACTCCTGGAGGCTCAGTATTTCAAAATTAACTGATTAGAAGTTGCTATATGACTGTTGTTATCAGTCAAGTTTCTCTTCAGAAATAATGACTATATATCACACAATCCAGAAACCACTGCTAAATAACTTCACTAAATCTAAACTGATAATTTTCATATTTTTCAATGCAATTATGACCTTCATTAAAAATTCTTGGTAATCAAGAATGCATAAAATTGTGTTGTTTTTAATTACATGTTTAATTAGAACATTTTGAAAAATTTCACAAAGGGACAGATCCATACCAACTTATGCTGACAATTGTTTCAGAATTACCCTATTTTTAAAAATGTCTACAGTTCCAAAGTTGGTCCTTTAATGGAAAAAATTGCATGAATCTGACACAAAATATAATAAATCCACAGTAATGAATATAATATAGTAAATACATGGTAGGTTACTCTGGGCCAAAACTACTCAAGTACTGTTCAGTACTTTTGTTCATTTTATTATTTCTTGATTGTTTCTATGTGTTATGTGTTTAGGAATCTACATTGACAGTTTGGCCTAAATTTACTTGGTAACCCATTTGCACATAAAGACACATTTTAATTTTGGCCACATATAGGCACAAAATCTGAATGCCAAAACAAAATTAAACAAAATGGCAACTTCCTTCATTGATAGAATACCAAGTTTTCTCAAGAATTTAGCTCCAACATGACTTCTGGTTCTACCACCAGATGTCTTTTCCTAGTCCTCTTATCTTGAATGTAAGCCACCATTGAATAATTTTTATTCACTTAGTTAAGTGGTTTTATTTGTTTGTTTTTTTATTAAAGACTCAGGTCCCCAAAGAGTAAAAATTTATAATAGTGACTCTTACAGGACTGACTTTGACAAATGTTGCTCCATTTTAGCATCTAGGTGGTTGATGGGACTGAATGGCAGAGAGGTTCAATCAACAACTATAGTTTTGGATCTGAGAACCAAAGATGGAGAATTAGGAATGCCTCAAATAATATAAGACCCTTTTCCTTCCCACTCTTTTTCCGGTTGGATTTCCCTATGTTTAAGGTAGCTATCTCTTACTGAACTTCTCTGACTCTCTATTACCTGATTACATAAATAGAATTTGATTTTCCTTTTCTAAAAAATGAAACTACTAGAAAATCATATATCATTTTCATGAAAAAGCAAACATTTCTTATAATTATGCCTGTAAATCTTGCTAGGATTAATAAAATGTAGAGCTATAAAATTTGTCTCATAGATTTAAAAAATGCAGGGAGAGATTACTCATCTCTTATATCTTACTACTTCTTAGAATCAAGTTGATTTCATTGTATCTCCGTCTCACCTGCAAATCTTTAAAAACTCAACTCTTGATATGATGTTTAATTCGAAAAGATTTATCAAAGATTTCTCCATTGTACCAAATAACCATGGCATTCAATAAAACAAATGTATTTCATATTTTCAGGTAGATTTAATTAATACATATATAAAGCTAATGAACTGGACTGCCATATGACCAATTTTTCTGCAACAAGAACTGTTGTCTCATAAGCTGTCTATGAGACCTGTACATTGCTGAAATGATTGCACTGATTTGCAATTGCAAGTTATTGCAGTCATATAACCCCAGCTTTGAAGAAAAGTAGTAAAATTTGATTGACTTTATATCTAAATTTCAATTCATTCTTTTAGCTTACTTTTCTAAAACAATGACTATATACATGGAAGATAATCCTGTTTATTTTTAGGCTAAGAGAAATTTCATCATATTCAATTTAGATCTTTATTTCTCTGAAAATTAAAAGTGAAAAATCCATTTGGACAAAATGGCATATGATGAAAAAAGTTTAATTATATTAGGTTCATTCTACTAAAATTAATCTCCAAAGGCAGCATGGTATAATGGAAAGATCACAGGACTAGGAATCAGGAAATCTGGCTTGTGGATCTACTATCAATTATTACCAAATTTCAGATGGGAATTACCAAGGTGAAGTTATCACATCAAATGTTAAACTCAGTTGTGCAAAGTACACTCCCATAGGGAGCCTTTAGAAAAACTCAGGGGTGAGGTGGGGAAGGGTAAGTCAAGGCCCCTAGGTTCATCTAGTTTTCATTAACTTATAGGACCTTGGACAAATTACATATACTACCTTTTGGGGCCCCAGTGTCTTCATTTGTTAAATGAGGAATTTGACTATGGAATTTCTAAGGTCCCTTTAACCATTCTATGTAGTTCCAATTTTAAAAGATAATCCAACCACAAAATTTGATATAATAATGTTCTGGAGTAATGAACTCCATAGCTGGTATATGGCAACATGTGTGAATTTATAAGGATATTATAATAGCACTTACAACCAGCCTCAATCTATGCCATTTCAACTAAATGCCATTTGTTAAGAACTCTGCCCCATAACTATTTCCATCGCACATTCTTAGCTACCAGCCACTCATTTCCCTCTGTAAAGACTTTTGCTTCAAAACAAAACCACTAATTGCCAAATTATAGAGAGTGTCTGAAAGTGGACAGTCTGCACAAAGTCCTACTAAATATAAAGTCAAGAAATGTAATAGGATCACAATTTCCTTCCCCTCCCATTAATATTTCCATTAGATTTAGAGCACAGATTTGTTTCTTGACTTGGAAATGTTATTTATCTAGCTGTTTCATTGTCTAATCAATTTAATTTAATCATAGCCCTTTTTAACATCTCTTCCATTCAAAACAGCTACCCTTTTATGTAATACATGTGAATAAATGAGAGTTAACAGCTATATTTTTGCTAAGAGTGTCTGAGGAGAATATAAACCACAAAAGCCAAGTTTGAGTGGGCTGTGCATTTAACAAAACCCCAAGATAAAAAGTCTAGCCTTTTTACATGCATAGTGAGGAAAGCATAATTCAGTACAGCAGTTAAGAGTGTACTCAGTGTCTGCTGTCAGTAGTAAGTACAGATAAAATGAAACACCAGAAAGAAATTCAGTTTAAAGGCAATTTTGACCATTTCTTTCAACCTTTTGCTTGAGAAAGGGGCAATTTTTTCTGGGTCATTCATTTGGAATCTAATTAAACCTCTGTTCTCCCAGACACAGCAGTATGTAACTGGGGGAGGGGGCATAAACTGTCATGACTTGGAGAGAAGTCGTTTAAAATTATTTTTCTGACCAACTGGTGGACTTTATACATATCTCTCCTTTGTCCTCACCCCCACAATGCAAGAACATTTTAAGAGATGCAAAAGCACTTAGAAACAAAATCCGAAGTGAAAGAGAAATATTAGCTATTAACATCACTTATTATTATTACTCCTCTGTGAGATTTTAAAATGCCATTGTGTATATGCAAAATGCAGTTCGAGGTCCGTGGTCAGTTTCCCTTTATATATGTTCTCCATCATCCAGTATCCTTTACAACATGTCTATTCACCCTTAAAAGAGGACAACTACAGGTTCCTTGCTGTAGTTTCTTTGCACTTGCATTGATTGATGCCACTGATTACCTATGTGATCTTGGCAAGTCTCTCTAGGTCATTCTTTCCTCATCTTGGGTATTCATTGAAATTATTTTTCATTATTATTTCCTATTATATTGCAAAAATTACTTTCACTCTTAGAAAAGAGAGATAGATAGCCCTTTTATTTAGAAATATGACTTCTTTATAGGACATTCACAAACATTACCTTGAAAATATTTACAGTCCTATTTAAATAGGTAAATGTTTTGATACACACACACACACAAACACACTCCAATCTTTCCCAGGATTATTATTATTTTTAATTTTTTTTGCTGAGGCAATTGGGGTTAAGTGACTTGCTAGGGTCACGCAGCTAACATGTTTTCCCAGTATTCTTACAATAAATTATGATCCTCATTAGCTTCACTCTATCCATTCACTTTATTCCAAGAAAAAAAAATCCCTTCCAAAACCCTTTCTCTCCAACAGAAAACTTAATCATCTTTATTCCCACTCCTCTCATCTAAGTTACTTTTCCCCTTTATTTCTAGTTATAGGTCACTAACCCTAACCACTTTAAGCCTAGAGGTACTGAGCTTTTGTACTAATTGTTCTCCATGACTAAAATATTCTTCACCTCTTACCTCTACTTCATGGTTTCCCTGGACTCTACAAGGTTCAACTCAAAAGCCACTTTCTATTGAAAGCCTGTCCCATTACTTGCAATTGTTAGTGCCTTCCTCTCTTAGGTGATCTCAAATCTCCTCTGGATTTATCTTGGGTTGTTTTCTCCTTTAGAATATGTGAATTCCTGGATGATAGAAGCCATTTTTGTATTTCTTTCTATCACTTAAACTTGATTGACTTGGCACTAACAATGCTTGTTGATTTTCTTCTCAAATCTCACCTCACTTGAAAACATTCATAGATATAATGAGGAGCAGGAGAAGAGAACAAACATGGATTAAGTTCTACCATGTTCCAAGAACTGTCTTGAGTGCTTTAAAAATTATATCATTTTATATTAAACAGATATTCTCATTCTCCTAACTTTCTTCAATTAATTGGACTTATATTTGTATCCATTAAAAATGTGTGACAGACTAAAGCAAATGAAAAATTGAAACAACAAACGTAGAATATGATCAAGTTGATATGTTAAGTATTCCTTCTTAAAAAAAATCCATTTTTTCCCAGAAGAAAATCATGTGAGCACCATAAGAATAAAGGGATATAAAGGAAGATTCTCACTTGAGAGAAACAGGTATAGCATGGATTTTGGCTTCCAAAAAATTTCATTCTAAAGTAGAATGGTGTGATACTCACATGTTAAACTGATTTCCAATTTTAATCTTGTAATGTGTTCCTTGTGTTTTTCCTCATACATAAAAATGAAATTATAAGTCGGGTCTAAAAAATAGTTGTCTTTCAGTTATGTGTACATTGTAAAAAATTCTATTGGAGGAAATTAGACCCTTAACAATATCCCATAGTGAAAAAGCTGGATCGATTATTAGTTTAAATATTATAAAAAGAAACAATAGTACTTTTCATTGTAACAGCTGGCATAATTGTTTTTATTCCAGATTTTTGGATAGCACTCCTCTGTCTGCAGTTTTTATTCAGAGAGAGAGAGAGAGAGAGAGAGAGAGAGAGAGAGAGAGAGAGAGAGAGAGAGAGAGAGAGAGAGAGAGAGAGAGAGAGAGAGAGAATACCTAATGAGACTTGTAACTGTGAGGCAGGAAGAAATAGTTCATGGGAATAAAAAAGTTTAGTAGCACTTGTTTTTGCTCAGCCAAAGGAAGATTATTTCTTCTTAAATTATGAAATTTTGTTGCTATTGTTTTTGCTCAGCCAAAGGTTATTTCTTCTTAAATTATGAAATTTTGTTGCTATTGAGTTGTTTCAATTGTGTCTTACTCTTCATGACCCTATTTTGGGGTTTTCTTGGCAAAGATACCAGAGTGGGTCCATTTTAAACAGCAACATCTAAAAGCTTTAGGGTGGGCAATATGACATAGTTATGCAAATGTTTGATTTTTCATTTGTATTGATTTCTAACCAGCCTGATGTGCTAATGCAATCGCTTTAATGGACAATTGTCCATAGCTTGCAAATTAATCAATTCATCCCCAACTCCACCCCATCCCTTCTCTCTGTCTCTCTCTTCTTCTCTGTCTCTCCCTTGTTTCTGTTCCCCCTCTCTTTCTCAAACGTGTATTGATTCTAATATTGCCTTTTAAACCAAGATAATTCTTTTGGGGGCCTTTAAATGTAATTTTTATACTCCAAGTAAGTGACACTGGGTGAGTTCTGCCATTATCTGAATGTTAACAGACCTTAACAATTTTGACATTTTAAACAGGCAGTTGGCTATGATGGACTCAGCAGACAATTTGGCTCATTAGTTACAGTGCTATCCCTTACTGAAACTATTTGCATCTGACCTGGGAAGTTTTTATCTGCTAGTGAATGGTAGAGCGCTATGGACCCCCACTGAACTAAAAAGCCATCTTTTCCTTTATAGTCCCAAAGCAACTGACTTTCATTTTCTATCCATCTATCTGAGACAATCTGGGGGTGATGGCATAGACAGAATGAAGTTACTATTCTTTACATTTTGCCTAAGCCAATGTTATACATATTTTCCCCCAAAGTATTAGTATCTTTTATCTCCTTCAGCAAGGGAAATATGTTTTTCTGTGTGCATCAATATGGATGTCTCTGAGTTAGAGAAACTACCAGTGTCAGTTTGAAAGAGACAACTGCAATATACCCATGATCAATGCCCCACCCCCACCAAAAAAAGAAAAAACAACAAACAAGTTGCACGTCTGAATCTATAATTAAGGGGAATTACAATAAACTTTAATGAGATAAAATTCCCCTGAAGTCACTGGGAACATTTTCTTGATTAAAAGTAGAAAGCTCATCATTAGACAAATAGTAAAAACTTCTTTCCAGTAACTCTCCCTATAGTGATAAATACTAATTAATAATTTATCTTTGTGTTTCTTATCCTTCCATGTTTCAGTTAGAAATGGGTTGTATATATAAATGTGTGTGCATATATGTAGTTATGTCAATTACATGATGTTATATTAATATATATATATATATTGTTCCTCATACATACATATATAGATAGATAGATATAGATATAGATAACATTTCTATGTATCTACCTATCTGTACATCTTTAGATATGCAACTTTGTGACTATCTCCATTGATTATTTGGATCCAAGATCCATCCTTTTTCAGCTTTTGAGACCCATGAAAAACCATGTTGAATAAAGCCAATGAAAATAATGAAAGTGATTCTTCCTATATTGTGGCCCTGTTAGACCTTGGATTTTTATTGTTTGCTTCCTTGTTAATCTCTCATGCAATCTATTTCTTTGAATCCTTAGAAGACTTTCTCCCATAATGCCTCAATGTCAGACATTATTCATTATGTCATACTTGCATTTGGTTTCAAAGAACTCTTCTGTTTCAGAAAAATGATCATTGCAATTATATAAACTTTCAAGAAGAAAAATGATGTCAACAAAAAGTCAGGAAACTTTTACTTATGAACAAAGTACTGTTTTTCATTTAGTGTAAGAGGAAAGGAAAACGTTGTGGGAGGGAGAAAGGAAAAGTAAAAGGAAGGTATATTGTTTGAATCAGCAAAGAAACTCTCTTATAGTAAAAGAAGATATGGATTACATTGTTTTTCAATTTTTCTTCATGTTCCCCTAAATTAGAAATACCTTCTGAGACAATTGATTAGCCCAATGGAAAGAGTGGAATGACTCGAGAAGACTGATTTCAAAGCTAGCCTCGAAGCTTGTAGCTTTGTGACCCCGGGTGTGTCAAAGCAAACCCCTGTTTACTTTGGTTTCCTTATCTCCGTAAAATGGGGTGCAGAGTTGCTCTAAGGCTTAAATGAGACAATATTTGTAATATGACTCAGCACAGTGTCTGACACATAGTAGGTTCTAAATAGACGTTTATTCCCTTTTCTCTTTTTTAGCATTACTTATTCTATTTCAACAATGAATACTATAATTACATTATCATCAAATCCATCCACTCCTAGACCATTAGGATCATTGCTCTCAAGTCACTGGACATATGAGGAAATAACTATCAGTAGCTTAAAAATTTAAATTAAAAGCAGAAATGTGTTCTTTTACAGGTCCCCCCCTATTTCTCTATAAAAAGTCAGTTTCAGAGTAAGCTCAGGAGATGTCTAATGCAATTCTTTTAGATGACACAGCAAACAAGATGGACAATTAACTCTTTCAAGGCACAAAGGTAGCATTCATTAATTGATAGATCAGGCCAGTAAATGGTACCCTTGTAGACTGAATAAATTATTGATTGTAATGTCTTCCAGGCCTCCCAGAGCCATGAAAGTTGTGAATGCTCCATTAATGCTGATGACTCTAAGGCCACAAAGAAGCCTACTTTGTTACAAGGAGACAGGTGGTACAAGCAAGAGTGTTTTTAAACAAAGAACCCAGTAGCCACCGCAAGTAAACTCCTTGGGAAAGGCAAATATCAAGCTGAAATAGTCAGAAAGAGCATGCTAAATTTGACTGAAGAAAAAAAAAGATTTGGATTAAACTCTAATAGAATTTCTTTAGAAAGAATATTAAAAGAAAATTCAGGAACAAAGATTATTTGGGGGCTGATTACAAGTGTATGTGATCTGCCCAAATGATTTTTGAAGATGTTCATAAAAAGCAGCAAGTGATTCTTTCTCAAAGCCTTCAATAATCTTCACAGTGTGAGAGAGAAGTCATAAACTCATCTCTCTAGATATGGAAGGGATTTTAGAGATCCAAAGCCTCATCTTATAGAGGAGCAAACCAAGGCCCAGAGAGCTACTTACTAGTGACTGACACCAATTCTCAAGGTAGTCAGGAACAGAACCAAGAGTTGAATCCAGCTCAAAGCTCTTTCTGCTGTGTCATGTGGCCTTGATAAGATGGCAGGAGGAGGCCTCATAAGACATATTCCTACACCAGTGGAACTTGAGTTTGGGTCTCCTTTTTAATAGGATAATATTTCTGTGAGAACAGATATATCTTTGAATATGGGAATCGACTGATTTGGTAGGGAGAGAATAACTGCTCATGGGATTCTTTTTATGCTACTGACTTCGATACAATTCTAAGGACTTCAGCATCATTACATTTAAATTACATTTAAAAAACATTTCAATTTAAATCTATATTTTTGCCTGCAAAAGTAATATGTGATTTTTCTAAAACCCTATAGGCAAAATGAGATGGTGTCTGGGTAACGGTTGTATAAATCGGAGTATGGTCATTCCCAGTCTAAAGACCTGATTTGAATTCTAGATGGAGTACTTAAAGTCTCTGTGCCCTTAAGCAAGGCACTTCATTTCTTCAGCATTGTTTTTTACCCTCAAGGGGATTAGAGTAGATTACATCTAAATTTTTCTCCTCTTTCATTGCCCTTTTCCAAACCTAGAAAAAGCCACAAGTTTAATTACATGCTTTAAGACATACAAATTAAATTGTTGAATATAAAAAGATATATAATCTATAAACAAAGATACCAGCCAAATGTAGCCTCCAGGACTTGTCTCAGTGTGAATTATGTTGCTAGATTTTGGGCCTCAAGAGAAAGATTTATACACAAATGCATTTGGTTTTCTAGTCTCAGGGCTTAAAATTTGCAAGTGAGATTTCTTAATATTGCCCTAGCTTCAATTACAAAGCTGTAATCTTTGAATCAAGTTCAAACCAGTGAAATTTTAGTTTCTCTGTAGGAGATAATAATATGGCAGAAGTGACTGATTTGAAAAAGGTAAAATTAATAATACTTAGACATCGATTGGCATAGAGGGTGAAGGAGAGAAATTGTTGCCCTCCCTGGAGTATACAATGTGTTCACATTACACCTTCCTAGAACTCCATTGAGTTACTATTTCAATTCCTAAAGTTAAATTGTTCTTACCTGAAATTAATCACCCTTGCACATATACATCACAAACTAGCTTTCTTTACTTTCACCAAAATTAGATTGTTGGTCTTTAGTAAGATGACTTTTTTTTTCTCCAGAATGTAAATATTTCATGCAATTTTTAAAGTTTTAAAAGTAGAAAACAGATACATATATTTCCTTTTTTGAAGTAAAAAATGCTTAAAAATGCAATGCTAATTTTATGAAAATACTTCTATTACTACCAACATTATACAGAGGGGAAAAATAGAGCCCCCAAAATTAAGAGACCTGCAAAGCATATGAACAGACAATTTTTGGATGAAGAAATTGAAATTATTTCTAGTCACATGAAAAGATGCTCCAAATCATTATTGATCAGAGAAATGCAAATTAAGACAGCTCTGAGATACCACTACACATAGCTCAGATTGGTTAAGATGACAGGAAAAGATAATGATGAATATTGGAGGGAATGTGGGAAAACTGGGGCATTGATAATTGTTGGTGGAACTGTGAATACATCTAGCTATTCTGGAGAGCAATTTGGAACTGTGCTCAAAAAGTTATCAAACTGTGCGTATCCTTTGTTACAGCAGTGTTACTCCTGGTCTTATATCCCAAAGAGATCTTAAAGAAGGGAAAGAGACCCACATGTGCCAAAATGTTTGCGGCAGCCCTTTTTGTAGTGGCCAGAAACTGGAAACTAAGTGGATGGCCATCAGGAGAATGGCTGAATAAATTGTGGTATATGAAGGTTATGGAGTATTACTGTTCTGTAAGAAATGACCAGCAGGATGAATACAGAGAGGCCTGGAGAGACTTAGATGAACTGATGCTGAGTGAAGTGAGCAGAACCAGGAGATCATTATACACTTCAACAACAATACTGTATGAGGATATATTCTGATGGAAGGGTATATCTTCAACATAGAGAAGATCTAATTCAGTTCCAATTGATCAATGATGGACAGAATCAGCTACACCCAGAAAAGGAACACTGGGAAATGAGTGTAAACCACAACATAGCATTTACACTCTTTCTGTTATGTTTCCTTATTTATTGTACTGAGTCACCCTGCCTAGTTTTTGAAACTAAATAAATATCAAAGCAATGATGTTCATTGCATACAAGAATATATTACTATTACCATTTATTATTATTATTATTATAGCCTTTTTATAGTGCTGAGCTATACACTATGCTGAGCACTTTACAAACATTATTTCAACTGGTTCTCACAACAAGACTAGGAGGAAGTTGCTATGATTATCTCCGCAGAGGAAGAAACAAAGACAAACAGAGATTGTGTTTTGCCCAAAATCATGCACCTAGTAAATTTCTAAGGCAGGATTTGAATTTGAGTCTTCCTCTAAATTCAGGCCCAGTGTTCTATCCCTCTACATCTAGCTGTATCTGTTTCCTTCACAGCATTTCAGCATTTTTCTAGGAGGGGTATGACTTAGAGGTTATGAACTATTGATACTAACAACAATAACACAATCTAAATAGTTACTAAAGCCATGTAGGGTGTGTGTAAAACTATAAAGTTAAATTGGAATGGAGGATTCAAATATATGGGAATTTAGGGTTAGAAGCTTTCTGGTGAAGACCCTGAGAGGGAATCATTAGGTGAAAAGAGCCCCAGCTTCAGCTTCCTCTCTCACCTCAGCTGGAGGAGGATCTTTTAACTTTAGTGGACTGGAGGCCATGTACTTTTTCATCTGCCTCTTACTGGTGATTTCATGGAAGAGATTTTTTTTTGAAGAACTTTGGCACCAAGCAGATCAAAAATTGACAATTAAGTCCAAATGAGTTTCCTAAGGCACAGCAAAGTTAAACGCTTTACCAGTGATCATACTGCTGAAATAAAAATCAGAAGTAGGCTTTGAAGCCCAGTCTTCCTGACTATGATCCCAGTATGTAGCCCCCATGTCCCATTCCCCCACCCAATTTAAAAAATACCATCTATGAATTAGGCATTTTGACAATCTGTCCAAAGCACATATTAATCATACTTATCTATCCTGCACTGTCTTTTGCTGGTCCAACTTCATAGTCAATAAGTTTGAGAAAAGAATATGAAATAGGAAGTGAAGACAGCTCAGAGAGAATGGAAGTGTTAATGGTAACAATAATTAAAATACTTAAGTTTGTATAGATACTCCCATGAAGGAGGCCTAAATCTCTGCAAATTCAGACTCTTAAATTATTAATTGAGAGGAGTTTCCTTGTCCTAGTACAAAGCTGCAGCAAAGCTGTCCCTTCTACTGTGCCAATTAAATTGCTTTGCATACCATATTTACTCAATGACTATGGATTGAAGGAAAGAATGAATTTTTGAATACCTTATCTAGAAAGAACATTTGTCTAATTCATCATATGAACCAATAATTCTTTTATTTTGCACAGAAATTAGTTGTTCCGGACACTGGTTTATTGGCACTGTCATAATTGCGACCAATAACTTTCAATACTTTAACCCTCCCATTGTCTATTTGAAGCTTCATTTGTTATGTGTCATTCGATATTAATATAATGTTGATCCTTGATAAAAAAAAATGATACTGTGAATTTAAAGAATGACTTCAGAACAACAAACAAGTAGCCTCAAACTGTTCACGACTTCTATTTGGCAGGAAGAGAATATGGTCCAATGTAATCCAAATGTTTCAACTATGTCACAGGCAACTAGTAGTACCAAAAAGAAATAAGCTTTGACAAAGACAGAGTTTCAATTAGACATCTGTCTAGACTGCCTAGACCAGACATTCTTCTTTTAACAGCATAATAGTAACTTACTGATAGCAACCATGGATAAGATTCAAGACAGCTCAGGTCATACAAACACTAACATAGGCAAAACTTGTTGTAATGCCCAAAATGGTTCTTTCCTTTTTTGAATTTTCTTTCAAATTTTTTTTCTTTTTTCCTTTTACTATCATTAAGGCATTTTAACAGTAAAAATCTTTTGGTGGACTGAGTAGCTCACACTCGGATTTATCTTTCATCCATTCTCTAGTCCCAAAGCCAGGAAAACATATTTATATTTGGAAATTAAATCAACTCCTCTAGAGTAGTTGTGTAAGTTTTCATAGTCACTTACTAGAGAATGCTTCTCCAGCTTTCAGGTTTATAATTTATTTATACATTTTGCTCCTGCTATTATGTTGAAAAAGTTTCCTGAGGCCTGCCTAAATGGAAAGAACTGCGTGATATAGTGTATGGAAGAACAGTTTGGGAATCAAAAAGACCCAAGTTCAAATCTTGCTTGTACTAGCTCTGTGACCATAGGCAAATCATTGAACCTCTCAGTCTCCCAAGGAAACTCTCTAAGAGTTTAAATTATAAATTCTCTCAGTAGAGGAACATTCCACACCAGGAATTCATTATACTAATAAAAAAATCTACATGATATCAATAAAATTATTTTTTTATAACTAACCAAATGGATAAAATGATTTCTTTACTAATTTTTAAGTGATGGAATAGAAGTGTGGGATATTTTTGCAAGGAGACTTGTTCTCAGAGGAAATGTGTTCACAGCTAAGAATATCTGAAAGGGAATATTGTATTTCTTTTGTGGTAGAAATGGAGTAATTTGACTTTTTTTTTTGCAATCCTCATTCACATAAATCAAATCCCTGGCCTCCTAGCTGCTTCTCACATACAACATTCTATTGCCTATCAGTCTGTCCTTGCATAGGCTGTATCCAAGCTTAGAATGCACTCCCTTATCTTTACTTATTTAAATTCCTAATTTTCTGTTCAACTCAATTCAAATGTTGCTCCCTACATGAGCTCTTTCCTAATCTCTGCAAGTGTTCCATGCTTTCCCTGTAAAATGATCTGGCATTTACCATGTCCATGTTGTGTTTATTAGTACATGTGGTCTTTCTTGCTAATAGAATGGAAGCCCTTTGAAGACGGAAATGTGTTTTTTTTTGTCTTTGTATCCTAAGCACTTGTACTGTATGTAGCATGAAGTAGGTACTAATAAAAACTTGTTAACTGATTGGACAATTTAAAAAAGAGACATCATTCTAACTTAAACACAACTGCATGAATAAAAGCCTTCAGCCATGGCAAGATAATTCAAAGAAAAATAAAAATATGCAAGTATATAGGATATATATTTTACCAGTATAGATCCCAGTACATCTATGACTTACTAGGTAAATCCTATGGAGCTATCAGGGATGTGAACAGATTAAATGACTTGTCAAAAATTATATGGTTAATCATATGACTAATCCTATCAGAGACAGGATTGGAGACTCGGTCCTTCCTAACTACAAATATCAGTATTCCAGTCATTCAATAATGTTGCCACACAAAGATAATAAAATTAAAACCAAATTAAACAGAGCATATGGAAAAAAAATTCACTGTACTAATTGTCCTGATCAGTTTAACTTATACATGAGAATCCATTGGTTAGCTAGAATAGACCAGGGCAATCAACATCATTGTCAAAATACTTTTCTAGACATAAATTTTTGTTTTCTCCCACATGAAGTATGTCTTCTCTATTTTTTATTATTTTTTTTTCAAAAAATTGTACTTAAAATAAAATTTTAATGAATCATTAGAGAATGCTGTATTTAAAAGAAAGTTAAAAAGTTCCTTCCTTTCCATGTGCTAGGCCAATTGTGGGGAGAAACAATGGAGCAACTCCATTTTAGGGTCTACTCTGAGGATTTCATATGGAAAGAAAAATCATATATTTCCTTCCATGTAATAAAAGGAATGACCACCATATTTCATATTTCACACATAAATGAGGTCAGAATACTAGATAAGGCAGATATAGCACATATTTAAAATATTTTCCCAGCAGGACTCATTTTAATTGGAATCCAAGATGTATTTTTCCAGTTTTTATTTATGTACCTTAGAAATAATCCTATCAGAATAACTGAAATATATTGTAAGCAATTGCTCTTCTCTCTCCAAAAGACATCAGATTGAAAAGGACTTCAACAAGTATAAAACAATGTGAAAACAAGGTAATAAAGAAAATAGGATATGATACTGTCACTAGTTCCTTAAATTTTTGTTGTACCTATCCTAAGAATTTTAGACAGCCTTTACGGAAGCCCATTCCCCCCCAATCCATCAATGCAGATTTTATTCTTCTAAACCTTGAAGGTTACATAGATTTCATCCAACAGTTAGATAATGTTGGACTACTATTACTAAATTCTGATCAAGATAAATAGCTTCACACCAGATAAAACCCATTTCCATTTCAACAGGAGGTAAAATAATTGATGATTGTATAACACTTAAAAATATCAAGTCAAGTGTCAATACTGAATAATGCCAGTGGCTTTTCTGTTGTCCTGAGGACAAACACAGAGAGAGGCTATATCTCCAAGAAAGTGAAAATGTCAATGAACATTCCTTTCTTACAAAGGAATTTCCAACAAAAACATAGACAAAAGATAAAGGGCTAGGGGGGTAACTGTATGGCAGATTTTCAGGCCTGCCATTAGAAAACACTCCCTTTCTCCACAAAATATATATGACTCATTTTAATTTTTCTTATCATGAAGCAGACTATATTTGTGCTTTCTACATAGTTGTCAAGAACTAGAACCTTTAAGATTTAATTATGAACTTTGATCCTCATGGATAGGAGATGATTTCTCAATTTTCAAAGTAAATCTGTCAAGGTATGATTTAGACATTAACTACATTTGATGATCCCTGATTTTCACTATCTTTTCCTATGATCACAAAATTAATAATTATGATTTTTTTTAATCTAAGAGGGAATATTTTGAATGGGGCAGCTTTTGTAAGATGATACTTATATGAAGATATATTATATATATACCATAGCCAGAAAATTCTATTATTATTTGAAGTAATCATATCACAGAATTTGTGCTTGGTCAAAAGTATTCAAAAGCATTTTGTGGTCTTAATTTCCCAATATGGTCAACAGATATTTGTTTAACCTTGATGTTTGTTATTTATATTGAGTATATCATAGGCATGTAAAATATGATAAGGCATGAAATCTAGTGAAATTGTTTTGATACTTTATGGGAAATGATTCAAAAAGATACACACCAGACTGGCATGTATAAAAAGAACATGAGTTGCAAAGATGAGTGATCAAAGAATAAGAACATCATTCAGAAGAAATGTCAAAAAAAAGTTCTAAATATAAAAAGCAACATTCAAATTTAAACTTTGAGGTTTCACTTCACATCCATCAAATTGGCAAAGATGATAAAAGACAAAATAAAAGAATTCTGGATGGGACCTAGAAAAGTATATTAATAGTCTATTGCTAGAGATGTGAATTGGTATAATAGTTCCAGAAAATAATGTTCAATTATTTCATCGGATCTGTTGATATATTTCAATCCAAAGATCCCATTATTGGGCATAAGCCCCAAGAAGGTCAAAGTCAGAAAGGCCCTCAATATTCATAGCAACACTTTCAATGTTAAGAAAAAAGTGGAAACGAAAGAGAAGAAAATTTTAAAAAGAAAAATGATAGAAGCAAAACAAGCCTTGCCTTCTCAACTCAATTTTTTAATCATGTGAAGAACAGTCTGAAGAAGGAATCAATTGATTTTCTTTATACTTAGTGCTGATCCTCTATTCATATTATTATTGTAAGTAGATTTAATTGTCATAATAATATATGTGGATAATCTGAATTCTGATGGGGTATGTCTTTTCCACTGGGTTCAAAATTTAGTAGCCAATGTAAAGTTTGTATACACAGGCATTTTACTAAGTACATTGCTGATATGGAATAATAGCCTTTTTACATACAAAGACCTTTGTCTATCAAAAATATATAGTAGTTAGCAGCTAGATGAAACAGTGGATAGAGCAACAGCCCTGAACTGAAAAGGACCTGAGTTCAAATCTGGTCTCAGACACTTTACACTTCCTAGCTGTGTGACCCTGGGCAAGTCTCCTAACCCCAACTGCCTCAGCAAAAAAAAAAAAAAAAAAATGTATAATTGTTTCTTGTATCCACAGGACTGCTCCTATGGTGCAATTTAAGGTATAGCTTAACATTATGGCTTGCCATTATTCTTCCATAATCAGTGTTATAATACAGACTAAAGACATCGTATTTGTAATTGCTTTTGGGTTTCTTGCCTTCTCATTGGGTAGAGAAGAGATTGTAGGTTAGATAATCTGGAGCTAAAAACAAAATAAAATTGATTGAAAAATAATATGGACTAAGTTTTCTACATTCAATCACTCAACAAACATTCATTAAACATCTCTTATGTGGCAGATGCTGTTGCTATAAGGACAAAAATGAAAGTTGTACTTTCAAGAAGCTTCTTGGGGAGGCAATAAGTAAATACATAAATACAATATTTGGAAGATATATACCAAATATACACAAGGTACTAGGAGAGTATACTAGATAGAGTTGATCAAGAAATCTGGTGTTTGAGGAAATTAGAGATTTAAAGGAAAATGGAGGTTCTAAGAAATGGAGGAGATGAAGTACTGCTTTCCAGTCACGAAGGAAAACTTGTACAAAAGCACAAAGAAAATAGTGTTATAATGTGGAGCAAAACAAGAAGACCAGTTGGGCTGATCTATAAAATGTGTGAATGGGAAGAATGTTTAACATGCATTAATTTGTATCCAGAACTAGAAGGGTTTTAAATGCAGAGGGAAAGTGGAACGTTAAAGGTCATTCTGATGTTGGGAAGTTGGGTGATTGGAAGGATTGTCCAGTCTTGGGCAGAAATAGGGAAGTTCTGAGAATGAATGAGTTTGAGTGAAAAGATGATTTTAGCATTTGTCTTACTGAGTCACAGACATAGATGGGATATCCATTTTTAACTAAAGAGTTCGATTAGGCTGCATATATAGATCTGGGAGTCACTGACATTAAAATGGCATTAGGACAAGAAGAGCTGATGTGATCACCAAGTGATAGAATGTAGAGAGAAGAAAAAAGAGGGCCCAAAGTAGAACTTGTAGGCATACCCACAGTTAATGGGTATGAGCTCTTAGCACAGGACCAGGCATATAGTAGGTACTTAATAAAATTCTTGACTTGACTTGGAAGAAGTATGAAGATCCAGGGAAGGAGACTGAAAACGACCAGCACAACCAAAAGAAAGTAGTGTTATGAAAACCTAGAGAGAAAAGAATACCTAAAAGAAGGTGATTAAATAGTGTCAAATGTTTTAAAAAGAGCTCAAAAAGGATAAATATTGAGAAAAGCAATCTAGCAATCTTTGACTTTGGATAGAAGTTTAAACTGAGGAGTGAGATCAGAAGACAGATTTCAGAAGGTTAAGAAGAGTAAGAGGAGAGGAGGTAGTGGAATTCTGTAGTCAGCTTTTTCAAGGAAACTGAATGAGAAAGGGAGGGGGAAATAGACTTGACAGTCATGGTGAGTTTTAAGGAGAGATTTTTAAGGGTGAGAAAGATTTAGATGTGTTTGCAGGCATTTTATACAGCATCAAAAATAGCAAAATAAGTGAATTTCTCTCATCTTTTTCTTTTAGTTAAAAATATTTTCACCTGGGAATCACTTTCAGAGGTTAAGAAAAATGTAAAAAAAAAAAAACAAGACTAAAAATACTAGCTTCTTTGTAACTAACTTATCCATTTTCTGAATGACGCTTCTCATAGAATACAAACCAATCTTTTTTTACATAGACATTTTTATATATGTGCTGCAAGGTCTTTTAAAGTCTCTTAAAAGTAAAAAATATACAAAGGTGTACATGACAACCTTGATGTCCCACCATAATTTTCTGTTGAAAAAAAGTCATTAGGAAAAAATAACTTAGAGATAAGAATTGGAAAATAAGAGAGAGCTGATGCTCTCAAACATAGAGAAAGAACATAGACTCACTACACATGGTGTTCAAACCTGTGAAAATAATATTTTCCCTTTACGTTTTCTCAGGCAAAAACGACCTGAAGTTCCAGTTGCCTTTTCTTATCTCAGCAGACCTACTCTAAAAAAAGAAGTCCTAGAATTGCAATAAGAATTCACACTATAGCAAATATTTCTGACCATTATGTGATTGACAAAGGGAATTTCACCTTGTGTTACAGTTGGATCATACATATTATCTGAAATGAAAGTTTTCAAACTCATCAGTGACCCATTTTTGTAATTTCTTCCAGCTTGATGACAAACTGGCTCAATGTGTCTTTAACTTCAGAGAAGAGGAAATTTGTTCCTACTTTTAAATGCTCTTATCAGATACAGTTTTTCAAAGCTTTTCTGTACCACTTGTGATAGAGAGACTGGAATTGTTTGTTAGATTCATTATAGCTAAACACAAGGAAAGAAAAGCACAGCTTAAAGTGTGGCTTCCACTGGAGGGAACAAAACGTATCAAAGAATTATGTGCCTTGGCTTCATTAAGAAAACAATCAAAGAAATGGAAACAACTGAACTCATTTGTGAATGCTGATGCCTAATATAAAGCAACTTTGACATATTTCTTCTCAAATGCAGATAGATAAGGCTATATAAGAACTTTTGGAAGCTCTCTTTAATTAATTCCCTAGATTTGATATTCATTGATAATCAATGTTGCCACACTCATTCGTCCTACTTTCCCTTCCACATATCATATACAACACAATTTGCTTCAAAAAAAATCGTACTGAAGAAGGGCTCTTAAAGGATACTGGCTATTTCTCATCAATACACAAATGCTAAGAAGAATATCTAGAAATACTTCTCATTTACACATTTTACTCTGCTATAAAAATAAAGGCAAAGTATAATACATTTCTACATTTCTCTGCATTTCTCTTTCTACTCTCATTTTCACCATATTGTGTGACTTAGAAACGATTTCCATGAGCCAAAGTAAGAGAATGAGTTTCTGCTCTGAAAATGGCACTCTCATTTCTTTGTGGGGGGAGGGGGGAAATATCTTGCTTACTTTTGAAAGACACTTAGGTAGTATGGCTTTGTCCAAGTGAAGGCTGCAATTCCATGCTCCATTAGCATTATAAGTTACTTATTAGGTCCTGAAACACTTTATTGCTCTGTATCTGGTCTTGATAACATATTTCTATGCATCTCATAGAGTTTAGGACAATGCCATAACCCCCCCCCCTTTTTTTTTTTTAACAAATTATGCAACGATATTCTACATTAACACAGGAAGTACCATACTGCCATCTACAGACAGGAGTGTCCCTAATAGAATCATTCAACATTCAAAATTTCCCCCTAGCTCATAGTTAATTCTGATTCTTTATATCTAATATCAGTTCAACATAATCAATAAGTTGCAATACTTGAGAGTAGAGCTGTTTATATTTTAAGGCTAGACAATCTTACAATACTTTAAAGTCAAAACAGCTTTTAAAAAAGTGAAGGAAAATGCCAAATTCCTCTAGGAACTTGGGGTTACCTGTCGGGGATGAATGGTGGCTGTAGTCTTGATGGTTCCTTGACAGCTGCAGTCAGAAATGCTGTATGGATCTGAGCTGCTAGAGGAACATTTGGAAAGAGAGTCACAACCCAGCACAAAAGTGTTGTCCACAGGCAGCACCTGGATGCCATGGTGCTTTGAGTGCATCGGAGTCTCAGGCTCAATATGGAAGGCTGGCTGAGGAGATGTAGCTTTGTAGTGTTGGGCCAAATCAGGACCATCAGGCTTAAAAGTAGAAGAATGGGTACCCCAGTTGTACTTCTCCATGGTATCTTGATCAATATCAATGACAACATCTAAGGAGGTAGAGGCCTCTTCCTCCTCATTTTCTAGCTCCTCAGTCCCAGATTCGCCAAAGGAGACGAGGTTAAGGATGACATTATTAGGTCCACTATTGTTGCTTGTGCTAATTGTTATTGTCTCGCTGTTTTCTGGATTTGGAGTAGCCCATTCTGAATTCTGCTTTCTTGCCCCTTTGAGGCGCGGAAATCGGCGGCACCGTAGAAGAGCAGCAATGACGATGGTCAGAACAGCAGTCATGGAACCAGAAATGATAGCAATGATGTACTTGATATAGTCGCTGCTTGAAGTGCTTGCAACATCAGTCTTTGCAACTTTACGGGTCACTGATCTTCCCCGAGTTCTGCGTAGCAGTTCATCGACGAAAGTAGAATTGTACAGAGAATCATTCACAAATAGGTTTAAGAGTATTTTGCTATTCATAGAGTCAGGTTGTCCTAAGTCCCTAGCTTTGATCAACAGCTTGTGTAAACCTTGGTCTGCAGGAACAAATCTAGATTTCAGGGTTATGTTCCCTGATGCTCCTTCCATTTCAAACAATTTCTTTTTGTTTCCCTCTTCAATGTGGTAACGGATTTCGGCATTCATGCCAGTGTCCTCATCAATAGCCATTACTACGTACAGAAGTGTGCCAATTTCAGTAGCTAATGGCACAAACTCAAAAGTGTAGTTGGTAGGAGGGAAGATGAAAACCGGTTTGTTGTCATTAATATCTACTACGTTGATGGTCACCTTGGCAGATGAAGAGCGTGGCACTCTTCCTCCATCTGTGGCCATTACTATGAAAGTGTAAGACTCTTGTTTCTCTCTATCAAAAGATATATTAGGTCGGATGACTCCATTTATTGAATCAATGATGAAGCTACCATTGTTATTTAGAATGGTGAGAGTGATAACTCCATTTTCTCCAGCATCAGGATCAGTTATGGTGATGAGTCCCACTGTGCCATGTTTGGGCAGGTTTTCTGGGACATAGAAGTTGTATTCACTGTGGGTGAAAGTAGGGCTGTTGTCATTTTGATCAAGGACTGTTACAGTCACTGTAGCACTGGACTGCAGGCGAGGCACCCCATTGTCCCTTGCAGTGACTGTGAAGGTATATTTATCTTTCGTTTCTCTATCCAGTTGTTCCACTGCTGTCAGAATGCCTGTACGATTATCCAGGCTAAAAGCAGAGGGAGGTTCACCAGCTAACAGGTAAGTGATCTCTCCATTCTTTCCAGTGTCTGCATCAGTTGCGCTGATTTTTGTCAGTTGAGCGCCAGGAGCATTGTTCTCTGGGACAGAAATCCCTATGCTAGACTGGCTGAAGATGGGTGTATTGTCATTTTCATCTCTGACTTTGATGAAAACAGAAGTTGTACAATTCAAAGGAGGTTTGCCAGCATCTGAAGCCAACAATTTTACTTCATATTCTTTTGTAGTCTCATAGTCTAGGAAAGAGGAAGTCTCCATCAGGAATTGATTTTCAAAAACTGGCCTTAATCTGAAAGGAACATCATTCTCTGTGAAACAGGTCACTCTACCATTACGGTCAGCATCTTTGTCTATTAGTGTAATTAGGGCAATTTTAGTGTTGAGTGAAGCATTTTCTGACAAAAATACAGTCCCGTTGGTCGTCTCGATGATGAATCTGACGTCAATTACCGGGGGGTTGTCATTGACATCTGTGACATTGACTACTACCATGGCCCTAGCTGGCATTGGACCTCCATCGGTTGCTACAATCATCAACTTATGAACAGGTGCCTGCTCCCTGTCCAAGGGCTCCTTGACGGTAATGAGGCCAGTGGTATTGTTGAGACTGAAAAGCTTTCTAGCAAGCTGGTTCATCAGATTGCTGAAGAAGTACTGGATCTGTGCATTTGCACCCACATCAGCATCAGTGGCATGGAGCTGATAGACTGAAGAGCCCACAGGAGCATTTTCAGGGATGGCAACTTCAACCTCTGTCTCCCGAAAGATGGGACGATTGTCATTCATGTCAATCACAGAAACTTGCAAAATGGCTGTGCTGGATCTTGGAGGTGACCCACCATCTTCAACTTTCAATTTCATCACATACATATCTTTCTCCTCCCGATCCAGCATCTTTTGGACAATTAGTTGGGGCCATTTTTCTCCCTCAGGTGTTTCAATGACATCAAGTCCAAAAATATCTAAACCCTAGAAAATACAAATACATGAAGATTTTTATTATACAATTAGGTTTTAAGAGTCCCAATATAATTCCAGTAGACCATATACTCAAGCAAATGGTATTAACAAGATTATCACAAATTCAGTTTCATGTGATGAATCAAGCAATCAAAAAGAAGTTATAATTAATTTAATTAAAATGTTCTACCATAATTCTTTGTTCTCTATGACTGTCATTACCATTAAAAATATCATGCAAAATATGTAAGCATTTTGTTGTAGGCCAATAAAATTTTTAATTAAAATATCTTGTAGGTTAATTTGTCAACTAAAACATATTCATCAAAACCCACTTTGTTAAAAGCGCCATACTGGCAAGAATTTCGAGACAATTCCTATAAACCCTCAAGAGCACTTTGTTGCCTCTCATACTTTCACCTTTTTTATAAATACATTTGTATTTCATCTTTCCTCTGACTATATTGTTAAGGATATAGGACATAGGGACTATGCCATAATTACCTTTAGTTTGTAGCCTAGGGCCTCAAATATAGTATGTACTCAATAAATGTTTGCTTAATAAATTGATGGAATACCAAGATTTTCAGTCTTTTCCCACCCCTAATCAATCTGGTACCACCACAGAATTTTTAACATGGAAAGGCTCTTTGATGTCATAAGTCCAAGTCTTCCAGATTACACATAAGAAAAGATTTTATGACTTGCTAGCTAGTGGTAGGATCAGAGCCAGAACCCCCAGGTATGTTTCAAAAAATCTTTCCTAAAGTCACAGAGTACATTTCTGATTATTTAAACATATAATCTTTGATACAACACAATATATCTACTTGATTCTGTACATCGCATAATCTGGATAAAATATATAAAGAGGATTCTAGAAAGATGGGAAAGGAGGTCAAGCAGTTCCTCCACAAACAAAACAGAATAGTACCTCACGGTGAACAAAGACCAGTAAAAAGCAAAAAAAAAAAAAAAAAAAAAAAAGATTGGGGGAATAATGGGGAGTCTTCCTGGAACAACCTGAGAAGTCCCAAAGAAAGATTCCAGGAACCAAGGTTTAACCTGTGTTAAGTGTAAACACATCCAGGCAAGCTCCACAGAAACAATACAATAATACACAAATTAAAGAAATTGTCCTGAAGTGTTAGAACAAGAAGAGAAAGTAGAAGTGGAAAAAAATCCACTGATCATCACCTAAAAGGGATCCTTTGAGGAAAACCTACAGGCATATCAAAGCCAAATTTTGAAACACCCAACTGTAGGAGAAAAGTGTGTCAGCCAGTATGTGGCAGAAGTGACGCTTTGGTCTAAGTCACAGGCTGACTCTATTTACAATATCATGCTAATGAAAGCATTGAGGGCAGAAAATGACTATAGAGGAGAATGTAAAAGGGATAAATCATACAAAGTTTAATTTGCAGCAAGTTTAGAATAAGCACAAGAATCCTAAGGAGGAGCTCTGAAAAGTCAAATGTCTTGGGTCAGTAAATATTCCCTCTCAATGCCTACTGGGTCATGATTTTAAAAGTTATAAGAAAAGGTCACTTATTTACAGGAGACTGAATTTGACTTTGAAGATTGCAATGGGCCAAGTGTGAAATGAAGACAGGAGATGAGAAAGACACTTTGAGAGATTTTTGAAATGAGTGATTTATTATTCTGAATATTTTTTAAAATTCTCCAGTGTTCATTTGTGGTAATAAAAGACAAATCCTGACATGGCAACAAAACCCAGATATTAATCTGTAATTTGTGAATTAATCCTACAAACAATTCATCTATGATTAATTCATAATACTGTTATGCCAGGATTTCACATGAGATACTGCAAGATGATAATTCAAATGGAGACATGAATTCTTCAGTAAGTGTTAGAATGGCTAACTTTATTCTGATTATTTTCTATATCATTATCTGTATTCTTCAATGCATCAGTAGTCCACACCTTCTTGAATCTCTTGCTATATGTAGCTCTTTGGTGGCATTAATACAGAGTTCCAAATAGGTGATAGAACTCAATTGTGCTTTAAACATTTAAACAGAATCATTTTTATGCCCTGATGAAAGTATTGGATATTTATTATGAAACTAAAAGCGATGCTACCCAAACATAAAACCCCCAGCTTTGCTTTCTTTCTCTTTTTGAATTTTGCATACAAGCTAAAGGTTGTATATTGATTATTATGGCATTACCTCATAAAGTAAAATAAGCACTCTACACAAATTTTTATACATATAAACTAATCTCCAATTAGCATAACTTTAAATGCAATAAATAACAGGAGGCAAGGTTTCCCCTTAAATGCTGCTTAGAAATCTGCCTTAGGAGCATTCCTGATATAGGGCAAATGATAAATTTACCAAACTGAGAGATTCTATTGAAAAATGAATTTTTAGAATTTTCATCACTAAAACACTAAAATAATGTTTCAGTTGTCATTTTAAGTTATCATAATTTTTTTTTGTTTTTATGCTCTCTTCATAGAACTCTATGAATCTACTTAAACTTTGTGGCTATTGTTTGTTTTCAGCCATGAGAACCGTTTGTAAACACTTTTGGGGTTTTCTTGGCAAAGATGCTAGAGTTGTTGACCATTTCCTTCTCCAGCTCATTTTACAGGTGAGGAAACAAGCAAACACAATTAAATGACTTGCCCAGGGTTACAAAGCTAGTAAGAGTGTGAGGCTAGATTTGAACTTAGGAAGATGAAGCCCAATACTCTATATACTGCAGAACTACCTACCTGCCCCATACAGCCTTAAGAGGGTTTATATGATACAATTGAATAAATACACAAAATGCAAAGTCCCAATCCCAGGATTGGGATCTCATATGTCACCTGAGATGCCCTACACCTAAACAGAAATCCCCTCTATGGAACATCAGACACATGATCCTCTACATTTCATCTAAAGGATCCCATTGAAGAGAAACCCATTGTCTTCACTTTTTTAAAAAGTTTTTCCTTCTCAGAGGGAGCCTAAATCTACCTCTCTGAAACTTCCTCTCATAGATCCTAATGTTCCCCTCTGAGGTAAGATTAGGTGAGGATTGGAAAAATTTCCTAAAAAAAATTTTCAGTAAAGACAATATAATAGCTCTCTCTCTCTCTCTCTCTTTTTTTTTTACTACTGCTGATTATTCCATCAGATTTATACTGTTTTTAATCAGAATAACTGTTACATTTCTTACTAATTATTATTTTACTAATTTTAAATTAAGTTACTAATTATTAATTACCCAAAGCTGAATAACTAAGTATGATAATCAGGCATAAGATGACACTGTGTGAGATAATGCAAAATGATAGAGAACTAGTAGAAATCTTGCCTTTGGTTATAACCTGGCACTGTGTTTTGAGGCAAAAACTGGAACCATATAATTAAGGCACAGAAGGCAATCAATTCAAAAGTGTCAAGATTTGCTCATAGCATCAGCTCTAAGTTTACTTCCTTTTTTGGGAAGTCTTAGGGACTGTATTTCATTTTACTCATTCATATGTGTTGCTAAATTTCTTCTAAATATTTATTTAAAAGTAGTTTTGAACTGTCAGCTAAAGGCAAAGTTAACATTTTTAAATGTGAAAAATCCACTTATATTGACATTAGTGGCCCTTAGCTGGTGTAGTGGATAGAGCACCAACCCTGAAGTCAATAGGACCTGAGTTCAAATCTAGTCTCAGACACTTAACACTTCCTAGCTGTGTGACCCTGGGAAAGTCACCTCACCCCAACTGTCTCAGCAAGGGAAAAAAACATTATTAGAGATCTACTTACCCATGTACTCTCAAAAACATTAATAAATTGGTTAGCATCCCTAGTTCTTATAGGATTATCCTGATACTGAGACTACTTTGTGTCAATTTTCAGTCAAGATATCAGTGATCTGATAATATGGACAACTAATTTTGGGTCAAGGTTTTAAGAAACTGTGATTTAGGCACACAGACTTACTCCACCTATGTAGATCTCAATCTGTCTATGTCTCAGTTTTGGGGACTTTTGCCAGGAGTAGGTGTATTTTTCATTAAAGGCTTGCAACCACTTCACTAAGGACATCCTAGAAGTATCACTTAGCACAGTTTTACAGATAAGGAAACTGAAGTTTAGGAATGTAGAATGATTAGCCCATGCATAGCCAGCTAATAAGTACTAGAGACAGGAGATGAACTCAGATCTTCAAGATGTAAAACCTAATACTCAATCTGGTCTGTCATATGGCATCACTAAGACATGTGGAAAAATTGTCATTTAGTGTAAAACTTGCCTTTTTTCATTTTTTTTCCTTTCAACAGATGTCTACTAATGGAAAAAGTAACCATGTTCTTATAGCAAATCCTAAGCTACTTAAAAGTGAACTAGAATCCAATTTTAGTTATTTTAACAAATTGCAATTATAGTCTATGCATTATTTGCAAACAGATGACCCCTTTTTAAACTAGTGTCAATGATAACCATTCAATTTACAGCCATGTCAAAATTCTATGGTATTCCAAAGGATGGCTAACTTCTCATATCGGATTGATATCATCAACCAAAACTATGTAGCTACAATGAAAGACACATTTACACTTGGAATTTTCAAGGAATACAACTGAAATTCCCAGAAATATACAGATATATTTCTGGTCTGGTATATTTAGAGCTAGATGGATATAGACCTATTAGCTAGACTTTCTCTCTCCCCAAAATTTCTCCATGGCCATGATGTCTGAAATTTCCAACTGATTCATTCATTTATGTTAAACATTAAAAGTTATTAAAATGAAAAGGTTAGGTGGATAACACATTAAACTTTTACTGGCCATTAAGGCATACTTAAGCTTGAAATAACCTATAAGAACATGAGCTTGCCCTATAAGCTCAGGGACAAAAAGGGACCAGCCATGGAGTTTTGATGGGATAATTGGAGGAAGATAGCAAAGCAAGGGATAGGCCCAGAGCATGGAGAGTGGCCCAGTGATAAGTAAGGATACTAAGGCAAGAAAAACAGATATGAAAGAGCAAATCTAAGCATAACCTACTTCAGGATAACACCTCCTAAAAAGACATTATGACATTGTCTGCCACAAAGTTGCTTGCCTCATTTACTCTTGAGACAAAAAAAGAAAAAAAAACATTTTTAAAGAAATAGTGAGGACAGAATATGTTCTACTAAGGAAAAGAGAGGATATGGGGGAAACACTGTAGCAAATACTACTTAGTTATGCTCAAGAAGCAATAAATGCTCTTAAACTAAACAACTCTAACTAAACTACTCATCTACAGCTAGAGTTCAGACTATACTCTCCAAAAGCACATTTACTTTAATAAAATTTTTAAAAAATATTTGTACTAGAAAAGGCTTTGGGGATGATTTATTTTTCAATGTCTTAAACTGTGGTTTGTGACCACATATATAGGACCTCATGTGGGGGTCATGAAATTATGATTTATTATCAGTAAATGTTTGATTTATATACCTATATACTCTGTGTCATGTAAAAATTTTTCAGATGAAAAGGGATCACAAGTAGAAAAAGTTTAAAAAGCCCTGATCTAATCTCCCTCATTTTATAGACAAGAAAATCATGGCCTAGTGAGGTTAAACTATCAATATGTTTCATGATTATTCAATATTTGGAGAAGAACTGTGTAAATAACAGTTTTCACATAAACCTTGAAATGGGCTTTCTGTCTCTGTTTCCTTTACATCTGAAAGAAAATGTAATTTGTAAATCTACAAACTATCTGTTTACTATGTGTTATTTGTATCATGTAAAGTCACTTGACTTGAAAAATAGGATTTTGAAATGTTCATATACAGCAGATAAAGTAATTACCAGTGCCAGATTTGGACAATTTCTTCTGTTTCAGAGAATGATGACTCTTAAAGAAATATGCCAACTAATAGAAGGTTATTCAATTGATCTTTTTTATACTGAGACAAGTCTTTTTTTAGCTTTTTACTTTAATTTAAAAAAATATGTGAAATTGTACAGATTATAAAACCTATGAGTAGACAGGAAAGCTGCAGCAAAACACATATTTTCAAGTAAATTACTATTTTATCACTTAAACTGTCCAAGAGGTTGGAATAAATATTGTCTATCAGCAAAATGGAAAATTATGCAAAAAAGAGAAAATTTTGCACAAAGGTACTAGTACAGTTGTAGATATATTAAAATTGTGGTGAGTATCCAAGACAGTTGAATATAATGAATTGAATGGCTACCCAAGGCTGATCCTCCTTTCTAAATGAAGCTCTTATAAAGGCAATCGAACTCATGACTCCACCAAGTGGTCTACATCAGGATTAGCAAAGATGTGCGTTTCTTATAACTCATCCTCTCGTTTGAGGGAAGAAGAGGAAGGAAATGAGGACTACTACAATCCATACTTTAAGATCCAGTGATAAATAGAATTTGCAAGTCCTTGCTAGAACATATAGGGGCAGACACTGCTTACTAGCCAAAGTGTTCCTGGGAAGTACACTTCAGGTATAAAGTACCCAGTTAACCACTAGTTTCAAACCATCCACCATTTCATGCATGAATGTTGACTTTTAAGTAACTTAATATCACCAAATAGATTAATTCATGTAGAATTTGACCTATTTAATCTTGCTTTTCTAGAGCATGCTGACAAACACTAACTTTTATATGCGGACAGCACATTTACAAAACCAATAAAGGTACCTATATCCTTCACTCAAATGCATACATGGGCTTAAAAAGAAAAATAAATCTTTCTTTAGACCATAAGAACTCCATCTTTCACATAGATTCCACATGCTGATGGCAGTATTTATGATTTCTGATAGCTGAAGTACATAGATCTCATTTCTAGCAAAGGGTCAGGAAAATTTATGGAATGTGAAATAATTTCTTATAATGCAAGTTTTTTTTTGTTCGTTTTTAATCTCCTTCGTGAGTTCAGATTTACAGATGAGCTTTGGAATGATAAGCCTGGGGCAAAAATTACTAAAATAGGTAAGATGATAAGGCCTTCTGAGACCTTTGTTCTTTGTAGGGATTTGGAGAATCCAGGAGGAGAAAGCTTGTGTTGAATATTGAATTCTCAAGAGAAATATTTCAAATTTTGAAAAAAAAGAAAAAGATATGTTTCATCAAATAAAAAGCTATCTTTTAAAATATATTGTTCTAGGAAAGAAATAGCTGAGCCACCTTACTAAACCTTTAACATTTTTGACATATGCATGTGTAAGACACCACTTTGGTGCTGATCAGGAGGTACTAAATAACCCCGCACTTCCAGAGCTATAAATCTAGTACTGTTGCCCAGAAGAAGCATATAGTGCCAGTAAGTACTAAAAATAGTTCCAGAGAGATTGGATTCTAAAACTGATTAAATAAAGGCTGTTTACTGTGTTGTTCAGAGAATGCTGGGGAAAGACCAAAAATTTATTTCTCTGCTTTTCCACTGCTTAATTTGTCAAAAACCAACCCAATTTTTTTCATTTTCTGTTTTATCTACTATCCCTGACTGATATACATCTGGGCCTAAGAAATGGAAGAAAAAGTATCCAGATGATAAACTATTTTCCTCTATCTCAAGAATATGACTACTTTCAAAGACTGCAGCAAAAAGAAGGGGAAAAATGATTCTCAGCGGAAATTTAGAGAGTGCTCCAGTAAATTACACTAAGTATTTATCATATTACTCATTAACATCTAGAGGTTAGCAACATATTGTAAAAATCTCTAACGGGATGTAGTGATACGACTTCCAACTCTATCATTCAAAAGAAATTGTTCTCTCCAGAGGTACCAATGATTTTAATTACCAAATTTGATGGCCTTTTCTTAGTCCTCAGCATACTTAGTCTACTTCATTTGACACTGTTAACCACTTTCTCTTTGTTGGATATTCTCTACTCCCTCAAATTTTGTGACACTATTCTTCCCTGATTTGCCCCCTACTCATCAGACTGCTCTTTCCCTGCTTCCTTTACTGATTCACTGTTCATAATATGCCCTCCAATTAGGGGTGTTTTCCAAGGCTGTTTCCAGGTCCTCTCCTCTTTCTTGGTCACTTTATTAACATCCTTGGATAAATCCAGCCCCAGTCCATCTCAAGTTTCAACGTCATGTCATTGTCTGTTGGACTTTCCAATTTGGATGCTCCAGATGTCTCAAATTAAAACTATCCCAAACAGAATTCATTATCTTTCCTCCAAACCCCAAACTTCTTCAAATTTTCCTTATTTCTGTCCATGGCACCACCTTTTTTTCCCATCCCTCAATTTTATAACATTAGACTAATCTTGAACAGAAGTGTCAGATTTTCTGCCAGCACTTCAGAGTACAATGATAAGTAGATTAAAATGTCATTAGGAAATGTTTAGGATAATAAATAAAATACAATAAAACATAAGAAATGTTCATTTGTGATTTTCTAAGGCTATATGATGGCTGGCAAGGATCCCTTTCTATTTGAGATGAACATCACTAATCCTCAAGTCCTCACTTTCCATCATCCCATTTGTATTACCAATTGCCAAATCATGCCATTTTAATCTCCAATATATCTATCACCTCTGGCCCAGTTTCTCTACCCAGAGTTACCTCTTGAGTTTAAGACTTCCTCACTATTTTCCTTACAATATTGCAGCACCTCTTCTGATCTCTCTGTTAAATTTTCTTTTTTTTATTATAGTTTTTATTTACCAGATATATTGTTAAATTTTCATTGTGAGCATTTATATTTCAGTAACTGTCAAACCTACAAATCAGGGCTTGATTTATAGATTTTTAATAGGTTAGACGTAATAAAAGGAAGACAAAAATGTTCAATTATAGATATATAGTAAAAGTGCATCATGACTACATTTGTTTTTCAGGAGATTGGGTTGATAAGCATTTACCAGCACACTACTGGCTCGAAAGGACTTTAAAGTTCATGAAGTCTAACCCCTTCCTTTTAGAGATGAAGAAACTTAGGCCCAGAGGGATTAGTTGACTTTAGCAGGGGCATATAGCTAGTAAACATCAGAGGTGAGATTCAATTCCAGTTCCTTCTGACTCTAAGTTTATTACTCTACCACACTAATAAATTCCAGGGGGCCCTCCTTCCTCTTAGATTAAAGAAAAAATTCTCTGCTTATTTTCTGACGTTCCTTATAGCCTAGCTAGCCCTTGACTATCTTTTCCACCTTATGAGACATCATACCTCCTCTAAAATGAGAATTGTACTTGGGCAATCCCAACTGCCTTTCTCTGAACTCCAAACACCCAACACTTCCTCTTCCATTTCCTGTTTTCTAGCTCCATACCCTTGCACTAGCTACCCCCAGTGCCTGGAATGCACCTCTCCTCATCTCTGCCTCACAGAAAGTCTTTATTCTTTCAAGGTGCGGCTAAGGTACCACCTTCTATATCATCTTTCCTCATTCCCTCAGCCTTCAACTGCTCTTACCCTCTTTCTCACACTACCTTGAATTTATTTGTATTATTCTATTTGTATTTATTTAATATATACTTTATATGCATTTGTCTTTCCATTACAAGGTAAGCTACTTGAGGAAAATGATTGTTTCATTCTTTGCATTTTTATCCCCAACACTGAACACAGTGTCTGACACAAAAGAGGTGTTTAATAAGTGTTCATTGATTGATCCTTTGACCAGTTAGTATAACAACCAAGCAGGGCCCTAAATAGATAAAAAAAAACTGTACCTCCCCCCCTATTTACAGAGTGAGGGAACTACAGGTGTGAAACATTACATAGACTATTAGACTCAGCTAACATGTTGGTTAGGTTTTCTAATAATCTTTTCCCCCTCTTTCTTTTATGGCTCTATGTTATATAAGGGCTGTCTAAAATTATGTTAATTTTTTTAAAAAGAATTTAAGACAAATTCATCAATATCATGTGATACTTTAAACTGTGCATTATCTCTACAATATGTGTTCTAGCACACACATAAAGTATGATTAAAGGAAAAAAAATTCTAGTAAGCTGGTCTGGGCCCTAATCCTAGCATTATTCTTGCTGTGGACTCTTTTAACCAATTTCTCTGTTTATGTCAATGTTTCCAAGTTTGAAAATTGGATGATACTCCTACCTATACCTATCTCAGTGGAATACTATTCAGCAAATATCAGAAATCATGATTGTTTTGCCACAACCTAGTGAAGATAAGTAGGGATAAGATTGATTGAGTACCATCACTGAGGCAAAGAGAGTGGACTAACCCACACAAAGATAAATCAAAAGTATGAGAAGCTATAAAATGTCAAAAGAACTAGAGGAAGACCTTCTGTGTGAGAACATTGGCACATATTGCCAAGGATGAGGTATGGATGAAGGATGATTTTCACAGATTCAGGGGATGTTTTTATAAAATAAATCATATATCTACTAATCTGAGGATTCTTAAAGTTTTTCTCTGGTAGAACCCACTTTGGCTGTTGTCTGGTAAAGCCCATGGATCCCTTCTAAGAATATTGTCCTTAATTACATCAAAGAAAATATATGGAAAGCAATTGTATTAAATTTCATTTATCAAAATATTTTAAAAAACCTAAAGTCAAAGGCTTCAGGTTAATAAACCCTCTGCTAGAATAATGGAGAATGAGTGCATTAAAAAAAAACTTTTATTGCCTTAATTGCCTTATTGTATTTTTCTGAATTTTTTCTAAGTCATATGCGTTTATAAGCTTAATTTGGTGATTTAATAATAGTTTTAATGGAATTTTTAAAAATAGTTCTATAAAGGAAAACCTGGAAATAAGAGATTATGCCTAATTTCATATGAGAGACAGCACTTTTTAAACCTTAAATAAATCTGTAAATTGCTAGCATTATTATCTACTTGTGCTGCATAGCACCTAGACTACTGCTACCTAGAAGCAGATGCTTAATACATGTTTATAATGATGTAGAGGCCATCAATAGATTAGCATAAAGTCTTTCCTCAGACTTCATACTGGAATTTGCTTTCTTGAATATAAATGATAACCACTTACTACTGTCTCCTCACTTTTAGCAAGAGCCAACTCTATTTTATACAGGAAGAAAATTTAGCCAGTCTAAAGGTACAAAAATAATAATAAAAAAAGATGTCTCATAAAGAATACAGATTTATTAATTTTTGTGATTTTCTCATAGAAAACCAGAAGAAATCACTGAATGCAGTTTAAAGAAATGAAATAAGGGAGCTGTTAGGCTGTTAGAACTGAGATCATCTTGAGTATTTCTTATTATTTTCCTTATTATGCTCTTAGGTACTGATTAACTTTAACAGCTACCCAGAAGAAATGTCCAACCACACATTGCATACTAATATGCATATTAGTGTACTCTTTGTCTGTGCTTTCTCATTTTTGCTATCCTCATAGTCTATAAATGTTTTATTGGAGAGGAAAAGCTCAACATATATAGTGTTTAAATAGGAGACTGAGAAATAGATTATATGTAATTCTCTTTTGTTCCTGGGATCCCAAAGGACCTGCTTCTCAAATTCTGGCATAGATTATAAATGTCCAGGGATTTCCAAGGCTCTGGCTTGTTTTACTTGGAATCAGATAAGTCTCAAAAACATTAGCATTAATTCCTGATTGGGTGCCATCATGGTAGAAACCAAGACTTCAACTTGATGAGCTTAGAAAATGCAGAGCATCATCTTGCTTTTCCATCTTCTTGTAGCTAAGTCATTGGTTGATTAAATGTTAGACAATGGCTAATCAGGATAGGCATGGTCTCCGTAATCTCTACTTAGAAGTGTTCTTTCAAGGTAGTTATAGAAAACCTTCCTGAAATTGATCAATTCAGAATAGCTCATTAAAATCCAGTTCTTAAAATAGCCCAGCAACTATCCTCTGGTATAATTACTATGTCCAGCAATTTGTAACTTCTTTGTATTGCAGGTCTTTAGGAGCCAACCATAAATCATGGATGAAAGCTTCAATAACATCCAACACTAGGTTGGAGTCAATGAGTGACCCATCAGCAAATATAACCTTTGTCTATGGTGTAAGAAGCAGTCCTGAACTAATTTTGTCCCAAAGTCCTTGGCCACATATATATGTGTGTGTGTGTGTGTGTGTGTGTGTGTGTGTGTGTGTGTATGGTATATTCATCTGTCTGCACATACTTTTGGCCTGGAACTAGGCCAGAAAGGTAATTGTCTTTAATTATTGAATATAAAGGATCACAACAAGGTTGGGTTGCAGAGGAGGGGGAGAAAAGTTAGTAGGTGAGGTCAGGGCAGGTAGCTGACTGCAAAAGTTCATTATGCTTAGATTTAGGGCAGACAACAAAATTCAAGATAATTGGAAGCAGAAAGTCAGGCTGAAAGACAGAAGGCTGGCCTAGTGGGCAATATGGAGCTCCAGTCCTGAAGAGAACTGGATCCCTCCTGCACATGTCTCACTGAAAAACCCGAAAGAACTTTTTTTTCTTCAGAATTCCAGAGCTACTCAGGTGGCTTCACCCTCTCAGTCAAACTTTCTGGTGATTAAAGGGGCCTGACATATGTGCTCTGGCTATATGTGCTCTGGCTTTAATCTTCATCAAAAAACAACCATTCATCCCTAGGAGGCTTCAGGAGTTTGAGGTCATGAGCTACAGATGATTGATCATAGTCTTCTTCATGGTATTTAAGATCTTCAATATAGTCCTCAGGGAATCCTATTGCTTTAATTGCGGCACAATTCTGGTCATCATCAATGCATTCATTCCAGAATTTACCGTCTCCTAATTTTATCTCCTTTAGTTCATGGGCAGGGACTCCAACAGGTCCTGAGGCCCCATAAGGTACCTTTTTTTATAAACACATGGAACCATCAAGGCAAAACCGAAAATTTTAAGTAGGTATTTGCACACAATTAAGAATTAATTTTATTAACATCTAGAACCTAATAATATCTCATTGTTATATTACTAAATAAGTGGCACAGTAGATGTACCACCACCCTTCACTGGAGAAAAAAAAATGATTTTACTATAAATATGTCTGTCCATAAAAAGGGGAAATCATTTTATAATTCTAGTTTTTAGAACGTTCTCCCTTAATCACAATGACTAAGAAAATGTATCTGTTTATACTTTAGGGATAGCAAGGATAAAAATCTATATGTAGATAGATAATTAATACTTCACTTCAAAATAAAATATTTGATCACATCAGGTGTCACATAAATTAGTCATATGCCATCCCTCATAAACTTTAAAAGCTCTTCATTATGTTTTTTCTACAATCAAAAAAATCCTAAGGTACTTTTGTACAAAGTCACAAATGCATTCAATGCCAGGTCCTAGAGTAATTAAGGTGGTGGTTTGTGGTTCTTGTTGCTTAACAATGACGATAATGATGAAAATGCTGCCTCCACTGTTGTTTGGGGAAATCAGGGAGAATTAGTCATCAGTCAGTAAGTGGATGAGATGCTGGTAAACTAAAAGAATGACTACAACACTCATAGAATATCTGGGTCAATAAAATAAAATCCCACATCATTTCTTAAGATGGTTCTTTGAATGTAATGTAGCTTGGTTAGATAAGTCCATAGGTGCCTGAGAGTTACTATAAACTAAACCTTTATACTTTAGTGATCCCCCTACAATGCCATCACTTACAACAGTAATCTTGAAAGTCTTAAATTAAGAAGAAATCTGGTTTTAAATATTTCCTTGAAATGTAAGGGAAACATCCAGATGGAGAGCTTAACAATTAACATTTTAAAAGGAGCAGACTAATATGAACTGAAGCTCCTTTAAGAGCATAAGAGAATTGAATAATATACACTTCTTATGCCAATGACCATTAAAAGAAGAGATTACTTAGGGCAAAGTAATGGTGGAAGGAGGAAGAGGTGGTATAAAATTCACAATCCAGAATTTAAAGGAACATCCCACCACATTAAAGGAAAAGCATTTTTTAAAATGATATTTTTGGATAAGAGAAAAAAAGCAGAAATATTTAAAAATTATATTTTGACTTGGACACACCATCATAAAGTAAAGCATATTAATGGAATCAGAAATTATGATTCAATGATATAAAAAAGGAATGTGAAATGTGACAAGTGAAGACAAAGAATTCTGTTTCAAACAGAAAGGTTTTTCTTTCTTCTTGTTACTATGAAAATGTCTTAAATTCTGAATGTCGGCTAAAAGAATTTCTAAAAGACAAGGAAATTAAAGAAATTCATAATGTTTGACCTAAGAACATAGATAGAATTTTAAAAGGGCCACGCTAATGTTGTCAGATGCTGGTACAACTGTTTATATATCACTTTGCTCATTCAAGAGTCTAAATAACTAATTTGTCCAGAATGATTAGTAGTGAGCATCAAAACAGAAAGAAACAAGCTGGGACTATTGTTGAATTGCATACATTTAGATGTGGTTTTAACTTACACCAACAGAAAAAAATGTCCTACACAGATTTTAGTTTATCATGTCAAATATTCAGAAAATATTGAACTGAGTCATTTACTAATGATAATAGCAAATAAACCCTTTACAAATTCTCAAAAAGAAAAAAAAAAGCATAAAGGGATAATAATACTGAACTCTTCCTCCATCCTATCAGAATAATGGTACTGATTATTAAATAATTCGAGAAATTTCATCTTTTTCCACTTTCGAAATGTTCTTAATACCTCTAACCCAATCCAGGCATTCACCCAATTCTCCTCCTCTATTCAACAGTCTGATAAAGGATTCATCTTTTTCTTCATCAAGGTTGTCCTTTTCTAAACTTACACTTAATCTATCTCTTCTTGACTTCTCCAGGAGATTGTCCCCAAAATTGTCCCTTCCCATGCCAATATAAAATATTTCCCTTTCTACTGTTTAATTCCCTGCTACCAAAAACATATCCAATTCTCTCTAATCCTGAAAAAAAAAAAAAAACTGCAGTAGGCCCTACCACTCCCTCAAAATATTACCCTCTATTACTTTTTCCTTTCATCCAAACTTCTTGAAAAAACAATCTATGCTCATAACCTCTACTTCAGTCCTTTTTGTCACTTCTTAACCCTATGCAATATGGCTGAAGCTGCACTCTCCAGAGTTACTAATGATCTATTAATAGACTAATTTGATGACCTTTCCTCAACGCTTTTTTTTCTTGACCTCTCTTCTACATTTGGTACTGTTGGTAACGCTTTCCTCCCAGATATTCTATCCTCCTATCCTTTTTTTTCATGAAAATGTTCTCTTCCAATTTTTTTCCCTTCCTCTCCGAATACTCTTTCTCAGTCTCTTTCTTGGGGGATCATTTTTTGGATCATTATCCATTTCATAACTACTAACTACATGTTCTATCCTTTCTTCTCATCTCTCATTATATTCGCTTACTTGTTAGCTATACCAGTTACTACTAATTTAATCATCATTTCTCCACACATGACTGGCAGATCTATATATGGAGACCGGTTCTGTCTTGAACTCCAGTCACACATCACCAACTCCTGAGAATTTTGAACTGGATGATCCCATTGACATCTCCAACTCAACTGTCCAAATGAACTCATTATCATTAGGTACCCCACCCTCAACTAATTGAGTTTCCAGACTGAGCTGACCCCACTTAAGATAACAAGGATGAAACTGTTCATCCCTCCGGGCAGGGGTCCCTCACTGAGGTAGAGCTGAAGGAGATTTTCTCCTTTAAGGATTTTTAGAGTTTTGGGGGCCCCTCTTCACCAGCACCTAGCATAGTACCTGTCATGAAGTAGGTACTTAATAAATGCTTATCGAAATATGCATCATAGCCATTTGTTTAACTTTTCAGTACAAGTATGCATACCTTTTGCCTTTCAGAACCTCTCACTATCACAATTCTGCTTTAATAACCTCAAGGAGCAGCAAAACACTATCCTGAATATACCCACACCAAGAGAACTGAAGCCTTCAAGGATACAGCTAAACACTATACTATCTAGATACATAATCATACTGAAAACACCTTTTCTGCTTTTTTTTTTTTTTAATTTAGTGGCCAGAATACAGTGATTGTATCATTTAAGATACTTAGGAATATAGTCGGGTATAAAATCATATTCATGTATTAGAATCAACTTAGTAACAAAGAACTTGGCTCTAGTTTCCAAGAATATCCATTTTGACTTCAGGGTACTTAAACATCTGTAACCACACATATCATTGTATAACTCAGATGTCTCATATTAATTACACTAAAAATACCACCAGTCATCAATACACTGCACTAAATTCAAGAAAATGTACAAGGGCCAATGATGCTAGCAGGCAAACTTTGGATTTAGCTTATTTGTATGCTGAGCCACAGCAGCAACAAATTAATTTCTATTTGTGGTTAGTGAGGTACCAGCCCCACAGTTTATACAATGGTTTGAAATTGGAGGTGGTGGAATCAATTGACAATTTTTAAAATAAAACTTCAGAATTAAAGTAAATCTAAATAGTTTAATGAATAGGCCACTTGGCTATAGAATAAGAGAAATCCTGATTTTTCCAGATACCTTTAGAGTTCAACTAGCACTTCCAAATAAAGCTCTGGGGCAGGGTCTTAGTCAATCAGAACAGAAGCCATTGCTAATTGCAGGAGAGAATCAGGAGATGAAAATGGAAGAGGGAAAGGAGGAAAAGAAGGAAAAGAATAAATGAACTAGATCATGTCATTAAATTGGATTTTCATATATTTGGAATATTATAAAAATGATTCTATTTAGTACCAATGAGAAAAAAAAAGGCACAGGTCTAAAAATACTATGTAAAAGCCTCAAGTTATCCATGAAATTGAGAGATTGCTCCAGAAAGTAATTAGATGAGGAGATCAAGAGGGAGGCTATTGAAATAGTCCAAGTAAGAGGCAATGAGGGCTTGACCTAATATTGAGTTCATCTGAGTAAAAAGGAAGGAGATCTTGGAGCTAGAAAATATAGCATTTGACAGGTGATTGGACATGTGTGGAGAGTGAGAACAAGTAGTTGAAGAAGGTATTTAAATAGTCCAAGTAAGGGTTAGCTGTTTATTATGTGCTAAGTGTTATGCTAGGCACTAGGATTAAAAGGCAGAGGCTGTCCAGGAGAGATAGAAAATAATGAAAGTACCATGAGTTTTGACAATAAACTCGGAAATATTGGTCGGAGTTTAACTCTCAAAGCTACTCATGACTTCTATGTTATCTGAACTGGTCTGCTGAGCTCCCAGTATACAGATTTACCCAAAGCAAATGTAAAACAGGATGGGTTTTCAAAGTCAACTCAGGAAAGAGCTGGAGGGGAAAAACCAGGCAGACATATTTAAAAATAAATATACCAAGATAATCCTATTAATTATTCCTTTGCATACTTACAAATCAAAGCTGAACTCTGTAGGCTCAACCCTCTCCCTCTTCCCTCTTCCCCCTTCCTCCTTCTACTTCCCTGTGGAAAAGTATCTGGGCTAAGCATTTTGTCCAGTTAGTGATGAGTTAACAATAAGTTTCAAACAGGGAAATACCATAATAAGAAGTTGCCCATTTAAGGAACTATTGATAACTGCAATAGGAAAAGCTAAGACAGTTATTCATGAAACAATAATTGATAACTGCTTAATTCTGTGCTTCCCCATAGTTATCTATGAAAAACGCACCATAACTCACTATAGCACAAGACACACTGGAGTTGTTATCAGTAAAAAAAGAAAAAAGAAGTACAAATAACTGACTCTGGTTGGACAATTACAACTCTAGTTGCTGCAGTTATAGATGAATGAAGTTCATCATGAGGCAATAAAAACTTTAAGACTGTTTAATTAATGGCCACGGAAGATAAAAATTATCAATTACCAGTGTGGCAAAGTAGGGATCACTTTGGTGATTGTGTATATGTATATTTACACACAAATATTTGGGGAATATGTAATTGTCAGTATAGAAAACTCCTAATGAAGGAGCTTTTTTCACTGAGAGATAACAAGCCATCCCTTCTTTCTAGGTAATTCATATTTATGAACACATGTATATATTATCATTTCTTCAGTAATCCATTAAGTTTTTTGTTGTTGTTTTTAAGTTTTGGGACAATTTGCTAGTTTAGAGAAGAACTTTATTTTTGCTTATTCTGAGACTAACAAGCTACTTCATCAATTGCATTATACAAATCTGGCCTTTTTCTTCTTTTTTTGGAAAACCAGATCCTTGCTTCTTCCTCTGCACTAGACAAAGTCCTTGGGGAGATAACTTGCTTATTCAAGCATCTTTTGTCCAGACAAAACTATTTTAAGTGGGTACTTCTAAGTAATCTGCCTTCCTAAATGAGCTGCTTGGCTTCCTTTAAAGACTGGCTCTACCAACTTTCAGACTTAGTTTGGGAACATATTTTTAAATTGTATGCCAATTTTTATTTCATATAGTTTTTAATTTGGTTTAATGGTATTATTCCTAAGAAGTCCCAACAGACATTTGTGTTTCGAGGAACAATAAAAGGGTAGAGAAATTTAAAGAGAGACAATTTTAAGAGGGATGCTAAAAGATAGGAGTTTAGTAAGGCAATTTCAAATAGCAGAAGCTCTAATGCATAAAACTTTCATAAATTAATGGTAATACACAAGGTCATGAGTAGGCAAAGATAAATGCAAAGAAAGAGATGTATCATTCAAGAGATAAGCTAAAACAGGTCAATGAAAGATTTTTTTAAAAGTTGAACTGAATCCAAAAACAAATGGGGAGCTGGTGGATTGATTGAGAAAGAAGAGTAATGCTGTCATAATTTTTCTACTGCATAACTTGATTGATATTCTATATGGTTAGGAAACCACTGTACATATTTTATGAAAGAATGATATAAGGATGGTAAAAAAAATAAGCCTTTTTAGGATTCTAATTTTATTACTTTTAAAAATATACCTGATTTTCAGGTAAAGAAATATAATTTACTTCATAATGTGGGAAATAAACTGGCCAAAAAGATTACAAAAATAAAGCAAAGTATTAGGGAGAAGAATGAAATCACTACAATCATCCAAAAGTTCTTATTTAAAAATATATATCTATATACACTTATATTTGGCTTTCCTATATATCTATATCGACCTGTCTATCCATCCATCTATCCATCTATGTATCTTTCTGTATCCTTGTAGGCAAGGTCTACCTTTGATTTTTATTTAAAGTCTTAGTTCTTAACAATATTTGAGACCCAGTAAACATTTAATAAATGCTTTTCTTATTTTCAAATAAAAGTTCTTATTCCAGCTCCAGAGCCATTTTCAAAGATCACATAGTTCACTAGAATGAAAATGATGAAGATAGATAAACTAGTAACTATTTTAACTCCCTGCTGCATCCTCCACATCCTCAAGCACAGTAGCTAAGAATGGTTATGATTACGAAACTTCTTCCAACTTATCAAACTATCTGGACTAAATAGGAGATAATTTTTTTTTCTTGGTCTGACCTTAGTGTCAAGTTGGGGAACAGCTGATAGACATGTATTCTCATGTATAGAACCTCCCTTGCCTATTCTATTCTAAAAGCAAATTTAATTTTTTGAGGTTTTCAGGCCTTTTATTTTCTCTTCTCTAGAAGGAGGTTGGGTTATCTGAAAGGTCCCTTCCAAGTCTAAAATCAATGTTTCCATGAAATTTCCCCCCCACCTCAAAAGAACTTCTTTACTGAAGTAAGGCAGTTAAAACTGACTTCGTGATGTAGTTACTTCCAACATGGTATTAAACAACTTAATCACACTGAATCCCATGCATTTTCCTCTTACTTTCATTCTCTGTTATAGGCCAGAACTCTAAACTTGAAACAAAGGATTCAAACAAGGTGCTAAGTCAGTGGAATTGATAAGAGACAATGATTATTTAGTATGGTATTTAACAGTTCTTTAGTTCTTACTAGGGTTCTACAAGATTCACACCTTTAAGAGAGAATATATAAGCTAGGAGCCTCAGCCAGGATTCAGTCAGGGAGATTCAGAAGCCAGACAAGGCAGGCGGGAGCAGAAGCTCTTGGAGAGAGACAGACCTCCAGAAAAACTAGCTGAGCACTAAGTGAAGGAGACAAGATTTTGAAGGAGACAATAAAGAATTTGGACTTTAACCCCTGGCTGCATTTGGGAGTGATTGCTAAACTGAAAGGAAGGCTGCCTCCAGAAGCCCCCAAAGAAACCTGTTCCTAGAGAACATTACATTTTAGAGAAGAATATTACAATTCTCCCTTGTAAATTAAGAGGGCCTGCTTATTATGAACAAAGAATGTTCTATTTCGAACCAGTATTACTTGTGGTCAAATTATCTGAATTATATTGAAGTGAAGTGAAAAATTAATTTTATCTGGATATTCTCATCATGATAAATGCTATTATCTTTCCTAAATCTTTTTGTAATCATTTCTTTCAGTATAATAATTAATGAAAACTCACATCAATATTTTTGTGGCCTATGGCTAGAGATTTTATTCCCATAATACAGCTGTACCTCATTTTTGTGAAGTTACAATAGCATTTCAATGGATAGCTTTTACAAATAAATCAGGCCTTTTCTTTCTCCATGCATATATAGAACAATGGAGAGGAGTGAGAAGGTGAGGTATTTCTAGCATTAAGAAATTTGCCTAGTAAACTAATATGTTTCAGAAGCAGAATTTGAAGCCAGATTTTTTTCATTCCCAGACATCATCCTCTTTCTCACATACATCTACTCCACAATGGCTTCCAATACATTTTAGGGAAAGCTAATGGGTTGGTAAGGAGTGCTTACAAATAGACTTAGCTTTTCCCTTTTGAAGCTCCATACACATAAAATGAAAAATTCTCCAAGGTTTTTCCCTTATCAGTCAACTTGCTAATGACTGCCCACTTCTTTTGGACGTGACTTTTTACCAGTCAAGTAATAGACATTTAGCAGGACTGGGTAACCTTACACACTAAAATTTGTAAAGATTACATACATATGTCATGTTTGCAATAATTAGAGGCTTTGGTAAGGAAATGATTGTTCCTTGAAAGGCAAAATACCAAGGAAAAAATAATTTCAAGCACTATAATAAAAATTTAGTACAAACTTCTTAAATTAGATTGACTTCAATAGTGCTCTTTCTCCTCCAAATTCTACCTGCTTAGAGAAACAAAAAGGTACTTCAGTAAAGATCTATTAAAACTTGATATGTGGCCAAAGCAATTTATTTGATCTATTATGTTCTTTCATTATTTAATTATTCACAATTTGGAGATTGATTTTATGAAGACTATACACTAATAAATACGAAGGCAAATGAGTATTAATTTCTTTTGTATCTAATTTTAAAATGTGAGCTATTTTTTGATGGACATTGTATAGTTTTTGACAAAAACTATTTCTAAGATCAATAGTTTATACTCATTTATCTTAATAAAAAAATATGTAATCAGCCAAATAAAATCAGAGACTGCCCTCAACATAATTGGTCTGATTTTCTTTTATCAAAATTGTCTGATAGAAATATTATGCTTGAGCATGTAAAGTGGCCATTACATAAGCACAGAAGGCAGTTATCCAGGTAACATGATCAGTGTAGACAGCTGAATAGGATAATTCATGCCAAACAAATTCACTTAATGTTCACTTTGAGGCCTGGGTTATTGGGTTTGGCTGTCTACATTGATCAATATCAGGAGATAATTGCTATCTATGTACTTCATTTTGCACTTTGTAGGCATAGGCTGAAAGAATAAAAATCTGATGATAGAAAAAATGCACACACACACATATATACACACACATGCACATATATACATATGGTTGAGTCTAAGCAAAATAATTTGAGATTAGGCTTTAACATCTTTTGTTTCTTAGACTATATTTAGACATCATGATTTCATGTCTTATTTGTAAACTATAATAGCTGTTAGCAGGCATAAAAATTAAGCATCAAATTGTTTTTATGAGAATACTGAGATAGTAAAGATCAATAAATCTCAACTTAACAAAATTATCTTAAAACTCAATGATACCTTTGTTAATTTGTATCAATGAGCTAACTGATGTGATGTGAATATATTCAAGTATTTAGTAACTCCACAATATTCTACTTCACCAGACTTTGAAGTGATACTGTTGAGAACAGTTATCTACACTTTCTATCACGTGCTTCTTGAGGGATTGTTAATGGCAGGTGATTATACCTGAGGGCATTAGTGGCTTACAAATATTAACTGGGATTCTTTAATAACAGAACAGTTAAAGAAGTCAAAAAACTACTTAATTCTATTAGTAGCAAGGTCTAATTTTAATAAGATATGACATCAGTAATAAAGGTCCTTTCTAGAGAGGAATGAATTTTCTGTTTACATTTTTTCCCTACAGAAGGTGGACTTTGATATTCCAGGCTTTTAGGACTAAAGGAACACCCAATCCATCATTTTACTGTACTCTATTGTGATTCCAGCACAGCTAAGGAAAAAGCTAATCTATATGAAATGTGAGGGGATCTTATGAGTAATTCCAGCTCCTGGAGAGCACAAATGCCACTCAAAGCTCTACTTCCCTTCAGATTAAAAACAACTACAACCAAAAAAAAATCCAAAACACCAAACTCCCCCCCAAAAAAAACCCAAACCACCAAATAACAAAAAGAAACAACAAAGCAAACCAAAACCAAGTTTCAAACAGAGTCCATGGAGGGAAATGTAAATGTAAATGTAAAGGGAGGAAATGAAGAGATGAGTACATTAAAACTGGCATGAGTCTTTTAGAAAGAAATTAATATTTTCCCCAAAGATAATGGTACTAATTGTTTATTATTGCATCTATCCCCTTCTCTTCATTTTCTTTAAACCAAGCCTTTTTCAGGCCTTTATTGCCTTTCACCTGGACAACTATGAAAGCCACTGAGTGATTTATCTGCTTCTTGCCTCTTCACTTAATTCAAGCATAATCTTGTATTAATTTTAGTGAAATTCTAATTTTAAACTAAGATCCTTAGATACTTTGATAAATCTCTAACCTCCTCTGACAACACAATTCACAATCCATACATGCATTATTCTATATGACTTTTGTCCATATCCTCTTGTAAATTTCCCTAGGGAAGATGGGCAAAAAATGTGTTGATATTCTTTTAAAACACTATAGCTCCAATTTGGAACTATGCTGAAAAAGTTATCAAACTGTACATATCCTTTGACCCAGCAGTGTTATTACTGGGCTTGTATTCCAAAGAGATCTAAAGAAGGGAAAGGGACCTATATGTGCAAGAATGTTTGTGGCAGCCCTCTTTGTAGTGGCTAGAAACTGGAAACTGAGTAGATGCCCATCAATTGGAGAATGGCTGAATAAATTGTGGTACATGAAGGTTATGGAATATTATTGTTCTGTAAGAAAGGACCAGCAGGATGATTTCAGAGAGGCCTGGAGAGACTCACAGGAACTGATGCTGAGTGAAATGAGCAGAACCAGGAGAGCATTATACACTTCAACAACAATACTATATGATGATCAATTCTGATGGATGTGGCCCTCTCCAACACTGAGATGAACCAAATCAGTTCCAATAGAGCAGTAATGAACTGAACCAGCTACACCCAGCGAAAGAACTCTGGGAGATGACTGTGAACCACTACACAGAATTCCCAATCCCTCTATTTTTGTCCGCCTGAATTTTGGATTTCCTTCACAGGCTAATTGTACACTATTTCAAAGTCCGATTCTTTTTGGACAGCAAAACAACTGTTTGGGCATGTATAAATATATTGTATTTAATTTATACTTTAACATATTGAACATGTATTGGTCAACCTGCCATCTGGGGGGGAGGGGAAAAATTAGAACAAAAGGTTTGGCAAGTGTCAATGTTGTAAAATTACCCATGCACATATCTGGTAAATAAAAACTATTAAAATTAAAAAAAAACACTATAGCTCCAAGAGCCTGAAAGGACCCAGAAGCCATCTAGTTCAATGCTCACATTCTAAAGATGAGGGAACAATGAAACAAATGAACTGGGCAGCTATTGCTCCTCCTTGTTCTGGCTCTTTTTCCAATCATACATTTCTTTGAAGTGCTCTTCTATGCAACTCCATCTGTCCAAATTGTCATTGACTATATGAACGTGCTGTAGTTTTATAGAAGTTGAAAAGTGGGCTTAGAGTTCCTTCAGTAAAAGATAAAGAAAAATTCCTTCCTCTGGCTCAGAAAGCATCATATTGCCTTTGTCTCCATCTTTTGATTACTGGTATTGAATTCCACAACCAAGGCAATTTGAATCAAAATTCGTAACTCTCTTAGATGATTATTTCACAACTTGGCTTTTATAACCCAGGTTTGATTATAAATTCAAATTCAACTTCATCACCCAAAAGCTGATCCTCATAATTACAACTCCAACCTTTGTTTCATAAAAAGTTGCATAGTTTTCATTCTGTGTGCGGACAACCACCTACCATATCTTATTCTATTAAAAAGAGAAATTAGGGATCAGACCAAGATCTCTAGTTCCTAAGGCATTACATGGGGAAAGGGAGGAGTGAATCATGAAAAAACTCTCCTGAGAAAAGTGTGTGTAGCATGTCACTCTGCAGCAGGCACTGCCAGCCATGGGAGCAATGTCATGTCTGTCTCAAGGGAACCCATAAGTATGTCACTGGGTCAGTGTGTGAATTTATCTGCTGATATGTGGGAAGAGTGATGGAAATCTAAAGCAGGAAATGAAGACTTATATAACGGTATCATAGAAATGAATTTCCCTCAAGATCCTGCCTTGGAGAGAAGGTCCCTCTGGTGTATATGTCCTGGGTTAAGTTGGGTACTTGAGGGACATTTCTATTTGTGAAAGTATTAGCTCCTCTGTCAGTAAGACATATAATATGAAAGGTAGCTTCATACATAAAAAGCAATCAAATTTATAAAAGTGAAAGAGACACTGTCACTTCCTGCTCTAGGCCAGCAGCTCTCTCAGAGTCTAGAGTGCTCAATGACTTGAATAATTTGTCTTGTTCTTTAAATGCCACAATGAAATAGAATAATGTTATGAATCCCTCACACAGTTTCTCCAAGTTAAAGAATAAAACTATTATACTCATTCTAGAGAATTTCTGTAATAGCACCACTTTCTTTAACACAAATACATCAAGCTTAGAATAAATTCTTGTGGGGGTGCATGCAGCTGACTGAATCAGAGGAGTAAGTGGAGGCCAACAAGTAAATTTGCTTGATGGATGGGAATCATTCCCTAGAGGGGTTGACCTGATTTGCTGAAAAGGTGAAATTCACCTTTAAGTAGGGCACATGAAGGTGCAAGGCTATTCAATTTGCTTTGTTTTACATTCCCTCCCTGCAAAGTTATTATAACAGCTGATCAACAATACACCTCATAATCTATAAAGAAATTAGCTACCTGATCTTTTCTTTATTGATGCTCTCAGAAATGTCTTTAATGTTTAATTCAGTTAATTCAGATATACTTTTGATCACAGAATGGAATAAAATCCCATGATTCAACTATCCATTAATTAACCAGCATTTATCAGATACCTACTATGGGCCAGTGTCTGTGCTAGGCTAAGACTAACAAAACTAACCCCGTCCTGGAGAATACCACCTTCTTTCAGGAGAGATACTCTGTGTACCTAAGTATGCCTAAAAGAGATCAAGGTCATTTCCTTGGAAGGGGCAGGTACACTAGCAGCTGAGGAGACCAGGAAAGGTGTCAGACAAGAGGCTGTTTTTGGACTGAGCCATGAAGGAAAACTAGGAATTCTGAGACAGACAGAAAATGGAGTGTTTTCCAAATGTGAAAGACGGCCTTTAGAGAGGCAAGGAGACAAGAGATGGAGTGTTGAAGGAAGAACAACAAGGCCAGTTTAGCTGGACTAGAGAATGTGTGAAGGGTAGTAAATATTCCACTATAATAGGGCTGGAAATTAAACCAGAGCTCACATTGTGAAGGGAGTTAAAATGCCAAACAAGAGTTTGTATCTGATTCTAGTAAGTGACAAAGGGACATATTTGGACCTAGGCTTTAGAAATATCAGTTTGGCAGCTGTGAGAGAGAAGAGACAATTGTTCAGTGTGATGCATTAAGACAATGCCCAATGTGGATAGCAGAAAAGTTTCTCTTTCCCTGAGTAGATTTCTTATGGTAAGAATCACATGCATTCAGTTTCCCATGACCCTATTTTCCTTCAAAGTATATTCATTCAGAAGTTAATTCCTACCTAGGTGACACCTTTATTGCTTCCCATCTTCCCCCAGTTACTAGTGCTTGCCTTCTCTTGAAATGACTTGGAACAACAAGTTAAGGCCTAGGAAATGATGAAAGTAGACTATTTCAGAGCAATATGGGAAGACTTCTCTGAAGTGTTGTAGCGTGAAATGAACAGAACCAGGAGAACAAATATTAAACATCTACTAAATGCTGGGACTGATCAACCAGATGAAAATAGAGTCCATAGTAATGGAAGGATACAAGATGTTATAGGTGAGTATTCGTCTGTACAGAGCAATAGCAAATAGGGTCATTGGAAACTGGATTTCTTATTATACCAACATGGAGTTTTTCCCTAATAAATAAAGTTGTAATGAATTTCTTACTTATTTGCAGACTCAAAAATCTGTAATTCTACTGGCATAGGCACTCCTTCTACCAACTCAAATGCCAGTCTCTCTGTAAAATGGCAGACCCTCTTCAAGAGCTTTTATAGCTGAAAAATTAATCCCCCTTTAACTACTCAGATAAGGGATATCTCCTAACTAAGTTATAGTGGTCCTCAGATTACACATGCACAAGCTTTCACCAATCTAGAATGAAAGCTTTTCCAACTCGATGAGAGAGACCTACCCAAATTTGGGCTCTGCTGGCACAGAGTACACAAGACACTGGGCCACTTTTATATCATAATCAAGACTTTTGTGCAGTATTTTTTAACATATAGTTTCCCCTAGAATTTCTTTACCATGCTATCTCTTTCTCTACCTTTTTCTCCTATTAAACATTTTTAAAGCTTCCATGTTTTCTTGTAATCCTTGATTAGCATGAATTCATTGTACTATTTTGGTATCCCTGTCTATTTTCAAAAAATAGAGCAAGATCATTAATTTCATGTTAGTCCTTTTTTTTCAGGAGTGACTTGTGATCACTTAAAAGAAACGATTACACAAGGTCTACTTACTTTCAACTTGTAAAAGTTTAGAAAGATCACAGATGAATCCTAAGCCATTTCTTCTTTCTCACTTTCCCTAATGCATCACTTTCATGGCAGTACCCTTTTGCAAGTCAAAAGTACACTCAATTAATACCTGCCATGCCATGTCCCTCTGTATGTCCAAGACCAGGCTTTGTGTCACATTCTCATTATTTTTAACGAGCATTGAGGGCTCATTGTGTATGTCCACATGGCTATACAGGTGCACCTTTGAACTAGGTACATCACACATCCAAAAAAAAACAAAAACAAACAAAAAACTTCAGAGTAACTCTACTTATAAAACTCTCTTAAAGGTGGAAGGGCAACCTTTCCCTTTGTCATCTGCTGACATTCTTTCAAAGTCAGCCAAATGACAACACTTTTTTTAACAAAGCTAAAATTAGGCCAGCATTTTATTTCCATTAAATTGTTGGCATGGATCAGAATCAGTTAATCTTCAAGCCAACCTGGAGATTTTGTAGAAGAGTTGCCCTGGAGAAAATCTGACAAAATTCCTCATTCACTAGGCCACTGAGCTCTGGATACTGCCAAGAATACATTTTTTTTTTCAGGAAGAAGAGGGCTGAAGTGTCGATCTCATATTTATATTTGACCTGCTCTCAAGTTTAGTTTGACTGACCAAAATTTCAAATTCTCCCAATGAAATTACATTTTAGAAAGAATACTCCCACTTTTAATGCTTAAAATTGACGTAAAGATGAAAAAAAACCCTAAAAAATTGATTTAAAATTGATCTGAAAGAAGGAGATAGTACTAGTTGAGGAAAGAGAAAAGGTTACCCTCATATAGAATACAGAGGAAAGAGAAAAGGTTACACTCATAGAATACAGTATTTGGGCTGAGCCTTGAAGGAAATCCAAAAAGAAAAAAAAAGGAAGAGGAAAGAGAGTGGGGTAGGGACAGACCTTTTTAGGAATGGCAACTAGCCAGTACAAAGGCAAAGAGAAGGGAGATAGGTTGAATTCATTGTTCTAGAAACTGAAAGTAAGCCCTGAGCAGATAGGGTAACTTGACGAGATCCCTTCAGAAAAATCCCCCCACTGCTGAGCAGAGAAAGTATTGGAAAGGAGAGAGACTTGAAATAAGGAGATCAGCTAGAAGGCAACGCAATAGTCCTGTAGAGTTGCTGAAGGGCTTCATTAGGATTGTGACTGAGTAGAGAGAAGAGGACATATTATCATGATAAAAATGAGAAGATTTGGCAACAAATTGAATATGTGGATTAATTGTGGGCTAAGTGAAAGGGAAGTATCCACTATGACACCAAGGTGGTGGACCTGGGTGACTGGGAGCATGTTAGTGCACAGGGAAAGGCAGGGGTTAGGAGGAAAGATAGTAAGTATATCTTTCATGAACATTTCAGTAGCAGCCCACCAATATAAGGAACCCAATTATTTTCCTATGGATAACATTTTCCCAAGGCTACAGAAAGAGCACTAGATTTGGAATGAGAAGATCCAGGTTGAAATGACAACTCTTTCCATGTACATAGTCTTGGGCAAGGTATTTTCACTCTGAGACGCAGTTCTCTTAAATGTAAAATGAAGGGGCTGCTCTAGATGACCCCTAAAGCCCTGAATTTATGGTCCTATACTCAAAATTTGATTTGATTGATTTGAATGCTGTATAACTTATCTTTAAGTAATACTTTCTAAAATATAATGGTCATAATGATCTCTCTTCAAAGTCAGATATAGGGTTTTCAAATGACAATCACAATTGCCTGTAATTACAGGCAAACTTTTCATAAAGGCCTTTAAATATATTCTTGAAAGAGTGGGTTTTATGTGTTTAGTTCATTTCCATCAAGAGACCTATATGTTGTATATTCCTAGGCAGAGAAACGACAACCAAACAAAAGACATAAAATTAAAATATCGCATTGACCTTTGCCTTTTGGATGGTAATACTAGGCACCATGCTTATCATTCATTAATTAACTAACATGAACACAACTGCCAATTTACATGGGGAATACACACACACATATATCTAAATTAAATATCATAAAACCCTATGTAGTTGCTAAATTTTTTGATGAGTTCTCTCAACCAAGCCCATTCTGGTTTAATAAATCAGGTTGAGCCCTACAAAATTTGGAGATGATATCTATTTTTTTGATGTACTCCAAGTCTGACATGAGCATTCCATATCTTAACAAAAGCAAGAGATTTTACAGAACAAATACTTTAAAACTCACCTTAATCAAATGGTATTGTTGAATTCCATTAATGCCAACATCAGGATCAAAGGCTGAAGGTATTGGATATCGGGAATTGATAGCAGTGTTCTCAGGAATCGAAATGTTGATGACCGTCGCAGGAAACAGTGGTGCATTATCATTGACATCTTCGATCAGGAAACGGACCTTGACCAGTTTAAAGATTTCATCTGGCAAAATAGCTACTTCTACTTCATAAAAACAGTGAGTTTCACCAAATACACCAGAGCATAATTTTTCACGGTCTATGCGTACACTGGTGGTATAGATCTCACCAGTTGTCTCTTCTACCCTCACCAATGGCAGATCCCTACTCTTGTACACTAACTTAAACTGCAAGGGAGTCGAAAGCTTCTTCTCTGGCGAAAACGTCAGACCGAGATCTTTCACTAGGTCACCTATCAGAACATTTTCTGGCAACTCTTCTCTTATGGTGTAATTTTTTTCCTGCGCATCAGACTGAAATATGACACAAGCCAGCAGGAGAGTGAACAATCGAGTTCCAGAAAAAAAAACCATCTCAGCAATGGATATTTCGGTCCTCAGAATAAAGCGAAAAATAACTGACAAAGAGAGAAAGAAGAAAAGAGTAGCAAAACATCATTAAGCGTACAGGCTAACTAAATGCGGAAAACATAAAGTTATAGAAAGGAAACACTTCTGAATGCAAGTGATTGGAGATTGTTTCAACTCACATTAATGCAATGCCACTGTCTATAGAAACATTATGATAGTGATGTCTAACTACTGGCACCAAAGGTTTTACATACGTTTTCTCATTTAACAATGAAAAAGGTTAAAAGATTATTTCATAATCTTTGAGCAAGGGGCATATTTTAGTATAAAAAAGAAAAAGCAGAGGACATATATATGAGTAATGATCAATGATGTTCAATCATTTCAGCCATATAGTTTGGCTATTAATATACCAATTCTATATTAGTGATCTAAGTATTTCATTTGAATGTTACTATTTTTCTTAAAATGGCTTGCTATAGATGACAGGAAGACATGATCTCAGCAGAAATAAATCATTTAAGTATAAACATTCGAGGGCAGTTTCTGAATTTTGTCCAAGGATATTATATTAGTACCTAGAGATGTGAAAAGTGCCATAGAATTATTAGTATCTATTCTGAGAAAAGACACTGCAATGACATTTACTGTCCAGTGACTACAATTGGACCTATTGATCAAATAAAACAATGTACGAGAAAATATTTTATAAACTAAAAAGGATAAACAACTAAGAGATGATTAGTATTATCTCTCCTTTCCTCCCACAATCTTGTTCCTCCATAGGCAAGTTAAGAATGAGACCAGAGAACATCTAATTATTCACCATTAGTCCATTCTCTCAGTCAGGATTTCAAATTGCTAATTCCCTCTAAGACATGCTAAATGCAGAAAATGGCATAGTTCTAAAAGCCATTATCTGCATTTCCTTTATGTCATATCTTTAAAATCTGACTTAATACTCTTAATGATAGTTCACAAGTAGAAGGTTAGATTACGATACTTTATTACTCTTTTCTTCTCTCGTCAGTTATTTTCCATTTTTTTCTGAGAACTGCAATATCTATTGCCAAGGTAGACTGTTTTCTGATACTCATGCTCGCTAAATTGATGATTTGTGCTTTATGTAAAGGTACAGAAAAAAGCAAAACATCACATAAGTAGAACTACCAGAAAAAGTTCTGGTAGGTGGTCTGGCAAAAGTTCTTAATCCAATGCTATCATCAGAGCTAAAGTCCTCGACTCCCTTGCAGCTTAAATCAGTGTACAAGAGTGGGGACCTGCCATGGGTAAAGCCAGAGGAAGCTACAGGTGAGATCGATACCACCGGCGTATACACAGAACTTGAAGAATTAGGCATAATTTAAGTGTAATATACTCACCGCAGTGACACATCACTGACTTTCATAAAACCTGTATGTGAAAATCGATCTCATTTTACATTCTCAGAAAATATCCTTTCTACCATCCATAGGTATCTTCGTTGCCTGAAATCAGAAATGAGCTGGAACCAAGGCTTTACAAAAAAAAAAAAAAAAAAAAAGTAATTTAAAAGTGACTTTTAATACATTGGAATTTTCTAAGTCTGGGTGTTTTATTTGCAAGAAAAATCAACTAAATTCAGTTTACTTTTAAAACTCACTGTTTAAAAATTTAAAAATATATATATCTTTGTGTTCACCATTTAAAAAAATTTAACAAAAATGCCTTTAAAACTACCTAAATTTTTTAACATCTTCAAGTGAGCTGATTTATGCATGTGAGGGTGTCTCATTTAAAGGACATGAGAGCAAAGGGAGGAAAAAGGAAGCAAAAATGAAAGAGGGAGGAGAGGAAGTAAAGTACAGAAAGGAGAAGGGAGTGAGGGGCAACAAAGGAGAGAAAGAGGAAGGAAAGGAAATGAGAAGAGAGAAGATGGAAGAGGAGAAAGGGAGGAAGAGGAAAGAGAAAGACAGAGGGAGGAAGGAAGGAAAAGAAGAAGGGAAGAAAGGAGAAAAAGAAGTCAGATGGGGAAATAAATGTCTTTCAATAGAGGAAGAAGGGGGATAGCTTAGGGGAATAGAAAAGAAAAAGATCTATCTTTCAATGTATTTTTTTAACTGTAGTATGTTCTGGATTGAAACCATGAGACCACTGAGCCAAATATGGCTATAAAAACATTTAAAAATTGCAATGGGAGAAGTAAGGGTTTTGAACTGCATCTTGCATCCATGATAGCCACCAAGTATGGAATAAACTCAATAATTCCAAACAATCTTAACAATTTTTATATGGAAGCTTTTATCTTTTGATAAAAGTCCCTTCCAACTCTTTAAAACTTGCAAATATTTTCTCATTTTTCCTCATCAGCTCTCTTTTCAAAAATCATCTCAAATCACATTTTCTCAATTGGAAAATTTTCTTGATTTCCTTTTCTCTCTCAAAGATTGGGCAGCATCTTGGATTATACCAATGTGAGCTTCCTGTTCAAAACTCACTCATTCTTGCCTCTCCTCTTCTGGCATTCTATAGAGGGGGGAGAAGGAATTCTTCCTTTTCTATTTGATTTCTACCACCACAGAATAGTTTATCATGCTCCTCTACTCAAATTCCAATGGTTCCCTATTGTCTTTACAATCCAATTTGTAAAGTTCTCACGTGGCTTTTAAAGCTCTTTCTAATCTGATCCTGACCTAGCTCTTCTGTCTTATTTTACATTCCTTCACAGGCCAGCCAAATTGGTTTTCTTGCTGTCCTTTACACATATCACTCCATTTCCCATATCTATGCCTTTATACTGACTGTCCCCATGCCTAAAAAAGACTATCTTCTTACTTCCAACACAGAATCCCTCACTTACTTCAAGAAACTTCATTCTTTACAATAAGTCTTTCCTAACCCCCTAGCTACTAATGCCTCTTCCCCTAAACAAACCTGAATTCATTTTCTGCATCTTTTGTATACTCTTATATATGTGCATGTGCCTCCTGGTAGAATGTAAGGTCCTCAAGAGTAGAGACTTTTATCATCTTTGTATCTCTAGCACCTAGAACAATGACTAGCATATATTAGACAGTTACAAATGCTTGCTGATTAACTGGTTGATAGGCATTTGCTGTAGAAAAAATAATGCAAAAATTTCATTGAACTACATCATATTCTACCAGATGGTGAATTATAATTAAACAGAGGTTAATGCAGCCATGAGACACTTAGTAGTCAAAAAGAACTGCTAACATCATAGTCATTTAAAAAGCCATTATGGAAAGGTATTAATGCATGTATGCATCTAATTAAGGAAGTGTCCATTTGTTGGTGATCAATAACATTAGCAATGTTTTTTTGCAATGGTTATAATGATAGGATTTATGATAATAAGATATAAATATCTGTACAAGGATGGTATGGTCTATTTTATGCAGGTAATGAATTATCCTAAGGATATGTACCAATGAAAATAGGCATATTTTATTTTTTAAATTATGGATTGGCATACATATAGGACCATAATAGTTGAAAATTTTATGACGTGTGAATTTCTTGCTTACAGTAAGTCACAAGAGAGAGTTATTAAGAAAATAAGCTAGTTTAAGTCATTGCTTGAAATAGGAACTTAACTAGGTCCCAGCTTCTTAAATGGTAGTTTGTGACCTCATATGGGATCTCATAACTGAATATGGAAGTCATGAAATTAAGATTTTATTATTAGCAAATGTTTAATTTGTACACCTATCTTATATACCTGTATGCCTGGAGTCCCGCAAAAAAAAAATTTCTCGGCTGAGAAGAGGTCACAAATAGAAAAAGTTTAAGAAGCCCTGAACTAGGCAAACTTTCTGGTCTTCTGATGTCACAATTCATAAACAATTAATTTTTTAAAAGGTTGTTCCCATATACTTCTCAGCACTGATGAATCAGGAGTATGAATGTTAAATATTCCTTGTGAAAATTAGGCAATCCCATTGGAGAGGAGACTGCAGTATCCTAGTAAACAACACCCAACTGTTGTCTGTGGCCTAGTATTTTTAGCACTACTTTTATGCTGCTCAACACTGGGATTATATAATAGAGATACTAACTTGAGTCTCTCTCTCTTGTGAATTACAGGCTTTACACGTCTTTATTAAAGTGAGGATAAAAATACCTCATTGATATTTACTATACCATTCACATGCACATATATAATCTCTATATTTTTCTATTCACTATTCATCTAAGAAATCTAAGCATGCCATCTCATAAATACCATATAAGATTTGCAAAAAACAGAAATGCAATCAATTGCCATCATTCACCTTTAAGTGTTACTCATTACAACTGACAGAAAACTAGTCTTCCCCCTATGGAAATTAAGATTAAAGAATGAAACCTAATTTGAGATGCTGTCTCCCTACTCAACCCCACCCCACTTCAGGCTAAATCACCTACATCATCCTTAATCTTTGAAGTCTTTCTAGACGCCTGCATCAAATGGAAGTCCTCTTTAAAGTGGGTCACACTTGGACTACCCTCAAGTACCGAGTAAATGATTGCCCAGATATTCCAAGATCATGGATTTAGAGCAGAAAGAAACCTTAGTGGCTATCAGGTCCAATGCAGTCATTCCATAGATAAGAAAACTGACATTCATGGAGTTTAAGTGACTTGTCCAAGGTCACTTGCCTTATAAACAGCAGAGCCAAGATACAAATCAAGGTCTTCTGACTACAAACCCTGCCTTCTTTCCATTGCTTCACCTAGTGTCCTTAGATTCTTAAATACAAGGAAAAGATGGTCTCATTGAAGTTTCCAGCCTCACCTACTATTTTACCATTTTTCTCCCCAAATTTGAAAGCTGCCTTTTCCATCAATTTAATTATAATAGAATGGAGTGGCGTAGGGGTTGATTTATTTATAGCTGCCTGGCAATTAAAAAGAAAAGTGTCCCTCCTGGAGAGAGTGTTGAATTTAAGAGAATGAATGATCAGAAGTGGAGGGTCCATCACCCTGTACATCCCTGATCCATTCTTTTTACTGTAACTTCCTTATAAAACACAAAAAGGTTTATGGCCACTGATTCCAGGAGAGTTCTTTAGAAGAAATAATCAAAGTGGCAATGAAGGTGGAAGGGACTGAAAGAAAGGTTCCCCCATCAAGTTTTATTTTTCTTGAGTGTTGGCTACAACTCTTATAGTCTACTTTTCATCAGTGTCCAAAATATTTTGCATTTGCAGGAAACAATTTTAAGTTCTATTTTGTGAAAAGTTAGGCAAATTTTTTTTTCTAATAAGCCCCATTTGAATTTCTCATTGCTTTCAGTTTTTAAAAGGAAGGGGCTATGAAAGAACAATGAAAGAAAATTAAAATTGTGGCTTGGAGTCACTCCAAGACAAAAATCTCAAATTAGAAGAAACTACAGTCCTTAGATATTAGGTGTCCAAAGTATTTCAGAAGACCTCCAGATGTTCATTAGCATTACTTTACAGGAATTACTACTAACATTAGTCATTTCCACCTGAAGCAAGGTAAATGCTTCCTTTGAAATTGAACAAAGGTGGTCTAATGCCTAATTGTCATATTTTGTAAACTCACATCAGGGTTCTGACTTCGCATTGTTAATGCCCTTCACTTAACAAATTGAGGGTTTTCCCCCACTCTGAGCTTGTTACTATAAGAAATCTGGAGAAATACTAGATTCATAAGTATAGAAAAGGGTCCTTGTTGAAGAAAACGGAGTGGGCCATCAAACTGAAAATATTTCCCACAGGCTATGACTCACATTTACTGTAGGAAACCAATCACATGCTGCATTAATTCTCTCAATAAAAGGGCTTCACATCAGGTTGGAGTATCAAAGATAAGAAAGAAAAAGGTGAGAGGAAAAGGTAGTTCTCTCCAGGAGGGATGGGGACAGGAAAATATCCCTCTCATCATCTGAATTATTTTTTCTATAGACTTTAGGTATGGCCTGCATGTGTTTTGTGTTTAGATATGACCTTTGTGTTTTAAATTCATGAAGATATTAGGGGATAAACAACTTTGTCAGTGTATCAAATACTGTGTTGGCATAGTTTTAATAGAATTTTACAAAATTCAGCAAAATCAAAAAGGTGGGTTGCTAAATAAAACTTGGGTTGCTTCTATATTCACTAGTTTTAAAAATTATTTTAGTGGAAACCAGCTCAAATCTTTATAGTTACTCTGTTGATGGGAGGTGTGACTATGAGAATGCACTGGGCTAAAACAAAATACATTCGCTTTAATGGAAGCTCTTCTGACCCCAACTGTCACCAAGAGATTGTCCCAAATCAATGATTTACTTCATTTGTTAAGATAAAACAAATGCTATCATTTGTAATAAATCAGACAATATTAGGTTGTTTTTGTTTTTTTTTTTTTCATTTAGACAACACTGGGGGCAATGGGTGTGACTCTTGGAGAAAGACCAGAGAGAATTAAAAGAAAGAAAATATTCTTGTTAGGGTCCTTCACTAATTAGCTTCCAGTTTTAGTCAATAACTACCAAATTCCTTTGGGCTATTTTGGACATCATATGTGTTTTGCTTATTTTTGCTTTAATTAATTTCAAGGATCTCAAAATTGAATTTTTTATTGTGGTTATGATTGGACTTGAGCTTTTCAAAACAATAAAGGCACTTTGAAAGGGAGATAAAAAAGACTATTTTTATTTTATTTTTTATTTTATGTTATCTTGGGCTAAAATGTATTAAATTGCAAGGTATCATTTCTGTCTTTACATAAAGAATAGGTAGTAATCTGTTTTAACTGCTGCCAAGTTATAGGTGAGTCAAAATGAACTCAAGCTACTTCTTTGTTATTTATGGTTCCCAGCTCTTTTCTTCTAAAAGGCACAAACATACACATGTGTGGATATATGTGGATATATGCAGATATACCACATATATAAACATACAATCTAATTATAAGCAAAAGTATGGTGTAGTAGAAAGAATATTTGGAAGAATATTTGGACTAGGAATGAGACCGTAGGCAAGATAAAGCCTCCCAGAGGAGGAAATAAGAGGTTTGCATTAGGCAATTTAGATTTTCCTAACTTTCTATTCTTTCTTATTCTATGGAAAGACAATCATTAGTAAATATTTATTCCTTTAATTTGTAGTATCTTTTCCCAGAAAAGAGAAACATGGCTTTTGTTCTCAAAACTGGGCCTTACATTTTTGTTTAATTAGAGTTCAATTTTCAGTCTGCTGATCAGATCTCTAAGTTTGCCAGCTTCATTTTCTTTCTAAAATGCAGTATCTACATCTGGCATCCTTAGAATCTTATATATTAAAAATAATCCACTCTTAATTTTCTTCAGTGATATTCAGGGTTCTGAATCTAACATACTGGTTAACTAATCTGTCGAAACCGAACACTGAGGAAGAGTTTGCAGAACCTTAATTGGATATCAAATTAATCTTGGTTATTTTTGGGGGGGAGTCTGGCATTTTAATATAGAATTCTAAAAAAGTCAGAAATTATAAGAAGGGATTCGAATTTGAGCATTTGTTACAGTCTTTGGGAGACTGACACAAAAACTAAGGACACTCTCATTTCTACCCTTGTTATAATTCTTGACTGGGAAGATTATAGCTATGCTATTAGTGACTTCTTTCATTATCTATGACAAGAAGGCAAACTAAAGTAAGATAGACCTAAAACTTCTAAGACTTTCTTCCTTTTACTAAAAATCGGGGAAAGGGTAAGAATTGTCCAAGAGAAACTTGTCAATTAATTTTTTTTTCCTTTGGGAACTTCCTTTGTAATCTATGCTTCACATTACCTCAACAAATTTATATAACTACACTGATGAGGTTTTTAAAACTAAAAATATTGAAAATTAAAAAGCAACTCCAAAGAAAAACTACTTACTAACTGTGAATTCTTAAGACCAAATCACTGAAAATTCATCATTTTGTGTTTTTTCTATCTTCCACTTTCTTCTAATATAAAAATCAAAGCCCATAAAGCTGTGTTGACTGGTTCAATCTATGGCATGCTATATGTGTGTGTGTGTGTGTGTTTCCTTTCTACTTCTACCTCTAAATGATTTATTTATGCCATATCCATCTATATGGTACTATAAAAATATCACAAAAGGATTGGACCTATGGGACCTAGTCAGTCAATGTTTGGCTACAGTGAACTGGTATTTTGAAATTTAAGAGCAATTAAATACTAGAAAAGGTGCCTGGATAGAGGTGGGGGAGTGGGGAATAGGAAGATACAATTTTAATTGGAAAAAGGTAAAAATTCCTTTGAATCCTATGACCGACCACCGTGTTTAAGATAATAAATGTCACAAACTCGCGTGGTTTTTGAAATTATATTTCTGTTTAGAATATGTGAAATATGTCATCTCATTTCTGTAATGAAAATGACATAAAAATCAACTTCTGAATGCAGAGGTGATCATTTTTAAAAGAAAAAAAAGATAATTAAAATCTAGTATAGCTGACAGTTACAACATTGCACCTTGAAAATTTTGCACTAATTACAGCTGCTACCTTTTAACAAGAACTGTTAAAGTGAGTCAGATTTGACATAGCAAAAGCTCCTCCACCTCTTTCCAAGGGAGAAAACAAAAAAAAAATCTTTTCAACAAAACAGTGGTAAAAATCAGGGACTCTGATTTGTGGACCACTACTAGAGAACGGGTCGGGGGGGGGGGTCTTTATTATTTCTTAAAACTTTCTTTCATGGTGTACTGGAAAGAACATTTGTTTGGGAATCAAAGGGACCTAGTTCTGCCCCTTTATGACCATAAGACCTTGGACAAATCACTTCAACTCTTTCATCATTGTAAAAGTAGGAGCTAAATAGAAGCGTTTGGAGGTTCCTCCTAGCTGTAAATGTATGGATTCAAAGCTCCTATGATTCCTGACACAAAAAACTCTTTTGGATTTTTTAATGACTTAGTATATTGAAACTCCCATTAAAGGTGCTCTATTGGCCTGCTCTCCTGACACATTTCTTAAGCCTTGTACCTCAGCCCACAAAATAAGTCAGTTGCATCCACTAAACATGGTAGTTTCTTTGTCATACCTAGAAAATCAGAGATAATGGACAAAATGGAATCCTATCCCCAGTTTTTCCCTGCTTGCAACTATGCCGTCATGTAGAACAAGAGGGATAAGGAGAAACAGTCATAACAACGTAGTCATTGCTTTGGAATTGTCTTTCATAGTTTATAAGGCACTTTCACGTACATTATTGTATTTTGATCAACAAATTATACTGAGCTTCTTTGTGTGGTAATTGTCTTGAAATGGCACTTCCAGAGTAATATATTAAGGTTTTAATAAAAAAATAATTCACAACTTCATAGATAGTGCTAAAATATCCCTGGCCAAAATTCAGGAGCTATATTTAATTGTCTATGCTTCTTAGATCATGTTTATTATCTTGAAAGGTCTAATATTAAGTTTTATTTTAAATGTGTTGATTTTATTATTCTTCTTGTGTTTCTAGGCAAATATCTAGAGAATTTTTTTTAAAAAACAGCTATACTTAAATGAAATTTTCTATGTATTTCAACAAGATTTTTATTCATTTCCACAACTACCCATGAATCTAGTCATACATGAAATATGGCATTGTCATGAGTATAGTGGCTATCTTTTTTTATTTATGTCTCTGAATACCAAGAGTAGCATATTTTCAAGTAAATTTGTTCTGTGTTCAATGATCTTCATAGACTGCAGTAGTACTAAAGTAGAAAATGTTGAAACAATTTTTAAATCACTTTAAATCCAGAACCATTTCCTTTCTCTTTATGTCTCAGGCATCTAGGTGGCCTGCACGGCCGACCGTGATGTTTTAATAATCTTTCCATTTTTTTCTCTTTTGCAATTATCTTTATTCTATGAAATGGGTTTATTTTCTGATAACTCCATTTTCACCACTATATTTGGCTATGATATATTTCAGTGGGAGATATTTACTCTCTTTTTGCCCTCTACCCTATTGACAAAGGACATGACATTGAAGAATATTCTCCCCATATATTTGCCACAAAATCCCTATTTGAGGTCTTTTTCATCCCATCTTTTCTTTGCTATCTTTATTGACCTCTGAAAGAACAATGCCCCTGGCCATAGCACAGTGGTCTCAGATTTGAGAAGCTGGTAACATTAGTAAGATATACATGTTCAACAACTACTTAGAGGTGAATGGGCAATTGATTCTTTAGTCAAGATTAGAGATAGCACCCTTACCTTGTAGTTGGATCACTTGAATGAAGGCACTTACAGTCACCCTAATTGCAGAAAAGGAATCTAGGAGGGGGAGGGGGAAACCTCCAGGGCTGAAATTGCAAACCTAAAGTGATAGCAGAAATCACATTGAGATGACACTGGAATATTCTACTATGTGTTTAATGGCCTTTTTCTCCTTAGAGAAGGGAAAAAGAAAAGTTGGCAAGTAAAAGGAGTCATTGGAAGGGTGGCTATAGAATTATAAACTAATTATTGACCTTATAGAAAACTCACCTTTAAATAAGCAAACTGTAGGACCCTTGTTTTCTCCTCATAATTCTCTGCCTTCTGCAAAGGAGGGTGGGTAAGAATGAGTAGAAAGAGGAAAGGAAAGAGATAAAAATGCCTTTGCCTCCAGTAAAATGTCATCATTTGTGATGTTTCTAAAGCACTGGGAGTGATGTTCCTTGATATCTAAAGGACTGAGAAGCATAAAACAGATTATCATTGGAACTCTCAGTCTTTGGCATAAACCTACATTTCCCCAAGTGCTATAACATAGTCTTATGCATCTGCTAAAAACAGCTTAAGGGACAATTCTACATGAAGCTTGGGTGAACCATTCTGAGGAAAATGTTAACTGCTCATCAAGGGTCACATGTTAAAATTTTACATTAGTAGGCTATCTAGAAAAATTATGAGGTGGAAACAAAAATACAACTTACTGCTGAGAGGAAAGAGACATCGAGTTGAGTCTTAGTATTGCCAAATATGGCAAGGATGCAGGATGGTTAGTTGTTTAGTCTTCATCAATCACTGTACAGCTGAGTTCATACTTGGCAGTTTGAGCTCTGGGGACCCTAAGGAGAAAATTTGCAAAAACAAAAAAGCAACATAGATCAGAGATAAAATATAGATTTGTTTTAATCAGAGGACCACATCAGTTTCCCTTGATCACATCTTAACACATTAGACTGAACATACTTGTTACTGTCTTCATCATAGTTACCTGATTTGAGAATAGGGAGAGTAAAATGCCATTGATGTGTGAGCTATAGAACCTTTTCTTACTCACCAAAAGATATTCCAGAGGTAGGCCAAAGATTTTGAGTCAAAATATAAGGAATCAAATCTTAACTGAATAAACAACTCATTATTTTAAAAAACCTTTCATTCTATGCTACCATCTTCCAACTGGCTATAATGGGAATAAAACAAGAAAGGGCTAATATTTGTCACAAGATTTTAACTTTGTCCAGATATATACTTCCACTGGAATTGAGGAAACAAGAACTATAATAAATGGTCAATAACATACACACACACACACACACACACACACACACACACACACACACAAATACATATAACAGAAAGAAATGGAATCACAGTGTAGGTGAAATTTGTTTGAGAGGTACCTGCAGTTTTTTTCAATTAAAAAAGCTTTTAAACTTTTGTCAGTCTATAAAGGCACATTTGTACAATTAAAAACAGAGCTGATGGCTTAAAATATATACATTGGGGTATATTTACACTTTATTTTGTATATATTATTTTGCATAGCTTGTATATTTACACTTTATTTTGTGGTCAATATAACTTTAACTTAGCATGACATAGATTCATGATAAATAAATTAACTATTTCTTGGGCTGAAAGGAGAGCAGGATCTAATTGATTTTTTTTAGTCCCACCCTCTTGAGAGATGGTATAGAGGAGGGAACTGATGAATAGCTAGAAAAGCTCTTTTCTTGACATAAGAATCCTTTACCTTCTGACATTTAAATCTCTCCTCACAAGTTGTTGAATTCAATAATATAATTGAACAAACATTTACAAACACTTTCTAGGTGCTAAGAGTATATGCATGTATGTGTGTGTGTGTGTGCTACAGGAAGAGAGCGTTTGTTTTCTAACTTGCCCTCACCTCCGGACAGATGCAGAGGCCACGGCTGCCACTTGATCACAACTAGCCTTTTGGGAAACTCTAAAAAGTTTCACTTGTATCATCAAGAATAAAATGAGATTCTACGGCTGTTTTGAAATTTGTGTTATAAAACATTTTTGTAAGTGATCAAAGTTTAAAAGTTGTAGCCTTTCCCATTTAACATTTTGTGAAACAGGTACTCCATATTGTGTGTCTACTTAGACATTTCCCCCTACCTGGGACTACCCAAACATAAGATTACTGATTCATCAACTGTTTACCCTCCAGACCACCACCACAACTATCATAGTTAAACATGCCACCCAATTATTTGTTTAAATCATTGGGGTAAACAACTATAGTAGAGTTTTGCTACTCCCCTGATCTTACATATGGTTGCTATTCCTACGAAGACAAGTTTCAACTAAGACAAATGGTTGAGAGAAAATAATGTGGGCCTATTTAAATCCTGATAGTATATAACCTTTGGCAGCAAGGCACCTTTGAATGAGCTTTTAGATAGGTATCTACCCAGGATTTTTGCTGCTGTGATCAGAACTGACTTCCAAAAGGAAGAGGAAGCTACACAGTACCTACTCTGTAGAGGACCCTTTGGCCTCTAGCAGAGCTAGGTTTGAATAGGACATATTGCTCCGTAAGAAAATCTGTGATGCTTTGGTTTCTTGGTTCCTCCCATCCCCTCCATACACCTTTTGCTTAACTGAATGACTAAATTGAGTAAATTTCTCTAAGTGCAAAGTAAAGCAAAAAGCACATGCACATTTATTGTGGGTACCCCAGATGTTGGACACAAGACCAAATGTTAGTTAAAGTGTTTTCCATACTACAATGAACTACCTGCCAAGTGTTCAGTCCAGCAATAATGATTTCTATATGTGCTAGTGAGGCAATGAACAACTTTCCAGAATGTAGAAAAATCTGTACAGTTCAAATGATAAGACACTTTAAAAACCTTCATCCCAAAGAGTAGATGACAAATTCTACAAAGTGTTGACTATGGCCATATACTTTTATGAGCTCCAACAACTAAATGTCATTCTCCACCATGACTGAAATGTCCTGCTCCCTTATTTCTGCCCTTCAGTTTCTCTGAGTTCCTTTGAGATTCAGCGAAGTCCTACCACTGGCAGGAGACTTCTCCACTTGTCCTTAACAGACCCTCTTCTTAATGCTTCCCCCTCCCCAGACACTGAATTTCATACTCCCCAGATATTAAATGCCATTTCCCCCATTAAAATGTGAGCTCCTTGAGAATGTGAACAAGTATTTTGCCTTTCTTTCTTTCTCCAACACTTTGGCACAGTGCCTAGAGGATGGTAAGCACTCAATAAATGCTTACTGATTGACTGACTGTACCTGTAGTGGTCTGGCCTTTTGTCCATATGCCCTTTATAATAATTTTGCTAAATGGAATTCTTTGGGAAAGAAAAGGCAATTTAAAAAAGACACAAAAATAAAACCCCACATTCCTAAGGGGGCAGTACTTTAGATCACCAATATTTAGTGCCATCCATTGCTCATAATGATTTCTAAGGATAGAAAAGAATTCTGGTAGTCTTTAGGAATACTGATTAAGAAGCCTGACAAACATAAAGGTAGTTGGAATGCATGCCTTAGGCTAGATGTACAAGTATTCACTGAAGCTCATTCATTTTTAAGCCAATTCTTTTATTTTCCCTCATCAAATAATCTTAACTGATTTTGTATAACTTTTTACTGGATATACAATCAACCCCCTTTGGTTTTTAAGAAAACTAAAAATACTGAAAAGACCATTTTACTAATCAGGAAAGAGACTTATTCAAATAACTCGTGTGTAGGCGTGTGTAGGTATCATTACAGTTGCCCATCTAAAGTCATGGGTTAACATTGGAACCATAAGCTGTCTTGATATTTGATTTTACAGTGGCTTATTTTAAGCACTTACTATGTGCGTTGCACAGAATTAATTTTGATACAACAGGGGCAGCTAGGTGGCACAGTGGATAGAGCACCAGCCTTGAATTCAGGAGGACCCGAGTTCAAATCTGGCCTCAGACACTTAACACTTCCTGGCTGTGTGACCCTGGGCAAGTCACTTAACCCCAGCCTAAAAAAAAAAAAAAAAAAAAAAATGATACAACAGTTTATACCAATCGTGGATTATTATTGCCATACCATAATGAAAACCCTTAGGGTAAAAAGATACCATAATAAAAACCTTCAGGGTAAAAACATACAATATCAAAACTATGACCATTAACGTACTTCATACTAAGCAGATTAACCTATTAATGTAATAGAAATATCACAGACAGTGAATTTTCTTCAAAAATAACTGACAAAACGTACTATTCAATTGGTATTGATAAAACTTAACTATTTTTTTTTTCAAACAGGTGTTAAAATAGAGATAGATTAGACTTCAGTATAATCTGAGATTTGAAGAGTGCAGGGAGAATAATTAGGGACCTCTTAATATATTTATGGGAATATTTATGGGAAACCACTATATCTTGAAGCACATTTTTACATACTAGTTCCATGTCAGTTTAACCCATTTTCCTTCAGTGAAATTATTCATGTATGCTATTGTGTTGTGGAAATTTGATGAAACCAAAGCATTCATTTAAGCGATTCCTTTAACAATCACTTCAGTGTTTCAATAGTACATACTAGAGCATGTATCTTATTCACATTTTAGACTGTGAATGAAAACAACCATCAGGCCTATGCTCAGTAATCTACAATGGCAGCCTTTTAATTTCTTGGGATAATTTGTCCTGGTGAATGTAATCTTTGAAGGTTGGGCCTTGCTTGCCTTAGGTGTTACCTCTCTGTGTATCCTCTTCACATAAATAGAGCTTTACTGAGAAATTCCTATAAATAGCTACAAATCATCTTCTATTTTTTATAAAGCTCCCCCCATAAAGTACTTGATTGTCTCTTTGCATTTTGTTCTTTTTGATTTTACTGAACACCTAATAAATAGGATTTAAGGACTAGGATGAGCTGCATATTTCTTTGGGAAAAAATAGAAAATATTTACTGGCCTTACTTCTAAATTTCCCTGGAAAAATATACAAGTTGTCCAACAGTGGGGTAGAAGTTTATGAACATTCTATTCTAAAAGTATCACACAGAAGAATAAAATATGTAATTGAATTTTCCTTTGAATATATATATATATATATATATATCCCTTGATATAAATTTCAGGGAATCTATAACCATTAATTACTTTTGTTTACTAAATCCTCATCATCCCATCTTTAAAGTGCTTTCCTTCATCTTTTATTTAGGGCTTTGGCCCCCTCACTTGCTTAGATTTCCTTTCATAGATATGTCATTAAATAGGCAATTGTACTAAGTGCACATAATCCATCTCAAGGTAAAGACTTATTCCTCTTTCAGTCATCCTGGAAAATGACAAGTAATAAAATCCCTACCATTGAATTTAGCATTCGGATGGACTACAAGAGAAAGCTCAATAACTATATGAAGCAGTGGTACACCTTAGGTTAAACAGAATTTTGAAGCAATGAAAAATACCTTTTATGTCTATTTTCCTGGCTGTCTATACTACAATCCTGAAAAATAACAACTGTGTATCCAGGTGTCACACTAAATAGTTACTAAATATATTTTAAACTATACTACTAAGCTTGGGCAAAAAGAAGCTGTTATATATGCCCAAGTCTGAATACATTTTCCCCTCAACTGTATCCCCTATCAACATCAGGAAAAGGTGTCCAGTGAATCCAGGAAACTATTTGTTTTTCTACTACTTAAGAGATGCATTAGAAACAGCCATCTTACCTGGGATCTCACCTCTCTAGGCTTTCATTTCCTTGTTTCTACAATGAGGAGATTAGATTGGATGGTCTCTGAAGTGTTTTTCAAGCTCTAACTTTTGATATTTCTGTTTGGCTGATCTCTAAAAGCTCTTTTCCATCTAAAACCTCCTATATAAAATTCTGCTGCACTCTTCCTATTTGGTGGTGCAATAGTAGACAGAGTAGTGGACCTGGAATTAAGAAGATCTGAGTTCAAATCCAGCCTCATACTTTCTAGCTGTGTGATCCTGGGCAAGTCACTTCACCCTGTCTGGCTCAGTTTCCTCATCAGTAAAATGAAGTAGAGAAGGAAATGACCAACTATTCCAGCATTTTGCCATTACTCTTGTACATGTGAGTAATACTATCTACCAGCAAGGGAATGGACCTGGAGAACAGATATCATAAGATATCCACAATATGTTAAAAATAGACTATCAAAGTGTTACTGCATCTAAATATTCCCCAAAATGACATTTATAAAGGGCTTGAAGATCTGCCAAGTACTTTATATCCATTACCTCATACTTATACTTATTACATCCACACCTACTATGTTCAAAGAATACAGATTTAAGGTTTGTTTCATAGCTTATTTTTTTTTTGAAAGCAAGAATTACAGAACACACCTAAAAGCAGCCAGCATGTTCAGCCCGACCTACAAATTTTACAAAACATTCTGTGCTAAGAGAGCAAATTACCAGTGGAGTATGTGCATAAGTCTCTGCTGAATAAGCTATTAATGAATCAACACAAGTAAAATACAGGTACATAAAAAGCTATGCTAAAGATCCATTTTGTTGTTTTCCTTTTTTACTATAAATTTCTTAATAAATTTAAAGGTTTTAGATTCATAGGCAAGTTCCAGATGTGCTTAATCATTGCATGAGGTCCACTAGCAGAGAAATTTTAAAATAACACCATGAAAAATTCATAGATAAATTGAGGTTCAATTTTAAAACATATGAGCCTTGAGGCTAAACAAATAAACACAAAACCACTTTATCTTCAAATGAGAATGTAAAAGCAAGGAGTACCAACACACACATGAAACAATGCCCATAACTGGCCAGAAGAGGTACCATTTAATTAAGAGCAAATATAATCATTTACCAAAGAATTACAGCACAAAATTGTTCACTGCTCTAGGACCAGGAGATGATCTCATTATAATTCTCTTTGAGTAACGGCAGTTCTAAAGTACTAGAGCTTGGAAATGGTTAACAATATTTCAAGTTACAATAAATATTTGGTGTGCCATAGATCAAGCAGTATTAACTCTAACCTAAATTGTGGATTTCTAGCTTTAGTATTATATTTGTAATTGGTATTTTAAACCATCTTCATGTCATATCCCTGCCTCTTTAAAAAAAAAAAAAAAACAAGACATACGATATGTTCTCTTATAACATAGTTTTCTATTTCAAGACTGAAAATTCAAGCAAATAATGACTCACAGACAGCCCAAATATTTAAAACATTTAGATCCTAGATAATTAATGTGAATCTCTGAATCATTTCACTCATTCTACTTAGGTTAAGATATTCTTTGTTGGATGGAAAAAATAATACCTCTTCAAAACAAAACCCTAGAAATGAAATTGCAATGGAAGCCAAACTCAAAAGGCCAAATATGGGCAACACTATCCTTACAACTCCTCTCAGCAGGACTTCTTTCAGCTGGATTTAAATATTTTTTGAGAAAGATACAAAATAAAATGTAAAATATAGATAAGGAATTTAGTCTAAAAGTAAAAATTCATAAATCAAAATTCTCTGATACTTTCAGGAGCTATATTATTTTAAAGGAATCTTTACCTCTCTTCTGAGATATCATCATCAGAAAATTGATTTCTAGTGGCTATAATTTTCAAAATAACTCTATAAGCCAATGTTAGATCTTTAGTAGGCAGTTTAAACTATTTCAGGGAATTTTCATAACTATAGAGGATACAAAGGATCACATCTCTATTTCCTCTTTTACAGCACAGGCAGGTTCTGAGTGAAGCCCTAGCCTGTTGGTATCTGAAAAATAGCACAACTAATTTTCTCCATCTTTTATTTCCTTTCCCTTTCTACTCAGTTTTACTTTTAGCAATAGGGAGTGGAATTAAGGTTTCTTCTAAATTTTCAAATAATTAATAAACCCTTGGAATACTCAATGTATAAGGATAAAGATTTCAAATCCATCCTGTTTTAAAAGCAATCCTTTTCTTCTAATTTGCAGTATGAATCCTGTTCTTTCCCTTTTTTCTTGTATTCTTTTCATATCCTTAAATTATTCACGTAAAATATGCTGAATTATTGAGGAATAAGTCCTAGAAACTGTTTTTGTTCAATGATGCTTTACTACAGCTAAAGCCTTCCTTTCTCATTCGTTTTTGTGCTTCTTATTTAATTCTTTGGCATTATATAGTATATGGCTTAATCTGTCATTTTGATGTAAAATGGTCAATAGAGGCTGGTAAATGGATTTTTATAAAGTAAAACAACACATTCTAATGAACAAAATACAAAGCAAAGACTCTGGGCAACCTTTTTGGAGTCCAAGGTGCTACAAAAAAAATTGAAGAGGAGTAGCTATCTATTTGGATTCAGGTGAATTCAGCATACATCTATTAAGCACTTACATTCAAAGCACTGTGAAGGACACTGGAGAAACAAAGAAAAAATATTCTTAGCCTTCAAGAAGCTTACATTCTACTATATAGTGCTAGAGAGGGAGGAAACTAAAGAAATAAAGCGTGCTTCAGGAAAAATAAATTCCTGCTCTGGGATGTCATTTCCTTAGTGGAAACCAAGAGAGTAGGAGTAGATGGTCCAACAAAGGTGCTACACTGCTTGAAATCCCAGCATCTAAAATCTAAGGATCAGAAAAGCTTCTTCTAGCTAGATTCACCTAACGGAAAAGACTAGATTCCTACCAAAATCACAGCTGTGTGTGAAAATGTGGCACTAAACACTTTCTAAATATATCAAGTGAGACAGAATAGAACCATTAAAAAAGAAACAGCATAGAAAAATCTTTAAATCTGTGCATTTCTCTTAAAATTCATGAAACAGCCTGCTAGAATGAAGTATTGTATATTCATCATATTTTGATATCTTACCAAAAAATGGAACTGCAATTTATAGGAATAAAAGAAATAAGTCATTTTGTCAATCCTCTGGGGCATCTTCATTCTTTGCCTCAATGAAACTTGAAGACTCTTATAAACTATTTTTATTATAGATATTATCCATAAGAACCAGGCTTCAAAAAGTTCTCTCTGATAGGTTCTTTGAATATTTCAGACTTATTGACTTACTCTCTAGTCCAATATGAAATTCTTTGGCCTGGTTATCTATGGACTTTTAAAATCTTATATTCTCCATATATATATATATATATATATATATATATATATATATATATATATAGGCTATCTTTATTGTTGTTGAATGTGAATTATATCTCTTCAAAATTACTTTTACTCTCACTTCTTAAAGAACACTTTTTTCTTTCAGAATCATTTTGGCCTCTTAAGCATATGACTATTGACTATTAAAGTCTATAGATACTGAAAAAACACAATACACCATTTAAGAGTAAACAGTTGGGTTTTAAACTATGTCTCTATTGACCAAATAAAGTGCTCAATCTAGAAACAGAACATATTCATTGGCTGACCTCTACATAGCTCAATACACTTTTTTTAAAAAAAGCCAATTTGCTAGCAACTTCATTTAGAAATGTGGATAAATATAATAACATTACTTTGTCAAATGGGTAAAGAAATGCCAAATATGTTTTTAGTGTTACTAAAAGTTCAAAATGCCACTGGTCCCACTGACCTCAGCATTAGCTCAGGAGAAAAAGGCTGCATGATTTTTTTCCCTAATGTGCTTTCCTTCCATGCATGTAAAAAAATAGACCTTTTAAAACAAGAGGAGGGAAAAAAGCAGCAATTTCCCCACTCAGAAATTTTACACAACAATCTCTAGGGCTTTCTACAGTAAATGGATCCAAGACTTTAAGAATTCTACTGACTGGCATCTAGCCAAGGAATAAGTAAATATATATGCACTAATGCTGACTGAGTGCTGAAGTGAGAACAAGTAGATCAAATAAACAGTTTTAAAACTGAACATAGTCTTTTTTTCTGATCACAATTTAGGAGAGTACTCTATTGAATGAAACATTTCACTAAAATGGCAATCTCATGAACTGAAAGGTCATAAGATAATAACGACGACAAGTGATATTTAATATAGTTCTTTGAAGTTTGCAAAGTTAAGATCATTGATTAAGGGGTGGTCCAACCCCCTCATGTTAAAGATGAGGAAATGAGTCCCAGCAAATTTGAATCATTTTCCCATGCTGACATAGTTTTAGATCTTAGCTCTGCTAGTTGCCTAAGTCATCTAACTATGCATACAATGATCTTTCCAATGTTGAAGTTTGTTTTTTGGGTTTTGTTTTTTTTAACAATCTGTATTTCTACATTGCTTCTGAAATGGAGATTATAAATGACCAGAGTCAGTATAAATAAACACTGGCACATTTTATTGGGTGGTATATTTGAAACTAGTCAATCTCCAAAGAATGAAAATTTGTGACAATCCTCAGTGCTCATGGCAACAAGAATGAAAATCGTTCTATATGGTTGTTTAAGAGCTGAGATTTGGGGCAGCTAAGTAGCAGTAGATAGAATATCAGCCTGGGATTCAGGAGGATGTGAGTTCAAATTTGGCACCAGGCACTTGACACTTATGAGCTGTGTGACACTGGATGAATCACTTAACCCTGACTACCTCGAAACTACTCCTTCCCTCCAAAAAACTGAGGGTCTGAAAAGAATCCTACATACTCAGAAGGAACAATTACTATTTCTCTCTGCTTTCTGCAAACATGATTGCTTGTTTACAAGAACCATCCTTTATTATAAGGTTTCCAATGCTAAGCATTACTGAGAAGGATATTATTCTTACTTGTAATACAACTCAGAGAGGACAAAAAAGGTCTACCTGCTAAGGAAATTCTGAAATTTCTCAATAAAGAGATAAATTTCCCCAGCGTACTCTCAATATGAAGCTGAGAAACCAAGAGGCATTTGGCTAGCTTTCTAACCAGACTCTGTGGAACTCCTGCTTGCCAGGATTATCTACATCCTAGAAAGTTACCTGTAAATTGTAATCCTGTTACAAAAAAAAATAATAAAGAACTCATGTTCAGACATGAGTTGTACTAGGTATAAAAAAAGGTATCATGCTGTACAAGGAACTTGGACTCAGAAACTATTGGAAGAGGTGAGGAGTAAAGAGCACATTTTAAAACCCTACTTTTAAAAAATCCTGATAAAGCCCTGATTTTTAAGCAAACATTTCTATTCCACAGAAAACATATCTATCTAGTCAGTATTTTATTTAACAATAATGTTTGGAAATGAGTAGTCAAGGAATACTAGGGAGGAAGAGGATGTAACATTTAGTTGACTTCTTTCTCTTCTACAATTTCAACAATCCATTAAAGACCTTCTTCAACATTGATAACAATTATGTTATGTTGATGTGCAAGCAATTGGGACTTTAAGCCAGTCCTCCTTCTTATTTCAGGACATTAAGCGGACAATTGCACAGGATTTCAATTTTCTTCAGAGTAGGGAGACTAGTCTGAGAAAGTCGAGCTTTGCACAAAACTCAATGACATATACAATTGTGCTACCTTCCTTTTCCTTAACAACTTTTATTTTTGGGAAAATATTAAGGGATTGTGTGTTTTTCCCTTTAAATTGAACTCAATTGCAACTATCATAAACCTTTAGAATAGCTATGAAAATAATGAGGCTCCATATGGCAATGACCTAGAATATACAGTATCAATATAATTCATCAAATTTCTCATTTTTCAGGGACTTAGTCTGGCTTTCCTGAGAATTGTGTGTTTCTGAAGGTTTTGATTGTAATTACTACAAATGTTTATAACATCATAATCTCCAAATATAAGTTGAATCCCTTGCAACAAAGGAAGGGGTATGGTAATATTAAATGTAGAGGAGGCCAATGCAATATATACAAAAGGTCATTCTGCTGTTGATTATTAGCCATCTTCCTAATATAGAATCCCTTATCAGCTAGACCCCTGTAAGCACAAGCTATTGTGCAGCATCTGGTAATTCATTTCAAAAGAAACATCCGAGTTCCTAATAAATGTGTGGCACTGACCATATCTGTTGATGCCTCTGTCCCTCTTCAGTCATGTGTAAAACTAAAGGAGGTAAGACTAAATGATTTCCAATGTCCTTTCCCAGCTCTAACATTCTAATTAATTATTCACCAAGGTTATAGTCCTGTGATAAATGCTTCCAAATTGCAGGAAAATGTTTTACAAAAGTTCCCAAAATTTTTAAAGTTTCTGCAGATTAACAGATATATTAAAATTAAGTGAAAAAGTTCATGAATCACAGACCATAGCATAGCTAGTAACAGTAGCACATTCATTGTTTTCTTACAATCTTTATGCAAATCAGATTCTTATTAGGATTTTGACAAAATATAAATTTGGAGATTGTGGATACCTTTCTTCTTCCATAGCATCTGATTGCCACTTCATCATTTTGGTCTACATATAAATTCTAAACATTATTTCAAACACAAATTATGAGTTTTCTGAGGTGTAAAATATAGAAATACCATTCCTCTCTCTACCTTCATGACCCAGATTTTCAGAATGGGATCTACACTTCAAATCCTTTCAATAATTGCATAAAGGGCAGCTTGGAAGGAGATGATGTCAGGGAAATCTGTCCTTCCACTAGAATGGGTTCTGATGACATTTTATTTTAAAGAGATTTGAATAAAATTTCGGTGGGTAGATGGTAATGAAACCATCTTTTTTCTTTTCTGAAAACTGAAATAACATTAATAGGCATTTTAAAAAATGCTTCTCTTGAAAAGGAGCAGCTACTTTTCTATAAACGATAAATTTAATTTAAATAGTCACGGAGACTTAAGGAAATTCATCTACTTATTGCAGAATCACATGGGAGTCAAAAACATGCAAATACATATTTGGTACATATACATTTTCATGGAAATTTCTCGATCATTCATTTTTTTTATGAGAAAACGTACTCTGAGAATTGTACTAAAATGTAATAAACAATCCAACCTCAAAGTTGCTCTTTTTTTTTCTACAGGCATAAATTCGTCACAAAGACTTTGTCAGCTCTGATTTCTGTATCCCTTTCAAACAAGGCTAGTGACCAATTTGCATACACAAGGAATATGTACAAGAGAATTTCTATGCTGAGAAATCATTTGAATTTATAAGAGACTGAGAAAAAAAGATATGATCATGGTGTTTTTCTTAAATCACTTAGACTCTAATCTTCAATTAATGCATGAATAAATTTTATAGTTAGAATTTCTAATGTTAAATTTCATACATAAATTTCTTATCAGGAAGAAAAGATAATCTGGGAATATTCAGACAAGTTGTGCCAGAAAAGCTATTTATTTTCTTCTAGTGGATAAGATTATTCCTTGAAGCATTAATGGAGATAAAAGAATAGCAGAAATAAGTATCTTTCTAGTGGACTTTGCTTTGAAATGTCCTTGATATGAACAAAGGGTGGGGAAGAGAAACAGTTCTAGGTGATTTCTAAGAAAAGAAAAAGGAATTGGAAGAAGACAGCTATAAGGGGAGGAGAAGAAATGGGCTGAGAAATGATATTTTAATTATAAAAATTCACTAAGTGCCAAGTGAATGCAAAACATGGTTTATAGCATGATTGGAGGAGGAGGGATTAAAGAAGCGAAGCAGAGAAGGCCTGTTGGAAAGTCTTATTTAAAATCTATCCTTGTACATCCTTTTGGACTGAAGACCATTTTGCCACTCTTTAGTGTTTCCCATAATTCTTTGGAGATAAATACACCTCTAAAGAGAATTTAGAAACCTGGAATGATAATGCTAGAAGATATCTTAGAAATCATATTTCTAAAACACACTCATTTTACAGATTGGGTATCTGAAGCTCACAAAGGGGGAAGTGACTTGCTCAAGATGACACAGTTAGCAAGTGGCAGAGCTGAGACTAGAACTCCTCTTACTGCACTTTCAGCCCAGACTTTTTCCCCACTAAATCAGGTTGCCTTTCCCTATTGCTGATGACTATTCGTTTATCATCTTATTTAGAGCTGGAAGGGAGAGTAAAGCTCATCTAGTCTAATTCCCCTCATTCTCCAGGTCAGGAAAGTGAGGTTCCTAGGTCCCCAAGGTCATGCAGGGATTAAGTATCAGAAGCAGGATTTTAACCCAGCTGATTCTACCACTCAGAATTCCTTGTCCTGGGTGTTAATCCTTCCTACTGCATATTGTCACAAGTTATACTTAGCTGGAGAGGAAAAAATGATATCAGCATTTAACTATTGCAAAAATAAAACTGAGCAAAAAATTTGAAAAAAAATTTTCATTTACAAGGTTATTTATTTAAATACAGTTTTGAGCTATAAAAGCAGTCTCATTACTTTTTAACTGAGTCCTGCCTTTCCTATTAGAATAATTTCCTTAGCCTGTCTGTATTCTACACAGAGCCTGTCCATTTTTAATTTGGCGTCTTGACTCCCACATGGCTCCACTTGGAACACAGTGCTATTTACTAGGAGGCATATGGCTGAATGACTGGAAACAGGAAAGAAGAAGGATAATGGGTGATTGGAATTCTCATAGAAAGGGGACCCTTGAAATAGGCAGACATTGAACTGAGGAGATGAAACAAAGATTCCAGGGACAGAGGTCACAAGAAAAGTGTGGTACCATAAGTGACACTTGGGGAGATTGGGTGGACATGAGGAAAAGGTGGTAATTTCATTGGTATGGGGAAGTCCTAATGAACAAACTTCCTCCACTAGCTGAGATGCTCTATCATTTAAAATCTTAGAGACTTGGCTTGCTCATCAAGAGATTAATGATGTTCTCAGAAGCATCAAACTAGTATGTCTCAGAGGCAGAACTTGAACCCAAGTCTTCATGTTACTGAAGCCTCCTTTCTCATATGCTGTCACAATGCCTCTATTATTTTGTCACATCACTTATACATAATTCTTTGTTTGAGGATTTGTACTAAGTGATCGTTATAATGCCAATCATTTAGGCAAGAATATATGAGCATATGTATCCCATATGGCTCTCAATAGCTATGGTTAATATACAATGAGTGTCTCTTAATTAGATACAGTATATTCAGTTATCAAAAAATTTAGAGACAAATACAAACTATTTCCATCTTCTAACATTTCATCTGTTTTGTAACAAGTCGCATCTAATGCTTGGCATTCCAATGTCATTTGGCAATATCTCTATAAGAATACTTGATAATTTACTCATATAAATTTATATCAATTTTGCTGCTTTTAAACACTGTGCAACAATCAATACTATTCCTCTAGAGAAGAATGGGCCTTTTTGGGGGGCATTTGTTGTCACATTTACTTTAACAGTCAGCCAGAGAACTAAGGAATTGACCAGTAGTATTGACATCTCAATACATCTGATGTAGATTACATCTTATGTAACTTAACAGTCTTAGAGGAGCCTGGGTAACTTGCCATAAATCACTCACTTAATAAATGTCAGAAGCAAATTTTGAACCCAGTTCATCCTGACACCAGTGTTCCATCTACTCTACTACTTTGTCTTTGTAGGGCCTAAGATTAGTAAATCTGAAGTTCATTAAGAAAAAATCTCTTCCCATATTATGACTTATTTATCCAAAGAATATAATGTATATTAAATTTAAAATATTTTAATTACAAAGGAGCATATATGTTTTTGATATTCTAGAAATAATAATGGAAGTATATATCAATATTCAGCATGCTAAATTCAAATATTTGCTGTACAGGTGGAATCATGGGAAAAAACCAAATTGCATGTTACCCATTTCTATTATAGCTTTCAACCACAGAAAAGTGTTTAGCAATTGCAAAGCTCTAAAATTTTAGCTATACTTTTATCCTTCAAATTTCTTGGAATCTTTAACTTGTGGATTTTGCTAGAACTTAAATGTCACCATCTTACGATCTTACTATTCTATTTCTCTCATTCCTTCCCTGCTAAAATGAGAGGTGAAAAGGGGAAAGGCCAAGCAATCCAATTAAAAACTGATTCTAAAGAATTAGAAAATAGCAGAACTCAAATCTTTAAATTCTGAAGAACAAGGGACAGGGATATATCAGAAGAGGCTGATGCCATAAGAATTTACAAATGGATGTCTTGGAAGTAAAACCTTAAAGAATGAATTCATTTGTGCCATTAGTCAACAGGCTTTAAATTTTCTGTCTATATAACAAATTAAAAATTTTAGACCATTGTTCTATAGCTTGTATTCATAGAAACAGAAATATACCAGTAATATAAGCATACAGCATATACATATATATGTATATATAGTTGGAGTATATTGAAGATACTGCTTTTTTGTTTGTTTGTTTCATGCTTTCTTTAAATTCTCTCATCTTTTCAGCTTGTCTTTCTAGAACTGTATCATACTTATTCTCATTACACAGAGCAACCTCTAGAAAAGCTCAGGGTACATAGTAGGCATCCTAATAATTGTTGCCAAAATTATTCAACATTGGCATTAATAGATCCACACTGCATTAATGGCCCTTCAGACTACATTAATGACTCCAATTTAAAGATTCAAAGTGAAATTACTCAACAGAGGGCCCCGTTAATTCCTATCTGATCTAATAAAGTAAGTTTCAAAGGCCTCATATTAGCTTATATAAAGTATATTTCTCTGGTTATTGAAACAGGTGTCAAATGACAAGAGGTAGAAGTAGAAGGCAATCATTCATAAATTATCTAACATACATATGTTGATGGAGAGATATTACATATGCAGACATATATACATATATGTTACATATGAGTATGCATGTATATCCAGTCATCTGTTCATTGTCTATCATAACATAAGTGAACAGTAGCACAGACACTCCAAAATGGTAGTTTGGAAATATATATATATATATACATATGTGTGTATATTTTTTTTCTTCTAAAATGTGTTTGTACTTTCAATTAAATTAATATTTTAAAATACTCTTCCAGGAATTCACAATAAATACTTATGAGATACAACTACACTCTAAAAGCCTGATAATCTCATTTTACTATCATGGACCCCTACAGTGAGGCAGGACAGTCTCAGCAAAATAGCTAGCTCATTGCTTCCCTAGAACATGGAAGTAATTATCTGATTTTTGAAAGACAGCTTTTCCCTGCCAGCTCTTCTTCTATGTACAGAATAAACAAATTCATCATCTATCTTGACAATTAATTAATACTTAATTGAATTAATAATTAAATTAATCATAGCAATAATAATCGAGAAAACTACCAAGGCACGATTCTTCAAGATCTGAAATACTTTTGGAAGAAAATAGATCTGACTGGACATATTTATATTGAAACAAGATTTTCTTGGTAGTTTCAATTTGAGTACGACATTCTACTTTCATATTTCTTTCAGAAGTGAGTCTCCTTTCCATTATCTTAAAACCAAAATACATTCCTTCTTACAACAAAATAAAGGATAAGTGGTACCTGGACTTCACCAAAACCAAACCGTTAAACTCTAAACAATCAAGAGTTCTCTAACAAGTGCTAAATGTAGCATCAGGTCAACTCTTAGTAGACAGGTATACTCTCCAGAATAGACATTTGCAAAATTGATTGTAACAAAATTCACGGTCTAGAGAGCTATAATGAGACTGTGTGTAAGCTTCAACAAACTAAGTATGTGTACACATAAATAGAATACCAAATGTTAGAGCTGAAAGGAACCTTAAAGCTACTCTAGAGACCAATCCTCTCATTTTACACAAGGGGAGTCTAAGACCTAGAAAAGTGATATTCTTGCAAATCAAATAATGCCTCATTTTTCAAGCCTCAACAGGGAAGGCAGTGTTCCACATATTAGTAAACTAATTTTCAAGATAACTAGAATTTTTAAAGATCTATTTTGGGAACATGTTTTAAAGAATTAGGCTATTAACAATTTTTGAATCTTGGACATATGTCAATCAACTAAAATGACTATCATGGAGTAATTAATGGAGAGCCATCCTTAAAACCAAGGAGATAAGTGTTCAAGTTTTCCCCCTGCCATTTAAGCTTCTTCAACTTGGAGCAAATCTCTTAGGATTCTCCTGGTTCTTGGGATAACCAGGTCATTAAATTTCAGAGATTTGGTCTACCAACACAGGTACAGGAAGTTTCCTCACCTACAAGTTCCTGCTACTCATGAAATCACAAGCCTATTCCCTATTTGGGGTGTTCTTTTGGCCACTGGGATATTAACCTTCCCTTTCTTCCTACAAAGCTAAGTTTTCTATATCTATCCATAAGGTGGTTTCATAAAACCCATTTTTCCTATAAAGAAATTGTGAGTATTTGGCAACAGAATAGCAATTCTGATTCTCCTTAATATTAAAATTGTAGTAGAACTAAAACCACACGGAAAGGATAAACATGTGGCTTGAGCAGAGGACCTGAACTATATATTTTGTTTGGGGACAAGGATAGAAAAGGATAATGCAAATATAATTTTCCTAATTCAAATTCAGTGGCAAAATGATTTTACTCATGAGGGAATCATATGCAAAATTTGCAATTTAGGTAAGACCCTATTCTCTGGCAGATAAGATAGATGAATTTGTCATAAATTCAAATAGAGGTATGGTCAAAAATGGAGAGAGCCTTTTTGCTCTAGGATTTGTTGGCAATTAATCAACTGTTCTCAGATCAATGAGAAGTATAGATTACAGGCTCCTAATCTTCATTTTGAAAAACAACATGACCTTTGAAGGTGCTTTTACTAAACAAAAAAAGTTTGCCACTCTACTCCAACAATCTATTAAAAGCCAAGAGTGTTAGACATTTTTAGCAGGGAAGCAAACACCTTTAAAATAAAAAGTGAAAATATTTTGTTTTCATTAAATATATGAAGCATAACCTTCATTGACTTGTTCTACCAGGAGCACTTCAATAAAGACTGAATCTTTATTGTAAAATATTTTGTGGTTGTACTCCACAGAATCATGTTACAGGCAAGAGAGGATACAACCAGATTATTATAGCACTTTTGGAAATTCATACTCTTACATTCAGGATAGGTTCATTTTTATATCAAATTCCCTTATATAGTAGGTGCTATTCTCATGAAATTCTATTTAAATGTTAAGGTGGCAGACAAATAACCCTGAAGAATAATGTGATTTTAAAATGATAATTATAATCATATTATAAAAATCAAAGCTTCAGTGAGTAAAATTTATCTTGTTTTGGTTTTTAAGCAATCTCAAAACAACTTATCCACGTGGGTACTACTAATTTTGCTACTAAAGGATTCTTATTTATAGATATTTACATTTGTAAATGTGTGTGTTTGTGTCTATGTGTTCCTAGTAGGAAAAATACTCTAGAAGTATGACACAGTATGGAAAACCCAACAAGTTTTAGCCAGGAGATCCAGAATCTATTATCTGTCATTTACTAGCTGTGTGATTTGGGACAAGGCATTCTTCTTTGGGGATCTCAATAAAATGAGAGGGCGAGCTCTAAAGTTCCATGTAGCTCCAACATTTCCTAATTCTATGACTACTGCGAGGCTAATATTTACAAATGTAGGAAAGTTAGGCAATCTTGGCCAGTCTCCTATTAGGCCGGTGGCATAAGTGAGACTTTTTTTTAAACTTTCACCAAATTTAATACCAATTAGAAAAGTAATGTTAACACACCAATAAGCACAGAAATTGGTTATTTAATGAGTCATTTTAGAAAGCATATATCATTAAAGCAATAAGTTAACTTGATGAAATGTGGTTCAAATATTTAGCTCTACAAATATATCTATTAAATTTGCCAAGTCACTGAGTGAATTGATCTTTCAGCTGAAACACATTCTACTCCATGAACACTTTGACTGTGTTATTTTGTTATTGATACTATTAGGAGAAAAAAAAAAGATATAACTTTTTGGAAACAATTGACTCCACAATTGACACAGTTCAGAAACTATACAACTAATTACTTATTCTTTTATTTTGTTTTTTAAATTTATAAACCCTTTCTGACCTTGAAATCTAGGAAATAATCTTTCCTTTCATCTTTTCTAATTCAAATCAATATAGACTTTCCAAGATAAATTATCTACAATCAAAGATTTGCGCCTCCAATCAGAAAACTTAGGTTTGAGTTCAATCTGTTTGGTTGCCTTTTGTGTATCCTTAAGGAAATCACTTACCCTTTTGAAGTTTACTTCTTCATAAGTACAATCGACATAATACTTTCACTAACTATCTCACAAAGTCACCATGAAGAAATCCTTTGTAAACCTAAAAGCAATAGGTAATTATTTTAAAAGATGCTACATAAAGAAATTATTTATATTATGCATAAAGAATAATTGTGGTCCTAATAAAATTTTGCAATATATTTTGAAGGATAATATTTGATTTTTCTGTTCCTGGTTACCCCCTATAGAATATTCATAGTCATTTATGCTTTTAAATAAACAAATTATCCCATGAGATTAATTAAAGGGCCTATGCAAGGTTTGCTTCTTTTTCTTTTTTATTTTGTGCAACTCAACAATCCGTTTATTTCAGGGGAAACTGAAGTGTGATTTCCCAGTGGATCACATTGTTAAATCCATATGCATTATTACAAAATATTTATTTTACTAAAATCCTAATCTCTATCTCTAACAGTAAGAGAAAACCGCAGTCTTACTTACTACGTCTCAGGTTATAAACAGAACCAACCTTTTAAGCCCAATATACTGAGCTAATGAGTTAAGATGCTGAAATTAACTGTACTGATATAATGTAATTGTAGTTTCATAGGGATTAATCTTCAAAGTTCCCAAACCAATCTGAAGGTCCTTATTCATCGGGATTTTTTCTTTTTTTTTTCTTTTCTTTTCAAGAATTGTACATTTTAACTTCCTTCAAAGATCCAGTTAATTGCTTAGAATTAAAAAGGAAGACTAAAAAAATGACATCACATTTAAGGGCACTTTCTGTCCAAAAAAAAAAATGCAGAATATCTTCACCTTTCTAAAGGAATGAGAAGAAGTAAACTATTGATCCAGAGAGCTCATTTCAATTTAGAACCTAATCCTAATTTCAGATTTTAATACCTCTCTAATTGGAGAACTAAAGTAACTTATGTCCTTCAATGGGAGCATTGTATAATATAGATGCAGTTCAATAAAACTTTACTCTACTATGGATTAATAGACATTACAAAGTCCATTTTTAGCACTTCTGCAATATTTGCCATTCTGTTTCATCTAACAATGCTTAGAGGAACCTTCTGTTTCTTTATAAATCATGGATGTCCATATGGCATTGTTTACTGAGAAATTTTGCTAAAGTTCTCATATATTTTCAATAATGTCTTTAAGTACTCTGTTAAAGTCTAAGAAGTTGTACCTGCTTAATTCAACTTGTATTCAGTGTTTTTTCTTTCACCAGATAAAAAAACCCACAAACCTTTTTTCCAAATACTTGTCAGAATTGAAGCAAAGGTTGACAAGTTGAAAATGATGGGTCAAAGTCGTTTCAAATGCCAAGTCAGATTTTTGGGGGAGCCTCATTATCAATATTTCCAAGGTTTTTTTTATGTTGGTAGCTGGAATTCTATTATTACTATTACAAGTTTTGTAGGGTTATAAGATAAATCCACTTTTAGAAATTGCCATGAATGTTTAATATTAGTGAGGCAGCTTAGCTAGCGAGAGAAAGACTACTACCCTTAGAGCCAGGAAGCCAGAGATTCAAAAGTCCCTTCTCTGATACGTACTTCAAATGTGACCGTGTGACCTTGGGCAAATGTTTTGTAGAGGACAGTGGTGCAAGCTCAATTTAAGGAGTAGAGGGGCAGTAACCCCACATGAGGATGTCCACTCTGAAAATTGACTTAATTTTAAAATGTAAATCTTATAGTATTTTTATTTATTTTGTTCAATAATTTCCCAATTACATTTTCATCTGTTTGGGACAACACTCAGAAGTACTGTGCACCTCTGTGGCCAGCAGGCCACATATTTGATAACCTCTGCTCTAGGAAACTTGAGAAAATTTGTAATTCAGATTTCAAAATATTATGAATGAGCCTGAATTAGTGGAGGAATTTCCTCATCTGGGAGTTCCCTCTGAGGAAATAACAATCAGTTCTTTTATGAAATAACAGATGTATCCCTTGTCTCTATAAATGTGTCATTTGGTTCTGAGTCTCATTTCATAGAAATGTAGTTTATGATTAAGTTTTGTCTATATATGCTCTAATTTTTAAAAGATTACATTGTATTCTTTTTTGGCATTTCTTCTTTCTAACATACATTTCATAGTTTTTCTATAAAACATGGGGTATGTTTTTTGTTGTTACCCACAGTCATAAAGGCTGTGAAATACCTTTAGCCTAGCATTATTTACTGATAAAGTTAAAAATAATGAAATTCAAGGCAATATTGGCAGACAACCAAGTTCATTAGCACTTACAAAAATTTCTTTAATCCAACTGGTCTTTTAGTTCATCAGGATTCTGAAGAGGCTACAAAACAAATTTTGTTCTTTCCAACTTACAAAGACTTAGTTAACTGTTTGACTAGGAAGGTGATGGTTCCTAAATTCAGTCAAGGTTTTTGAAGTGACAGCTCTTTAAATGTAACCTTGACAGTAACTTGACAATAACCCTGACAGAACTACATTATGCTTCCTATCAAAAACATTTATATTTCAGCTATTCTAGTGGCTGATTTCAAAATAGTTTTTAATTGGCAAGAAGGACAGAAATTTTACTTGCAATTTCAATGGTATAGGAAACTCCCAGGTTAGAGAAATCTTTTCACAGGTGCAGATTGGCACCATCTCTGCAACTTCATAGTCTTAATGAATTTCTTAAGATAATTGAGAGGTTCAGTAAGGCCCCAATCATGGTCAGTATGTGTCAAAGGTATGGCTCAACCCCTCATATTCTTAGCTCTAAGGCCAACTAAGAGTTAATACCTTTTTCAAGTTTGAGACAGCTACGAAAGATACAGAATGATTCTATTTGGCAAGATAAATGATACATAATTGAAGGAGACTAGATCCTTTTCTCCAAGAGACTGAGTGATTTCATACTACTCTATTATTCCACTAAATAACAAAGATAAAAATTTGGCATAAGAAATTATTCTGCATTCTAATACTTTAGTTTGAATTTGCCATTCATTAGTTATGGGTTTTTTTGTTTTGTTTTGTTTTGTTTTGTCATGTGAAAATCTCTATCAATAATTTTTTTGTTGTTCTAGGAAATATCACATTCTAATAAGAAGGTAGAAAAATTACTTTTGAATTTTGTTAAAAGCAATTTGACTGGCTATCTTTAGTCTACAAATGTAATCATTTTTTTCACTGTCAATTTTATGCTTGGATATAGGAGTACAGAAATTATCAAGTATTTAAAATTCATTATCACTTAAGGTTGCCAAAATCAAAAGTTAAAAAAATATATAGATTGCCATTACAAATCATTACCAAGCTGAATCCCCATTTAATTTCACAATTTTTCTTAGATCATGATATAAGCCCCGAATTTATAAGCAGTCATTGATCTTAACGGACAATCAGGTACTATGACCAAAAGATTCCAAACCAAAACCTTAAATACCATCCGACAACTGTAGCTGTGATCAAGATTTAAACATTTGCCTCAGGTAATCCTATATATGCTAATAGAAGTCTCATTTTGATATATTTTAGAAATGGTCAATGTGTGGAGTTTGTTTTGTGTATATTTGTTACAAAGGTTTTGTTTTGTTTTGAATAGTAGGGGAGAGGAGCGAAAAAGATAAAATAAATTTTGTTAATTAAAAAATAAATTGAATAATTTAAAAATAACATTTTTGGAAGCTGTGCAAAAGCTTTTGTAGATAAATAATAATTGCCTGCAAAATGATTGTCTTCAAAAGGGGATAGTAAGATATTTCATTTTGTCCTTTAAACAAAATAAAACATTATTATTTTTATTGGAAGGTTAAACCAAAGATTGAAATTTAAATATTGGAACTTATTATAAAAATCTGTAAAATAACCTTAAACAAAAGGGACTAAAAATCGATCTGCATAACTTGAAAGAAATGAAATGAAATAAGCAAAAAAAAATATCTTGAAATTATTGATAAAATACCTACATTGGGAATAGAAGTATAAATATTATCTTATATGCTACTTTCCTAAGATTACATTGAATATGAATTTGTACAAATTATTTTTATGGAATTTAGTATATTATCTCATTAGTAATGGTTGTGATTAGAAATGTTTTACTGGCTCTTATTCTTTCTATTTTGCTTTCCTTTTCTTAAAGCTGCCTAATCATTACATTTTAAGTAAAGACCTTCACAGTCTTTGTTTGACCAGCTGTCCATGAAAATCTACAGCATACAAAAGCATGATTGCCCAGGTTTTCCTTAAATGTTCTATTTTGTACTCATTTGTTTTATTCGACAAGCCACCAAAAAAATTACGAATGCTATTATCTCATGTTTAATGAAAGGAAGACTTCCTGATGCTAATTAAAAACATCTGGCATTACTATAAGATTGTGAAGATTTCCGATATTTGCTTAGACTCAACTTCTTATAACCCCTGAGAATAAAGATGTAATTCTAAACTGAGAGCTATGAATACACTTGGAAAAGTTCTCTCATAAAAAGGACGTGGCCCGTATTCCAGTGCATTTTTTTTAGCTTTAGTCAAAACTGAAATCATTTTCATTCGATGCCACTATCGCTATACCTGGCCAAGTAACCAAGAAATCAAGCCATTTCCCCGTACAAATGAGTTTTAATCGAAGGGGAAAACCATCGGAAGCAATTCCAAAGCAGTTGCCTGCTCAAGCAAAGGCTTATCATGTAATGATGCTGGACCCTGTTTTCATTTTGGTTTCTGTTTTTTCTTGTTTCCCATTGTTCCATGTTCCCCTAATGCTAGCCTTAAATAAAACAAATTGGAACAAGATCCGGTAGGAAAAAAGAGAAAACATGCTTTGTAGACACAGCGCCTAGCATACACTAAGTAGCTAATAAATGTATTCACTAATCAAATCTGAAAGATTGCCTTTTGTTACCTGTTTTTCCTCATCCCTAATGACTTACATATGGGATAAGTTGCCTATACTAGCTAGTTGAAAGTCACTATCAAAAATCCAAAAATGTATATTTAAAAAGCCTTACTCAAGGAGAACTCAAGATAGAAGAATAAAATGTGTAATGGCCCCTAATGACAGTACCAATTTAACAGATAAAACTAGATTTTAAACAAACTGCTTATTTCAAGTTGCCAGTAATAATTTTTTAAAAGCCTCAACCCGAGGCTTTTTTTAAATTTTATCTTCTATATTGCTCACCTTTATGCCATTCCCTTCACTGCTATGTGGTTTGCCTGGTATGCAGAACATTTGTTTTGTTTTGTTTTGCCTTGATTGGATTAGAATTATTAAATTTTAAATTTTAAAATGCCTGACATTGAACTAGAGAGGAGAAAATCCTCCAATAAAAGATGTCAACTACATTAGCCACATTTAATTTGCAAAGACAAGAAGTTCAATCATCACTATTCTGGCCAAGGCTAATTCCAAACTATAAAGTGATGGTCATTAGTGCTGGCCCCATCTGTTCAAGAAACACTTGAAGGAAAGAATGAAAAGAAACAATGCAATGTTATAGTTCTAGATATTGTCCCAAATCCCATAATTAAGATAAGTCAACATCAAAGCATCTTGAGTACAGACTATCTTCTATCATTCTCTTCTTCGAGTGCTAGCCTTTGTTCACTCAAATTGGCAATCTCCCAGGCAAGCTTCATATAGTACTTGGTAAAGTGTTATATAAAGCTAAGTTATTCTTATTTTCCAGAGTACCTAGTACGGTGCTGGGCATACAATACATTCTTTTTTTGTTTTGTTTTTTTCCACATAATACATTCTTGATTACCATGATCGTTTTCCTGATAACACTACATTATATAATGCAGGATTAGGATAATGGAAGTATGTTCTATATGAATGCTACCTGTTACACAGGAATCATGGAAGGTTAGCGCAGAAAGGGACCTTAAATCATCTAGGCCGGTGATTCTTAAAGTGCAGTTCAGAGACCCCTGGAGTCCTCAAGACCCTTTTGGGGAGTCTATAAGGACAAAACTATTTTTATAACAATACTAAAATAGCTTAATATCTAATATGGGAAATATCAAAAGATAAAACCACTAAAACACATTATCTTTGGGGGGGCTCAAAAATTTTAAGGGTAGAAAGGGTTCTTGAGATGAAAAAGTTTCAGAATCACTGATCTAGACTAATTTCTTCTTCTATCTCATTTTCCAATGAAGGGAACTGAGGAGCAGAGATAGAAAGTGATTTGCCTATTGTTACTTTCTAGTTCTATTTATTAAAATAAGAATGTAATATATTTCTAAATCATTCTTTTGAACATATACAAACAAACAAATCCCTCATCTAAAAGAATACAACTGCTTGATTAGCAAGATTGATACAATTATCATGATGTAATGATACCTCAGATTAAAAAAAACAAACTAGCCAATTCCTAAAAGTAGGTGAATTTTAAAAGTTCTATAAGGTACTCACATTCACTAACTGTTGCATCCTTTTTAAACTTTACATTTTTAGTAAAAAAAATGAAAGATAATTTAAAAAATTATAGTCAACAGTTGGCTAACTGTATTGATCAAGATTGTTTTCCTACTTCAATGAAATCTCAAATTCCCCCCCCCCAATTCTCTGTTATTTGAGGGAATGATATTAATCCAATTAAAAGTGTTTTATTTTTTGTCATTGTATTCTCAGCTTCTAGCACAGTCACTGGTATATTGTAGTTGCTTCATAAATGCTTATTAAATAAATGATTAAGATGAGTAGGCAGAGTTTCAGAGGGGAACAAAACATGAGGGAAGGACTGGAATCAATCCGCTAGAAAATCAAATAATATATTCAACAGGCACTCAAGAAATATGTGTTGGTTTGATAAAGGATACATAGGAACTTAAGAGAAAATTGCTGCTTCTAAAGTAGCATGTTGGAAGAATATAATTAGCATGGAAAATAATTAGAAAACAATGGCAAAGAATTCTGGAGAATTTGCCATGTCAAGAAAGCTTAGCTTTAGTCAATGTCAGTAAACTACTTCTTAATCTAAATAGTATCTATGAATTGAAATAAGAAAGCTAGAAAAAGCAGCAGATTGCAAGAATCACTGCAAAGCTTGTACTTATATTTTCATCATGTAAATGTTTTTTGAATCTTAATGAGAATATATGGCAATAAATTAATATTTTTCTGCAAATTGTTATTGGCACATCAAAATATATTAAATTATCATAACATCATTTTATATATTTAGCTAGAGGTAACTCGGCTATCGGCTTTTCAAAAATTTTGCACATTCAAAGACATTGAGGGGGACGACACAGGGATCATTTCTTTATATTTGTGTCACAAATGAAAAATGCAGATATGGCCACTGTTTCAAATTTTTTTTCTACCAATCCTACTCTTCTTCACTGCATAGCACATTATAGCCAATTATAAGGGCAGTTTGAATCCCTAAACAGCAAAGCTTTTAAAAGCACAAAAACTGGAAGAAGCTTTTATGATTTCTGGCAAGTCATTTCTATATGGAGAAACTCTAACTGAGAAAGACTTGCTTTTTCTTTCTACCCCTATCCCTGCCCATTAATACCCTTGCATGATGAGAATGAGGTCTGTCTAATCAGATCTCAATTGAGTTTTCTCTCTAAAATGCCTATGTGACAAAGCCAGGCTTTCCATTTCAATAATGTTACACAAAATGACAACATTTTAAGGGGGGGAGCAGTCTTTTTGATTAAGTTCTCTTAAATATTCAAACCTTTTCCAAACAATATTAGACTAGTCAGTTTAACCCTTTAAAAACAATGAATATAAAGCCAAGGGTTTTTCATTACTTCATTTGGTGCTTTCATTCCATACTCTAAAGCACTGATCAGATCTTTTTTTAATAGAACTCTGCACAGTTTTAATGACCTATTATGTGAATCTAATTAGATGCACTTATAAATTGTATTATTCCTAAAGGTTTCTCCACTCAGAATCCTTTGCTTAGGACTCTTATGAAGTAATGTTATATTCTATATTATGTTTATTTTTGTATGTCTCTGTTTCATCGCCTTGAGAAATTCCTCAAGGGCAGAACTAGATTAGTATTTTCTATTCTCTATGTGCTTTGCACACAGTAGGTATTTAATGAGGGCTTGTTGAATGAATCCCATGGTTTCTCCTATTGCTGTAATCGTCTCTGATTGGAAAATCAGCTACATTGCAATGCTCCAGTTCAGGAGAACTGAGCAAATGATAACCTGGAAAAATTGGTTCATATTTTCCTTACTTTAGATTAGGGTGCCTTTAATGTGATTTTAAATTATTAGTGTCCAAATATATATTTTATCTTATTCCATAGAGAGCGGAAGGCATTCTAGTTCATAACATCTCCTAGTAACACAAGTCAATAACAATTTTTTTTTTAATCTCACTTCCAGTGAGATTGATTCTGATATTATAGTCCTTCTGCAAGGTTCTTTTGAAGAACAATATTAAGGGGCAGCTAGTTGGCACAGTGGATAGAGCACTGATCCTGATATCAGGAGGACCTGAATTCAAATTTGACACTTAGCTGTAGCTTACTACTTATGTGACTCTGGGCAAATCACTTAACCCTGATTGCCTCTCCCCCCCCCCAAAAAAAATCAGAAGAACACTATAGGTAGAAGTCAAACTTTGTTTACCTTGCCTTTTGTCACTTTTAAGCTTGATTTTGGTTTTAAAATGATAAAATGGTGTAATGGAAAAGGAGGTCATTATGTGTGTTTGTGCCTCTTTTTAAAATGTCCAATAGATTACTGACCAATCTCAGCACTCAAAAAAGGTTCCTGATATATTAATTGGGATTTTCAGGAAGAAAAGTGTTTCATTCCTAATTATGAACCCCTCAGAAATGGGGGTTATAACAGAACTGCTGACAAACCTCTAACTTTAAAAGTGTGAGGACTGTCAATAGGCCTCTTGCTTAAGTCCATGAAGAATACAAATTCAGCCCAGGACCACAGGGTCAGATCTTTGATCTCCCTTTTTGCAAAGGCTATGATAGATAAAACCAATTCCACTGAGCATATAGTATTATGCTGCATATAAATTATCCTTCTGCCATATTGAGATATTCTTATATTCAAATTAAAAGAAAAGCTGTAAGGATGAACTGTATATCCAGGAACCTGAGAGAGCAGAAAGCATTTCATCACAGGAAAAGTTTTTTTAAATTATTATCCTTCTTTTCCATTTAAAAAATTATTCTATAAGAATAAAAACTATTCTATATAAATGTAAAAAATTATTCTATCAGAATCTGAAATTCTGATTTCAGAGGCTCTTGTATGTTGGCAAATACATCGACATGCATATTGACCTCTTTTTGCATGATGCCATTTTAATACTTAGCGTGAAAATATGTATAAGGGATTAAACAAAGCTTGGCTTGGCTCCATTAGGTATCTTTCTGAAAACAACTTAAAAGGAAAAATGTCTTCTAGAGCTAGACCCTTCTTTCCTAAAAACTTTGACACTAATATTTCAAAATCATCAAGGGCCTTACTTGAAGATCAAACACTTAAAAGAAGAGGTCAGGCTTCTTCCGATTTTCTCTTTCACAGTGCAAGGGATATTCTTACCTTTCTCAAGCCAGCATTCCATTCTCTTACCTTTCTCTGCTACAAAATTTACAGTTTTGAAGTCATTCAAGTGTGCAGCCATTACCCAGGCTTATGTACACATTTCAAATGGAAAAACAAATGACTTTAGATCACAGGAAATATTTTTGCATTCTGAGCAATCTTTACATTTAATCAGCACCTTTGCTCTACATATGTACAGAAGCTTTATTATGTATTTTAAAACAAATGGAAAGTGTGCTCTGTAAATCCTACTCTATGTGCAACCGAATATGCTTACCCAATGATGTCATCGTGACAATTCCAATAAAGAAATTCCTGGGGTACGTCAGATTGTTCACTGGATTAAGGACATGTAGAATATTTATATTTGTAACTAAAAGTAGACACTTTTACCTCTCCCTCGTGCTGCTCCCTCTCCCCGAAAAAACAACCACAACCCTTTCCCCAATTGTTTTTGGCTATCCCTCTAAGTTCCTCTGTGTGTGGGGGGGGGAGTCTGCCTGTTCTGGGTACTTTCTTTAAAGATCCCTCGGATTGTCAGAAAGAGAATCTCACTACACCTGAGTGGGGCTTTAGCCCTCTTGAGTCATAACTGAATCTCGCAGACAAGGACGAAGAGGTAGCACTGGCTCTTCTGATCGTCTGATCCTACATTCTTTTTTCAGCCCCCATTTCCCCAAATATGTTAAGCAGGAATTAGGGAGCAAAATATGTCCTCCAAATTTTCTTTCCTCAACTTCCCCTCGTACTAAAAGAAAGTATGGAGCCGTACAGACAAGCACCTGCTCTGGAGAGACCTCTAGATTTGGGCAAGTCCTCCGAGAGGGCTGCCAGAAGCTCCCCTTGCCCGGTCCTGCTCCTGGCCCCCATCCCCTGCGTAAACCTAAGGAGAAGAGAACGGCCCTCTGCTCTCCTCTTCCCCTACCGCACTGGGCCCTGCCAGTGGCAGTGAGGAAGCCTTCCAGAGGCAATTTCTATGTCGCAAAAGCCACAAAGGTTGTAGGCAGAGGCATCTGCACAATGCCCCGTGCTCTCCCTGCTGCTGAAGCCCAGCGTCTTTTGGACAGCGCTCGGCGTTGGGTTGGGAGGAAGAGATGCTCCCATCTTTGCAAAGGGTTCTCGGATCTCTCAAAAATCAACGTCCCCGTCTGGCTGACTAACGTGCGCTGTCCTGGGTCCCCTTCTCCTGGCTGCCAGCGCTCTGACTAGCCCAGAATGGAGAGGGGGAGACCTTAGGGCAGAGAACTTGGTTTCCGAGACCGGAGGAGTTCTTTGCTTGCGTTTCGCTCCTTGCCCCGCATAACCCGACTCCTACCCTTGGACCCACCAAAGAGCACTTACGTATTTTGCTGCGATCCCGACTTAATGCCGTTCCCACGGGAGGACCGCGAGCGGCTCCATAAAACGCCTTCCTGCGCTCCCCTTTCCCTCTCTCGCTAGGGCAACCATGTCTGTTCCCACACATTCCCGAAACGCCCCGATTTCGAGGGGGTGCCGGGACGCCATGTGGGAAGAGAAAGGATTGGCAGCTGGCGTGAGAGCCCTGTCCTTTGCTCAAGTTCGGGCTGCGGGGCCGGCCGGCTTTTGGCTCCGCAGCTGCCCCACAGATGCTGCGTGCGTACGTGCGTGTGTGTGTGTGTGTGTGTGTGCCCGTGTGTGTGTGTGTGTGTGTGTGTGTGTGTGTGTATGTGTGTCCCCTGTACTCTGCCGCAGCACTTGCTCTATCGCCTTCTCTAACTCGGGGCACTTTTCCCCCCAGCCCAGGGGACTTCCTCAGTGTCTCCGGGAACTCGCCCCCCCCCCAGCTGAAGGGCGGGGAGGGGGAAAGGAAGGGGGGCAGCGGGTGTGCGTGGGGGGGAGAGAGACGGGCTTCTGGACATGACAGCTGCTTACTGTCGTGCCCCCTTTCTGCTTACCTTCAGCTCCTGCTCTGGCCAAGACGTCAATCTCCACGGGCTGGCTGCTCGTTACAGCAGCAGGGCGTCTTCGCCGGAGCCAGGCAGCCCAGGAGCAGAGTCTGAGAAGCCCCTCCTGAGTACCTCAGGGCATTCTGCCAGGGCAGAATGGAGGACGGGAGAAAAAGACACGGAAACACTGATTCACGGAGATTGCCACGGCCCGAAGGAGCTGAACTTTTTGATCCAGGCCGGCATTTTTTAGTAGTGCTAACACGGCAAGCATCATTGGGCGTTTAGGGCGCTAAGGCTGGTCCTGCCCTCCAAACCCGCTCATTTTCCCATTTGTGGGGCAACAGCCTCGAACTAACAACACTGAGAAGGGGGGGGGCGGGGGTATTTATTTACTTATTATCTTAAAAGCAACTTACTCTCTCCTTGGAGAGAAAGAAAAGGAGAAAATGAAGTGGGGAAAGCACGAGTCATAGGGAACACGGAGAGGGAATGAGAACGGTGGTGGTGTGTGTGGGGGGGGATGGCTTTGGTCCCCGAATAAGAAATCGGCTACCTTTGGGGGAAATCGGATGGAGGAGAGAGGAATGGGGTAAAGAAGAGGGAAAAGACGTTTAGAAAGGAGGGAGGGGAGGGGAGAGAGGAAGGGGGGAGGAAGAGAGCAGGATGGATGAGTGGGAAGCTCCCTGAACTCTGGGCGTGCTAGCACAGCTTCCTAGGCTTTCTGTACTCTGCTCTCCCTCCAGCCAGAAAGCAAGTGCTCTCTGGCGCTGACATCATAGCAAAAAAGGAGGGGCGTAAAATGGAAATGCAAAGGGAGAAGGGAGTTTTCCCCCCTCTTAAAGGTGCCCGCTCTCTTGCTGTCTCTCCACCTACCTCTGTCTCTTTCTATCTCTGTCTCTTTGGGTATCTCTGTGTGTGAGTGTGTATGTGTGTGTGTATGCATGTGTGTGTATGTGTGTGTATGTGTGTATGCGTGTGTGTGTATGTGTGTGTATGTGTGTGTATGTGTGTGTGCACGCACACGCGCATTTCTCAAATGCAACTTTAGAGCCGAAGCAGCCCTCAAGGGGCAGGTTTTGGGTGGTTCCCCCCTCCCCAGTCTCAGGTGGCTGTCCCCTTGACTGTCTTTCACCAGGAGAGAAATTCATACGGTGAGTGCATTTGTTCTCTAGTTGCCCAAAGAAGGGAACGAGAGAAGAAATGAAATGATACTTTGAGTTAAAACGGCTTAGTTTTTCTTACCAGGAGGAATTCGAGTTTCCTAGGATTTAACTCCCTCCTTCCCCCCCCCCCCCCGCCCCCAACACACACACACACTCACCTTCCCTCCAGGGATTTCTAGGTTGTTTAGGAGTGATTTGTTTCAAACAAGTACATGGTCAAATGCCACATAGTTGTTACCAGGTTTAGAAGCTGCTCCCCAAACCTGGTTTCTTTGGCTCACACACAAGAGCTCGCAATTCACTGAGCCCTCGGGAATTTGGAAAGGGACGCAGTTGGAATCTCGTTTCTGGAATGCTCCCTGCACAGCCCACGGGCTGCGTCTAGCTAGTGTGTATGTGTGTGTGTGGGGGGGTGCGCAATTCTTTCCCCCCCTATTCTTTTCTCAGATCACTCCTCTTCTATCTCCTACTTATACCTTGCTCCTTCATCCAGGAAAAAAAACCCCAAACTTTCTAAAGCCAATCTTTTACCTTCACATGTATTCCTGATTCTTAGTCTCCTTCTCTCACCTCTCCTCTCTCTTTTTTGCGTGTTACAGTGGCCTACATTTAAAGTATAAGCTTCTAAAGCAGGAGTTCCTAAACTAGGATTAGGGATGCTTTTGAAAAAATAGATCAGGATAATTGTATTTCAATATAATTGGTTTCCTTTGGAATGACTTTGTTTTATTTTAATGTATTTAAACACTATTAGTATGAGAAGAGACACCTAGGTTTAAGGAGACTGGCAAGATTTTGGAAATGCAACACCAGCAAACACAATTTCCCCTTGGCTATTCTGCCACCCACAAACTGCAAAGGTAACAAACAATTAGGATTAGGTTTTTTCTAAGCCCTTACTAGCTATTTCTTGAAGAAAGAGAGTGATTTCCCCATTAATTAATTAATGAGGGAATTAAACACTAATTAACCTCTCAGTTTTTACTGGTACAGTTGATAATCTGAACTGAAGAGCAAGACTTTATATCTACCTCAATTGAATGTCATCATGTCAGATATAGTTCATGAAGATCCTTTTGGACATTAAAATAATTTCTCCCCTCTGTTCCATAGATCATGTAAACTATACTTTTAATAATGTAGTCAAAAACGGCATTAACTCTTTGGACTACCAGGTCTCAATCTCTTGCTTTTAGTGAGCTTGGAGTCCACTAAACCCCACCAGGGTTTTTTGTGTTTTTTTTTCCCCCCAAGAGTTTGGTCTCGCCTATCCTTTATGTGTGTAGTTGAATTGCTCATCCTAAGAGGATGACTTCACATTTATTTATATTGCATTTCTTCTAGTGCTACTTGGTGCATTTTCCAACCTATTTGGGGAAAGTCCTAAAGTCCCACTCTACAGGTGACTGAAGGGAAACTTCAGCCAAGTGCTTTGCAGTGCTTTTGCTTTTGCCTTGGGTTCCTAATGCCCACAGGCCATCTCACCTCCTTATCCCCTCCCCATAATCACGCACAAGGCTTATTGTCTAGAGAAATTCATAATTTAAAATTCCTTCCTAACCCTAGTCATCCTGTGGTTTATCAATGTAACCTCTAAAATGTGGTGCCTTTAAATGAAGACAGTACAGTATTCCAGATGGGGTCTGACCAGGGCAGACTTAAGTGGGACTATCACTTACCTCATTCTGGACACTTTTATTAATGCAGGGTAATACCGCATTACATTTTTTTTTTTTTTTTTTTTTTTGACTCCGGCTGGGCTTGCAGTGCCCCTCCTTTCTCCTGGCCCCACCCTCCCTCCCCACCTCCACCCCGCCCCTCGACCCACCCTCCCTCCCCACTTCTGCCCCGCCCCTTGACCCACCCACCTCCGCCCCACTCCTCCCACTTGTCCCGCCCCCATTTTATTCCCCGCCTTCTTCTCATTCTCCGCCCCTCCCCTCCCATTCCCCCGCCTACTCCCCGCCCCTCCCACCCCCCCATTCTTAGTCCCCTCCCACCCGCCCGCCCTCCTTCCAATCTCCTCCCACCTACCTCCCTTTTCTCATTCCCCTCCCACCCATCTCCCCCACCAGCCGCCCCCCCCACCTCCCCCTCCCAGCTTCCTCCCAACCATTCTAGCCTCCCCACCCTTTCGTCCAAAGCTTTCCCCCTCCTTCCCCCCCCACCTGAACTGCTATTAAGCCAGTTCTCCCTTATTCTCTGCATTGGTATTTTGAATTTAAGTACGGGACTTGACATATCTTTCCATTTTTTCATTTAGATCCGATCTATTCTCGCAGCCTGTCCATATCTCCAGATCCCGAATCTCCTATGAGGTCATTCGTTAGGCAAAGGAAAAGCCTTTACCTGCGAGTTTTCATGTAAACTCATTTAAAGACATTTTCTCAAGAAAAGGGGCAGTTTTCACTGCAGAAGTTTTCCCACCTAGCCAATTGGGGAGGAGGGAGGGTGAAAAGAGAGGCGAGGAAAGGGAGAAAACGGAAAAGTCTCGGGATTAGTTCGGCTTGGGCGACCGAGCGTGCTGCACTACCTGCAGCTGGGTGCGCGCAGCAGCCGTTAGAAGAGAGGTGGGAGTGGGAGATAGAGCCGGCGGGAGGCCAGCCAGGGCAGAGGGGCGGAGAGGCGAGCCACGGGGGAACGACACGGCCTGAGGAGGACACAGGATGGCCGTCAGGTCGAGCCTGGGCTGTTTTCTCCCAGTCGCGTCGCCCGCCCCTACCCGCTCCGGTCGGGGAACCGGTGCGGGGAGCAGCCTTCAAGGTCTGCCCGGGATCGTAGTTATCACGTCCTCCGCGCTTAGCTTAGAGGAGTGACGCTCAAGTGAGAGCAGTAGCCCCACGTGCACTCGCTGACAGTTAATGTGGGAGTTTTTCTAAAGTCACCGGGCAAACGGGGTGGAAGACTGGGAAGGGGGAGGGGGAGAATCTCCGTCTTTAGCGAACGCTAGATCTCCCCCTCGCCCGAAGATCTCTCTTTTACCCCTGGGAAAGAGGGGCGGAGAGGAGGACGCCCCAAAGCGTCTGGGACTAGGAAGTCCACCGCATCCTCTCCAGACGGACGGCAGGACAGCTAAGCGTAATAGATGGTCTAAGGCAGAATAAATTGACAGTGGTGTTTCTTGATACCGAGATACTCACCGGATTAGCAAGGTCTTCAGTCGGCCCGAACTGGCGCTTCCCCCACCGCCGGCCGGCTACCTCCGCATTTCGCCGCGGAACGCCCGTAGCGGCGGCGACTGAGCGCGGTAGCCAAAGTGGCGGCAAGTGACCACTGGAGCTACGGCGACAGTGGCGACTGGCCGCGGAGACGGGGCCCGCGGCGCTGCTGGCTGACCGCGGGGGCGACCGCAGCCGTGGCAGTGCCGCCGCTGCGGCGGCAGAGCCGCCGCAGCGGCGGCCGGGAAGGGCACGCTGGCCCGGCTCGGACTTGGGGGGCTCTCCGGGCTCTTCGGGGTCCGGGGGTCTTCCTCCGCAGCGGCTTCCGAGGCTCTTCAGCCCCTCTTCGCCAGCGGAGGCTCTTCTTCGGGGACTTCGGGCTGCGGGCGCTCTTCTTCCTCCGGCTGCTGCTTGACAGTTTCGCAGACTGCAAGGAGCCGGGGTGGTGCAGCCCCTTTTCAATACTGAGGGGGAGGGACCAAAAAAGCGGGGGGAGACGAGGAGGGAGGAGGAGACAGGGGCTCCGGAGAGGGAGGGGGAGACGTCGTGCCTAGCCGCCGGCCGGGAGGGGCTGGTGCAGCGCCGGGGGCCGGGCCCCCTCCCCACACTCACACAGGCGCGCACACTTACGGACGCACACACTGCCCCCCCCGCTCCCGCCACCCCCGCACCCCTCTCTCCCCACCTCTAAGGGGCGGCCTCTGCCTGCTGACGCGGGAAACGGGGGAGAGGGTGGGGGCCGCCAGGAGGTAAATCTGGAAGTTACCAATGGCTCGGGAAAGGAGGCAGGAGCCGGGCTGCCCCTAGCCGGCTCGCTCGCCCGAGGTAGAATAACGGAAAAGCTGCTGGGCCGGGGCCTCGGCTCCCCCGGAGCCCGCGAGCGCCGGGTGCCCAGGTTCTCTCCCCGCGGCGGAAGCCATCCCGTCCCCTTCAAGTTGAACTCATTCACATTTTCCTAGGCAAGTTTCCCAGCTGCCTTTTCTCGGCAGCACACGGGCAGACGAGGCGGCCAGCCGCTTCGCTCTCCCACACAGGGGCTTCCTTAGCTAGAGTAGCGTCCACGGGGGGCCCGGGAGCAGAGCCGCCGCGGCTGCACCGTGCCTACGAAACTGGGAGAGGGGCTCGGCGCCGGCCGGAGCGCCGCGGCTTTAGGCGTTAGCTGTGCTTTCTCGCTACCTAGAGCCGCGGCGTGAGGGAGGTGGCGGTGCGCCAGGACGTTCCGAAGTGTCCCGCCGGTTGTCTGGGTGGAAGCGTGCCCGCGGCCGTGGCGTGGTCGTAGCGGTAGCCGTCCGGGGAAGCACTCTGGAGGTAGGAGGGTGGGCTGGGAGGGAGGCGTCCAGCGCAGTCTTCGGTCTGCCTTTCTGCCCAGCGCGCCCCAGGGACCCGGATCCTTTTGCATTCTTTCAGCAAGGGGCCGGCTGCCTGGCCCCTGCTCTCTTAGGTCAGGGCACTCGGAAGCCAAACCGTCTCCCGCCCCCCTAATCTGCCCATGGGGGCTCGGGATTCGGAGTTAGTGGGTGGGGAGGGTCCCGATTCTTGCCTCCAGGCAGATGACTCGGCTCAATTTCCCCCCCTAAGCTTCCTCTTCTATAAACTCCGTGATTCTAGCAAAATGAATTTTCTCTTTGGGGACTCAGTGGGGAAAAGCATCTCCCTAGCTCGGTACCTTTCTGGCAATTAAGCCCGTCTTCTCGGCCGCGAGAAGATGAAAAAGTTGGCTGCTAGGAGCACAAAATCCCTCCCGGTTAGAATCCGTGCAACAGATGCTTGTTTGGGGGAAACTTTGCTGGGAGGGGCACGGTTCCCACAGGTCTGAAGAGCTAGGGGAATTGCCGTTTGCCTATGAGGAGGTCTCCGGCTCCTAAGAATTCCCTAGGAGAGCTCACCTAGCCGGGAAACCTTTCCTCGGGAAGGGACTGAGGGGCCGGGGAATTTCTCCTCCTGCTGTTTCACTCAGACACCGGCCAGGACGCCGTCAGGCTGCTCCCGGAGCTCCTGAGAGCGCCGCTTTTGTGAGCCGCCAAGCTCATCCTTTACTCCCGCATTTTTCTCCGAGAGGGAATGAGTTCTGAGCAGAGCGCTTCTATCTTAATGAACACATTAGCCACAGTAACTTTTGATCTGATGGGGAGCACAGGGCATGTATGAAGATGCTTCACTTTTAGCTTACATGCGATCACCCTGGATCATGTATTAAAAAAAAAAAAAAAACATATTGTAATCCTAAAACAGCAGCCAAATATTATTAGTAGCTTTTAATTGTCTATTCCCCCCAAACCGGGAGGCTCTGCTAATTACCAATAGATATAAATGCTAGATTGAAAGTCTAGGACAATAAATTCTCCTAATTACAATTGTTTTGCCAGAATCCAGAAGCCTTCTGATTTTTCTCTTTTGCCCATCTGTGGAGCTGATAATTCTCATATCCTATCCTTTTTTTTTTTGTTTTTTTCCCCCCTCCAAGTCTCCTCAAATCCAGCTGGCCTTGTAACTCACAATAGGCTCACTTAAATCATTTTCCCTGAAAAAATGTTAGATTTCATTTACTTTGCTCCCTCTAACTTTAATTGATCATAGCCTGTACCCCTCAACCATCATTACAAACCCATCCACATCCTCAGGTTGATTTATTAGCAGGGTAACACATTTTATACACTTACTATTATGCTCTCCCTTTTTAAAAAATATTCTCTTTTGTCTAAGGGTCCTATTTCTATTACTTAGATATTCCCCAGGTGCTATGGATCCTTTCTGGGGAAGCTAATGTAACGGTTCAGAAATCAGGATGAATTTTTTCCCTTTCTCCGTTTTTTTTTTTTTTGTCAGATGCTGAAAATTGGAAAACAGACTGCAATATTTTTTTGGTCTGTTGGGGGAGCTCTAAATATTCTGGCCATATTCTTTTAACACAGCTCCTAGTACTACCCCCTCCCTTTTCTTTCTTTCACAATTCCTATCCATAGCAGCTAGCCAAGTTACTCCCCTCCCCTTAAGTAAAGCCGATCTTGGGAATATTAGGGTCTTAGCCTACTACGATGACATTAGACCTCCCAGGGGTGTCTTTTGCCACCCTGGGGTACCATGGAGAGGGGGTGAGAGGGATGTGTGACGTTTGCCCCAGCGGGAAAGGGGCAGAAAATAATTTGGGTGCATGTATGTGTGTATGTGTGGTGTTTGTGTGTTCTGAGAGTATACATGATATATACAATAGTTTTCAAGGTGCTTTTAGCAGTCTTTTTCTTCCTTTCCTTAGGACAAGCTTTGGCTCCAATTGTCCAAATATTACATAGTAGGGTGAGACACTCAGAGATTTTGTTTGCCAAGTAAAGCAGACCTATTTTTTTGTTGTTTCTTATAATGGTGGAAATTCATCTTTACATCCTAAGGAAGTCTTATATATCCATAGCTTAGAAGAACTAGGTAATAGCCATTAACAGTAACATTAGCTATGACTTTAAATTTACAGTATATATATATAAATGTGGGGGAAAGAGAATTACAAGGATACAGAGAGGAAACTGTAATGTGATCTATTGTAAGTCTTTTCTAACCTCACCCCAGATTTTACTGTGTTCTTTCTACAATTACATGATGCAACTCAACTAGCATTAGATATATTTATATGTGTGATTTCTGATATTAGATTGTACATTAAACTTAAAAGAAATAGGAAAAATGATTTGTCTTCCTTTAATAACTAACAACTCTGACTCTGGTTTAGATAATCCAAGAAACCATTTAGTGGATGGCTATTTTTGTCTATTTTCCCCTTAACTACTATATAACAGCTATAGCATTTATCTTGTTTCATTTGTTCAATAAAAATATATTGATTAATTATGGAACTATATAATCAACAGGTGATTTTAAAAATAAACAGTTTATATTTTACTATTTAACTCAGTTGAATGATTTCATGAATAAATGGATTCATTTTTTATCACAGAATGAAATCTGGAAAAATATTCTTTTCAGTCTCTGTCTCTACTGTTTGTTAAGATAGTTTCCCACGATACAGTTAAATAGGGATATGGACCAAAATTGATTTCTCAGTATAGGGAACTCCTGGGAATGCACTCTCAAAACAAGGGAGGGCACCTTTGCAACGGTTTATAATCTTGGAGATAAGTACCTTTGCTAAATTACAGCTAATATATGTCACAGGACAGTCTTGGACCCATGTCTTTTTATTTTTGAGGCTGGCCATCTACCCCCTACAGTGTCTTACTTTTCAATATGATAACATTTATTTTATGCCCCTTTCATAAATGTAAAGGGATAGAGATTTATTTTATTTTAATAAGAAAATAAGATTCCTTGGTTTAAAAAATATTGCCTTCTCATGGATCAGATTCAATTCAGATCATATTAAACCACGGAGAGTTTGCCACATTATTGTGGTTATTTTTTCCTCCTGATGGGCTAGATATTCAAGGAAACTTGAGTAAATAGCAGATTCCATTTTCAAGGGGAAAATAATTATCTGAGCAAAATTGTTCATGAGAGATAAATGTATAGATCTTTTTTCATAGCAGATTTGACAATTGTAGATAATGATAGAAATGGTCATAAGTATTTCTGTCATAAAATTCAGTATAATGCAATTTTTAAAGTAGGAAGTATATCCAAAGATAGATAAATAGAAAGATAGATATTGAGTGCCTACTATGTGTTCAGCACTAAGTTAAATTCTGTGGATGACACAAAATATTAATAAAAACATTCCTTCATGGTGACAGCTTCTATCTACCTCTGGGATTGATTCTCACATCCCCGATATATGAAGTTTAGTTTTCTAGACTGCCTCCAGTACATAGGTCAGAAGACAGCTGATTTATAGCTTTCTGCTATTCTTTCTCTAGGGACAAGAAGTTGCATTTTTCACTGTACCTCCATCCTCACTATAAACAGTGGGTCCTTTGCTTCTTTAAACAGTTGGAACACAGAAAACAGATCACAAATTCGATGGAGCGAGTAGCTAGAGTTGTCAGTCCTTAGTAAGGGGATTTCTCCACTGGGTGGCAGATTGGACTTATTAACCTCTAAGGTGATTTTCTGGGCTACCTCATTCCCCCAAGTCCAGTATTTGCATTTGCTTATCTTCTTACTTCCTGACCTATTGCTTCCTTTGACTTATTGTACAATTGAAGTGCACTTAAGCTCTCTATGTCCGAGTTTTCTGATATGTAAAATAACACTTTTACTTGATTATCTTATAAGGGTATGATTGTGAGGATCAAACGGTAGTGAATGTGAACATGGTTTGTGAACATTCTTTTTGTTTTTATCATCTCATTAATCTCATCTGTATCTACCAGGTTTACATGGAAACAACCCTGGGGAAAAGTCAATTTCCCACTCCTATAATTTTATATTTCATATTACAGAAATGATTGCACCCGGTGAACAAAACTGCTCTTTGTAGTTAAATAAAAGCATTAGGATCTAAGTTCCTCTTCTGTATGTTCACTGAGAGCATACTCAGTACAAACCCAGTAGCAAGCAGTACAACTGGGATAATCATTATCTCACCCTGTTCCCCCATGATTTGGATCTCCTTTAATCACTTTTTTGTTTGTTTGTTTGGTTGGTTTTTTGCGAGGCAATTGGGGTTAAGTGATTTGCCCAAAGTCACACAGCTATGAATAGGTTTTTATGTTTTGAAAGCTTTTCATTTCACATATAGATTAGAAAATATAGGAGTATGTATGGTATGTTTAGACAGCTGTGAGTAATCATTTGTTTTGTGATAATGGTCAAGGTCCAATAGGGTTTGATAGGATGCTTTGAGGTCTGCATTTATAGTGTGAAGATTTGTCATGTCAGTCCATGAAAGAAAGTGAGCCTCTGGTATCCAGTCTTGATGACTGGATATTTGGTATTTGATAGGCACTGAACTTTAATAACCCACGGAGATGTATTGTGGTTTGCATAGTTTCCTTGCAGAATCTATATCAAGGATGAAATCTAGGGTCACAAAGACAATTTCTGGTGACAATAATCTGGTTCTGAATCTCAATCATAAAGCCCTTCATTATCCTAAACACCAGTCAGCCATTAGCTCAATACTCCCTTTTCAACATATAGCCAACTGACTTCATGTAGATGTTACCCATGTTCCATTCTTGGATCTTAGTCATTTCAGAGACTCCATCCAGAAGTAAACAACTTCTGGTTAAGTTTTTGCAAATCCAATGGTATATATACTTTTTTTTAGCAGCTCTGCTTATTCCAAATCTATTTTTGGATTTTTTTTTCTTTTCTATTTGCCATGTTTATCATTATCATCATTATTATTTTTTTTTGTTTCAGGAATCCTGATTACTTGCCTGGTTGTCTAGACCCCTGACCTTCAGCATATTCCTGGTTGCTCTGGTCCTAGGTTACCGGCTTGCTTCTGCTCTCCTCCACTGTTGCCCAAAGCATGGGCCCTGATAATTGCAGTTGACTCTATTATAGAAACAAAATCAAAATACAATCCTTAAAGTCTTGAAAAAAAAAATCATTAAGTCTTCTGTTTACATCAGAAAAAGCATTTAATCAGTAGTTATTAGGGGGGGAGAATAAGGACATATAAGTAAAGTGTAAATAGTTGATTCTACTGTGCTTTTGTTGACTCCCTACAATCCATACTAAACTTTCTCATTTCTCTAAGTCAGCAACTCCATGAAAACACTAGAAAACAAAGCACAATTAGGGTAGTTGCAGTTTTCTTGCTTTGTATGTTTGAAGAAGGGAACTTGATAAAGACTTGATAAAGATAATGATTTCAATTAAGCTAAACAGTCAATGTTTTTTTTAAACTTTGGAACTTTGTGGTATTTGTCAAATATAAAATGAATTGTAGAAATATCTAAGTGGCTGCGTGAATATAACTGTCCCTGCTGTCAGGAAAACCTGAGTTCAAATCCAGCCTCAGATACTTACTAGGTGTGTGACCTTGGACAAATCACTTAACTCCAATTGCCTAAAATAAAGAACTCTAGTTATCTGGCATATATCTAATATTTTTATATTTTATAACATTATTGATTTTTAATTCCATACAATTTTTTAAAATGGCTGGCTGCATTCTTGTGTGCAATTTTATTATATTTGGAACCAAACTTTTTAGCACAGGAATAGTATAATGGGAAGGGAAGGGAAGGAAAGCTGTAATGAGAACACTGAGGTTGGAATCCCAACATGACCATTTACTAGTGCTATGATCTTAACCTCTTTGAACCTCAATTGTCATCCTTCTATAATGGGAGAGACTTACATCAACTACCTTAAAGAAGAGTTGTGAGGATCAATAAAGATCAACAATACCCATGCAAAGAACTTTGCAAATTAATAGATGTTTTTTACATTTAAGCTGTTAATTATTGTTGTTGTTCTTTTTATTCATCATCACCATTATCATCATCATCACCATTATCAGCAGTAGCAGTAAGCAGTAGCAGAGCAGCAGCAGCAGCAGTTATGGGAAACAGATCTTCTTTCTGTATTCACTTCTATGTCTCCATCTTGCCCATGAAAACAGCACAGGAAACTTTGTCAAATGCTTTGCAAAAAATAATAGTTCAATTGTGTCTATGGAATTTCCAAAATGTACTAAACCAGAAACTCTATATTTTATGGAGACTTAGGAGTTAGGAAAAATGCAGTGCATTTCTTTTTATATTTTTGAATCAAAGCTAAATCTCTATTCTGGTAGAATAGATTGTTGCCTCCTTGGCATGAGTTGAAGCTTATACCCATACCACATACCACAAAAAGTTCACACCATATACCACAATATAGATCAATTGGATATCCAATTGAAACTATAAAAATTCATAGCATCAGAATTGAAGAAGGGGAGGTGATATCTTAGACAGGTATAACTAAAGAGGGGAATTCTTAACTAAATAAGGGATAGACATAATCACAAAAGACAAAATGAACAATTCTGATTACAAAAAATGAAAAGCTATTGCTGAAATAAAATCAATGCAATTAGAATTGGAAGGGAAAAAGTTACCTGGGGAAAATCTTTATACCAAATTTCTCAGATGAAGATTTGCTATCCAACACATACAGAGAATTGATATTAATATATAATAAGTGCTTTAAGACTAAGAGTTATTTGCTAATAGCCAATGGATATGGATATGCATAAGCAGTTTTTAAAAGAAGAAATGAAACCATATGAAATGTTACAAATTACTAAAAATAAAGAAAAGCATATTAAAACATAGATGAGTTTCCACCTCACCCTTCAGATTGGCAAAAATGACTCTGAAGAAAGATGACAGGTGTTGAATGCATGTGTGAAGACAGATATGCAAATGCACTATTCATTACTCAAGAGGATCTGTGTATTATTAGTCTAATCATTCTAAGAAATGATTTGGAACTATATTCCACCACTATATTCACTAAATTGATCCATTGATACTACCCCGCATATATTACAAAAAGGTCAAAGACTGAGGGAAAGGAACCACCTAGTTAAAAAACATTTATTACATTCCAACAAAACCAGTTGGATAATTTATGCAATGGCCACAATAATGTCAAGCAAAACAATGTTACAAAACCATCAGACTGATAAAGAAACATGCCTCTCACCTCTTGGCAGAGAGGATATTGCCTAGAGTTCCAGGATGAATATATATAAACACTTTTTGGTATAAGCCAATATAATGATTTGTTTGACTTTACTATATGTATTATAAGGGAGGGATTCTATAGGAAGGGAGATTGTTGGATAATGATAGGGAAATAAAAAAGAGAATGTGAAAGAAAAGAGCATCGATGAAAGATGAACAACATGTACACAAGAAAGCTGAAGATAATTCAGTCAGGAACAACCACAAACAAGGGAGTTTTGTTATTATCATGTTAACTGTAATATATAATTAAAAACTAAATCTATATATCTAACAGTTCACAATTTCATATACATTATTCATGTTTATTAGGTTCATAAAAAGGGGAAATTTATATTTAACAAGCAACAAAAATCTTAACACAAAGCACAACAGGAGTCCATCTGTCCCAAAATATGCCTTTGAAATTCTGGACAGAGAATACTTTGAATCTGAAAAAAAAAGAGTAAAAGCAAACCAAGACAGCTAGAAAATCCCTATTGGCACAGGGCTATTCAATTGAATGAGTTACAACTGGAGAAAACAAAACCCTCTTATTCTACAGATGAGGAAACTGAAATTTAGAAATGACTTCTTTATGTAAGTGGCAAAACCAAGATTCAAACACTTCTTTTGACTTCAAATCCAGTTCTCTTATCATGATAAAACACATGTTATCTGGGAGTTAATTAACAAATATTTATTAAGCACTTACTATATGCAGGCATTGAACTAAGTGCTTGCCATACAAAGAAAGGCAAAAATGTGACCCCTACCTGCAAGGAATTCACATTCCAATGAGAGACAATATATTTTAAAAAATATGTACACAAAAATAGCAGAGGGAAAAGTACTAGTGATGTAGGGAAATGGAAAGACTTCTTGGAACAGATGAGATTGAAGTTTTGAAGGAGGCTAAGGAAGCTGGAGAGAGATGACAGAGCATTTCGGGCATGGGGGAAATAAATGCCTGTGAACCAGTGAAAAGCTACAAAATCAGGAGACAGGGGTAATTAGATGGCAGAGTGGAGAGAGTACCTTACTAATATAAAAACTATAATTGATAATGTTTCTGATTTTAATAGAAATCTTAATTTAACTTTTTAAACATTGTATCAGTATTAACATAAGATGTCTAATTGCAACTTCAGTAAGTTCTCTGTTAGTCCACAAATGTTGACGTCAGTATTATTTATTTTTTAGAATGCTATTTGCTCTTTACAGAAGCTGTGCTGCAACAGAAAAATAGAGAGGGGAATGTCTTTTAGTCTCTCATTTAATGTTTTACCTTGGCTCACAGTCTAGAAAAAAGATGGAATAGTCAGACTATATTAGCAACTTTTCTGTGATTTTCTAAGATTAATAAAAATGTTACTGTAATGACAAACAACACTAAGACTTGTCCTTTCTAATTATAAATTCTTCTCCAGGAAAAAATGATTATAAGACTATAGTAATCAGGGCAAAATGTAAAGGAATGTAAAATCAACTTTGTCATAAAATTACTTTCTTATTATAGATTTAGAATGGGAAGGAACTTTAGATGACAACTGGTCATTTTACTTATTAAACCACATTTAAAAAAGCAATTTGCCCTAAGTTGCTCAAGTATTAATGTGGCAACAACAGTTTCTTCTAAATGTCTCATGAATTTTTGAAGTTATTATCCCCCTTTTTACAGAACTCATTCGAGGTTTATCTTGTATACATTTGCTAACAATACCACTATGTTTTTGGAAAGAGATTTACAGACAAAAGATATGTCAAATTTGAAGTGTTATCTCAGTTGCTGGCACAATGAAACTTAAATCCTGGGTTGTCGAGGATCTCCAAGTTAAACAAGTTCAGTAGAAACCCTAGAAGTATTCAACTATATTTGTCAACCACTGTTAAATAGAATAGCTCTTGAAGGAAGATGAAAAGCTTCAGGTACTGCAATTAACTTTCAAAATCTTAAGAGTACAATTCTAGAGTATTTACCTCTTCCAAAGTATTCCTGGGTTAATGAGTGGTTAAAAAAAAAAGTCTGTTTGTCCTGTAGGATAGCTTGTAGAGAAATGCAATCAAGACATGAGAATGTACAAAAATACTTTTGTCATAAAATAGGTTTCAATCATGAGGATAAATTATAATTGGATATTTTCTATTAATACAAAGGTGAGATTATTTTTTTCAAAGAATTGAAAATACAAAGTTATTTAAGTGAAGTTTAACATTTATGACCTTTACCCTTACATTCTTTTGATGGCAGGAAAAAAAAAACTATTTTTTTTTAAACTGGATCCTTAGCATCACAGGCAAACCTTGTATGGGAAGAGATGCAGTAATACTCAAAAATACATGTTGAGAAATATCAGGAGAGGAAGAATAAGTTCCCTTTCAGCCCTTTCCTGTCAAGACAATCCCCTGGGAGAAGGGAGAGGGATAGTGTCTGGGCCCCTGGCCACACAGAACAGTTTAGGCTAGTCTGGTGTAGAAAGGAGAAAGCCTGGAAACAGCAGGAATGCTGCCTTTATGCTGCCAGGGGGTGGCTTTTGGATTGGAAGAACTGACAGAGAGCAGGTATTCTTAAATCTTCTGACATAGAAAAGCTCTTTTTGGAGGTACCTTTTGGGTGGGCAGTACAAATATGATGGAAAAATGAGCTGATATGACTGATCTTTTAAAACTCAAAATATTAAAAACTCTAAGCAGTAAGGAAATATTTCTAATAGGATTTAACAATGTTGGGGCAAAAAGATCAAAGAGATAGGGTCAGAGTGGATAAGATCTAATGGCATAGGATTTAGAGTTGAGTTAACCTTACAAAGACCATCTAGTTCAACACTCTGCATTTATAGAGACCGAAACTAATATTTTAAAAAGTCTCACTCAGTAAATAGCTGAGGAAGGAAACAAAACAGTTACTCAGCTATTGTTTTACTTTAAGGGGGTAAATCTTAAAAATGGAAAGGTCCTTTTTGCTATTTACATGAGATTTGGTGTTATCTAGTAGTCTCTGCCCCCTCCAGTCTATCCAAAATACTACTGCCACATTTCGTGTCACTTCTCTACTTTTAAAAAATCCATATCAATCTCTTGCATAAGCAATATGAATATAAGAAATGCCTTAACATGGCATTCATTGCCCTCCAGCGATCTTTTCCTTCTTTTTTAGTATTATGTCTTTTTATTTACAAAACATATACATGGGTAATTTTTTGCAACATTGACCCTTGCAAAGCCTACTGTTCCAAATTTTCCCCTCCTTCCCCCCACCCCCTCCTCTAGATGGAAGGTAGTCCAATACATGTTAAATATGTTAAATTATATCCAACAGTCTTTTCAATTTGAGACCCCTCTACTCTCTTTAGTGGGCATTTAAGTGGCACAGTAGATAGAGTGATGGGCCTGGAGTCAGGAAAGCTTAAGATTAAACCCAGCCTCAGACACTTACTAGCTATATAACCCTGAGCAAATCACTTAACTCTGTTTGCCTCAGTTCTCTCATCTGTCAAATGAGCTGAAATAAGAAATGGCAAACCACTCCATATCTTTGCCAAGAAAATCCCCCAAGAGGTCCCAAACTGTGGTAACACACAGAACAACAACAACACCCTCCCTAGCATACACTACATTCCAGCTAAACTGGGCCATTTATCCTTCCCTGAACAATTTTCCTACTCACCATTCCTCATACACAGTGCTCCATCTCCTATCTCCAGTGCTTTTGCAATGGATGATCCTCCTGGCAGGAATGCCCTCCTTCGTAACTCTTGCCTCCAATCACCAGCATCCATCAAGATTCATTTCCTTTTCAGGCTTCCTCAGGACTAGGGTCTTCCCTTCTAAAGTTACTTTCCCTTTCCCTGTATGTATCTAGGTATCTATTTGTGTAGATGCATTATCCATTAGAATGCAATTTCCTTTAGCCCAAGGGTTATTTATGCATTTTTGTTGTATCCCCTGCACTTGGTAAGTGATTAATGAATGCTTGTTGATTGATTCCTGCACTTTTTCTACTCTTCGGTCCCAGTGTGACCCATTCAATCTTAGCCAGTAGGAAATGCAGTACAAATATTCAAGGTTTTGGAGACCAAAAAAAAAAATGTAAATTAAAGGAAACTGTAAATTGTAATTTTATAAATAAAGAACTTCACTATTGCTAATTTTGGCATAATTCTTTCACATTTTTGTTTAGAAACATTTATACTTTTATTTAACATCATTTTCATTTCTTCTGGCAGCCCTTTGAAAATCATTTTATGCATAAAATCTGCTTTAGGCTATGTCTGTATAGTATTACAGGAACAGGGAAGCTGGCAATTATCCAATTGGTTCATTCCAAAAAATCCTTAGTATAATAACTGTCTACACTGCTTGAATAAAATTAACCAAAATCTCTCCTTCACATTATGCTATATGGATCTTGACTTAGAGTTCCACATCTGAACAAAATGTTATTCGTGAGGGATGGGGAGGACTGGGGTGGAAAAGGGAGAGTAAGCCCACTAAACTGATTCTGGTCTGCCCGTGAAATATTTCTGCCCCTAAAATAGTTCTCTTCTAAGAGACCTTAGTTGGGTACAAACTGAGTAGACTGATAATTTAGGCAGCATATGGATGATCATAAGTATTGAGTTGACTGTAGGTCATTCATGTTTTGGCAACAGCAGCTTGTTCTAAGTGTAGATCTTGGAATGGTAGCCAAGCTGGCAGAATGACTGATAGAATGTTTAATATGTGACTAGGTCACTATATTTCACACTTGGACAAACCGGAGGTAAAGCACCTTTAAGAATGGAACATAAATAACACTTTTAGCAGTTTTAGTTTAACCCACTGAGTGGGTTAATTTGCCTCTATAAAATCATTTTTTCTTAGACTAGCATTTGAGAGTCCTTGCAGCAATTTCCCCCCACTCCTCTTGGACTTAAATCTTTGCCCACATTAGAAAAAATTACACAAACATCTTTAGTGGAACAGATTTGTTCCTTTAATTAAAGGACAAATTAGAACACGATGGTATAGAACTCTAAAGTAGAATTGGTCATTGTTATCTAGGAAATTACACAGCAGGTTAGGTTTTGTTGTTGTTATTGTTGTTGTTGTTAAGTGTCCGGACCAACCTTGCTCCTTTGCTTCTATGTTTGCTAGGTCAGCACACTTAACCCCACTGTAGCCAGAGAAAATATAAGACCTCATGGATCCATAGCTCAGAGAACTGAGCAGCAAGCTAACTTTGCTATTGGTCCTGCAGTGACCTCGAACCTAATTCCAGGAACTGAACACCCCTCATTCTTTGGGACATGTATCCAAGTAGTTAGGACCAGTAGGTGGAGCAATAGATAGAGTGCAGAACCTAGACCTAGGAAGACCTTCAAATCCAGCCTTAGATCCTTAGTAACTATGTGACCCTGGGCAAGTCACTTCATCCTGTTGGCCTCAGTTTCCTCATCTGTAAAAAAGAGCCAGAGAAGGAAATGGCCAACTCCTCCAGTATCTTTGTCAAGAAAACCGCCAACGGGGTCATGAAGTCAAATACAGCTGCTATGAATGAGCAACAACAGATAGGTTATCTGTCTTGGGTTCCCTGCCTGAGACCCTTTGTTGAATGAACTCTGTATCTCTGGATCCCTGCTTTATTGTGAATGCTCCTACTGGAGAATGGAGCCATTTGGGGTTTTGTCCTCTGGTGATGGCCCGCCACTCATCTCCCTGCCAAGTTTCTATTCTGCTTGTGATATCCCTTCTAAATGTTTGATTGTGGATGTGTCTGACCTGACTCACCTAGACCCCTGTATCCACTTCAACACTGCTAAACTCACCCAGAATTTCTACATAAAACTCCTGTGGGCTGGAAGACTGAAGCTTTCCTTTTAGGACTAGGTGAATAGACTTCTACTTATGACTAGTTATAATGGCAATATGGAAAAACCTGGGTTTAAATCCTGTCTCTGCCAGCTCTGTGACCATGGGCCAGTTGCTTAACTTAAAATCTTTATAAAAAAAATGGGAGTTGGTCTGTATGATCCAAAAAGACTTTTATAGCCTCAATGTATGTTCCTCATGAATCCCAATATTAACATTTGTAACTTTAGTTGAGGAATTTTTTTTTCTTTTCAAATTTAAAGTACATATGAAATGCCTAAGAAATTATGTGAAATTCAGTTTTAAAACTGAATTTAATTTAGAAAATGATCACATCAGTCATTCCCTTGAGCATGCTATTGTATAAAATTCCTCTAAATTTTTCTTTAAAAAATTCCTGTGTAGAATTTGAACAGTTCAGTTGCCATCATAAATGACTAAGGACAAGAAGTGATTTCTCTAATTTCATCTACCCCTAACTGTTGGCCTGTATTTTTTCAACCTGTTTTCAACAAAAATGTTAAATGTTCCATAGACTAATATGATTATACAGAATGTGACAATAAATTTACTTTACTTTAGCAAGAAATAATAATCAACCACAGACCTTATTTGTACATTTCTGATTCATTTTTTCAAACTTTCATGTTGCTAACGGGGAAATGTTTTCCTAGGAAAATTACAGTTTTTGATATATTGAAGTGAGTAACCTAAGCTTTAAGTAATTGAACAACCTGTATATGCATATATATATATATATATATATATATATATACGCATACATATATGTATATATACATATGTATATATGTATATGTATATGTATATATACATATGTATATATACATATGTATATATGTATATGTATATGTATATACATATATATATATATGTATAATAAGAGTTAACAACCCCCCCGAAACACAGAATCATTTTTGCCAAGCCATTGTAGGTGATGTAAGGTATATTTAAATATCTGAGGTAAAGATAATCAATGTGTGCTGTTCTTTAGATATAAATATAATACTAGTAATGAACACAATAGTATGCCAAGTAGAAAAAAAGCTGTTTGAGGGCAGAAATTGTTCCATTATTGTTCTTGTATTCCCAACACTCACAGAGTTCCTGGCATTTTTTAGACAGGATCTATTATCCCATTGGTTTGGAAACAGCAATCTTACTTCTAGTAGTAAACCACTACTAATTCTGATGGGAAATTCATTAGGTTATAGACTTTAAAAGTTGCCTATGGTCAAGCATCCAGTATTTGTCAAATTTGGAACCTGATCTCAAGTCTCTATAACTCCAAGGCTAACTCTTAGTATATGACTCCATATTGCATCTCATATAGCAGGTGCTTAATAGATGCTTCTTGATAGAATGATACATGTTCATGAGGTCTTAGATTTTTTTCCAGTGTTCCAAATATCCAGCACAATGATGTACACATAGTAGTTTCAAAATAATTATATGCTGAATAGGACTGAATTAAAATTCACTGTCAAACTCTTCTCAAGTAGTTTTTAAAGTGATACTGATGAAGCTCTCTTGTGACCTCACACATTGGTAAGATAGTTACCTGGGATAAAGGGAGCAATGTCCTTTCACTGAGCCTCTGTTCAAAATTTCCTAGTCTGATATCAAGATAGCAAGGTGAACAGAGAGAGCACAGGTCTTAGAGTCATTAAGATAAGAGCTCAAATCCCACCTCACATATTTGCAATCTGTCTAATCCTGGTAAGTCACTTTACCTTCCTGTCCCTTAATTTCCTCATCTGTAAAGTAAGGATAATGATAGCACATAGCTCCCAGGTTGTTGTGAGAATCAGTTGAAAGATTTCAAAATCACTTAGCATGGTATTTGGCAACTTGGCTTTCTTTAGATTTGCGATCTAGGTTTCACTTTAGCATGGAACTTTAAGTAACTAAACTCATCTGCCTTTAAAATAATAACAAATGCTCAAAAGGAGATAAGTGCCAAAGAAATGAGATATTCTGTTTTCTTGGCTTGTTAAAAAGATACAGACCATTAGTCAAATATGTAAAAAATGTGCTAACAACTTCCTGAAATCTCACTAAGGAAGGAACTCGTTCTTCCCTCTCCGCCCCATGAAATGAGAAAGCAGAATGACATTTTACTCTTTTTTTTTTCCTAATAGAATATGTTGGCATATGAAGAAAGAAAGCAACATATACTAATTTTCAATAGCCCAAGCAGTGAAATTACTTAAAAATGCTAATTTTTATAGGAGCATCTCAAAGAACAATAAAGGGTTTAAAGATTGACCCTATAAAGAAAATTTAAAAGATAACATGGACTTAGGAAAACAATTTTAGAAATTAGGAGATGCAAGATGTTTGGACTTCTGAAACATTTAATGTTGGGTCAAAGGCCATGTCAATTGTTTGAAAATTAGTTTGTTTTGGTATTTCATCAAAGAAATGCCAATTAGTTGATTCCTTTTGTTGTCTTAATGCCCAAAATAATGTAAATGAATCTAATCTATAACTTTAATTAATATTTTATTAACCTATGTCATCATATTTAAAGACTGGGTCTTAAAGCCTAGAAGACTTGCTTCAAGTCAGCCTTTGATGTACTCACTATGTATAAAAAAACAAGTCACTTAATTAATCACATCTCTAAGATTATAAATTTCAGAGCAGGTTTCTAAAATGCTATTTTTTCATTTTAAATAGTATTTTATTTTTACTACAGTTACATGTCAAGGAAATTTTAGTATTCATTTTTATGAGATTTTGGAATTCCGTATTTTTTTCTCTCCCTCCCTCTTCCAAAGATGGAAGTTTGATATAGTTCGTGATCAAAGCAGCAAGGGAATACTAAACTATTTGTATTTTTTGTGTACTAAAATTATCAAGACAACCTGACATCGACAAGTGAGATGGATTAGAAGAAGAAATTGAAGGCAGAGTCCAACTAAGAAGGCTATTACAGTTTAAAGAAGAGATGATAGCAATAAGAATGGAAGGAAAGGATGCATGTCATAGATATTGCAGAGATAACTTTAAAAATTTTGGATTGTGGGAGTAAAGGAAAGGTATCTCTGCATACAAACATGACAACAAGTTCTTTAATTCCATCAAGCAGATACTAATGGAGCAGTACTTCAATTCTTTTTTAACTCAGTTCTGTTATAATCTACTCTAATGACCAAAGCTTCCAACTTCTCATACTGCTAGCTGAGACCTAGAATTTACAATGTATGCTTCCCAGGTTTGTTGTTGTTCATTCAGTTAGGTCATGTCTGACTCTTTGTGAGCCCATTTGGGTTTTTTGTTTATTTTTTTTGGCAAAGGTACTGAAGTGGTTTGTTATTAACTTTTTCCAGCTCATTTTACAGATGAGGAAATTGAGTCAAACAGGGTAAAGTGATTTGCCCAGGATCCCATAGTTAGGAAGGGTCTCAAGCCAGTTTTGAACTCTGGTATTCTTGATTCCAGGCCCAGTACTTTGGTACCAGTTTTAGCCTCTTCCTTATTCCAGTGGGAAAAGTCCCTGACCACCTGAAAACAAATCTCAAGCCTCGAACTGTATTTGTGATCTTTATAGGGACAAAGCAATAATTCATTCACTATTTACTAATATTTTTCTTGGCAGTGGAGTATATAATAAGAAAAATGCTTATGTGTTATAAAAATGTCATAAAAATGATTAAATGCAAATATGGAAAGCATTCTTTATTAATGATGTTAATGTTCTAAAATTCTGATGAATTTGTTTCTTAATATTATATTGAATAATATTAAACCTCTCCCCTAATCAGAAGGATTCTGAGTGAGTAGGCACCCTTGTTCATCACAGGCTTCTGTATCATACTTTTTAATTTTAATGTATCAAAACATCCAAGATTATAGGAATGGTAAAATTAGTTGTTGGATGGAAGTCCAACTTTTGCTAAATGACATTCTGCCTAATTAAAATTCCCCTTACAATAATTAAATATCATTTTCTTCCACTTCCTGTCCTAAACTACTCTGTTATGTTGTATTATGTTAAATAGTTGCCAAGTTTCACCCCCTCTGATGACTGATATTAATGGTCTTCTAAAGTGCTCACTAGAAAGGCACAATACAAATGTAAGTCATTATCACTTGGCTATAACTTCTGTGTTAATTTCCTTTCCTTTTCGTTAAGTATTCAACTGTTAAAAAACATTGAGAATATACATGTTCACATGAAAATGTGTATAATTCATCAGACTAACTGTAAGGAGCCATATTATCTTATATGTCAATTTCACTTTGTGGATTATTGACCTACTATGCAATTATGGTCTACCATATCAATTTTGGCCGTCAACTTTGGGTTTTAAATCTGTATGTACAAATCTCTCTTTTTAGTTGAAGTTAAAAATAGTCTCCTAGTATAAGAAATTTGGAAATAACACTTATTTTTGGTATTTTTTATTAAACTCTCCACAGGCAATAATATACTTAATAGATCAATGACATCTGCAGTTTTATTCTGTTAGCCAAAGTCATTTTTGAAAAATAATTAAGGAATTTATAGAACTAACTTCCCAATTCTATTTGCATTCATATTTAAACCTATCAAACATGTTCTTTTCCAAAAATAACCTGTAATAGAACTCAGTATAAATCTTCAATCAGCTTTAGAATTATGCTTCTAATTGTAAGGCAGAATAATACCCTTATGGTTGTAAACATTTATTCCTAAGTGGAACTTTGTGATTAGATTTGGTCTTTATCAGGTTTTTCAAATAGAATTCTGAACTTCAGGGGAAAAAATCATCCATTATACTTCACTTAACTAGATATAAAACTTCTTGGGGTTACAAGTTATCTTGTATTAACTATTCTATATAAAATACTAAATGATTAATAACTAATTGTTAACCAGACTAGAAGGGTGATTCAATTCATTATGTAGCTGCATGGATTTGTGATAACCACTTCATGCATTGTTAGCTAGTTATTTTTAATCATCCTTTAAGAAATATCCCAGGAATTCCATATACTTCTGTTGTCACAAACTCAATTTGCATCATCTGGAAAGAAACAAATTATTTGTTTCTAAAAATACTTAGTCTAATACAATCCGAATATTTCTATTAATCTATTAATATCAGTAGTGTCGCTGTAGTTTTTTTGAGAGGACATTCATTGTAAAATCAGTTACCATTGCTAAGAATATCCCATGACTACTAGAATAATCCTGTCTTAGATTTTTGCAATGATTCTCTGCACTTGATTAATATAAATAATGGTAGTAATCATGGCAAGAGCACTAGAGGGAGTACAGCAAACAGTGCAACTTGAAGTTTACCAATTATTTTAGAAAACAAATAAAAATTAATTTCTTGATTTGTATAATAGCTCACCAGAGAAATAATACATTTTTTATATGACAGTTCTAATTTCATTATTTGGGAAGCTGCCATCGTCTTTTCAGATGATCAAATCCTTGCCTTGTCAGATATATAACTATAAAGAACAAAAATTCACCTCTGGGGTGTCAAATATATTTCTGACTCTTGCACAAGATAAATACAGGTTTTGTTCATTAAGAAAGCCAATTTTATTTCTTCAGGGTTGATCTGTAAAACAGAGTAACTTTTATAAAGTAGCATAATGCCATGAAGGAAAGTACATTTAGAAGGGAGATTACCTCCTGGGATTTTAGAAAACTCTTCTTAGGGCAAGGTCAACATGAAACCTGAGTCGTCTTTGAATGAATCTGGAAGGGGGCATGTAATTAACCTCAGAATGTTATCTGACTGTTAGCTTTATTACTGAAACTTAAAACCAAGTTTGTCAGTATAACACACATAAACAATGAGAAAGGAAATTGAAAAACATTTAGATACACACTGAGCACCACTTAGTGCATCTTTTCCTAAAACAGTTGACCCAGTTATGCGTGAATGAGATGTTTTTTGTCCTCTCTCATAGAGCTAGGTATTTTAAATCATAAGCTACCTCAAGACTGCAAGGGAAAAAACAAACACAAAAAATTGTGTAGTTAGCTTTCCTCTTCTGATGTCCTCTCCCAAAAGAAAGCTCCAGCACAGATTGCTAAACTTTAGGTGAGTGAATTCCAATCTTATCTGTGCTATTTAGTAGTTCCATGACCTTTGGCATGTTGGTCACAATTCAGCTTTCTCTGAATTCGATGTTTGGCTTTGACCCTCAGTTTCCCCATTTGAAAGATAGGAAAAGTATTTCTACTATCTATCTTATAAGAATCAAATGAGATCAACTATTTAAACCACCTTTAAAACCCATAAAATAAAACAAAAATTGAATTGGTTATTACTATATGTACTATATTAAACTTAATCTACTAATTATTTACCTGAAATATTATTCAGTAGTCATAGTCATGAAATTGAATATATTAATAACATAAAGTTGAAAGAAGGTGAACATTTTTAGAAATGGCTCTCACCCTAAATTTGAAAACTGTTGCCTTCCATGAAATCCTTAGTGTTTTTAAAAATTATTCAACTTTTTCAATCTGTAAAAATCTGTCTCATCAAGCTCCCATTCAACCCTCCCTCACCCACTTTCCATTTGAGGCTAAACACACACACACATGCACACACACACACACACACATAAACTATAGCTAATTAAAACAAATTTCCACACTGACCATGTTCAAAACAGATTTTTTTTTTCATCTTGCATTCACTTTACTATCAGGGTATTCAATTACTATTAGCATATTTCAATGTCAGTCCTCTGGAATCCTGGTAGATTGATAATTGATAATAGTTCAACACAGTAGTATTCCATCACATTTATATACCAAAACTTGTTTATGCATTCCCAGATTTATAGGCATCCCTTCAGATTGCCATTTTTTGCCACTTTAAAAAGAGTTGTAAATATTTTTGTACAAATAAAGTTTGTTGCAGCTAAGTGGCACTGTGGCTGGAGTGGTGGGCTTGGAGTTTTTAACTTTCTTTTAGGAGGTAACTGGGGATTCTTTTATATTTTGATTTTGTCTTTTGTTCCTAAAAGATCTGAGAAGTTTTCTTCAAATATTTATTGAAATACAATGTTCAAAAAAAGAAAAAAGAAATAGAATGTTCAGGCTCTCTTTTTTGGTCGTGGCATTCAGGTAGTCTAATGATTCTTAAATTTTATCTACTCAATCTGTTTTGCAGGTCAATTGTTTTAGCTAACAGATACCTGGTCTTTTCCTTTTTCCCTAGCCTTTTTATTATAGCTTTTTATTTACAAGATATATACATGGGCAATTTTTGAGCATTGGCAGATGCTTAAATTTTTCCCCTCCTTTCCCTTACCCCCTCCCCCAGATGGCAGATTGACCAATACATGTTAAATATGTTAAAGTATATGTTAAATACCATATATGCATACATGTCCATACAGTTATTTTGCTGTACAAAAAGAATCTGACTTTGAAATAGTGTACAATTAACCTGTGAAGGAAATCAACAATGCAGGCGAACAAAAATAGAGGGATTGGGAATTCTATGTAGTGCTTCATAGTCATCTCCCAGAGTTCTTTCCCTAGTATAGCTGGGTCAATTCATTACTGCTCTATTAGAACTGATTTGCTTCATCTCATTGTTGAAGAAGGCCACGTCCACCAGAATTGATCATCATACAGTATTGTTGTTGAAGTATATATTGATCTCCTGGTCCTGCTCATTTTACTCAGCATCAGTTCATGTAAGTCTTTCCAAGCCTTTCTGTAATCACCCTGCTGGTCATTTCTTACAGAAAAATAGTATTCTATAATATTCATATACCATAATTTATTCAGGCATTCTCCAATGGATGGGCATCCACTCAGTTTCCAGTTTCTGGACACTATAAAGAGGGTTGCCACAAACATTCTTGCACATATAGGTCCCTTTCCTTTCTTTAAGATCTCTTTGTTTTCCCCAGTGTTTTGACTTTGTTTTATTATTTGTTGCTGTCTCATGGAGTAAGTTATTAGCCTCTATTTGGTCCATTCTCATTTTCAGAGTGTTTGTTGCTAGGGCAAGATTTCTTTAAAATAATTTCACATTTATTGCCTTTTTTATTGTATTGGTATAACATTTGTCTTTATTTCTCTAAGGGACATTTTGCAATCATATCTATGCAAGTATTGAGTGTGTTTTGGTAGACTGAGTCCTAGACATTTTATGTGTTTTGTAGTTGCTTTGAATATAACTTCCATTTCTATTATTCTCTTATGGATTTTGTGATTGCTAATATAGAAATACTCATCTTTTGTATCCTGATAACTTTAGCAAAGCAAATGATTTTCTCAATTTATTTCTTTTGCTTATTTCCTGGGACATCCTAAGTAGCCATCATATTATCAGCAAATAAAGATAATTTTCTTTTCACTTTTCTTTATAACTTTAATTTCTTTCTTTTTTATTGTTATTGCTGAGCTTGGTAAAACTATGCTAAATAACATCAGGGAAGAGGCACTCTTCCTTTCTTCCTTTGATTATTTTCACTGCAGATTATTCAAGTTTTTTGTTTTTAGATGGATAAATACTGTTTAACATATTTTTAAAAATATGTCTTTGTCAGTACATTGTCATATTTTTAAATTAAATGGACCTTGTACTTTGTCAAAGGCCTTTTCTTTGCCTAGCAGTTAATTTCCTTTCCAATTATTCCACAATTGTCATTTCTTTTCCATTTCCCCTCTCATTTCATTTATTAATTTTAAACTCTTTAATTTTTCCCCTTAATTTTTTGGGGAAATGCAATTTGAGTTTGCGGCTAAGCTGTGTTTTTCCATGGCTTTGCTTGCAGTTGTTTGGTTGTCATTCTCTCATTTTGTTTGGTCTTGAGCATTCCTGCCACCATAGTAGTCCATTATGGTGGGATTCTTTTTTGTTTGCCTCTTCTTCCATCCTATTTACCGATATTGGTTTTGATGTCAGGGTTGAACTCTGCAGTATTCCTGGAGGGACAGTCTGGGATGGTTACATTGCTATTTTATTGGACGTATTAAGTGTTGTGTTATCCAGGATCTCAGGGACAGACTGGGGACCTGCAAGCTGTTGGTGCTCCCCAAAGGGTTTGATCCAGAGCAAAGTGTTATTTCTGGGCTCATAATCTAAGCCCTGTAAGCTCCTGACCTGGGTTAACATCCGAAGCAAGAGTAGATCCCACTGGATACAGTCCCTATCAACCAAATGGAAAACTCTTAATTCAGACTGACAGAATTGTAGGTTCCTCTTAGGTTTTCAATTCCTGACCTAGATATTCTTCTTAAGGCTGGGCTAGATACCAGAACTGAAATGCTGTTCTGCTTTTAAGGTCTGAGACACAACACTGCTCTTTTTTTCTGAACTGTCTCCTTTCTCAGGATTCTGCTCAATGTCTTCCTATTGTGGAATGTCACTCTCTTGCTCAGGTCCCCTTCGAACTCTGCTTTAGTTTTGTGACTTGGAACTAGGTAGTGGGTGATAAGGCTGTGAGTTGGTACTTGGTATGGGCCTAGGACTTACTCTTGCCTTGGTGCACAGCCTCTCTCTGGGTGGCAGAGTTTTGCATATAGAATACTTCCCTTTTCTCCCCAAAATTCTTATGTGTTCTGGTGCAGACTGGGTCTTATCCTGGGAGATGAACCAAAAGAAAGTAGGGTTTTCTTTGTTGGCTTGTTGTGCTCACTTGGAGTTTTATTCCAGCAAAGTCTCTGGGGTAGAATGAGCAAACAACTCTCATATCCTTTTGCTCCCAAAGAGCTACATTTTTGTTTCAGGCTGTCCTGTCTTGTGAACTATGAAAAAGAAAAAGATGTTCAAGAGGGCTGGAAGCTATCACTGTTTTATGGCCAGCGCAAAAGGGTAATTTATTCTCCAAAGAAATGGCCAATGAACAATCTCAGGAGTAGAACCCAATCATTTGGACCTTACTCACTTGAAAGAAATCAGGAACTGTTCATTATCATTTTTAACAAGATGTCAGTACGGGTGCCCAGACTCTATTGTGAGAAATACTTTCCTGATGCCAACAAAACTTCAATCCTTATAAACTTGACCAGAGATTCTTTTGTTCAATGTCTTTTATTTTAGCATGGCAACTATAATGCATTGAGATGTGTTGGCTTCTCTTGGTGCAGCAGCTTGTCTAGGTTATACCTCCCTAGCCTTGTAGTCACTTCTGGTCATTCTAGTACTAGCATAGTTTGGATATAGTGGTTTGTGTCTTGCTTCTATCTTTTTGGCACTACCTCCCAAGCCACCTGCCTCTCTTAAAAGATTGCTCAGTCTTTTAACCTGGACTCTCTCCAATTACATAGACCATATAGATTAGTATTGCCTTACTGTAGAGCTCATAAAACTTTTGGGAAATGTATTTCAACTAACTTAACGCATTAGCAATAAGGCCCTCTATAACCTTTGAACAGTGTGGGACCACACCGTACAATTACAAACAAATCAAACATAATTTGGAAGTTGTGTGGTTAGAGTTGATTATCCCAAATTTACACTATATGTACAGTTCCCAAGTAAAGGACAATCACTTGAATTATATATAACAGACCAAACATATGGATCACATTCAGAAACAGTACATGTAAGAAACAAAGTAGCATATTGCAGACCAAACACTTAACATCCCTTTTTGTTATTTAAAAAGCACCCATTAAACTTCATTTCATCAATGATCTCCACAGTCAATATGCAGCTAAGTCTCTTTAAAATCAGCTTGACCAATTGTCCATTTGCTTATTCTGTTTCCCAAGGAGTCTTGAGTACTGACAGAAGGTAGTTATACATTACTGTTTCTCCAGGTTCCTGACCATTCTTTGGGGATGATTTTGTAGATTATCAAGTGGCCCAGCCTTCTAGCCTGATATCTTGTATTTCCTCTGAACAGGATTTCTTAGCTGGATTTTATTCCTTAGCTGTCATCCCTAGGAGTCAGTTAAAGCATCATGTACCTATCTGAGTTCACTTTCATAACACCCAATTAAAACACTGGTTGATAATCTTCTTGAAGTTAAGGCATAGTTGTGAACTTCTTGATGATTTTTGAGAAGCATGTTATCAAAATTTTGACTTTGGCCAGAATGTTTCCAGGCAGGCAAGCCATATACTAATGGAAACTTATCCAATAATACCTTAGCATCTTGTCAACCTAGACATTTTTTTGGTTTGTGACTCAGTATACTTTTCTGTACTCGATTAATTGGTTGTTAGTATTAAAATTTTTTTTTACCATATTGCTTTCTTTCTTCTCCAAGAGTTGTAAAAAAAATCTGTACACATTCTCCACAGGTTTGCTGGTACACTCATCAGATAAACAGTAGTTTGAAAACATTGATTATGGGTCTCACCCTTCCTGTATGTACACCTGCCCTTTTTTTGGGTCAGTAGAATACTTTGTAGCAGCTCCAGAATTCTTGGAACAAGTGGTCCAAATTGCCATGTATATCTTTCACAGGTTAGAATTAGAATTAGGTTAGAGTTAGAATGAACTTTAGAGATTGTCTATTTAAATAACACCTCCATTTTATTTAAAATATTTATTTTCTGTTACATTTTGAGTTCTAAATTGTCTCTCTCTCCACCCCCAATCCCATGTTAGAGAGGGCCAACATTTTATTATATATCCATATACATACCATAATAAAATATTGGTCTTCTGTAGTATATATGTATACATGCATATGTATACATGTACTTATGTGTATGTGTATATATATATATATATATATATGTGGGGGGGGGATCATATAATACATGGGGCAGCTAACTGGCTAGTGGATAGAATGCTGGGCCTGGAGTTAGGAAGACTTATTTTCCTGAGGTCAAATCTGATCTCAGACATTTCCTAGCTGTGAGTTCCTGGGCAAGTCACTTCACCCTATTTGCCTCAGCTTCCTCTTCTGTAAAATAAGGTGGAGAAGGAAATGGCAAACTACTCCAGTATCTTTACTAAGAAAACCTTAAAAAGAGTCACGGAGAAATTGAAATGGCTGAACAACAATAGCCACAACAACAAAACAATATATGCCTCCACAATCACTTCTTGCTCTGGAGGTGGATAGCAGTTTCCTTCTCAAATCCTTCTTAGCTGATTTGAATATAAATATTACTCAGAATAGCTTAGTCATTCACAGTTATTCTTTGAACAATATTGCTTTTATTATATACTATATTTTCTTGGAACTGCTCATTTCATTCTTTATTACTTTATGTAAATCTTTCCATGTTTTTCAAAAATCAGCCAGCTAATCATTTCTTACAGCACAGTGGTATTTCCTCCCAAACATACATCACAAGTTTATTTATTCATTCCCCCATTGATGAGCATCCCCTCAGTTTCCAGTTCTTTGTTACCACAAAGAAAGCTACTAGAAATATTTTAGAACATATAGGTTCTTTCCATTTTTCCTTGATCACCTTGGGACACAAACCTAATAGTGGTATTGCACAGACAAAAGATATACACAGTTTTATAACTCTTTGGATACAATTCCAGATTGTTCTCCAAAATGGTTGGATCACTTCACAGTTCCACCAATGTATATGTAAAATTAATCCATTTTTTGAAATGGTTTTTGAAACTTAATTTAATTTGTGTTTTTCTAATCAATAAAAACATTTTTTCATATGACTATATATTGCAGTGATTTCTTTCATCCTTTGATCATTTATCAATTGGGGAAAATTCACATCTTTACAAATTTGACTGAGTTCTCTATATATTTAAGATAATTTCCTGCCCAATTTTCTGCTTTCCTTCAAATCTTAGCTATGTTGCTTTTATTTGTACAAGACCTTGTTTATTTAATATAACCAAAATTGTCCATTTTATGATTCACAATGATCTCTATTTTTTACTTATTAATAAATTCTTCTCTTATCTATACATCTTTTAAATATGTTCCATGCTCTTCTCAAATAACTTAATGACCTTTATGTCAACGTTGTATATCTATTTTGACCTTATCTTAGTAAATGGTATAAGATATTGAGCTAAACCTAGTTTCTGTCTGCCTGCTTTCCAGTTTTCTCAGCAACTTTTATATACCAAAAGCTTATATCTTCACATTTATCAACCATAAAGTCACTATAATCATACTTTAATCATTGTATACCTGCTCTCTTCCACTTATCTATCATTCTATTTCTTAGCCATTACTAGATAGCTTTGATCATTAACATCTTACAATATAGCATAAAACTGATATTGCTAGACTTCCTTTATTTACATTTTTGTTCTTCCAAATGAATTATGTTATTATTTTTTCTAGTCCAATAACATAACTTTTGGTAGTTTAATTGAGATGGGACTGACACAAGCAGATTAGCTTAGGTAGAACTGTAATTTTTAAAAATTGTTTCAGCCCACTGATGAACAATCAATATTTCTCTAATGTAAATCTGATTTTATTTATATGAAAATATTTAAAATTATATTCATATAGTTCTTTGGTTTGTCTTAGCAGATCTTTTATATTGTCTCTAGCTATTTTAAATTAAATATCTCTTACTATCTCTTTTTGCAGTGCTATGGTAGTGATATAGCAATGCTGATGATTTATGTGGTTTTATTTTATATCTCACTACTTTGCTAACCAATTTTGCCAAACAATAACTGCTAACCAATCTCTAAGATTTTCCAAGTATACCATCATGTCTTCAAAAAGAGAGTTTTATTTCCCCATTTCTCATTCTTATTCCTTCAATTTCTTTTTCTTCTCTTCCTGGCATTGCTAACATTTCTAGTATAATATTAAATAATATAGGTGATAATGGGTATCCTTGCTTCACTACTGATCTTATTGAGAAGGCTTCTTGCTTATCCCTATTGCAGGTAATTCTTGCTCATAGTTATATATATATGTTTCTTATCATTTTAAGGAAAAATCCATTTATACTATTTATAGTTATTTTAAGAGGAAGGAATGTTGCATTTAATTGGAAGTTTTGTTTTTTTTTTTGCATCTAATGATAGCATCATGATTTCTGTAGCTTTTGTTATTGATATAATAAATTATGTTAATAGATTTTCTTATACTAAACCAGCACCCAGCACTACATTCCTGGTATGAGTCCCAATTGGTTATAATGTATAATTTTTGTGATTCATTGTGGTAATCTCCTAGTTAGTATTTCATAGAGGATTTTTTGATCAATATTCATTAGTAAAATTGGTTTATAATTTTCTTTCTCTATTTTTGCTCTTCCCAGTTTAGGTATCAGCACCATATTTGTTTCATAAAAGGAGTGTCATAGGACTTCTTTTAGTCTATTATTTTAAATAATTATTTAATTTTGGAATTAATTGATCTGTACCTGTTTGGTAGAATTCACTTGTAAACCCATCTGGTCCTGAGGCTTTTTTCTTAGAAAGCTGATTTGTGAACTATTCAATTTTATTTCTAAAATAGGTTTATTTAGATGTATTTCCTCTTCTATTAATCTGAATGGTTTATATTTTTAAGTATTCTTCCATTTCACTTAAAATGTCAAATTTATTGGCATATAATTGGACAAAATAACTCCTATTAATTGATTTGATTTCATCTTCATTAGTATGTAGTCAATCTTTTCATTTTTGATACTAGTGATTTGGTTTTCCCTCTCTTTAAAAAATATTGTAACCAATGGCTTATCTATTTTATTGTTCATTTCATAAATCTAACTCCTAGCTTTATTAATTCAATGGTTTTCTTAATTCAATTTTATTAATTTCACCTTAAATTTTCAGTATTTGTAATTTGTTATTTATTTGGTGAATTTTAATTTGTTCATTTTCTGATTTTCTAATTGCATGCTCAATTCATTGATCTGTTCTTTCTTTGTTTTATTGATATAATCATTTAGAGATAAGAATTTTCTTCTGATTATTGCTTTTGCTGCATCCACAGGTTCTGATATGTTGTTTCATTATTGTCATTATCTTTAATAAAATTATTGTTTCTAAGATATATTCATTTATCCAATCATTTTAAAGGTTATTTACTTTCTAATTAGTTTTCAATCTTTGCTTCCATGGTTTCTTATTAAATGTAATTTTTATTGCATTAAGATTTGAATAGAATGCATTCAAAATTTCTGCTTTTCTGTATTTGGTTATTCGATTTTTATGCCCTAATATGTGATCAAATTTTTGTAAAGTGGCCCTATATTGCTGAGAAAAAGTTCTATTCACATTCAGTTCTTTTCAGATAGACATCATATTTGTCTCATTTAAGATTCTATTAATCTCCTTGACTTCTTTCTTATTTATTTTTGGTTAGATTAATCTAGTTCTGACAGGCAAAGGTTGAAATATCACACTATTATAGTGTTTCTATATATTTCCACAAGCACTTCATTTATCTTTTCCTTTATAAATTTGGATATTATATTAGTATTGATAGTTCTTTGTTATCCATGGTCCCTTTTAAGACAGTTTTCCATCTTATCTCCTTTAATTAAATCTATTTTAGCTTTAACTTGTAGAGAGATTAGAATTTACTATCCTTGATTTTTTTACATCAGCTGAAGCATAATAAATTCTATGCAAGCCCTTTATTTTTACTTGATGTGCATCTCCCATTTTAAAATGTCTTTCTTGTAAATAACATATTGTTGGCTTCTGGTTTTTCACCAATTTTGTTCTTCATCTCTACTTTATGGGTAAATTCATCTCATTCACAATCAAGAGCCATAATACTAGCTGTATATTTCTCTCCATTCTATTTCCCCCCATTGTTTATCCTTCTTTCTGTCTTTCCACTACTGCTCCTCAGAAGTCTAATTTATTTCTGACCACTGCTTCCCTAATCCATATACATTTTTAAAGAGTCCCTCTCATATCTTATCCCTTTGACTCCCTACTCCTCTTTAAGTTAAGTTTTATACCCAAATACACACACATGTTAATCTCCCTTTTACCCAGTTACAATGACAATAAGTTATGATCAACTCAAGCCCAAGTCCTCTTTGTATTTTCTTTCTAACTATCCTAGCAAAGATAATATTCTTAATAGTCATAAATATGTTTTTCCCATGTAAAAAGTAAACAATTTAACCTCAAAAAATTCTTATGATTACTCTTTCATGTTTACCTTTTAAAGTTTCTTCTGATTCTTCTATTTATTAGTCAAATGTTCTGTTCAGTTCTGGTCTTTTCCTCAAGAAAGCTTGAAAGTCTCTTCATTAAGTAAACATCCTTTTTTTTCCCCTTGCAAGTTTATATTCAGATTTCTTTGTTGGATGGGTTATTCCTGCTTGCAAAACCTAGCTCCTTCACTCTTTGAAATATCATATTCCAAGTCCTTCAGTCTTTTCATGTAAAAGCTACTAATTCTTGAATTGTTTCTTGCTAGTTGCTTATAATATTTTCTCCTTGACTTAGGAGCTTAGAATATTAGCTATATTTTTTTTGAGTTTTCATTTGAAGATTTCTTTCAATTGGTGATTGTTGGATTTTTTTCCAATTACTATTTTACTCTCTAGTTCAAAAACTGCAGAGCAATTTTCCTTAATTTCTTGAAGGATAATGGCTAGACTCTTTTTAATCATGACTTTCAGGTTATCCAACAATTGTCTTATTATCCCTGCATCTGTTTTTCAGGGCATTTGTTTTTCCAATGAGATATTTCATATTCTCATCTATTTTTATCATTCTTTTGATTTAGTTTTATTATTTCTTGATGTCTTGTGAAGTCATTCACTTCCCCTGGCCCAATTCTAATTTTTAAAGAGTTATTTGCTTCAGTGAGTTTTAAAAATCTCTTTTTCCAATTCATGGGCCCTTTTCCTAATTTTCTTGCATCACTCCTATTTCTTCCCCTCACTTTTTACTGTTTTTACTCTTTTATTGGATTTTGAAAGTCCTTTTCTAGGAATCCTTTGGGGGCTTTTGCATTTTTCTTTACAAGTAGCTTTCCTGTCTTCATTGTCTTCTGAGTTTGAATCCTGAGCTTTTCTAACACCATAATATCTAGGCTCAGGTTCTCTCTAGTTTACTCGTTACTTAACAGCCTATTTTTGGATTGTTACCTGGCTATTAGAGTCAAATTCTGCTCCCGGAGAATGGGGGAATGGCAGCTCAGGTTTCTGGATGCTTCTTACTAAAGTTGTGTGACCTCTTTCTGGGGTTCTTTAACCTCTTGGTTCTTCCAGTGTTCCTTGTTCCTTGCTCCTGCACCTCAGGCCTCCGTCTCTAAGTGACCTCAGGAACTCCTCTCTACACCCCCGAGCCTCAACCAGTGCTCCTCAGTAATACTTTCACTTCAAAAACTCTTCAGGAGGGCCTTCCGGCAGCTTGAAGCGACAGCTTGCCCTCTACCCGGAACTGAACTCCAGGACCCCTGAGTGACAAGGCCAGCGGGGTCCCGCCCCTCTGGGACGGCTGCACACTTCCTCCCCTCAGCCACAGGGTGAGATTGAGGCTGGTGAGCCACAGGGTGAGACTGAGGCGGGTGAGTGCTTGGAGCCCACGCCCAGCGCCAGCAGGCCCGGCCCTGCATTCTGCCCTGTGGTGCCCAGAGCCCGTGCCCAGCCGGGAAGGCCTGGGCCCTGCCCCAAGCCCTGCCCCAGGCCCTGCCAGCTTCCCTTGAGCAACTGCCCAACCCCCATGCCATAGTCGAGTGAAAGTTCGAGAAGCGGAGGCTGCTGTCCACACAACTGCCCTCAGGCATGGCTGCTTGAAGACTTGCGGGTATTCGACCCTCCCCCCCAATACTACCACCCTAATAGGGCACAACTTTTCTAATGTCCTCCCAAGTGGCTGAGGGACTGCTTTACCCTGACAGGCTTTCTGTCACTTTAATACAGGAGTTCTCAAACTACAGCCCACGGGCCAGATGTGGCCCCCGGAGGACGTCTATGCGGCCCGTCGGGTTATGGCAAAAGGCTGAGGGGCGGAGACAGAGTGTGAGCTTTTGTTTTTACTATAGTCCGGCCCTCCCACAGTCTGAGGGACAGTGAACTGGCCCCTATTTAAAAAGTTTGAGGACCACTGCAAATAGGTTCATTGGGTGGGGGTGGGGGGAATTTCAGAGAGTTAGGGAATTTTCTGCCTTATTTTACCATCTTCCTCCCTCCTGCTCATCTTTTACCTTTCAGGAAACTGAAATCCAGAAAGTTTAACAGATTCAGGGGTCACATAGGTCACCACAAGGTGGTATTGGGACCTGGCTTCTTTGACTTCAAAAGTCATTGAGTTTTTTGCAGCAGAAGGCTTTGGAGAGCAGCACCTGCTTCCCTCTCATGCTGGATTAGTTCTTTAGTCCTTTCACAGCTCTCCTCTCTCCTCTCTTTTCTCTCTCTGTCTCTGTCTCTCTGTCTCTGTCTGTATGTCTCTGTCTGTATGTCTCTTTTCCTCCCTTTCTTTGTCTCTCTCTGTGCATCTGTATGTCTATCTCTGTGTGTCTGTCTCTGTGTCTTTCTTTCTGTCTCTCTGTTTCCTCTCTGTGTCTTTCTCTTTTTCTCTCTCTGTTTCCTCTGTCTCTGTGTCTCTCTCTGTCTCTGTCTTTTTCCGTCTCTTTGTCTGTCTTTCCCTTCCTCCCCCCCCTCTCTGTTTCTCTCTCTCTCTCTCTCTCTCCCATCTCTGTGTGCGTTTATCTCTGTTTCTCTCTTCCTCTGTCTCTCTGTGTCTCTGTTTGTCTGTCTCTCTTTCTCAATAACATGAATGACATTGGAGTCCTAAGGAAAATGTCACCTGTATCATTTTTTTTGTAAACAGCTTTCATGTATTTGTTCCCATTACATTTGTTTCCCATCTAAGGAAAAATAGAGCCAGAAGGATTAGATGAAACATAAAACATTTAGTATACTTTTTAGTGCAAGTTCCAGATTTAAGTGCAATTTCATATTAGTGGCTAAAGTCCCTGGATGTCACAAATCCCTTTCATCCGTTCTATGGGCACACCATGATTTTGAACATATGAGACCTATAAAATAAACCCATCTCTGTATTGCTGTTCGTCTTCCCTAGCTGGTAATACATGCTGAACTCATAGTTGGCTTGTGCTGCTACTCATCTGTAGCTTGTAACAACCAACCTGGTGTTTCTCAAAATATGGTAAAATGATTGACCCTCTTTCCACCAGCTTGTTATATTGAACTGCTAAAGTACCATGAATGAAAGAGAGGGTGCATTATCACCTAGAGCATCTCCTTTTTCTTACATGGCTCATACATTATTGTATCTATACCCTGCATATTCTGTGTCTATATCCCAGATATCCTTTTACTTTGTATCCTTCTTTCTACTTTACTGGTTGTCAGAGATCCAAGATATATTCTTTGCCTCCTTTTCCTTTCTTAAAACTCTACTAAGGACCTTGAGTTTTTCCAATTAAGTTTTAAGGTCTTTCTTTGTATTAAGCAAAATTTGCCCTTAAAACTTGGTGCTTTTGAGCATTTAAATCACCTGTTGCCTCCCTGGAAATTTCTGATTCCTCCCAACTCACTGGGTCAGTAATTAGCACTGGCAAAAGTAGACTTTTGTTTCATGGAAGAGCAGCTATCTGTGGCTTTCTCATACCTTTTAAGCACCTAGCTCATAAATTATGAATCACACCTTTGTATTCCTTTCTTCTGCACTTCTGGTTCACCCTTTTCTTCACCCTCCTTTTTCTCTTCTTTTCTTTGTAGGTCTCTTTTTCTCAATTTTTTTCTCTTACTTCTCCTTCACTAGTATGAAAATTGTCAAATGGAAAGAAAATGACTCTTGAATCCTCCATTTGTCCTCTTTATGTCATCTTAAACCAGGGATGTGCAGAACCTGAAAAGTCAGAGAAAGGAAGTCCATCAAGATTTCTGCTACCTTCAGTCTGCTGAGGAACCGCTGTAAAAAGTTAATGGAGAACTGGCGACAGGGGTTGATTGAATGCAATGCCAACTGAAAAGCAGGTTTGCCATTTTGACTGATAAACAGATTCCAAGACTGAGAGGCCTAGAATGTGGATGTCTAGGAAGGAAACTTCTACCATTGTGTCCCAAATGCTTCAACTCCCTATTTCTGAGAAGAGAAAGGAAATAAAAGTTTACATACTGCTTACTATGTGATAGGCACTATAAGTGCTTAACAAATATTAAATTTATTCCTCACAACCCTAGGGGGGTGGGGCAGATGCTGTTATATCTTCATTTAACAGATGAGGAAACTGAGACAGACAGTCTATGTGACTTGTGCAAGTTCACATAGCTAGTTTGTGTCTGAGACCACATTTGAACTCAGATATTCCTGATTCCAGACATAATATCTATCCAGTGGCCCACCTGGTTGACTGTCTATCCACTAGTACAGATTTGTGGCAGGAAATATATGAGAGGGTTATAGAATAATTATTTTCAGTAAGAAGTAACAACTGCTTCTCCCCTCTAATTTTAAGATTGTTTTTCTTCCCTCCCTCTATTCCATTCCATCCCTTCTATTTCTATAACCAATGAAGAAAACTTAGTTATATAATTTGACCATTATCACCTGGGACTCATAGTTGTTAACTTTTAATAGTTCCTTATATGTTTTAGATATCTGGTTTTAATTTATCACATACACCATAAATATTTCCCAGTGTATTGTTTGTTCTTTCAATTACATGTTGTGTTAGGTAGAGATGTATATTAATTCAGCCAAGTATATCTGTTGCTTCTCTAATAATTCTTTTTATTTATTAAATAGAAAATGTCATTTTCATTCCTCATCTATTGAATTTGTTTCAATCCTTCTGTTTATTTCTTATCCAGCTGGAATTTACTGAGAATATGGTATGAATTGGGGTTTATATCCATTTCCCAACATGTGCATGATAGCTAGTTCCACATTTGTCTGTCTCTTATAACATGTAATATAGAAGATGATTTCTCTTATCTTCTGAAGGGAACAGAGAAGTTGAAAAGGAATACTTCTAACTCTGTGTGATAGTCACTGAAGAAGGGTTTTCTATATTTCCTATCCTTTTATTGATACCATGGAGTGGCAGTCACCAGCACTATTCCAACCACTCTCAGAAGTATTTTATTAGAGCCTATATTGTGGCCTTTTAATGCAAGCCTGTATCCTTCCCAATTTAATCTCTGAATGTTTATTGCCAAAACACTTGCCAGGGCTTCTCGATTTTCCTCTCTGACCTCCTTTATGCCCCTGCTATTCTCCCGTTGTCCATCAAAATACTTTTTCTCAATTGCAAGTCCAATCATGTCAGCCCCCCCCCCCCAATCAGCTCCAATGGCTCTCTGTCACCTTCAGGATTAAATACAGAATCTTCTGGCATTTAAAGCCCTTTACAATCAACTCCACACAGCTTCCCACCTCTTTCCATTCTTCTCACACCTTACACTACCCAAGTATTCTTTGATCTAGTGACCTCCTTGCTATTCTTCAAACAAGACACTTCATTTTAGGATTCTAGCTAGCTCTCATTGGCTGTCCCCTAAGGTTGCAATGCTCTCCCTTCTCATCCTAGCTTTCTTCAAGTCCCAGATTAAGTCCATCTTCTACAGGAAGCTTATATCAATCTGTTTCCATTCTTGAATATTTTATATTTGTCTGTATAAAGCTTGTTTGTTCTTAGTTCTTTGCACCTAATTGTTTGCATGTTGTTTTCTTCATTAAATAACATCCCCCTCAATTGCAGGGACTATCATTTGCTTTTCTTTGTATCTTTAGCACTCAGCATAATGCCTGACACATAACACATGGTTAATAAATGTTTTATTTACTAAGTGACTCTTGCTGCTGCTCCATCTCAGTTCAGCCCAGTCCAGCATTTGCAATAGTGTCTGTCCTCTCATAGAGAGAAAGAACAAATGCTGTCTTCCTGGGACTAAAATTATTAGAATTAATACAGGTTTCCAATATCTAGAAACACAGGGATGGAGGAGACTTGAGCATCTTTGTAGATAATTTGTAGATAAAAGGAAAAGAGTCAGTAGTAGATAGATGACTGGAGATGAATTAAGAGAGCTTTGCTGAGCAGAAAGGATAAGGAAAGATGGGAAGATTTGGAAAAGCCTTTGTGAAGATTGTGATAGAGCAGAATAAAAGGTTTGCCCTATAGTAGTTGGAAGACATCTGTTGAAATTATATAATGTAAACTTATAATACACTCAATTATCAAGGCTCTTGGACTTTTTCCAGGAATGTTCAGTTGAATGAGAGTAGGCAGATCAAGAAGAGGCAGATAAAAAGAAGTTAAGCTCTCTAAGGACAGGGATTGGGTCACTCTAGTATATGTTTCACTGCTTTGCACAATGCCTATAATATATAGGTTCTTTTTTCTTTGAAATAGTTATTTTATTTTTTTCCGATTACATATAAAGATATTTTAACCTTAATTTTTCTTCTGATAGTATTTTATTTTTACAAATACATGCAAAGATAGTTTTCAAAATTCACCTTTGCAAAACTTTGTATTCCAAATTTTTCTCCCTCCCACTCCCTCCCTCCCCAAAACAGCAAACAATCTGATATAGGTTAAACATGTGCAATTCCCTATGCAAGAAAAATCAGATCAAAAGGGAAAAATACATGAGAAAAAAACAAGCAAACAAACAACAGCAACAAAAAGGGTGAAAATACTATGATTTGATCCATATTGAGAACATATAGTTCTCTCTCTGGATGTGGATGGCACCTTCTATCACAAGTCTATTGGCATTGAATTGAATCACTGCATTTTTGCAAAGAGCCAAGTCCATCACAGTCAATCATCACATAATCTTGTTGTTATTGTGTATACAATGTTCTCTTGGGCCTGTTCACTTCACTCAATATCAGTTCATGGAGATTCTTCTGGGCTTTTCTGAAATCAGCCTGCTTGTCATTTTTAAAACCACAATAATATTCTGTCAAACCATATACCAAAACTTATTTAGCCATTCCCCAATTTATGAGAATCCCTTCAATTTCAATTCTTTGCTACTATAAAAAGCTGGTATAAGTATTTTTATATATATAAATAAATACACACAAATACCACTTCGAAGATTAAGGTCTTTTCCAAAGGTGAATAGTGTGGGAAATTCATGTTTTCAAAATGGGGAAAAGACTCTCTGTCTCCTTTTCCCTCTCTCCCCTTTCTTTTTCTCTTTCCCCCTCCCTTTGTCTTGTCACTCCCTTTATGGCTTGCTCTGGGTTGCTCTCCCTCACTCTCTTTTTATCTCTTATGTTCACCGAAGGAATTCTGGCTTGCATATTATTGCTTCTAGCATGGGTCTCTCAGCAACTGTCCCTCCTTGATCCTTTGGGCCTTAGGTATGTTCCAGAACTTCTGGATGCTTCTGAAACACTTGATCTACAACATGCCCTTAGTGTCTATTGCCCTTCTTATATAGTAACTGGATATTGTAATCACTTAGTCTGGTAGGATTTGAAGTCCTGGAATTTTATTTAGGTCTCTTCTCTAGGCCAGGCACCTCTTGAGAAATGTCTTGGCTTCAGTTATTGATGTGGATTTTGAATCTATTCTGAAGGGCATATATGAACTTTGAATGGTAATTCCTGGTACAAATAGCCATGAAGTAGAGGTAATTCATTAAGGCTTTAATTTGATAGCACGCAATGTTTAGGTGAACCAGGTGGGAAAATTTTCTAAATACTTTCCCTGACAAAGGTAGAACAGCACTTGTATAAAACAGGAAACATGACATTGAAAATTGAAAGCATTCTGCTAAATTGATTTTAGATGATCTTTGAAATGCATTATAGTAGTCTGAAGGTAATTAATTTTATTATTCAGGAATTTTATTGCATACTTATAAGACAGGTTTCTACAGTTAAAAGGACTCAGAGAAGTGAGCCCAGGGAAGGGAAGCTGGAGAGAGAACAATCATCTGTACCATTTCCATTGTTGAAAAAATGCATATCCCTATCCTGCTGATTTAAAAAACAAAGTAAAATAAAAAAGGGAAACATATAGAAGCAAAGAGTATCAACTATTCAAATTAGTTTTGAACTTCCTATGAAAGTGTTACTATAATGTGAACTCAAGTGTTCTGTGATCATGGGTCCCAACTTTGTTGATCACCAACTAGGGCTGGTAGATAGAGAATCGATTACTACATGAAATCAATGTGGCACAGGTTCAATTAAAAAGTAGAAGGAATTTGAACTACTCAGGTCTAAAGCTAAGAGTGGCTCATTGACCTGTAACACTCAGTATTATGTAACGTGTCAGACTTTATTGTTCTGAAGTAAAACTGAATTTATATCTCTCACCCTAAATCTAGTGTCTCCCAATGAGATGACTGAAAGTGAAAGCTACTATGACCAGATGAAGGTGCTGTATATTTTCTCATAAATGAAGCCTTGAGGATAAACCACAAATCTTTCTTTTTGACGTTTAAAGCTTTTCATAATCTCACTCCAGCTTACCTTTTCAGATTTATTACACAATAATATCCTTCACACACTCTCCACTCCAGGCAAACTGACTTGCTCCTCTTGTCATAATGAAATTCCATTTCCCACCTCCATACGTTTCCCCAGGTCTGGAGCATGGTCCTTCCTCACCTTTACTTCTTTGAATCCCTAGCTGCCTTCAGAGTTTAACTTATGAATTACTACAACCTCCCTTCATGAAACCTTTCCTTCTTCTAGTAGCACCTTTCCCTGCTCCAAAATTTAATTGTATTGATTTTACATATTTGGCAGTTACTCCTCTCTCAGATTCTCCCTTCCTTCCTCCCTCTCCACCTCTCCCTCTCTCCTCTTTCTGTCTCTCTGTGTCCTCCCATACAATGCAAACTGCTAGAAATGGGTAGATAATACTGTTTTGATTTTTGCATCCTCAGTATCTAGCACGGTGCCTGGAAGTTAGTAATCACTAAATCAATTGAAAATCATGTATTAAGTATTTACTGGGTGCCAAGCTCTGTGTTCAACAGTGAAGACATCAGAATAAACAATGTGTCTAGATGCTGGCAAATCAAGAAGCCAAACAAGAGTTTAGAAAGGGGGAGGAGGGAAGTAGCAGATTTTCAGGAAAGACTGAAAATATTTCTTAACTAAAACATTTGATAAATCCTTTATTATTAATCACCATTAAGCACAAACATTCACTCAAGACAGCAACATTTCCATAGCTTATTGTCTTTTTTTTTGTTTTTTTGTTTTTTGTTTGTTTGATGTTTTTTTAATTTTTATTTTTTTATTAATTTTTATAATTATAACATTTTCTTTGACAATACATATGCATAGGTATTTTTTTACAACATTATCCCTTGTACTCCCTTCTGTTCCGAGTTTTTCCCCTCCTTCCCTCCACCCCCTCCCCTAGATGGCAGGCATTCCCATACATATTAAATATCTTATAGTATATTCTAGGTACAATATATATGTGCAGAACCGAATTTTGTTGTTGTTGTTGTTGCAAAGGAAGGATTGTATTCGTAAGGTAAAAATAATCTGGGAAGAAAAACAAAACAAAACAAAACAAAAAACCCAATGCTCACAGTTTACACTCATTTCCCAGTGTTCCTTTTCTGGGTGTAGCTGATTCTGTCCATCATTGATCAATTGGAATTGGATTAGCTCTTCTCTATGTTGAAGATATCCACTTCCATCAGAATCCATCCTCATACAGTATCATTGTTGAAGTGTATAATGATCTCCTAGTTCTGCTCGTTTCACTCAGCATCAGTTGATGTAAGTCTCTCCAGGCCTCTCTGTATTCCTCCTGTTGGTCATTTCTTACAGAACAATAATATTCCATAACATTCATATACCATAATTTACCCAGCCATTCTCCAATTGATGGGCATCCATTCATCTTTCAGTTTCTAGCTACTACAAAAAGAGCTGCCACAAACATTTTGGCACATACAGGTCCCTTTCCCCTCCTCAGTATTTCTTTGGGATATAAGCCCAATAGCAGCAATCATAGCTTATTGTCTTGAGGGTTGATTTGGGACTCACGATTGTATTCCTAGAGTAGACTAGAAGCAGTACTGGGCCTAAACTTTTCTGACTGTAAGACCAGTTTCTATCAGATCCAATAAACTCATGCATATAAAGCACTTTGCAAAGCATCCATAAATGTCATCATTATTTAGCATGCCACAAATCATTGCATTACAATTAGTGGTTCTCAGTTTTGTTTTTTGAAATAATACATTCATTTGTGCAGCTGTGTAGAGCATCTACATTGAGATTTTTACATTTTATAGATGCCTGTTTAGACCTTCCTTCTTTTTCTTATTGTCTGAATCTGTGTTATTTAGCTACACTCAGCTCTAATCCATGCAATCTAAAGTACTGTTGAGAAATGGAAAATGGCGCACATTTATAATGCCTTTGATAAGAAATCTCCAAAGAAAAATGCTGCAATGTTTTGGTCGCTTTTCTTTGGCTGATAGGTATGGATCATTAACATGACTTTCTGGAAGAAAGTGATAATGATTCCTATTCCTTCTTCCATCTTCCTTGTCTCTCCCTACCCCAACCTTTTCTTTCTTCTCCCTCCTCCACATATAGAGGTAAAATAATAAAAAAGCTCTGAGGTTTTATTTTTATATTTAGATACCACTGTGGGGCAGTCACAACAGCTTAAAAAGTAGACCGCATTGGATAAGGCTTTTGTGTCATATAAACAAAACTATGTTTGTTCCTTCAGTCAAAAAAAAAAAAAAAAAAAAAAAAAAAAAAGAAAAGAAAAGAAAAAACCAGCAACTTAGGTACAGTATTTTTTTCTCCTAAGAACCTGAAAATTCCTTGACTTTCTTGTAATAACTCGTTCTAAAGATTTTCTTTTGCTTATGCTTACCATTTCCCTTTCCCAAAATTATCTTCCAGTTACAACAAAATTGAAATACCAATGTAATTATTTGTCATTATTTTTTAAAAATTGAAATGCTGATCTGAAAAATGTCAGACAGTGATTTGAAACCAATCTACATTTTCTTAGGGCTGCAGTTACTTCCTTTTGCATCATTTAAGAAAAAAGCCGAGATATTAATAAGGATATCACTTTCAGCATATTTATCGAGTTGGGCTAAACTGAGAAGTTGGAATACTATGTTGAGTCACATGATTTTCTATAGAGAACAATTTCTAAGGGTACAGCTGTTAATATATTATTATAAATCCTGTTTGTTTTTTTAATGGGTTGACCATATGAAAGTGATCATATTAGCATCAGGCATGGACTCCAAGTGGGGGTGTAGATACAGGGTAAGGAGCAGGTGCCAAGAGTCTGAAGGAAGGCAAAGAAAGCCTAATGGGAGATGGGCATGAAGATTAAAATGGCTCAGAAAGCTAATGGTCAAGTGGAATTGGAAGTCTGACATGGAGATGGAATCAGTCCAAATTTAGGGTTCATATTAGTATCAAAAGTGAGAGCCATGCAATTTTTGTCTGGATAAACACATATTTTAATAATCAGTTATTAAGTATTTGCTCTTTTTGATATTTTGACAAACTTTTTTTTAACAAATACTAGGTTTTAGAGGGTATTTTAATAATAAATAAAATATAGTTCCTATAAAGCTAATAAACCTTTCTGAGAAGCTAAAACCAAAAAAAAAATGAAAATTTGCCAAATAAAAGCAATATCTTAGTTTGGTAGAAGGAGGACTAATCTTAAAAGTTAAGAGGTCTGGGTTTCAGGGCTGGCTCTGGCATTTCCCAGCTGTGTGACCATGAGTATGTCACTTAATATTTCTGAGTCTTAGTTTTTTCAGCTCTAATACTCATATGGATCTGTAACCTCATCAATTTGTGTAGTCTCCCTAACAATGTAGATTAAAGTTTGCTCACCCATGCCTTTTGGACTCTTGTTCTTTTCTACCCCCACATTTATCACAGTTTTCACACAACAGTACTTATTTTCACAACCTTACAGTGGTTGTAAGGAAAGTGCTTTCTAATTCTTAAAATACCATATAAACATTGATTATTGTTATGGCACAGTAAGACACTTAATTATTAATTAAATAGTACAGACCAATTAATATTGTGTGTTTAGTGAAGGGACAGATCACTATGAGCTAGAATGGTTTGCTAAAGCTTCATGAATGAGATGGGATTCAAACAGCCCCTGAAGAATGGGTGCAATGATAAGTGGAGAGGTTTGAAGACAGGGATGTCTGGTAAGAGTCAATTTTAATAGCTCAGTTGAAAGGTAATGGAGGTGGCAATTAGATTAGGGGGGAATGTGTGGTGCAGAAGTAAGACTGGATTTGGCAACTAATTGAATGTGAGACAAGAGGGAGAACAAAGAATCAAGGAAGACTTTTAGGTTTTAAAGCTTAGGGAAATATGCTATCAGTAAAAATGGGGAAATTGTGATGGAGAGACATTTGAAATGTTAGATACCTGTCTGAAGTTGTCAACTGACAACAACATGGGACTACAATTTGGGGGAAAGATCAGTATTGAAGGTAGAGATTTGGGGATTCTCGTTAGAGAGGAAATAATTGAAGTTACAAAGGCCAATGAGATTCCTGAAATTGAAGATAGAGATAAAAGAAAAAGACGGAGTAAGGGAAGACAAGACTAACAAGAAGTAGTTAGCTAGCTAACAGGGAAACCGAGTAGGGACTCTCTCACAGAAGCCGGTAGAGGTATTTAGGATCAGGGTGTGTGTGTGTATGTGTGCATGTCTGTCTGTTTTTGACAAAAGAAAATATTAAGCATTTATTTATGGTCCCTGAAGAAAATATAAAGCTTAGCTAAAATAGTTCTTACCCTCAAAAATCTTACCTTCTAAATAGGATGATAAGAAACCACCCCAGAAAACTAAGATACAAAGTATTACATGGCAAATGCTTTAGGGTTAAAGACAATAAAATATGTTTCGGAGAACCAGAGGACAGACATAAGAGATGGCTTCTAAATTTGGGCTTTGAAGGACTCCTAGGAATTAGGCTAGTAAAGATCATTGTGAATTAAATATTGGACTTGATTTTCAGACTATCTGGGTTCCAACTTTATCTCTGATGCTTAGTAGCTTTGTGACCCTTGCAAGTCCATGCAACCTTTTTCAGCTTCAATTTTCTCATCTGTTGAATGATTCTGGCAATATTTGTAGCATTTACCTTCTAGAGTTGTCATGAGGATCACTACTACCTAAATGTCCATTATTCTTAATTACTGGCATACAAATCACTTCAAAGTCATTTTGAAAGGCAAAGGGAATGAAAAGCATGAATAAGGCATTTATGTTTTTCTTAAATTTAAAAATCCACTCAGAGATCCCATTTGGAATATTATAGACTTCAAATGAGATTTACTGAAAAATATTCAACAATGACAATAAAAATAATACTGTGCATATGAATAGCATTTTATCAAAATAAAATGAGTGGTGGTACAACCCATGCACAGAATGGGTACTAGCACTTGGATGTTTTCTCTACGTGTGCTTATATCAGTTTTGTTTTTTTTTTACTGCAAAATTCCAGAACATCAGACCATGCTTACATTTATGTGAATGCACAAAAATGTTTATTAGAGTCACTATGGATTAATATTAATAATAACATTTCATCTCACATACAGAAAATGAAGCTAGAATTGGGGGCATGACTTCAGAAAGACAGGGGCACTGGCACACTATTAGGGAACCTGTGAATTTGTGAATTGGTCTAAACATTCTGGAAAACAACTTATACTAAGAAAGTAACTATTATGGCCATACCCTTTGAACTAGAGATCCCCCTGTTTAGGTATATGCTCTAAGAAGATCAAAGCCCAAAAGAAATGTCTCATGCCTACCAAACTAGTCATAGCAGCACTTTTTGTTGTAGCAGAGAACTTGAAGCAAATTAGAGAACAATTAAACAGATTATGGTATATGAATGCAATAGAGTATTACCGCATGATAAGAAACAAGAATTAAAAAAACAAAACAAAACAAAACAAAACAAACAAAAAAACAAAAACCATGAGAAGACTTAGACAAATTGATGTAGAATGAAATAAGCAGAGGCAGGCAAACAATGCATTCAGTGAGTACAAAGAAATGCAAGTGGAAAAAAATCCTAAAGACCAAAATTAGTTTCTACCTATTTTTTTATGATCAAGCTGGGACCCAGAGAAGAATAGAGAAAATGCACTGTCTCTTCTCTGTCTCCCACCCACAACCTTCCTTGTAGAAGTAGGATACTGGATGTGTAACATTTTATTTACTTTCAGAGACAGTTCTTATGGTGGTTGGTATAGCTAGTTTGTTTTCTTTTAATATTTTTTTTTGTTGCATTGTTCAAGGAGATCCTGGATGCCCTTTAAGAATGGAATCCTGTGTTGGTTGGGTATTTGAACTACATGACATTTGATTCTGATTCCATAATTCTATATGAATGAAATTGCTTAAAAATCATAAATTTGTGCTGAAAAATTTATTTCATAAACTAGCTCACCAGGTAAGGAAATAAGGTAGATATGAAAATTAAAGATGTCAGCAACAGAATATTAAAATAATTCAAATTTTTGTGGCATGTTCTTTGAAAAGCTACTTTAATATTAATATTATTTAATCTCCACATTATCTCATTTAATCCTTACAATAACCCTCTGAAGTAGATTTGATTATCTTACTTTACAGATGAGGAAACTGAAGCTCAGAGAGATGAAGTGATTTATTTGCTAGGGTAAGAGAATGAATTTGTAAGGTTAGATTCAAAGCCAAAGCCATTCTATCCATACTTGCTGGTCAATCAACAAATTATTCAGCACATACTTTGAGGCAGACATTGCCCTATGCTTCCCTGACTTGCCTGACTTCTTTTAAGACCAACTCAATCTTCTGTAGGAAGGCTTTCCTAATCCCTCTTAATTCCAATGGCTTCCCTCTCTAACTCCTGAGTTATCCTGTGCATTGCTTATTTGTACATATTGGCTTGTTGTTTGCCTGCATTGAGACTAAGTTCCTTGAGGGCAGGACTGTTTTTTTTTGGCCTCATTTTGTATCCCCACTACTTAGCACTAGCTCATGTTGTTCAGTTCTATTTGAATCTTTGTGTTCCAATGAGTCCTTTCTTCTCATTGTGGCTCAAGTATTTAAACTTCAGCATCAGTATTTGAACTTCCTGTGAATAACCTGAATTAATTTAAATATTGACTGATTTAATTTCCATCCTGTTCAAGGGATTTGCAAAAGTTTCCTATAGCAGCACAACTGGAAAGTGTTGATTTTGTGACACTCAGCTTTCCTTATAGCTCAACTCTCCCAGCCATACATTGCTATGGAAAACCATAGTTTTGAATGTACCTACCTTTGTTGGTGAGGTGATGTCTCTGCTTTTTAGTCTGCTCTCAGAATTGTCATGGCTTCTAAGGAGGGAACATTTTTTTAATTTCATGGCTGCAGTTGTAATCTACAGTAATCTTTGAGCCTAAGTAGGCCCTTAATAAATGAACCGACTGTCACCACTGCCTGTATTTATAAAAACAAAACACTATACATGTGACCACATCTATCCACTAATAAAGATAATCAACTACCAAATGTGGATCAGATTTTTCATCTGAAGCCTTTTATTGGTTCTCATTTTCAATTTGAAGAGCAAAGTCCTGTCAATCCCCCAATTTAAGATGCTTTTTGGTTCCCCCTTAGTTTATCCCACTCAACAAACCCAGAACTCCTTCTTTAAAATGCAACTTTTATTCATTCATGCTGATACTTTATAAACTACATCAAATTTATGGCAATACTAAGCATCTGCAAATGTAATTTCCTGCTTATTAAGATTTGTCCTGGGGAAAGTAGGTAGTCCCTGTATAGGTTGTTTTGTGTAATTTAGTAATTCCACATAGAAATCTTTCCCATTCATTGCAGCTTACAATCACTTGCTAGATGTGCATGCACAGTTCTCAGGGAAATCAGTGGGTGGTGTATGTATGATGAAGAGAGAAGGGGTTGTTTTAGAACTCTTAGTGGGATTAATTTATCTCAGCAAGTTATGTATGTCCTGTACCTTAGTTGTCTAACCTCTAAACGCATCCCTACTCTATCCCTCCAGCTTTCAAGTGCTGTTCTACTTTCTTTGAAAAGTTTTACCTGACCATTTTATCATAATCCAGATCACTGAATGCTTACTTCATAAAGGGCAAAATATAAATTAGCCTGTTCAGAGTGTTATTAGTTAAATGTACCCACTTTCTGCCAGCAGATATTGTATTTGAAAAAAAATACTAGGAGTAAGCTGATGCATCATTAAAGAGAAACTGTTTTTTGAATTCTTTGTCATGTTCAGAAGCTAATGAAAAGGTAAATTCCACTTGAATTGGTTTTTCCAGTCATTTTAGTGTCTTGGATGGGAAAAGACAGAATAAGATAATAGAACTGAAATAGTAGAATCAAGGCATCAGAGATGGTTATGGGAACATGCTGAGAAGAGGAGGGAAAGGGACAAAAGCAAGGATAATTTTCAAGGAGCCAAAGTCCCTTTTCACATTTGTATTGAGTTTAATTTTCATGCTTCCTTTAAGTATGACTGTGGGTAAGTCTTTTTCCTTCTCAGTTTTCTCTGTTGTAAAAGGAAGTAGTTGAGCATTATAAATGGTTTCTAAAGTCCTTTCCAATATTAAATCCTATGAAGCTGTGGGCCTTCATTCTCACTGATTCTGCTATTCTGTTAAATACAGTCAAAGTCACTGACAGAAATAATAATGCCCTTTAGTGGCTCGATCTTGGTTTGGCCACTGTTGATTGCATCTGTCTCATTACTGCTTTGTCCGTAAGGTAGAAGTAAACCCAAGCTTTTCAGCCTGAAGTTTCAGCAATACCAGAGAACAAGAATGCTTTGTCTTTCTATGTAAAAATAGCAGTGTCATTTTCCTATCCTGCTCAGATAGCCATAGGCCTTGGCATCCAGCAGCTCTGTTATATATTAATATTACAAAGACTCAGTGACCCTAAAGGAAACCCATTCTTTTTTTTAATTAAAGAAATATGTTTTGTTATTCTGATCTTGACAAACACCAACGCCCACAAACATTTCGATAGACAAAGAACAGAAGGTTGTTGTATATGAAATTGCAAATCTCATTATGTACAGTTTGTTTGTTTTTTTCTTTAGTTATATACTAAAGTCAGCACATTAGTTTCTGAAATAGTCTCACTCATCTGTTTGCCTCTAAATCTTCTTCTATTCTCTTCTGTACATTTTTCTAAATCTTCATAGATGTTCCTCTTTCCTTTTCCCCCTAACTACCTCAGTAAGCACACTATTTGAGCATATCTCTTTATTCTCAGGACCTCAGATTTCTCCTCTGGAAAATGGAATTAGGTTGAATGACATTAAAGACCTCTTCTGGTTTTAAATCTATGGTCTCATGAACTATTTACCCTTTTCTCCATGTCACTGTGTAAAAGGCCTAAACAGTGAATGATACCTTTTCCAGATCCATATTTTATTCAGGTTACATTTTTTCCCTTTCCACTAAAGTCCTCCATCAATGTCTTGTATATGGTGGAGAAGTGACACTAGATCTTCAAAAACTATGCCAGCTGACATAATTCCTACCAAGCTGGAAAGACTTTGTGTCTGGGCCCAGTGATGGGACGGATGGATGTCTGCTGTCCTAGGACCAGATTCTATAGGCTTGGAAGGGTATTTCACCAGGCTAGCCAGACACTCAAGAATTCCTTGCTCAAGTCAACTGTTCAACACCATCTGCCAAAGTGCAAAAGGGTTGCACTTGCTACCTCCAATGAGGATAAAGAATTTCAGAAATATTTGAAGTATACTTGTACTTTTTAAAAAAGTATATTAATTTTGGTTTTATTTAAAATGAAAAAAATTGTTCTAGCCTAATTTCTGGAAACATTCTTGGAAACATTTTTTTCCTTCCAAAGAGCTGAAAAACAGATTCTTTTGTTTTTACCTCCTTTGTTTTTTCTATCTTAAATTTCACTCTGGAGGTAGCTTAGCTGTCACCTGCTTTAGCATTTGGATTTCATTCTGGTCTAGGGTATGCTTGCTTTCACACAGCCCCTGTGAAAAGCAGAGCAGATCTTGGACTAGCCTTTGTCTTCTGCTTTTTTTCTGTGCTCAAGATCCAAGAAAACAATTTATCTGGTGCCTCTGACCATTTTTTTTGCCAGCAGACACATTAAAACTCCTGTATCTCAACCTGGTACCTAGGTGATGATTTTGGATGCCAGAACTCCACTCTGTTCCCCCTTGATGGTTCTGTAGATTCCTTGTATCAATGCCCATTACTGATTATGATGACAGTGGTCGTGCACCAGTTTTGCCACGTTCCCCTTTGCCATATCTAGTGAATTTTTCTGTGATGATATCCATTCCATTCCTATTTCCCTGTACTCTAATCCCTTTTTGTGGTTTTATGTTCATCCTCTCCTGGTGGATGTTGTATAAGGATTCTTCTTAATTTTTTAGAAAATTTTTTATTATTATAACTTTTTATTGACAGAACATATGCATGGGTAATTTTTTTTACAACATTATCCCTTGCACTCACTCACTTCTGTTCCAACTTTTCCTCTACCTCCCTCCACCCCCTCCCCTAAATCCCCTAAAGCAATCTTATACATGTTAAATATGTTATAGCATATCCTAGATGCAATATATGTGAGCAGAACAAACAGTTCTCTTGTTGCACAAGGAAAATTGGATTCAGAAGGTAAACATAACCTGAGAAGAAAAACAAAAATGCAAACAGTTCACATTCATTTCCCAGTGTTCCTTCTCTGGGTGTAGCTGATTCTGTCCATCATTGATCAGTTGGAACTGAATTAGATCTTCTCTTTGTCAAAGATATCTACTTCCATCAGAATACAGTATATTTTCAAAGACACTTCTACTTTTTGTAGCTTTTAAGAAGTTAACCTTATAGACCTGAGCTAGGTGAGCTCATGAGAATGAACTTTGCAAGTAAGCTCAGAACACACAGGGGCAGAATAAAGATGGTTGCCATGATATTGAGAAACCTCATTAGAAAATGAGTAAGAGTTGCTTTTTTATTATATTTGCATTCTCAAACACCTGGATTGGTACAGACACAATAGGCGCTTAATATATGATTGTTGACTCATTGATTGATCTTAAAGTCCATTGACACACAATTCCATTCCAGTGATCAAAGGGAGGAACCAGGGGAAATTTTCTTTATACCTTGTAGTCACTCCTCTGAAGAGGCTCATGTGAGAGAATATTTGTAAAAAGAACTCAGCATAATGCCTAGAGCATAGTAGGTACTATATGAATGCTTATTCCTTTCTCTCCTCTGTCCCTCAAATATATCATTCTTTCATAATCTTTTATTCCCATAAGGGTAAAAATGGAAGTAGGAAGTCTAATCACCAGAGTTTACTTCAATTCAGTTTCCCGAAATGAAAATTTTCGAGATGAAAGTGTTTGGTTTGATTGTAAAAGGGTGGACACTGGTGTTGAAAGGCTGCATTTGAATCCCTGCTGTCTTAATACCTTTGTGACCTTCACCATATCTTTTCTGGGTTCCGTTTTCTCTATTTATAAATGACAGGTATAGACTAGGTAGCATGTCCAATTTCTTTGAGCCAGCTGAAGATCCTATGAAATGTATGCTTTGAAGATTGGAAAAGCCCTTTAAACTGGGGTATCATGGGGTATCATCTGTTGCCTTCTACTAATTACAAAATAAACAGACAGCCTCTGGAAGCAAATAGTTTCCCCTTTCTTTCTCTCTGGCCCATTATCAATGTGGGAGAGAAAATAATCCCTGAGGATCTGGTGAGCACTAAGGAGATTAGAAAATACACTTTTTACACTCTTCCCAAGTGAAAATCTGTCAGAAAATTAAGCATGTTTCTGTCTGAAGATTGGCTCCATTGGGCCTGCTCCATCTCCTTTGGAGTCCAGGGTGGCATCTCCCTTCACAACCAGAGTTGTCTTTTTGGCCTTTTGGCCATGATATATGGTCACTCCTCTGCTCAGCCTTATTCTCAACTGCTCATGTTACATTTATTTTTTGAGTGTGACCTTAATCTTCCAGGCTATGATTTTTCCTGGATATCTTGACAGGAGCTCGATTGAGTTTGGCTTTGATTATGTCGGCACCCTTGGAAAATACCAAACTTGATCCAGGGGCTGGTGGGCTGATGTGTCTCGCAGTTATACAACCTAATCATCTATGCCTGCCTTCAAATGCTGTATTATTTCCTGTTAGTACTATCCATTTTTTTTCAAATGAAGTCACAGGACAAAATAAGCAAAGAGGATGTAAAACTTTGCTTCCTTAATTGTTCAGCGGGCATCATATTTTTCTGAAAGATGCTCTTTAGAATTTGGGAGTTTTTTTAGAGATATGTACATTTTAAAAAGGAGATTCTGTGACCTCTTCACTTTGGTACCAACTAATATAACTCTCTGAAGTTCTGAAGTTTACATAGGAAAGCTTTCCTCACTTGGGGTATCCAAGGGATTGTTTGGATCTCTACTGAGTTATGGTCCATTCACTCAGAAATCTCCTCTGCACAAATTTTTGCCCCCTCACCAAGTCTTCTGCAATGTCACAAGCATCCTCTTGGTCAGCTGTCTATGCTAGGCCCAAAGCAACTGGCTGAAAAGAGGAATATTTTGCCACCGGGTGTTTTTTTTCCCCCCAACTGTCAAATATCCAATTTGATTCTCTTTTTCACTGACTTGACATGTTTTGGCGGTATATAGATGCACATTCTGGATCAATTTCCTTATTCATAATAATAATGATGGTTCGCTCTGGGAAGATTTTTTGAGACTTGCTAGGCATGGGCAAGTGTGCAGGAGTTGTGCTCTGCATTCGTTGCTCTAGGAAATTCCCACAGGGGTCAAATTGTAGAATGACAAGATTGTAGTATGTGGCTACATTTGTATAGAGCTTTATAAACTCCTAGGCATTTGCATGTAAAACCATCTTTATAACAATATTGTGAGAGATATAGGGTTTTCTATCCATCCTCATGGGGAGGAAACTGAGGAGTATTGAGGTTAATTAGCTTGCCCAATGTCACTAAGCTAAGAGGTGGAGATATACTAGAACTCAGATTTTCTGGCTCCATGTGCAGTGTGTTTTCCATGACAGCATGCTGTTTCTTATAACTAATGGTAAGCATTTTATGCTCTTAAGGTAATAGTTGCTACAAATGGAATTTTGTAATGGAAATATGAGCTACAAACTCCAAAGCTATGCATGAGATTGGGGGAGGGGGTAAAGGGGGTGAAGGGAGAATATAGGAGAAGGATTCAGCCTGTGGTCTCATCTGGCTGGGGACATTCCCTTCACTGAAGCAAAACAATAATTCATTTGTAACTTGGAATCTTTGCTAATTGCCTGGGACCCTTGGAGTAAAGTCACGACTAGGGAATGTTAGAAGCAGGTCTTCATTACTCTGCAGCAGACCCCTCTTCACTACCTCTCTTGGATAAGAAAGCTGTATTTTTGTGACTGTACATTTCACGTTGTGGCTATATTCTCACAGCCAGGGATATGAAGAATCCTGAAGGCAGGAACCTAAAATATTATAACAACTTTTACCTTGTCTTTTCTCTGATTATTTGAGACTAGAATTTCTAAAAGGGGGGAAATTTATCACATGCTTATTTATACAGAACTTACTATCCATGTAGAAAACTCCAATTCTGCATCCCATGAATAGAACAGACATGGCATTTAAACTCTTGTAGAATAAAGCAATGATTGGGTAATTTGGTTTTTTTTTAAATTTGAAGACATGGAGCCTCTTTGCTATTTATGAGGTCTTGTGTTGCATTAGTTTACATATTGTTTTAATATGGCTTAGAGCAGTGGGCCATATAATTGTTTGAATGTTTCTTTCCACCGACTGCACGGCATTGCATCTTCTTGCACCTGAGAAAGCTTTTCCCTCCACCTGAACACTTAATGAGCAAATTTCCAGTCATTTGGCAACAAATGCAAACAATTTAGAACATATCCCCTTCATATAATTAGGACCTGAAATGAGACCATTTGCCAAATAGAGTTAGGACAGCATACTCTCAAGGAAGGAGGTCTCTTGGTTGCTCTGCATTCTGTTATGCATGTTATCTTGTCATGATGTAGGCTCCACTATTATTTTGTTTTTGCTAAGATAACAGAAATGAACTCACTCAATGAAATGGTATCACCTATTTCAGAGTCTACATTTACACAGAGGAAGTCCACTAGAAGATGCGGAACTAAAGACAGTTGAAGTTATAAAAATATGAAAGGATCAAGGGAATACATAAACATAAAATGTTATTTTACAGATGTGTAATTGTATATATAAATAGGTAATATATTGATATACATACACATGCATACACTCACACATGGAAGGAAATGTAAACTATAGGAATATATACTTGCAGAAGTGAAGTAATTCTGGCCAAGAGTAATATGTTCACTTGAGAAGTGGTGGGTATTACTTTTTAGATTTAGAAAAAGATGCTCCTTCAAAGTCAAACCACCTGTCTATATGTCCTTGCCATTTTTAGGGAGTCAAGGAGCAGGTGGTCAGAGGTTGTGTTGGTAAATATGCAATTTCTAAAATGGCAGAAAATTACCCAAAACTCTATCAGGTGTTAATTCAATGATTTTTGAGGAGGGGGTTCTTAATTTCTGTAAAAACTGATTTGGAAGGAAAACATCTGCACCTCATTCTTATGTTTGAGAATTCATGATGAAAATAGTCTCTTGAAATGATGCGTTCCTACTTAGGTGTTACTTTATTCTTCTTTTACCAAGTACTTTGAAAAGCTAAAAGTCTACTCTCCTTTCTGTTCCTGACATAGGAAAGATCTTAGTTAGATGGAAAAGGGAGATCAGTTTTGAAAATGTCCCAAATTCAAATGCAAAAAGTGTGATCCATCTGGCAGTAGGAGAAAAGAAAATGATTTGGAAATAGATATTGCTGTACCAAATCTGATATGCAAATGCTGACTCCCTTCTAAATATACTTCTTGGAGAGCAGTGTTAGCATTTTCTGGTTTGATTCATGAATCTTAAAGATACCTGTCTTTCTAAGTGATTGATTTTTATTTCTATTTTAAGGACTACCTCATCATATTTACATCATTGATAAGGATAGTATCCTTTTGATGGGCAATCCATTTTAGGAAGATAGGATGCACTTATTCCAGGAAAGAGACAAATCTTCTCTCTTTTATCAAGATACAAATAGTAACCTCTTACATTTTTATGAGTTCCATAGAATCCTTAAAGTTTGTCCCATTGTGGCCAGATAAGATTGTCTCATGTTGAGTTAATTAGGTAGTTCTCTATGGCAATGTCTATGCTAGGGAGCCTTCTTCAGACTTTATTGACAACAGAGAATGCTTTAGGATTCTCTACTGGTCATCTGTCACTTTAGGTAAGAGGTATAAAGAGAAATAATAATTTGCTCCTGTTTTGTGTTGACCCATCTGGTGAACATTGACTAAGATCTCTTGATTCCAAAAATACTAGCCCTTAACATATCTGGGGTGTTTCACTGACAGCTTCTGGTAGAGTCCTGTGGGTAGTCAGATAATTGATGACCGATATAGAACAATGTGGTTAATTTTCCACACAGAATTGAATGCTAAGCAAATCTCTCAAACTACCAAAATTTCCTGAAGAGGTGTTATCATTGGGAGGACTCTGAGGAGGCTGCATCACAATGACTCCATCACTTATGAACTCTTGTATACAGGCAAGCCTATTGGTCTCTGAGCCTCAGTTTCCTCATCAGTAAAATAAGCAAGTTGAACTAAATGGCCCCTGATGTATCTCTAGCTCAGAATCCATGATCCTAATTGGTAGTTTTCCTCCCTGATATTGTACCAAGAAAAAGGAGAGTTCAATATGACCTTATATTTTTCTAGATACCTAATAGTGTAGCAGAATAAATGGCAAACTTGGCTTTGTGATACTTGGTTTTGAGTTCTACTTCATCTTAATTGCTTGGAAAAGTTGGGCTAGTCTCTTTAACTCTCTGGACCTGAGTTACCTCATCTGTACTATGTGGGAGTTGGACTTGACCTCTAAGATTGGCTCCAGATCAATTATTATGTGATTCTATGTGTGACTAGACTTTGCAACCCATGCAACCTAAATAAATGTCATGCTCGTAATGGGTATCACATAATTCCTTATTAGAGACTAAGAAAAGGAGGAAGAAACATGAAACATTTGTTGATCTAAGATTCTGGTCCTAATGGTTTTATACAATGATTGTAAAGCTTGTGTTATACTGAAAGATCATATTCCTTTCCCTTCCATTCTGTTAAGTGTAAGTTTGCAGCTGAAATTGTTATAATCTGGGAGAACAGTTGTGATCCTGGGAGTCTGTATACCAGATATATTACAGCTGTACAATGGGAAATCTTCTTAGAGAGATTTATTCTACTTTTGCCATTTCAGGATTCTGTTGCTGAATCAAGGGAATGGATATCAAAAGAGTCTTGAAAATGATTTATTGTAAAACGTAGTCCTTGACTACTAAACTAGACAGCAGAACCAGGGAAGCAGCCACATTTTTATGAGATGGATATAAAACAAGAGGTGAACAAGCTTAGGAGTTCTCAAAGGTTCTTTCGTCAGTTATCACCTTCATCCTGGAGAAAGGAGCTCTGGCTCCTCTAGAGCTGGTGCCCCAACGAGTCTTTGTGCTAGACTAATAAAAGGCTCTTTATTGCAAAAATATTGCAGTTTCAGAGGAAAATTCCTTGCAAAGGAACCTTTATTATGGAGAAAGGTTTTAAAAGGTAAACAGTATACACACAGAGCTATTTGTTGGTGGCTCATGTCCTAGGGTAAATCACTTTCCATTAGAAATTACCAATCATTCAGAGATTCTTGTTCAAAAAGGAGATTATTTGCATATTTAGAAGAATTTGCAGAATTGCAGCCCACATGGTCCGTTTTTTTCTAGAATCTTAATGTTCTGGAATTTTCAGAAAAGGATACTAAAGCATTATTTTTATCACTCAGTCTAGGGTAAATAAAAGTCCAATGAAATGTATTTAAACTTCTATTTCTTATCTTTCCTACCTGGTTATTTAGCTTGTATGAATTTGAAACATACTAATATATAACGGTGCTTACCATATAATGTTAAAAAAAGCCATAATGCAAATTTTAAGGGACTGTTTAATAGAACACATAGCAGAGATTGGAAATTTTTCTCTTCTGCCTAAGCCTAGGTCAATGGCAAAGACATCCTTGTTCCCACCTTCTCCCCAGACTCACCCATGTGCCCTGGATGTTATAAGAAGCAGCCTCTTGAAATGTCAATAGCCTCAATGGTTATTAAGAGAGGGAGGAAAGGGAAGAGCCACTAAGTCTTTAGACCAAAGGTTCTTAACCTCTAGTCAATGAACTTGTTATTTAAATAGTTTGATGTCAGTATTTCAGTGTTGTTGGGATCCTTTATAATCTTATGTATGTTATCCATTCAAAATCTTGCTTTGAGAAGGGGTTCATAGGCTTCACCAGGTTATCAAAAAAAATCCTTTGCACACACAAAAAAGGTTAACCTCTGGTCCAGTATCCAGGGAAGTATCAACATATGGATGAGGCACCCCACTTGGGTGCTGAGAGAGAAGGGAATCACCCATCCAGGCACTGGCAAGGGATCCAGTTGGAAGGTGATCACCAGTCAGGCTTTTATACTACCTAAATTGGTTGAAATGGAAAGACAGGGGAAAAATCCATATTGTAGTCCATCTTTAGTGCAGCATAAAAGTTGGTCACATGGAAGCCAAGTGTCTCTTTTCAAGGTAAGAGATATGTAGAATTTGGTAAAGGCTAAGCAAGGGGAAAAAAAAAACACAACCCATTTGAAGAAATGAAGAGTAAGATAAATTGTGTCTCCCTGCATATGAATGCAAGGCATAAGTAGCTTATTAGAACTTCTGGCATGTACATTTGGAATGCCTTAGTATCACATTACTCTAATATGATAGTATTCTGAGACATTAAATGTACAAATCAATTATTGTTAAGAACACTATAATCTTTGTTATATTTTATTTATATGCACTCAAAGCCATGTCATAACAATTTCTACTTTAACCAGATTAAAACTCTTTGCAATGTGTTAAGTAGATAATATGGGTTTAAGCTATTCTTAAGCAAGGAAAGAGTTTACTTTTTATTTGTGAAATTGGGAGTAAGAAGCACAATCATTCTTTCCTCTCCTTATCCTAAATAGATCTAATATCTCCAGATGAGCTCTATATATCCACTCCACTACTATTAATATCCCAATATTCACAAAGGTAAGAAGATTGGTTCTTCCAACCAGTAATCCTTGATTTCTATTTCTGACAGAATTCTAGGATGCACTATTTAAGGGATCTTATATGTAGTAGACTTCCTTTGTTATGCTTTTTTGATTGACCAGTACCTTGTAATGTGCAAGGAAATACTGTTTTTTAATATAGTTCAATAACTCATTTAGCATTTTCATCGGTTTTGAGAAACTCTTAGTTTCTTGACAGAAAATAAAGCTTGTAAAATTTTTCAGAGGGTTTTTTTTTTGGGGGGGGGGAGGGAGAAGCATTATATTATGTTCTAACTTCCTCAGAAACTGGTATACTCCCTCCAGGTATGGAAACAGTAATTGCTCAAAATTATCATGGTTTCATAGGTCATGTCAAATTAATCTTATTTTCTCTGGAAAAAATTATTATAAATTTGGTAACTGTAAATAACACAATCTAAAAAAATCTTACAGTCGAATCTAGCCTTTAACAATCTGGAACCAAAGTAATTTAAAACCAACCAACCAACAAAGAAAATGCTTTGATTCCTTGTCCGTTTGTAGGTCTCTGAGAGTTTTAGCACATTTAACAAGGTACATTGCTTTCCTGCCTTCTTTCTTTTCAATTACCACTATTAACTTGTATAGAATACTAGTTCTATTGATTTTGCTGTATCTTACCTCATAGAGGTCTTGTCATATTTCCTCATAAGCTTAATAGTTATCATTTGAGGGGATATCATAATATTTCATTATAACATCATGTATGATATACATATCAATTTATTCAGAAGTTCACTAATTGATGGACAGCCAGATTGCTTCTGATTTTTTATTTCAATTTTATTTCAGTTAAAGTAATTAGAAACATTTTGAAGCACATAGGAAGCTTTATTCCTTTTTATGTTGTTTTGGTGACAAAGTCCTCTTATAAGTCAAGACTTGTTGGGCTGAAAACTATGATGTTTTGTGTTCATTATATAGTTTCATAATACTCTCCAAAATATTTGTTCTAGTGCGCATACCCAGATCAATGTATTACAGTGGCTGTTTCTCCACAATTCAGCCAACATGGTATTGCTAACCAATTTTGGCACTCTGGGGGTATCAGGTGATATCTTAAAGCGGCTTTGATCTGTACTTGTATAGCTTAAAAAGAGTCTGAGCACATATTCATGTGGTTATTTATCCTTCATAAATGAACCACTCATGTCCATTGACCATTGAAGAGTGTGAATTTTTACTTTTGTTTTAACACATACTTATAGATGTTTTATTTTAATTTTTTGCAAGGCTGTGAGGTTTATCTTCATGGATTTTGCAGCATATTTATTAGATGCATATATATTTAAGGTACACTCTCCTTTGGTATAGAGACCTTTGTCAAAATATAATGTTCCTTTGTTTAAAAATACTTCCTGGTTTGAATACAACCTTGATATTATAAGTGTCATTCTTGCTTTTTTGTGATTTGGCAGTTAGAATAATAATGATAATAGCTCCCATCAGTCAATGAGCATTTATTATGTTTAAGGCACTTCATTAAGCACATTAAGGTTTATACCATGTGTTTCTTACAATAACTACATGAGGCAGACATTGGAAAAATTAACATCATTTCTATTCCCCTGTTGGATGTCATTTTCTTTTTTGGATAGTGTTACTTTATTAGTAGGGGAATGTTGATAAGTTTACTTAAGTTTCAAGAAAGTACTTGAATGGGCAGCTAGGTGGCACAGTAGATAGAGCACCACCCCTCAAATCAGGAGAACCTGAGTTCAAATGTGACCTCGAACACTTCCTAGCTGTGTGACCCTGGGCAAGTCACTTAACTCCAATTGCCTCAGAGGGAAAAAGTACTTGACAGAGTCTCTCTCACTGGAGACATGTGGACCAAATAACAGAGGTAGATACATTACTACTTGCTTGACCTAATCAAAACAGGTTGGTGTCAATTAGAGAAAAGTCTCTACTGAAGTGCCCCAGGGATCCATCCTTTTCTCTGAACACTTCAACACCTTTATCAGTGATTTAGATGAAGTCAAAGTTGATATGTTTGCACATCACACTAAACTGGAATAATTTTTGGTGAACGAGTCAGAACCTAAAATCAAGTCTGATAGGCTAGTAGGGTGAACAGAAATTGAAAAAGATATAAATGTCTACATTTGGGTTACAAAATCAACTTCACTACATTTAGAGCTGCAGATCATTAGCCAAATGATTAATCAACTTGTATTTATTAAACAATAGGCACTGCTAATGCCAGGGAGACAAAGAAAGGCACAACCAATCCAAACCAAAACAAATAGTTCCTTATCAAGCTTCTCACAATCTAAACTGGGAAGATGACATGCAAACATCTATGTTCAACCCTGATAAATACAGGATACACTGGAGATCATTTCAAATGAAAGCCAGTAAAATAAAGAATACTGGGGAAAGGCTTCTTGGGAAGGGGCCAAGGAAACCAGAGCTGGCACAGCATCTAGCCTATCCCCCTCATTTGCAGTGTGAGGAAGATCACACAAATATTTAATGACAGAATTAGGATTAGAACCCGGGCTCTCTGACTGAGTATGAAAAGAGCACTGAGCTTAGAATAGTGGTACCCAAGTTTGAATTCAACTCAGATATGCCACTTACTACTTGCCTGAGTATAAGCAAGTCATTTTACTTCTCTGGGTGTTTATTTCCTCCTCAGAAAATGAAAAGATTGAACTAGATCAAACTTCTTAATGTTTGACAACATGGGGTCGCTTTACTGAATGTGAGGGTCACAAAATAATACTTTATTCTAAGTAAATGTTTGGTTTGTATTGCTGTTTTTTTATACCTGTATACCCAGAGTTTCATAAAAATTTCTCATGTAAAAAGGGGTTGCAAGTGGAAAAAATTTTTCCTAGACTAGATGACCTGTAAATTTAGTTCTAGCTTTAGATCTACATATCCTATGAAATGCTTATGGCTAGCCAATCATTTCTGTGAAAACTATCTGGGAATTTTACTAATAGTAATAAGAAATAAGCATTTATAAAGCATTTCAAGGTTTGCAAGCTGCTTTATTCACTTGAACTAATTTGATTCTCACAACCACACTGAGCTCTAAGGTAAATATTAGTTCAGAGTGCAACATGACTGTCAACTTGCATTAAGAGAGTTGTAATGTACAGAACTAGGGAAAGATAAGGAAATAAACAATTCTGTAGCACCTGTTATGTGCCAGGCACAGTGCAAGTGCTTCTTATGAATATTATTTCATTTTATTCTCAAAACTATAAGATTGCTATTAATATCTCCATTTTACAGATAAAGGTTAAATAACTTATTCAGTCATACAGATACTGAGGTTTTGAGAATGAATTTGAACTTTTGCCTTCCTGATTCCAGGCCAGAGAAATATCTCTTGCTTAGATTATTTTATGTAGTTTAATAGACAGTCAAGTAAGTTAATATCTCAATATCTATCTATCTATCTATATATATGTAGATCTCTCTCTATATATATATATACATACATACATATATATATATATATATATATATATATATATATATATATATATATACATACATATATATATGTATATATATCAAACAGGCTCAGTAGATAAATGGTTTGAATAGGAGGGAGGGAAAGGATGGTTTTCTTTGGGGAAATTTTATAGAACTTTCAACAATCCCAAGATACTTATTGATATGAAAACCCATCTTTTAAAATAAGAGTATCTTCCCAGTGATGCTGTATGGCGGTGGATCAAGGAACATGACTGTTTCTAAAAATCCAGAATTATGATGACTCAGAAGGTGATATAGAGAGACACATGGGAGACATATGTATATATAGACTACAGCAGAAAATGATGTAAAGTCTATCATGTAAGAAACAAGTGATCAGAAAGGGAAGTGGGCTGGTCATGTAGTGAAAGATGGGTAGGCTAGATGTATCTGTCAAATTTCAAAAGACCTGATCTTGATTTCCAACCTGTGGGACAACTAAGCACTTTGCAAGGGGTTTGCTTCATTAAATTACTCTAATATAATATGCAAACATTCTTTCTGAAGCCTGGATAATTAATATGTTATATATATATATGTATGTATGTATATATACATATATATGTATGTATATATATATATATAAATCTATATCAACATCTTCACACATAGATGTTGTGATTAGTAAAGAAGAAATTCATATAAAAGTATTTGGAAATTTATAGTAGTTTTTTTGTCATGAGGTATTTTCTTAGTCAGTGGATACTGATAGCGTAACTACTGAGAGGTGTTTTGATACTAAAAAACTGTTTATAGACTGAGAAGACATAGATGGTTTGCAAGCTGCACTGTTGGAGGGAGTACCCCCCCCCGTGAAATCCCTGCTCTAATGGAGTATTTCAGTATGACTGGAGCAGATCTGTGGTTTCATTGGTATAGGGAACTCTTAATGAGGAGACTCCTTCTATCAAAGCAGTTAAAAAGACTTATCTGGAGCACAAGAAATTAAATTACTTTCCCATTGTCATATAACTCATATGGATGTATTAGGACATAAACCTCAGTTTTCCTGGCTCCGAAGCCTGTCTTTTACTCATTATGCCACATTTCCTCTATCTCTCAATACATACATACATACATACATACATATATGTATATATACATACATACATATATATATACACACACACATATGTGTGTGTATGTATGTATGCAATTTCACATTTTGTTTCCCAACTGTATAACTGTGATTTTTACCATTAACCATTACCATCCAGACTAAAAGCCATTGTTGGGACTGAAGTCACTCCAATAGGCCATTCAGACAGATGTTATGTTATGTACAGTAAAAGGAAGAGAAAGTTTGGCACCTCATGTAGGTGTTAACAAACCTTCACTTTTGCACTTTCCTACTTACTGTGGGAGAGAGGGAGAAGGTGTGCAGGAAGTGACAAATTTAGGCAGTAAAATGGGAGGTAAGGTGGAAACCACCTGTGAAAAGTAGAATAAAGGAGAAGAAATAGATTTGACGAAGGAAAGGGAGAGCAATTGGATTCCATTCCCATTAGGTCCATGGTTTTTCCAGTGATTTATTTATAATTTGAAATAGAAATAATTGGTTTATGAGCTTTTAATGCCAGATTTGGGGATATATTATTTAGTTCAGAAAAGGGCAAGTTTTACTGTATTTTGTATTGTTCATAATAACAGAGGGGATGAATATTTATGTAACTGTCACTGAATAGAGAATGGGCTCTTATTTGCAATTGAAAAAAAATATCCAATTTTTTTTGAAAGCTGAAGTAGATTGAAATCTGTAGCAGATCATCTATTTCAGAGAGAATTATTGTACCTTTGTACTGTGAGGTTAACTCTGAAAAGAGTTCAGTGTCTCCTTTCAAATGTTTTCAAATACAGTAGGAAAATCTCCATTTTGAATATTTCTAAATTTAAAATTATTATTTGATAATAATCAAATGAAATATACAGTTCCACCTCCCATTCATTAAGGACTAACAGTGTGGTCTGATTTGTACAGAAACAAACAATTCTGTCCTCAAAAGTGTAGATAAATAGCATGGACGTATCATGAAAGAACTAGAGGAAAGGATGTAAATGGAGTCAGCAAGTTTTATAAAAAGCAAGGTTTAATTTATTAAAGCTCTAGCTACTCTCTTTATACAGTGAAACTGTTTTCTTCAAAACTAGTCATGTGACACTTCTCTTCCAAGCATCCTGCATATTCTCCACATTCTAGCCAACCTGGCCTACTTGATGTTCCTGACCTCAGCATTCCCCTTTTCATCACCAGGCCTTATTCCAGGCTGCCTTTTTTTAAATTTTTTTTTGCTTTTTTTAAAGTCAAGCCTTTTATTTTCACAACATATGCATGGATAATATTTCAACATAAACCTTGCAAAACCTTGTGTTACAATTTCCCCCCCTTCCCCCTACCCCCTCCCCTAGATGGCAAATAATCCAATATATGTTAAACATGTTAAAATATATGTTAAATCTAATATATGCCTACATATTTATACAAGTATCTTGCTGCACAAGAAAAATCAAATTAAACAAGAAAAAAATGAAAAAGAAAATGAAATGCAAGCCAACAACAGAAAGTGTGAAAATACTATGTTGTGATCCACACTCAGCCCCCACAGTTCTCTCTCTGTGTGTAAATGACTCTCTCCATCATAAAACCATTGGAACTGGACTGAATCATCTCATTGTTGAAGAGAGCCACACCCATTAGAATTGATCACTGTATAATCTTGCTATTGCCTTGTACAATGATCTGGTTCTGCTCACTTCACTCAGCATCAGTTCATGTAAGTTTCTCCAGGAAATCATCCTGCTTCTTACAGAACAGTAATATTGCATAACATTCATATACCACAATTTATTCAGCCATTCTCCAATGGATGGGCATCCACTCAGTTTCCAGTTTCTGGCCACTACAAAGAGGGCTGACGCAAACATTTTTGTATATGCAGGTCCCTTTTCCTCCTTTAAGATCTCTTTGGGATATAAGCCCAGTAGTAACACTGCTGGGTCAAAGGGTATGCGCAGTTTGATAGCCCTTTCTCTGGGCTTAGTTCCAAATTGCTCTCCAGAATGGTTGGATCCAGCTCTTCTGAACCTAGAATGTCTCCCCTCCTCACTTCTGCTTCTTAGAATCTTTAGCTTTCTTCAGGTTTTAGCTTAGATGTCATTTGCCCCACTCAAGCCTCTCATGATCCCCCCCACCCAATCATCAGTGCTCTCTCTGTCTCTCTGGGTTTTTTCTATCTCTGTCTCTTTCTCTCTTTGTCAATCTCTTTCTGTGTGTCTGTCTGTCTCTCTATGTATATATTTCTCTGTCTCTGTGTATGTTTGTGTCTGTCATTCTCTATATGTTTGTCTCTTTTTTCTGTGTGTCTCTGTCTTTTTCTTTTTCTCTGTTTCTCTGTGTCTGTGAGTTTGTCTTTGTCTCTCTGTGTATGTTTTCTATTTCTGTCTCTCTGTGTCTGTCCATCTCTATCTCTCTGTCTTTCTGTGTGTCTCTCTCTGTCTCTATCTGTCTCTGTGTGTATGTCTTTCTGTGTCTCTCTCTGTGTCTCTTTTGTGTCTGCTTGTTTCTGTGTTTCTGTCTTTTTCTCTTCAAATTATATTGTATTTACTTATGTTTATATGAGTTGTATCCTTCAATAGAAGGTAAGTTCCTTGAGGGTAATGTCTGCTTTGGCTTTTCTTTTTATAGCCCCAGGGACTAGTACGTGGCTTTTCCTATGCTTAGTTGAAGATTGGTTTGATTTGGATTGAACTGTATCAGAGGGATCAACAAATAGTTCAGCAAAGAGGCTCTTTAAATCTTGTTCATCTCTTTTGAATTACTCCTTTTTGACTATTAGGAGAGGAGAAGAACTAAGATCAGGAAACAACTAGGGTTTTTCCCACTTTTTAATTTTTTTATTGTAGCTTTTTATTTACGAGATATATGCATGGGCAATTTTTCAGCATTGACCCTTGCTAAACTTTCTGTTCCAACTTTTCCCCTCCTTCCCCTAGATGGCAGGTAGACCAATACATGTTAAATATGTTAAAGTATATGTTAAATACAATATATATATATATATATATATATATATATATATATATATATATATATATATATATATATACATGTCCATACAGTTATTTTGCTGCACAAGAAAAATCAGACTTAGGCATAAGGTAAAAATAACCTGAGAAGGAAATCAAAAATGTAAGCAGACAAAAACAGAGGGATTGGAAATGGTATGTAGTGGTTCACACTGATTTCCCAGAGTTCTTTCGCTGGGTGTAACTGGTTCTCTTCATTATTGAACAAATGGAACTGATTTGGTTCATCTCATTGTTGAAGAGAGTCACATCCATCAGAATTGATCATCATATAGTATTGTTGTTGAAGTGTATAACGATCTTCTGGTCCTGTTCATTTTACTCAGCATCAGTTCATGTAAGTCTCTCCAGGCCTTTCTGAAATTATCCTGTTGGTCATTTCTTACAGAACAATAATATTCCATAACAATCATATACCACAATTTATTCAGCCATTCTCCAGTTGATGGGCATCCACTCAGTTTCCAGTTTCTGGTCACTACAAAGATGGCTGCCACAAACATTTTTGTACATGCAGGTCCCTTTCCCTTCTTTAAGATCTTTTTGGGATGTAAACCCAGTAGTAGTACTGTTGGGTCAAAGGATATGCACAGTTTGATAACTTTTTGAGCATAGTTCCAAATTGCTCTCCAGAATGTCTAGATCCATTCACAGTTCCACCAACAATGCATCAGTGTCCCTGTTTTCCCACAGCCCCTCCAACATTCATCATTATTTGTTCCTGTCATCTTAGCCAATCTGACAGGTGTGTAGTGGTATCTCAGAGTTGTCTTAATTTGCATTTCTCTGATCAATAATGATTTGGAACATTCTTTCATATGAGTAGAAATAGTTTCAAATTTCTTCATCTGAGAATTGTCTGTTCATATCTTTTGACCATTTGGTTTGATTTCTTGTAAATTAGAGTCAATTCTCTATATATTTTGGAGATGAGGCCTTTATCAGAACCTTTAGCTGTAAAAATTTTTTCTAGTTTATTGCTTCCCTTCTAATCTTGTCTGTGTTAGTTTTGTTTGTACAAAAGCTTTTTAATTTGATATATTCAAAATTTTCTATTTTGTGATCAATAATGATCTCTAGTTCTTCTTTGGTGACAAATTCCTTCCTCCTCTGCAGATCTGAGAGGTAAACTAATCCTATGTTCTCCTAATTTATTTATAATCTCATTCTTTATGCCTAAATCATGGACCCATTTTGACCTTATCTTGGTGTACAGTGGACAACTAGGTTTTTTTAAAATCCATACATATAATTTCAAAGAAGCCTAGAGTGGAAACTCAGAGCCTGGAATTGCTGGGGTGATTACATGAGAATTACCAAAACCAGTCATTTCTATGGGTCTGCCCAACCCTGAATTCTGTCTCTTATAAGTGATATCTAAGAATGTTTTGTGGAAGAAACTATTTTTCTTTCTGGATGTTGACTTTGAAAGTTTGAGTATATATTCTCAAATATTCTGGATAGTATTAATAATTATTATGAATCTGTCATCCATGTATTTATCACTTTTTTGAGTTGATGGATGTTTTCCATCTGTTATCTCCTTGGCTAATGAATTCCTTCACTTTATTCCCTGCCATTTGAAGATGTACTTAAAATAAAGGAATATTAAATCTGGAAGGAACCATATGATCATCTAGCCTACCGTTTTCAGAAAAGGAAACTGAAGTCCAGAGAAGGGAACTGTCTTGTCCAAGGTCATATAAATAGTAGTAGAACAAGTGAGGTAAGAACTCAAATTTTTTGACCTCCTCCCCCCTCCAGTCCAGTAGTTCTTCTATTAAGGCAATTTTAGTTGCTTCTTTTAGGGCCCCAGAAGAGATATCTTAGTGGTTTTCTAGAACTTGGTGAAGAAGTCTTTCTTTGACTTCTTTAATTTCATGAACTCTGATCTTCCCTTTTTATTTTTATTTGTGTTAGCATTTTTAGTTACCGACTGAAGAGTGACAATCTTTTGGGTCATCTTCATGTCAAGGTCATCTTCAAGAAGAAAGGACAAACAATAGCAAAAAGTCACGTACTGTAGAAATGCTAGCCATTATTGTTATCAGAGCTGAAGTCCATACCTCCAAATCCTATACGATGTTCATGGCAGCAATATAGTTCTTGCCTGCAGCATAGCCATTATTTCATTCCAGAGAAGATACCTAGGAAATCATAAGGGTGTGCACACACACATATATCTTTTTTTTCCAGGATGGGGCATTAATAGGTGGGAGGATTCAGGAAATGCTTTTCATTAAGAATGTGGCTCTTGAGCTGATTCATGAAGGGAGCTGGCATTTCAAGAGATGAAGTTGAGGAGGAAGAACATCCTAGGCAATGGCAACAACCTCTGAAAAGGCATGAAAATGGCATATGGAGTATAAAAAATGTGAGGTGGGTCATCCCAGTGTGTAAATGAGAGTAGTAATGTGCAAAAAGCAAGATAGGTAGGTGGGTGCCCTTAAAAGCCAGACATAGGAGTTGTTCTTTCATCCTAGAGACAAGAGCTTCTTGAGCAGGTGAGTACCATGGTCATAACTGTCCTTTAGGAATATCACTTTGGAATCTGGGTGGGGATAGAATGGAGTGGGAACAAGCTTGGATTGCAAACAGGGAGACCAAGTAGGAGGCTATTGCATTAGTCCAGAAGAGAGAGTTGACGGTACTTCATTTAGGATCACTTTCCTGGGATCTATGTGATAGTATAAAGACTATCATTTTGTAGGATACTTTGGATAATTTTTTTGTGAAATGTATTTTTATACTTCTTCAGCTTGAAGCTTATCTGGCAATATTGCCAACTCATGTAGCTTCAAGTATAACACATCTGTGTAAACCAACTTCTGTCTTGCTTGTTTCATTGGATGGGAGCCAAGAATAGAATCAAATAATGATATGCTAAGATAGATTTGCTTAAGCTAGTCCTATATGATATTGATTTAAATAGGACCAGTCTGACCAGTAGGCAGAGTTCGTAGCTACCTTCACAATGTAAAGGTGTTTGTTCTTCATTCTCAAAGTGAGGAAGAGGGCAGGGGGAAAGATACTTCTCCCACCCTTTTCCCACTTTCCACTTTGGAGTAGTTGCCTTTGGACACCTACTGGGTGTCAAAGGTGTTTTAGACTCCAGGGTTTTTTTTTTTAATTGGAATATAAATAATCCTGGGAAGGGTGCTGAGAGTAAGATGGCTGCACACAGGAGAAGACACAAGGCATCCTAAAACAACTTGGGCAGCTTGCTATCCTTGGGTTTCATTTTCCTGATCCATAAAATGTGGAATATGGGGTTGACTTCTTTCCAGATCTCTCAGCTTTCCTTAGAGTTTGCAAAAGGGGACAAATAACACAGTGAGTAGTGAATGAGAGGCTACATTAAAAAGACATTTCATAAACTGCAGAGTGCTGCAGAAGTGGGAAAAAGGGGAGGTTTGAGCTGGAAAGAGAGGGGAGGAAATCTGAAGACCAAGCTAGCTCAACTAACTGTAAGACTCAAGTATCTAAGAGTTTGTGATAAGCATGCAAGTGGGATACCGGGCAGTGAGGTATAAGCTAAAGGAATCCACCCCAAATTGGGGAGCCAAAGAACACTTGGTACTGAAGCTGCTTCTGGGATTGGAGTGTGTTTCTTCCTGAGCTTCTGTCACCCTCTGTAGATTGGAGGGACTCCCTTCTTGTTCCAAGACAGGTCTTCCACTTAGTCTCCAGCTTCATTGTGAGTCTTTTTCAGATCTCTTCCACTTCTTGTACCTTCCTTTGAGATTACTTTGCAATTATATAGTATATATATTCTATGGACAAAGTTATTTGATCTTGTATGTTCATAGTTCCTTGCTTGTTGTCTCCCTCATTAGAATGTGAGCCCCTGGATGGCAGGGACTATGCTTTTTCCTTTCTTTGTATCGCCACCTCTTAGCATATTATCTGACACATAATTAAGTGGGTAATAAAGGTTTGTTGACTGAGTGCCTCAGTGACTTCTGAGAGGTCTGTTACATAAACAAAATAAAAACAGGCATCACAGTGCTATTGGATGAATACTTACTAGTGAGATACATCTCTTGTGCTAATTCACCCAGAGGAGACTTTGGGTGACTTGTCTTTTTTACAAATAAACAGACCACAGGTCCTGAGATGGGTTCCTATCTTCTTGAGTGACAAATGTCTCTTCTGTTTTTAACTAGATTACTCATAGAGTGATATTTTCTGTGAGATTTCCCTTTGAATTTTTTATGGGGTTTACTTCATTAAAAGTCAAATAAATGCAAAGTTTTTTTAAGTTTAAGAAAGAAAGCAAAAATTAATGTTCAGAAACAAGGTTCCTTAAAAAGGAATGGCTCCAACTTTGTAATGGAACACAAAAGAATGGTTATTGTTGATTATTATACTAGCCATTAAAGGATCATGAGGGGGAACCACTTCACGTGAAATCATTGATGAATACATACCTTTTACTTGAAGATTTGGAAAAGTCAACAGGAATGAGGATCTCCGTGAATGTCTCTGGGTATGGTTAGCAGCAAAGTCCCAGAACCATTTGATTTGAAATAGTGTATCCTTTAGCTGACTCTTGGGTAGCTATGCACCTAGTTTCTTTTTGTCTTTCTAAAGAGGCTCTCAGCTGCTGGCTGGCATTTTGTCAGAGACTTGCAAACTGAAGGTGAGCTCTGTGACTCCTCCCTCTGTATATCTGTGATCTGATAATAAATCTGATAATAAATCATAATTGTGTTCTCCCCCTCATCACAGCAGAGCGTTCTCTTGTTCTTTCTAGTGGAAGGCTGTATTAGCTCTACTTGACCACGTTGACTCTTGCATGCCTTGGGCCAGTCTAGTATGCTAGATAGCTATGGTAGCTTTCTAGGCAGGTGATCAGGGGTTTGTTTTGGGAAAAGTTGAAAATTCTTTCTCTTTCTATATTTTAAAAATACTTTATTTGATTGTTTTTTTCAATTGACAAAAAAAAATTCTCTCCCTCCTATTCCTCAGCTTTCCTACTCCCCCTTCCAATCAGGGAAAAATAAAAAAGGAAATCAAAGATGTCTTAACAGGTATGGAGAATCAAGGGGAAAAAACTCCCATTGGACATGTCAAAAACTGTCACTTTCTGCATCTTGAGTTCTTCACATATCTGTTAGGTTAGTAGCGTGCTTCATCATCAGTCTTCTAAAACTGATTGGTTGTTGCAATGATCATAGAATTCAGACAGTTGTTTGTCTTTATAATGCTCTATAAACCATTCTGTTTCTGCTGACTTCAGTCTGTACCAGTTTACAAGAGTCTTCTCAGGTTTCTCTGAAACTGTTCCTTTCATTACTTCAAATGGTATTCATCCACATATCATAATTTGTTCATCAGTACTGCAGTTGAGGTTCATTCTCTTGGTTTATAGGTTGGTGTTTTTTATTTTTTATTTTTTGGTTTTTTTGCCAGTACTAAAAAAAGCAGTTTTCCATACTTTGGTCCATATGTGTACTTAAAAAAAGTATTTGTGAAGCATAGGTCTTAATGTTAGGCCAACTTCTATGCAAGCTTTAGTAACTTTTTGGTCATAGTTCCAAAATGATTTCCAGAATCGTCAATCCATATCCTTTTTCTTAAGCTTTTGCGTTCCTGAAAGTCTGGGTCTTTCACTTTTGCCATTAACTTTCAAGTTAAAAATGCAGATCCTTTTTGATCCTGATTCCATTGAGTTTTTCTTAGATCATATTCAAGTCATGTAGGGAGGCCATCAGAGAGTGAGCCTCAGGTAGGTATGGTTTGATGTGAAGAAGCAATGGGTAGGAAAAGGTCTGGAGAATTGGGAGTGATGCATGAGAGGCTAAAGGCTATCAGAGAGGATTATGAGTCTATCAGGAATCCCAGAAAGGGGTGAAATATGAATTTTTTTCCTATCCTACTTAATAGGGAGATTTCAAAGGGTCTGTGAATTTGGATAAAAAAATTCTATTTTTAATTTTAATACAGTTGGTGTCCTTTTAATCCTATATATTTTATTTTGAGTATGTAAAATATCTCTTCCTTTACCATTTTGCCTTGGACCTACATTGCTAATATGAGATCATACAAATATAATAATAATAGGAGAAGAAGATGAACTGATCTGTGATTTCTTTGCTGTAGGGAAAGTCAGCACCAAGTAGCTACTTTGTAGTCTTAGAAGGTTTCTGAGGCACAGAGATCATAAGTGACTTTTTTTGAGCCATATAGCCAATGCATGTCAGAGAGCACATTAAACCCAGGCCTTCCTGATGCTGACGCTTGCTTATCACCCAATGTACCTAGGGAGAGCTGGGTTCAAGTCCTAACTTTGCTTCCTATTTGCCGTGTGACCTTGGCGGTCCTCAGTTTCTTTTGACATTGTGAGCATAGCAAGGGCGTCTACTAATTCTTTTGCTCTTGCAAATGATCAGTCTATCTTTTCTTCTATTCATACATCTCTTCAGAGATAATCTTTATTCTAGATTTTCTTTACAACTCCTGATTTGTTATGTGTTGTTGCTGACTCACACCTACTCTACATCTCTCCCTTGTATTCTGAGGGAAACTGATTTTTTCACTCTTTGGAGACTATGGTTGTTTTCTGCTTGATAGCAATACAACAACAGTGATAGAATAATAATGCTACAAAAATGGACCTTTGTTTCTGGAGAGGGTTTGGGGGTCATTAAAGAAACTTTGAAGTTTTCAGAAGGCAATCCAGCTTACTTTTTTTCTTCTGTTTAATTATGGGTCCTTTGTTAGCCATTTGCTTTATCTATATCAAAACTTATGAAGTTGTGGTAACTGCAGTGACCACACAATTATGATTTATTATCAGTGAATGTTTGATTTTCTTATCTATTTTATATACCTGTATACCTGGAGTTGTTTAAAATTTTCTCAGGCAAAATTTTCTCAGGATTGAGTGGGAAAAGTTTAAGGAGCGCTGCTCCATATGAAATGTACACCAATGAGCAAACTGTATAGGTAATCCCACTTAATTTAGGGATTCTTAATCTTTTTGGCTAAGCAATTTAGGTATTTGGACCCCTTCTCACATTAAAAAAATCCATAATGGAAAGAAGTACTAAATTTCAATTAGATGTCAGGGCAAATTAAGATGGATTTTTTTCTTTTCCTGCTTCATGGGGAGATTTCAAGGGGTCTGTGAACTTAGCTTAGAAAAGATTTAATCTTCAATTTTAATATACTTGGTTTCCTTTTAATCCTATGTCTTTTATTTTATGTGTTTAAAAAGAGTCTGAGCAGTTTGTCTAAGGGGTCCCTGGCATGAAAAAGATTAAGACTTGCTCTAGTTAGAAGTCATTCTTCCTCCCATTTCTTTGTTTCTGTTTTTTCCTGTGTAGATGACTCATCGAAACTCTTTTTGCATCTCTTTTAGGAGACTCCATATTATTCTAAGACGTAATGAAGTCTATACAGTGGCATCTGCGGTGAGAAGCATCTGTTTAGGTATTACCACCATGATGAGTCTTCATCTTGAACTGGGTTTCCTCCATCACAGTAGTGAACATCTTTGGTGAGTGGATGTCTCCATTTTGTATGCTCACCTGATGTTTATGTTCAGAAGATTGTTGAACGCATTTATCTTTTTTGTTACATCTTTCAAGAAATCTTATTAAATTTTGAAGTATGAATGGCAGACAGCCTTTTAGAAGAAAATCTTCAATACTGTGTTCTGCTCTACTGAATCAGAAGTCTTTTTTAAAATCAACTAACAAAAATCACAATATGATTTCTACATTCTATATTATCTACAATTGTATAATGGTAATTATATAATTATATAATATAATTGTATAATAACAAAAATTCATTCCACTATGGAATATCACTTGCGAAAGTCTATTATCTCCTAATTCCCTCATCAATATGTGTATATTATTTTCAGCAAAAAATTTAAATAGATGGGAATGTAGGTAGATGGTTCTGTGGTTGTTAATGAACAAGAATAAATATAAGCAGTTCTCTCTTTTTTAAATTGCAACATGGTTTTGGAAACTGTTTGCAAAAGTAGATCCACTGTGGTAGCCAAAGCAGTGATTTTGAAGTCAGGAGAAATCTGGATCTCTAGTCCAAGCTCCACCACTGACTTGATGTATGTTGTTGGGCAAGTCACTTAATCTATTTAACCTTTTGTTTCCTCATTTATTAAAAAAAAAAAAGTACTTCTCTTGCTACCATCACCCACTATTATAATGGTCAAATAAAATGATCCCTTTATAGAACTTTGTGACCATAAAATAGGCAGATGGGTCTTTTATGCCAATTTCTTCCAGTAGATGGCACTAATCACTGGCAAGGCAGTATCTGAATTGATTCATGGGCGCCAATGGGGGAATTCTTGAATGTGAATGAAGGGGAGGTATTCATTGGGAAGAATCGACTCACTCAGTGGAATGTGAAACTACAAAAAGAAAGAAAGAAAGATTGCCTTATTATCTCTTATTTACATTGCATGCCCTAATTCTGGACAACATATTCATATAGGAGGAAGAACTAGATCAAACAGCTCAAAAAAAAAAAAATTGAGATCTGACTTGAGAAGGAATTTGAAGGTCATCTTATCTAACTTCCACCCAACATAAAAATCATCTCTAGGCATTTCCATCAGCTGGTTATCATCCACTGTTTGAATAATTTTATGGACAGAATACTTATTACCTCAAAGAGAGTCTATTCTACTTTTTGGATTATCCTGATTGTTAGAAAGGTTTTTCTTTTATTGAGGCAAATCCTAAGAACCTTTGTAAAATGTCCTGAAAAATCAAAGATGTGCAGAAGGTTCTGCTGGTCTAGACTATTGAACATGAAATGATGGAAATTTGGCAGGACTGGTTCTAAGTGAAGTCAAGCTGAGTCCTGGTGATCAGCACTTGCCTTTCTACACATGCATGATGCCCAAATGCCCAATAATCTGCCCCAACTTGCCCTTTTCTTCTTTTTAGGCAATCTTTATGACTTTTCTCTGTCTTCAGTCTTCTACCACTTTCTTTTTCTGGAATCTATTTTGATTTCTCTAAAATGATAGAATAGTGTCACTACCATATAAGATAATTCAATGATATTACATATAGGTCTTTCTTTGCTTAAAAACATATTGATTGTGTTTCCCAAATCACTCAAAATGTAAAGCACCACTCCTTGAGCAGAAAACAGACACTGCAGTGTCCTCTGAAGACCAACTGAAAAAGTCAGGACTCTGAAGTCAAGAAAAAAGTAAGCTAGCCTTTGAAGCTAGAGAAGAAATAGTTAGATTATGGCAAATAAAGAGAAGCAATCAATGTTTTATGTAGTAGACAGTGAACTTTTGGAACTCATGATTGAAAAAGGCATTTGAGTTCAAAAGCAAGTTAGATGAACACATGGACAATGGATCTAAGTTGGGCTCAGGTAACAAGACTGGTTTGTGATAGACCTTCTTCTTTCAAAGTTGGCACCCAGTAGGATACCTTAGGACTGTTTACAAATTGTCCCTTGTTGTCATTGCAAGAGACAGACTACTAGACCTGATTGAAGATTAATTTAATGTCATGTGGTACTAATTATAGTCTATATATGTTGCCTATGGAATATTAAGAGGCTTTTTGGTTCATTTTATTAGGTTTATTTTGTGAGAATCTAATTGAATGAAGCACTGATTTTTTATTTTCAAAATAGGACATTTGAAATGGCTGTAGACTATTCTGAAGGACACATAGATCATGTCTATACAAGTAAAGTGAAGGGGAAAACTGAAGCAAGTATCTGAATAATTCAGAGTAAAAAGTCCATTTGTTCAGAGCAGGAGTTATTAAGCTGGAGTCTATGAACTTAAAAAAAAAGGTTGATAGTTTCATTGCAGTGGGATTGATTTCCTTTCTAACTGTATGTATTTTATTCATTTAAAAATAGTATTCTCATGAGTTTTGGGGTTTTAGCAGACTGGCAAAGAGGTCTAATGACACGCATAGAAAAGTTGAGAACTCCTGGTCTAGAATAGAGAGGAAATCAAGACAAACATATTTCCTTAGCTTGAGTTATCTAGATATTTGCCTTAATTCTCCAGGTCAGTTTTAATATATAGGCTCTCTCATGAATATGATTGTAGTCCAATATTTGTATTTAGTAATTTCATTTGGAGTACCTTTTGCTTTCTCTCACAAATGTAAAGAGGAAATTCATTTTATCTCATACTGGACAAACATCATCTTCATCTAGCTTATATTAATATGTTTTTTTTGGTACATCACAAGAATACATCACAAAAAAAACAATAACTAGCATATGTATTAGAACATTACACAGAGCCCTGCGTATCTATATTGTCTATTTTTAACATCAAACATTTTTGGAAAGTAAGTACTATTTTACTTATGAGGCAGCTGAGGAGCAGGCAGCTGAAGCACCATTTGGACCTATGACTCCAGATCTAGTATTCTATCTGCTGTGCAGTGCTACATTTGATCCTTCCAATAAGCCTTTGAATTAAATCTAGAAAATATTATTTGCTCTATTTACTTTTGAGGAAACTGACATGTCAAAGTGACCTCCCCAAGGTCACATGACCAGTGAGAAATTTCTTAATTCCAAGTCACTTCAGTTCTTGAAGTAATGATGTTCACACACCACATTTGTCTCATCTTAGATTAGATAATATAAATGTAATTCTGAGTCTGCTTGAAATCATTTGCCCTCTGTATCATGACGTTTGACTAGCAAATAATATGACTTTTCATATTTAAGTTGGTCATTCTGAATTTGAACTAAAAAGCTATACACATTGTTGCCAATATTGTCTGTCCATATGACAGAAACAAAATTTAAATTTTCTTTCCTGGAAAGACTTTTAGTACACTCAGTAGAATTTAAAGTGATGCATATAAATTCATACACCTTTCCTGCCTGAGGAGAGAGATAAATTGATTGATTTACATTTTTATTAAATATATCTTACCAGGATGCACACGCTTGTGTTATTTCATCTCATTTACAGGGTATCCCCTGTTATAGCTAGTCATTAAATGGCAAATACTGAACAAAAGCCCACATAAGTTATATGTTTAAACATGAAAGAAAACTAGACTAAAAAAAGCAGACTTGTTATATTAGTTTGGTGTTGCAAACAACAAACACCCTAGGAGGCCCCAAGATTTGTCAAGAATTTCAAAACTTTACATTTGTCCAAAGTTGAAATGAATCCCAAATTATGATCCTTCATAAGACAAACTAAAATATTATCAAGGAAATAGGAATCGTGTTTTCTCTTTGTTCTCTTGAAAAGAACACAGAAATACTATAGCTCAGATCCTTCTCTAATTAAATTTCTGAATCTAAAAATGGTTTTCCCTTCTAATAGTCTGATTTAAAGACTGTTTGTGGTAATCAATTATGGTTTTTTAGATTGCCTTAAATGGTCACATGCCTTCATTGAATAGCAGAAAAGGGTCCAAAGTAAATATAGAATAATAATGACAAACAGTTCTATGAATTTAAAAGTAGAATGGATGTACAGAAGCTAAACACATCATCTCTTCTCCAGATCTAATATTCAATTAGATTTTCTGGGCTGTGAACTCTGTGATAAACTTTGGGACTCATTGACAATTTATTCTCTCTCCATACCATGACACCCTTAAAAATTCTGCTCCACAGGTGTGAGTTGAATATGAAGGGATAATAATAATATTTAAAAATATGATTAATGGGTGAGAGAGGAATGTACTAGGAGAAAGGGAAAGGGGTAAATTATCTCACAAAAAAAGAGTCAAGAAAAAAACTTTTATAGTAGAGGGGGTAAGGGGAACTGAGTGAACCTTACTCTCCTCAGAATTAGATCAGAGAAGGAATAGCATACACACTCAATTGGATATAGAAATCTGTCTTACCCTATAGAAAAGTAGGAGGGGAGAGGGATAAGAGAAGGGGTGGAGTGATGGAAGGGAGGGAAGTTTGGGGAAGGGGATCATCAAAAGCAAAACACTTTTGAGAACGGACAGGATGAAAGGAGAAATAATAGAATAAACTGTGTTGGGTATAAGATGGAGAAAAATACAGTTAACAAAAGTAACTGTAAACAAAATTTGAAGCATGTTTCTCTGGTAAGTCTTACATTTATAAAAAAGAACAGCCATTCCCCAATTGATAAATGATCAAAATATATGAATAGTTTCAGATGAAGTAATCAAAACTACCTATATAGTCATATGGAAAAATACTCAAATACACTGTTGATTGGAGATATGCAAATTAAACATACTAAAAGAACTGCCCCAGAATAACAAGAGTGTCCTTTAACAAAATACTGAAGAGTTGAGGGATTCTTTTTACGATTCTGCAAAGTAATTTACAGTGGATTTTCTGAGGGGAAAAAAAAGAAGAGGAAAAAAAGATAATGAGCCAATAAGGCTGATTCTTCCATTATTTGGAAAACATAGTGGCTTGTCTATACAACTATGGCCAAGTTTGAGAGGCCAATCTAATTCACTTTGGCTGTTCTGTATACATATACACATTCCATCCTAGAATGAAAGATGGACATACTATCCTTTCTCTATTACTATGGCCTGTGTTAAATTGGGCAGAATATATTTCACACTATGTGCTCAGCCGGCATCTCTGTGGGGTCAAGCCACCCACCACCTAACTTACCTTTGCATTTTATTGGAGAGCCTTTTGATATTGCAACCCTTTTTTGCTGAAATCATTGTGTGGTGTGCTGAGAAGTAGTGTGTGTAGGGGATAGTATTGTTGGCCTAGGTTGGAATTTTGCTTCAGATACTTATAAGTGGTGTGAAAGCCTGTGAGCAAGGCATTCCAGTTCCCTGTGCCTCAAGGATCTCATCCGTAATAACTATTTTACAATGTTCTTATGAGGATAAAATAAGAATAGATATAATGGCCTTTTCAAACTCTAATACCCCATATTAATGTCAGCTATTATTATTTAAAACAAGCAAAAATCATGATCAGTTTTTAATTCTGTTTCAACTTCACTCCATTTAAATTTTTTTTACTAACATCTTATTTTTTCCATTTTCTGATTTTAGTTTCAAATTCGCTCCTTCTCCCTTCCCCTTCTACCATCCACTGAGAAGTCAAGAAAAATAAAACTCATTACAAGTATATACAGGCATGTATAATAAACCAGCATTAACCTTGTTTCAAGAAAAAAAAGCAATAAAAAAAGGAATAGAAGAAAATTTGCTTCAATTTATACTCTGAGTCCATCAGTTCTCTGTATAGAAGTGGATAGCATTTTCCCTCAAGAATCCTTAGAAATTGTAGTTGGTCCTTGTATTGATCAGTTACTAAGTCTTTCACATGTGATTAGCCTTATAATTTTACTGTTATTGCAAAAATTATTTTCCTAATTCTGCTCATTTATTAATCAGTCAACCAATAAACATTTATTTATCACCTTCTTTGTTCAAGGCACAGTTCAAAACAGTGGGGATACAAAAACAAAACAAAACAAACAAACAAAAAAAAGAGACATCTGTGCCCTCAAGGAGTTTATAATCTACAAGGGGAGACAATATGCAAACAAATGTATATAAAGCAAGCTACATAGAACAAAAGTGGAACATAATTAACCAAGAAAAGGCACTGGAATTAAAAGGGCAGAGATATAATCAACAGGCCTTAGCAACAGATTGGATTTGGGGGTGAAAGATAATGAGTTGAGCTTAACTCTTAGGTTATGAGCATGAGGGACTAGGAAAATGATGCTGATCTCTGTTATAGTACAGAAATTCAGGGAAGGTGGTTAAGGGAAAATATAATGAGTTCGATTTTGAATATATTGAACTTCAGAAGTCTAATGGACAATTTGAGATGTCTAAATGGCAGGGATGCAAGAGTATGAGATAGGATAAGTTGATCTGAGAATCATCAACATAGAAATGATAATTAAATCCATGATGGTGATGAGATCACCAAGTGGAGCAATATAGAAGGAGAAGAGAAGAGGACCCAGGACAGAGTCCTGAGGGACTTTGCTATGTCATTTTATACAGATCTTCCCAGGTTTTTCTGAAATCAATCCCTTCATCTTTTCTTATAGCACAATGTATTGCATCATATTTGTATAACATAGCTTGTTTAGTTAGCCATTTGCCAATTGACAGGCTTCCCCTCAGTTTCTAGTTCTTTGCTACAACAGAAAGAACTGCTATAATTATTCTTGTATATATAGACCCTTTCCTCTTTCTTTGACCTCTTTGTGTTAGAACCTAGTGCTGGTATTGTTGAGTCAAAATTTAATAGCTTTTTTTGAGAATAGTCCCCAAACTACTTTTTAAAATGGTTGGACTAGTTCACAGGTGCACCAACAATGCATTACAATATTCATTTACAGCATATGTCATTTTCTTTTTCTGTTAATTTAACCGATCTGATGCATATGTGGTGGTACTTCTGAGTTATTTTAATTTGCATTTCTCTATCAGTATTTAAGCATTTTTTCATATGGCTATTGATAACTTAGGCTTTTCCCTCTGAAAACTGCCTATTCCTATCCTTTTATCGGTTTACGAATTTATCAATTGGAGAATGGTTCTTATTTTTATAAATTTGAATCAGTTATCTTTATTTTAGAAATAAGTCCTTTATGAGAGAAAGTTGTGGCTTGCTTTTCTTCTAATTTTATCTGCATTGGTTTTTTTTTTTGTGTAAAAACTTAATATTTTTATACAATCTAAAATATCTCTTTTATTCCCTGCCAGAGAACTCTATATGTTGCCTGAGCTTGAACTTTTGCCCATCCATAGATGTGTCAGGTAATTTCTTTCACACTCTACTAATTTGCTTTTGATAGTCTTTATTTTTAAATTATTTAACCTATTTCAAGTTTATCTTGGTAGTCGATGTTAAATGCTGCTTTGTACCCAGTTTCTACCAGACTGCTTTTGTTTTCCAAACAGTTTTTGTCAAAATGTGAGTTTTTATTCAAGTAGCTGGGATCTTTGGATTTATCAGTCATTATTACTGTGCTTATTTGCTTCTGTGTGTTGTATACCTAGTCTTTTGCAATGATCAGCCTTTCTATTTCCCAGTTTAAATTTGTTTTGATATTTACAGTTTTGTAATATAGTTTGATGTGTGACACTGCTGGTCGTGTTTTCTTCCCATTTTTAATTGATTACTTGGATATTCTTGACCTTTTGTTCCTCCACATGAATTTTATAACTTTTTTTGGTAATTTGATTGGTATGGCACTGAATAAGTAAATTGAGTTAGGTAGTAACATTATCTTTATCATATTGGCTCAACTTACTCATGGGCAATTAATAGTACTCCAAATATTTAACCCAGTCTTTATTTGAGTGAACAGTTTTTAAAATGCATCCTTATATTACTGGGTCTCTTAGCAGGTAAACTTCCAAGTATTCAAGTGGAATTTCTCTTTCTGCTGGGTTTTAGTGGTAATATATAGAAACATTGATGATTTGTATAGGTTTATATCCTCCAGTTTTTTTGAAGTTGTTGTTTTGCTTGGGTTTTTTGTTGATTTTCTAGGTTTTTCTAAATATATTTTCATATCTTTTGTAAAGAGTGATAGTTTTGTTTCCTCCTTATGCTTAATCTTTCAGTATCTTTTTCCTTGTTTTATTGCTATAGCTAGCATTTCTAGCACAAATTTTAATTGTAGTGACTATAAAGGGCAAGTTTGCTTCATCCTAGATCTTATTGAAAAGGTCTTTAGCATATTCTCATTACAGATAATGCTTGCTCTTTGATTAACATAGATACTACTTAGCATTTTAAGGGTGGGTCCATTAATTCCTTTGGTTTCTGGTGTTTTTAAAAGAAATGGGCCTAACATCTTGTGAGATGTTTATAATGTATCTATTAAAATAGTCATATGATTCTTTTGGTTTTGTTTTTAATTGTCATTTATGTTTATGATTTTCCCAATATTGAACCAGCTTTGCATTCCTGGTATATTGAATATAGCCTGGTAATATTGTATGATCTTTGTGATAAGTTGCTGTAGTCTCTTTGCATCAGTGTTCATTAGAGAAATTGATTTATATTCTTTCTCAGTTTTGACTCGTTATGATTTAAATATCAAGAACAAATTATATCACGACAGAAATTTGGTAGGATTCTTTCTTCACCTAATTTTTTTTTTTCACACAGCTTATGTAGTATTGAAATTACTTGTTCTTTAAATATTTGCTTGACGTACCTTGCAAATGTATCTTATCCTGATGTTTTTGTGGATTTTAAAATTTCTTTTTCTAAGATAGTGTTATTTAAATATTCTAATTCATGTTCTGTTAATCTGACCAACTGAAATTTTTGTAAACATTTATCGATTTCATTATGATGATCGGTTTCATTGTCATGTAGTTGGTTGGATAAAATAGCTGCTCATGATTTCTTTTATTTATCTTTATTAATTGTAAACTTACCTTCTTAATTTCTGACACTGATAATTTAATTTTCTTCTTTATTTTTAAAAATCAAATTAGGCAATCATTTAACTATTTTATTAGTTTAATAAAATCTGGATTTATTTATTAGTTCAGTGTTCTTTTTTTTAACTTTCAGTGTTGTTCATCTCTCTAATTAGACTCCTGAGAGCCCTAGTGATGATTATGTTTTTAAGGTTTATATGCATCATTTATCTCTTAATATAATAATGTAAAAAGTTTAACTTTTTTTAGTTCTATATTATTTCTCAGTCACATATAACTGTTTATGCTTCTTTTAAGTTCAATGTTTGAATGTCAGATTTTCTATTCAGCTCTGGTGTTTTCATCAGGAATGTTTGAAAATTTTCTGCTCCAAATGCCCATTTTAATCCTCATAGCATTATCTTTAATTTAGTTGAGTATATCATCATTGCAGAATTTTCTTGGTTGTAATCCTAGAGCTTTTGCTTTTTGGGATATCATATTCCAAACTCTCTGTATCTTATAGTGGTGACTGCTAAATCTTATGAGGTCCTGATCATCATTCCATGGTGACTAAATTATTTCATTTTTGACTATTGACAATATTTTCTCTCTGATCTGGGAATTCTGGTTCTGGGCTTTAATATTCCTGGGAATTTTCTTTTTGGAGTTTCTCTTAGGAGAGCAGTAGATTCTTTTACTTTCTATTTTGACCTCTGGGTCTGGTTCTAAAATATCTAGACAGTTTTCCTTTATAATTTATTTATTTAATTTATATGATATCTAGGCTCCTTTTTGTTGATGGTTTTCAAGTGGACCAATGATTCCTAAGTTCTTTCTCTTTAATCCGTTTTTTGGGTCATTTGTCTTCCTCTTAAATATTTCATATTTTCTTATACTTAATTTTTCTGTCTTTATTTTATTATTTCTTGATAACTCTTGGAGTCATTAGCTTCCATTCAGTAAATTCTAATTTTTAAGAAGTTATTTTCTTCACTGAGGTTTTGAAACTTTTACTAAGCTATTAACTCTCTATTAATTCTCTTTTCATAGCTTTCCTGGTTAGCTCTTATTTTCCTTTTTATTTTTCCTCTACCACTCAGGATTTCTAACCTTACTTCCCAATCCCTATAATAAACCTTTTATCAGTTTAGGTTTTCAGGTTTGTAAATTCCCTTACAGAGACTCCCTACGCTGCCAGAAGGGGGGTTTCCCCAAAACTCTCTACTCTTGTGCCAAATCCCAAGGGAATGCACGGGAGCCAAACCTCTCCATTTGGTTCCCTGAACCTGCCACTAGACCTTATCATTTAACTCCTTGACCACCAGAAACCCTAATCTCATTTTGGTTCCCTAAATCTAGACCTCATCATTTGGTTCCCTACTAAAAGGGACCCCAAAACCTCATCATATTTTGGTTCCTATACCGGGAGCCCTGAAAATTAGACTTCACCTCATCAATCTTCTGTCTTTTTTTATCATGAGTTTTCCTGTCATCATAATGACTTTTTATGTTAGATTTTTTTAAAAAATTACTCATTCTTCCAGTATCCTTCTTGCCTTTGGAATTTTTTTTTGTTAGGAGTGAGTTCTGCTTACCTCTGGGGGGGATGTTTGCCTTGACCTTTTGCTATTTAGCAACTCAATCTGGGGATCAGAAAATTTACAGTTTGCTCAAAGTTGCATGATCAAGGGAAACATCTTTCCACTGAATTCCTTGTCTAAGATATACAAATTCCTGCCTCAGTTTTAGGTCTGTTGACTTCTATATAGTATAGTTTCAGCAGAGTACTGATGAAATGAGTGACTGCTAGCTTCCTGGAAGGCTCTGCAGGTTTAGAGCAATTGAATTGCTGGCTTTCTTATGATCTTAGTCTCCTGCCTCGATTATCCTGCCCATAAAGGTTAGAACTGAGGCACCCTCTACTCCTTGTCTCAGAGCACACAGGTAATTTCTGGAATTTCTTTTGTGCTCACTATGCCTGTGACCCAGAACTGGGCAATGAACAGAAATGTCATTGATAATTTATACTGCCAGAGGTTTGTTGGGATTGTTTTCCTTCCGATCCTGGCAATGGTCACACTATCAGTATTGGTTGCTGCTGTCACACTGTGCTCCCAACCATAGTGTTCACTGACTTCTTTGTCTGTCTTTCTAAGCTTCTCTGAGCTGGAAAAATGACTCATAATTTTTTTGTTGGTTTCCAGTCAGAAATCAGAATTCAATCTTGTGTATTACTTAAGGAACACGTTGGGAGAACTAGGCAAAAATGTCGATTTTCACCCTTATCTAGATTCTACCCCCTGGTTTGTTTGTGTTTTTCAAATATCTTCAGACTTTAGGTTGATAAAGTAATTTTTTGGCAGTTATTTATTCTGAAATTTCTTAGGGGTTGAATATTTGTAATCTGTGAGGTTTGATATAAAGGGAAGGGGGCAATTTAAAAAAATAATGCTCTGAAAAATTGAGAGCTTTATGTTACAAACATCTTTTTCATATGGGTATAATTAAAATAAACTACATGTGTGCAATCAGTACTTCTAAATGACTAACATATTATTGTTATTCAGTGCATGTTTTAAAATGTCATTATTAAAAATATCAGTATTAATGGTCATTTAACATCTTCTCCCAGTTGAAAGTGAATATATTAGGGCTTCCAAGCAGATCATTTGATTCCCTTCCAAACATGGTTTTATCACTAAATCTCACTTTCAGAAGGTATCATTAAATACAGGCTTATTTAACTGCCAAAATATATTAGAAAACTTTAGTGGATGATGAGGGCCTGGAACCAGATCTCTTTGACCCAATTCTGGTTGTGTCAATGACAAGTTCAATACCTTTTCCCTCTCTTTATATGCTTTTCTCTGATAAAGTTTTGGAAGATTCCTACAATACAAAGTGCTAAGTGCAAAGTATACTTAAAAAAAAAAGAATATCTTATAAAAGGCAATAACTGAAAGCTTTTTTTTTTATTTTTAAAGTTTATTTGTTTAGTATTTTTCTTTTTTTTTCTCAATAGTATTTTATTTTTCCATACACACATAACAATAGTTTTCAACATTTTTTTAATTAAAGCTTTTTTTATTTTTAAAACATATGCATGGACAACTCTTCAACATTAGCCCTTACAAAACCCTGTGTTCCAATTTCCCCTCTTCCCCCTCAACCTCTCCTGGATGGCAAGTAGTCCACTAAATGTTAAACATGGCAGAAATATATGTTAAATCTAATATATGTATACATATTTATACAATTATCATGCCACACAAGGAAAAAAAAAGAGAAGCAAAATAAAATGCAAGCAAACAACAACAAAAAGAGTGAAAATGCTATGTAGTGAACCACACTCAGTTCCCACAGTCCTCTCTCTGGATGTGGATGACTTTCTTCATCATAAAACCAATGGAACTGGCCTGAATCATCTTATTGTTGAAGAGAGCCACGTCCATCAGAATTGATCATCAACATTCATTTTTGTGAGACTTTGTGTTCCAGATTTTTTCCCTTCTTCCCTCATCACCCACCTACCCAAGATAGCAAGCAATCTGATATAGGTTAAATATGTACAATGCTTTTAAACATATTTCTATATTTGTTATGTTGAGCAAGAAAAATCAAACCAAAAGGGAAAAAAACCACGAGAAAGAAAAAAACAAAGAAACAAGAAAGTGAAAACCCTATGCTTTGATCCACATTCAGCTTCCATAATTCTCTCTCTGGAAGTGGATGGCATTTTCCATCCCAAGTCTTTTGAAATTTCCTTGAGATTTGTTTTTTAACCTTGCTTAGTTACAACCCAATCCAACCCAACCCAAACACATTGGAATTGATCTAGAAAATAGATTTGCTTGAGTTAGACATTAAGAAGGATTTCAATATTTCTCTGAAGCATGCCATTGAGATGATAGCATCCTGTTTTTGGCTTGGTGATGACTCAAACTTGCAATGAAATTATGAATACATAAGATAATAAAGTAGAATGGCCTCGACATCAGTGGGTGTCTTCCCAGGGTGGCAGACTTGGAGATAGACTTGATTCTTCCATGTACTAGCAAGATGCCACTGGCCAACTCAGCATGAAAAGTACTCAGTGGACATCCCATCAAAATCATAACCAGAAATATGTCCCTTCTACAATATCTGCTTAGTGATCATCTGGCTTCTACTTGAATAGCTCCAAGGAGAGGGAACCTTCCTGGGAAGTCCTTTCCATTTTTAGATACTCTAATTGTTAGGACATTGTTTTGCCCCCTCATTCCTCAGCCTTACTTTTCTTCTTCGTAACTGCCACCTATTGCTCTTGTTTGTACCTTCTTGGGACAAAGAGAACAAGACTAATCCATCCCTTCTATACATGATAACACCTCATTTATTTGAACATGGCTATATTCCCTCCGAGTCTTCTCTTCTCCATACTAAACTCAGTTCCCTAGCTCCTTCATTCAGTCTTCATATGACATAAATGTAAGTCCCTTTACAACCCTCATTCTCTCTTGGATATTTTTCAGTTTATCAATGTGAAAGAATGGGCAAAAACCAGATTATTAAGTACTTCCTGAGTTAGAAGCAGTGCTCTGAGTGTTGAAGATACCAGTATAAATAAGCAAGACAGTCCCTGCTCCCAGAGAATTTACCTTCTAATAAGGAAGCAATAATTGAAGGGGAAGGGGGCAGAGATCTCTTTGAAGTGATATAGTAGGCCAGGAATTAAGATAAAGGAAAAGATCATTCCTCAGAGCCCAAAGTCTCAGGGATAAGAGTCTGAGTTATAATGAGAGGAAGCCAGGATATAAGCAGCAGGCAATGAAGATGGCTAAGGAATGATCTTCCTAACCTGTACTCAGAACACCATGTGTTCTTCATGTTTACTTCATCCCATGGGAACCTCAGTTTACCCATCTGTAAAACAAAAATAATGCTTGCACTATCAACTTCTCAACATTGCTGAGAAGAGAAAGCATTTTGTAATCTGTAACATAGACATGAATTGCCAGAGGCACCTTAACCAATGCATATTCTCCAAATGGATGTTTGCATTTAAAGCATAACAAGGACGAGAATATCCATAAGTGTTTGATTTATTCAGCCAGAGAATAAAAAAAAATTCTCAGACTTACTTTATTTAATCAAAAAAGATGATCTGGTGTTTTGGTGTTTTTCCTGGCCCTCCTTGAAGCCCACTTATGCTAAACCTGGGTAACAGTATTGCTTTCAAAGGGAGTTATCACTAAAAAATGGTGTCTTAGATAGAAATGAAGGGTCCCATGGAGGTTTGGATCTCTGCTCAACAATACCACCGATTGGTCAACTCATATGTAAATGTGAATACCATGTTCATAGTTATTTCCATGAAAGTTGAGCTGTGAAGTGAATTCAGCTGAAAAGGAACAGTCTATCTTGCAGATGGCATCTTTATGATTTCCTCTCCTCCCCTCCTTCCTAACCTCCCCAGAAAGATTTCTGGCTTTCCCAGCATCCCTACATGAAGTACCTAGTACTGCTGCCACAAAAAGGGCTCTTGGGAGGTTCAGGGGCAGTCCAAAGTTACAAAGAGATCTTAGGAGAGCAGAGCTTTAGAAGAATGCTTTCACATTCTATTTAAGACATCGTTTGCTCACACCCTAATTTGATCGAAAGAAGTTCACTGCTAACACAGACATTCTTTTCCTTTACTTTCTATTCTTGAAAATGAGTTTTTAGAAGTAAATAAGATAGTGTGGTGGAACATCTGACACTCACTGGCTGTGTGACTTTGAGCAATTGCTTAACTTCTCAGTGCCTCAGACAGCTCTTCAAGAGTATAAATTACAGAGGAATCGCTGACCCCAGTCAGTGGAAGCAATTTCCCAATGGAACATACTGATAAAATTACAGATTTTCTCCCTCTCCACAAAATTCCAAAGAGAATATTTAGCCTTTTTATTCCAGTCATTTTTCCAATAAGCTCAACAGAGTATGCTTTTGGCTGATTTTATGTTCCTTCACACTTCAATCAAAAATCCTACAGGGGGTATGAATTCAAGACATTTTCTGGTTCAAGTGGGTCTGTCCTAATTTAAATGAGCAATTCAGAAGGGAGTGTTTGGAAGAGTATAGTTCTGTTCACACTTCTTCCTCCCCTTCACCTCTCAGTTTCCCAGGCTTCTTTAAGATTCAGCTCAAATACAACTGTCTGCTTGAAGAATTTTCTTGCTCCCCCAGCCACTCATTCCTTCCCACCTAAGGTCAGGCTTTTGCCTCTTCTTTATTTAGCTTATATATACCTATCCCTTACATTTTGTCTTCTGCATTGGAATATAATTTCTTTGAGGGTAGGTTCCATGTTTTTGTCTTTCTTTGTATCCTCAGCACTTAGCCCAGTGCCTGGTATGTAGTAAATGGTTAATAGATGCTTGATGGTTAGCTGATTGATGAATATTTCAAAATGTGCTCATTGGATCCTGCAAAAATACTAAGAGTGTCACAGAGGCATTGTGTCCTGGTATTGGATACTGAAAATAAGTAGTGATGCACAGACTTAATCATTGTGAACTTGTTATTCAAATTTCTGGTCACAGACCATTCTACCTACCTATTGGGGACACTGGGATCTGTGAGCACATGGATCAAAGGAGACCAGGCTGGTAAAGAGGGTGAGAACCATGTCATGTGTGGGTAGGGGAAGGAACAGTGGCTGCTTAGCCCAGAAACAAGACAAATTGGGGAGGGGCACATAATGGCTGTCTAAAGATGAAATGGGCTGCCTTGAGAACTACTGAGTTCTCCATCCCTGGAGGAATTCATGTCAAAATTGGCAAGTTTTGGAGGGGTTTCCTACATTGGGTTGAAGGTTAGAATGTCTTTCACCAGTAAAATTCTATGATAAATATTTGAAGGGCTGTCATATGGAACAAGATTCGATTTATTTTGTGTCATGACAAATGACAGAGCTCTGTCCAGCAGGTAGTCAGATGTTGGTCCTAAACAATAGCACTGGCTAAATGATAGTCAGCATTTCTAGAGCACTTCACAGTTTGGTAATAACTTTTCAAATATGATGTTATTTGATCCTCACAATGAACCCTGAAAGGTAGAAAATTAAGCTTGGCGGAGGCTAAATAACTTATTTGGGTTCACACAGCTAGGAAGTATCTAAAGCTGGATTTCAACCCAGATTTTCCTGACTCTAGGTCCAGTGCTCTATCCACTGGGCTACCTAGCTGCCTTCTAAGAGCTTGCCAGAAATATTATATATATGTATATAGATAGATAGATAGATATAGATATAGATATGCATATAGATATAGATAGATACAGATAGATATAGATATGGATAGATATAGATATGGATAGATAGATATAAATATCTATCCATATCTATATCTATCTATATCTATATCTATCTGTATCTATCTATATCTATCTAAATCTATCTATATCTATATCTATATCTATATGTTTCTATCTATATATCTATATCTATATCTATATATCTCAGTGGTGTCTTGGGAAGTGTGGTTTAGAAGGGATCCCCCTTTGGGGTGAGGATAGACTTAACAAGGAAGGGTCTGTTTTACCTTAACGTTCTCTGGTACTAGAACTGGAACTCTAATGAGCAGTGATTCAGAGACAGGGAATTTGAGGAAGGAAAGGAGCACTGAGTACTCAAAAGCAGAGGAGAAGGAAACAGTGAAAGGGGAGAAATCGAAGATAGTGACCAGAGAAAGGATAATTATCAGAGCAAATTCCCTCATTAATCTGAAAGGGATGAAATGTAGGGCAAGGACACCCCACTTTCTCTGAGTCTCAGAGTCAGAAGGAAACATGAAAAGATAAGTTAATGACAGAGATATATTGAGAATAGCTGAGGGGAGGGGAGGGAATTTGTTGTTGGCTGTCTGGAACTATCAGAGGAACAAGAGGTAAAAGCTCCCACTGAGAGTGGAAGTGAGGAGGGAGTCCCAGGGAATCCCTGGGGGAACTCATTAGAAAATCAGGAGTGCAGTGGGTATTCCCTCTGCCAAGGCAGTGCAGTGCAGTGTTGGGAAATGAATATGAAATTTGAAAGGACTTTAGTTCAAATTCTGGTTCTGCTGCTGACTACTCATATGAGCTCTGGATCTCTAGAGGGGAAGAATAGAGGGAGAGAAAGACAGAGATAGAGACACAGAGACAGAGACTGAAACAGACACATAGAAATCCACACAAAGAGACAAAAGACAGTAATGAACGCACAGAGAGACAGAGACTGAATCAGACTAAGAGGCACATAGAGGGAAACATGCACAGAGACAAAAGACAGAAATGCACACATACCCAGAGACAGAGACAGATAGAGACAGAGACAAAGACAGGCACACAGAGAGATAGACAGAGACACAGAGATTTGGAGACAGAGACAGAGATTCAGAGAGAGACAGAGATACACAGACACAGAGAGATAGACACAGGCGGAGAGACAGACAGGCAGATAGAATGAGAACAGGAGCACAGGGCCTCTGATGGAATATTTTGTATGAACCCTCAGTCCCAGTTCAACAGCTAATTTTAAAAAGTTTTTCATCAAAAGAAAGAAAGAAAAAGAAAACAGAATTGAGAGACAAAAAAAAAAAAAAAGCTTTTCATCACTACACATTAACTACAGAGGAAACAGTCATTGACTACTTGAGCATGCTCTGAAGTGGAGGGCAAAGGTCTCCTCCATCTCCTGTATCTGAAAGCAGGCTCCCCAAGCATCTGGATCGGCTCCAGCCGTGGAAGATTTAACATGCTCCAAGGACAAGTTTCATCCCCACTGGTCAGTCCCCTAATTGTACTCATGTTTTACAAAATACATAATTATTACTATAGTAGAAGATAAATATATATATATATGTATATATATATATATGTGTGTATTACTATAGCAGTAGTAGTACGTGTATATAATTCAGAAAAAGTAAATATTCACATTAAGAGATCCTTTTTTTCTGTTAGGGGTATATGATCAAAAACGTAGTCATCATTCCTCATGTTCTTTTATATCATACCACTGGGCAAGTTAATTAGTGTGACAAGATATTTTGCCAATTGTTAAACCAGTTACTTTCTCCAGATCTCCCTCAGTATCTTAGATTTGAGATCTCTCCTAGCTCTGGATCCCAGAATCGCATGAGCTTCTTTCTTTCACATCTCTCTTGAATCCTAGATTTGGTTCTGTACTAAATAAGATGATGATTTTCTGTCCTAACATTTTGCTTGACCCTGCCAGGAAAAAAAAACAGATTAATGTCTTTTAAAAAGTGTCATCTTATAAATTATTTGCTTGTCTGCCTAGGACATATCTGTTATTTGTAGTAAAGTAGGTATTCCATTGAGTTTTTGGTATATCTGCCAGGTCTAAAATCTGCTCCCTGTTCCTCAAAAAACAAAACAAAACAAAACAAAACAAAACAAAACAAAACAAAAAACCAGTCAGCTTCTGGATGTTTCTGTGACATAGCAACCATATACCTTCCTTTGATTTAGAGGTCTTTCTTTTGGAGCAAGGAACAATCTGCTTGTCTTTAGTTATGCTTTGGGAAGAGAATCACATTTGGGGATGAATTTAGAGTCCTATAATTATTGAACTGGAAAGGAGGTTAAAGATCATCAATCTTACTACTTTAATTTCCCAGATAAGGCAACTGAAGCTGAGAGTGAATGACAGAGTTACACATTTAAATCAGGACCAGCTAAATCATAGCTCATAGATTCCATGCCTTACAGTTCCTAACCTAGTCCTCTTTTCCTGAAGTGTGCCATAATAGATAAAGTGCTGGGCTTGGAATCAGGAAGACATACATTTGAATGCTACTTCAGATGCTAATTTCTGTGTGACCCAAGCAAGTTACTTAACCTCTCTTAGACTCAGTTCAGTCTGTAAAATGGGCATAATAGTAGACCTACTTCACAGAATTGTTGTGAAGATGAAATCCAATGTATTTAAAGTGCTTTTAAATCTTAAAGTATTATGCAAACATAAGTTATTGTTATTGTGTATCTTACTCTATCATGTAGTGTATTATGGTGCCAGTCAGTTAGTGAGCATATGTTAGGGACTTACTCCATTTCAGGCACTGTACTAAGTGCTTGGGTTTACAAAGAAAATAGTGTCCTTGTCCTCAGGGGGCTCACAGTCAAATGGGGGCCACGATTCTGTCTGCATTGGATCTGTGAATGAGAAATCGAGTATAACAGAGAGGTTGCAAACATGGGTTTTTGGAAGTTGGTGGTGTCCTTAACAACTAAGGGGAAGTTTTGAGGAGGAGACAGTTGGAAGGGGAAGATAACTTCTGAAGGGAAATTTTGAATTTTAACTTGATTGAGCAGTTTAGAAGATGATTGATTTGAAAATGTGGTTGAATTAAGGCACTTTCAATTTTGCTTCCCAACATTTCTAACATTCCCCAGGGAAATTTCTGCAGGTATGTTATTAGCATGGGACAATAGTTTAGGTCCCTCTCTCTTCCCCCTGCCATAAGTCCTTTTAATTTTGTTATTTCATTTGTTTCTAGAAATGTATCCCCCTGGCCAGCCTTTTCCCAACCAAGTTCTCTATTTCCCTTCCTCCCCACTCAGTGCTATGAGTAGAATATTATAAGAAGTCAGTTTCCAGGTGTCTATCTGCTTTAGAATAAGGTCACTTAAGACACATACAAAAAGTTTTCCCAGCACCAAAGATTTAATTTCCCAAGGCTTCTAATAGATTCGACAGCTTCCTTTATTTCCACCTAACAAGTGGAGACATTCAATTGTACCTAAAGTTGGCTTGCCTCAGAGAATTGTTGAATTGCTGAAGAGGACATTGGTGCCTTTGGGTACTAAGAAAGAGGGAAGCCATTGAAAGAACCAATCATCCTCTTTATTACAATGGAGACTTTCTCATTTTCAATGATCTGCCTTCCTCTATTTTTGGTACATGAAATGCATTTTCAGTTTAGACTGTGACCAACACAAGAGGTTGCCTCATAAATCTTAATAGTTAAGAGCAGGCAGTTTGAGCTTCAGAACAATGATGATGATGACAAAGGATCGCAATAAAGTCTGTCAGCTTCAAGTTCATATCTAGCTCTCCTTGTATTCCTTGGAGTAGCTACAGTCAACTCTTGGCCTCTGTGAGATCTGCAATTAAAGTGTATGGGTGGCGATTTTTGATTCTCAGAACATCCTGTTTCTCTGAGCAAGTGTTCTGAAGTATGGTTTCCTCTCAATGCTCCTGGTCCTATTATATCTCTTTGGCCACTTCTATGCATTAAGAATGTATTTCTGTCACAAAGAATGCATTCATCATCCTAAAACAGTTTTTTAAAGTCCCCAATAGGCGTATCAAAGGAGAGGGGAACATTTCTTCCTTGAAGCTGGTAAAAATGGATATGCTTCAGAAATTTCAAATAATAGATGATGACAGTCGATAGTCAGTGGAAAGTTTGCAAGTTTATGATTACTAAGACTGTCTTCAGTAGTTTGGCTCTGAGAGTTAGTGCAATTTAGTGAAAGGAATATTGGAGTTGAAGCTCAAACAGTCAAAGTTTTGCCTTGATATTTACTGGCCCTCTCATCTTGAGCAAGTTGTTCAATTTCACTAAGCCTCAGTTTCTACATCTGTAAACTGGAGATAATGAGACTTGTGATGCCTACAGTTTTCACATGGTTATTATAAGAATGAAATGGATTAATTCTTACAAAGTACTTTGAAACTTTAAAGTGCTAAATGTCTGCCTCTATTAGTTAAAGCAACTGATTGTATTTTGAAAATGGTTGGACTTGTCTTAATCTCCCGCTTTTTGTTTGTGTTTGATTCTTTAATCATAGTTAGCCATTTAGAAACTATTATGAATAGCAAGGGGATTAATTAAACCATATACTATATTATCCCCATATTGATTTTTAAAATCTGCTTTTTTAGCCATTGCACTACTATTTCAAATGATCTACCAGTTGTTGAATGTTCCTGTTCTCTTTTCCTTAGTGCAGGAAATGTTCAGAATCAGTTCAGCCTTCAATTATTCAACATGGCATCTTTGGAGAAAATATAAACCATGGTTCAGAGAAAATTGAAAAATTAATTTTAATGGAAAACCCATTAGGAGACTGTACGTCACTAGCATATTTTCTAGTATATGATTTTGCTTAAGATTTAATTCCAGATTTTTCCCCATGCTTGTCAATTTCCATTTTATTTTCGATCCTGTAACTGTTGTGGGTACCAATGATGAGTTATTCACCATGCCACTTTTTACTTTGAGCTATAATAGCTACCCCTTAAGAGTCACTGAATTTGACCTCAAAGACACGTGCTTGAGGTCCAGCTCAAACACCACTTTTCTGGATAACTTCTGACAAGTCAGTCTTCCTTCCTTAGCCTCATTTTCTCCATCTGCGAAAATGAGGATCAGAATATTTGCACTGTTTACTTGAGGGCAGAGATGACTTTCTTTGTTGTTCTGCATCACCAGCACATAGCCCAGTGCTTTGTGTATAGCAGATACTTGGTAAATATTTGCTGAATGAAACTGAAATGAGTTGAAATCACTTTATGAATCTTTAAGTATAACTATAATGCAAAAGATTATTATAGTTATACATAAGAAATATTACAAACAGGAACTGTTTACATGAACTATTGCTTGTTATATATGATATTATATTTTATGAAGTATTATTATTATAAAGTGAATTGTTATTATGAATATTACTACAATAAAGTGCCCTTCCAGTAGCTCCTCATGGTATGGATATGTCCTTGGCCTTTTGAAAGGTATGCCCGCTGAGCACAAGTTCTGATGGCTCCTGTACCAAGCTGGGAGGCCAAGAACTGTGAGTCCCTTGTTTCCTTCTTGCCTAATATTTTTGTGATATGGCCTTTTATATTCAGTCACAAGCTAAAGCAGTCTTAGGTTGCATCTAGAGAACTTTCATGTCTAAGATCAAGGAGGCGACAGTCATCTTTTTCGAGAAATTGTGTAGAAGGGAATACAGAATGGCCAAACTGAAATTGGAAGGAACTTCAGTGGCCATCTGGTCGAACCCTGAGATGATAGCAGTCTAGCTGCTGGAGGATACACATTCTACCAGCTTGCATCATTAGTATTTTTTTCTCTGATGTTGAAATTAAAGTTTCCATCTTGGAGAGGATGCTGGGTAAAGAGTCAGGAAAACCTGAGTTGAAATTTGGCCTCAGACACTTACTAGCTGTGGGACCCTAGGAAAATCACTTAACTTCTCTTTGCCTCGGTCTCCTCATTTTTAAAATGATGTTACAGAGAATCAAGCGAGATAATATTTGTAAAGTACTTAGACGATGCCTGGAGCATAGTAAGTGTTTTCTCTTTTTCCTTCCCCTCCACATGCCAGCTTTTCAAATCTGTGAGTGCAGTCATCATGTCCTCCATCCAGACCAAATAAGCCTAGTTCCCTAAACCATTCTTTATATTTCATGACCTCAGGCCCCTTCTCTATTCTGGTTCATCTTATCTGGAAATCTAAGGCTTATCGGGGTCCTTCAAAGCACCCAGAACAGAGTACAATACTTCAGATGAGGTATGACAAGAGTAGTGTACAGTGGGACTGTAGTAGAAGCTATACCAGAAAGACAGATGCTACATCATACTGCTGACCACTATTCAGCTTGCAGGCCGCTCAAAGCCCCAGCTCTTTTCCTTAGGCATGGATTGGACTAATGTCTCTGAAAAACAAACATGAAATTTGATATTCTCATTTCTCTGTTACTGTTGTGTCCTTCCAGTAGAATGTAAAATCCTTGAGGGAAGTGGTTGTTGATTTTTTTTTTATCCCTAGCACTGTGCTTGGCCCATAGTAGGTGCTAGTAAATGTTGTTGTAGGAATGAATGGTCTGTTTGAGTTGATGTTTTACATTTTATGTTTCCTTCTCTTTGATCAAAATTAATCATAACACACACACACACACACACACACACACACATGCATATATATATAAAACTGGCTATTTAGAGATGTATAAACATAAATTATTGGGGGGCCTCTTCTTCAAGTGATACAAATCTTGCCTCCCAGTTACAACATGGCCAGGACTCAATAAATTCCCTATTCTTATCAATGTCACAGCCTCAATGACTTGTGATCTGGAAGAGTCCCACTTCTTTCTGTTTCATGAACTGCCAAAAATACAGCACCATCATTTGAGCACTTTCAGCTGACATGGGAAAGTTTCCGCTGGTCCTCTTGATTTTTGTTCCATAGCTATTTTTCTCCTTGAGAAACATTATTTGGATAACCCATCAAAGACAAATATCTGACCAGGGCCTTAAGAAATCACAAATGTGAGCTAGCATGGTCCAGAAATGGTCTCCTCAATTACGGGAACCATGTAAATAGCCAAGGCAAACCTCCAGGACACTAGGACTCTTTGCTATTTCCTGAAAAAGAATTAATGTGTGAATCCCAGGCCCCTCTGGATTTTTTTTTTTTTTTGCTTCACTTGTCAAATCTTAACCTCCCTGAACTTTTCTTAGCCATTTGGGTACATTAAACATTGAAATGTGTTGCTCTCCTCTCTTTAATACACCAAATCCTTTTCAGATGTTGATCGCTTTTGATGTGTGCTACATTGAAAACTAACCACCCTGAAGCTTGGCTTCTTTTTCTGGCTCCTCCTCCTTTCTATTTTTATGTGCACTTTGGGCTGTCAATCCATAAACTGTGATGCCTAGTGGATCCTAAGCAATTTTCATGATGCTAAATGCAAAAGTCTCATTATTTTAGTGTGCCATTCATTCTTTTGTACCACGAATCAGCCTCTTCTGCCCCCTTTCCCTTCTAAGAGAGTTAGTTCCCTATAGAGAGAGAGAACAATACAAAGCATGATGGAAGATTGGACCTCCAATTCCAAATTTCTCATGTCAGTTAAAAATCACTCCTTTAAATACTTTTGAGCTTAAGGGTGTACTCCCTTTTTTGAATTAATTAGCCTTTCTCAAAGTGCTCTTACTTTTGTTAAGCAGCCAAAGAGATTTCAAGGCCTCTGTCTAGGGTCAGGAGATAGAAATTCTGTTGTCAGCCCTGTCACTGTGTCAGTGTTTAGCTGCAACTTTGTTGGGTTTCTGCTTTTCCATATGAGAATGGGGATAATAACTGCCATCTACCAAATGGAGCATCCTCAAGTATTAACAAGGCAGATGAACAGTGCTCCGAACTAGGAGGAAAAAAGGAGTGATCGTTGTAAGCATGAAGCATTATTAAAGAGGAAGGCCTATTTTGCAAGCAATCTTTGTTCACACTAAAGCTGAAGATGAGTTTCTTTCCCAAGGTAATGAATAATGAGGTTGTAATCTATGATGTCTGAAAATCTATATACCTTTAATCATTTAACAAATGTCATTAAGAAAAGCAGCGGCATATATAAAGAATTATGCAATTTCATCAGAGGTCAGGAAGCAATCTTTACAATTTCTGTGAATAATGTGAAATGTGTTACTTGTACCAGAAAGTATTTTAGTATCTAAGCACAATAATGTTCTTTTTTTTTTCATTTAGAGAACAGAATGATTGCTTTACATATACATTTTATTATTTATTTTAATGATTAATAAAAAGGTTCCAACTACAAGAATATGCCACCCTCCCTTCCCAAGGTCATCAAAATTGTTACCCTCAGTTGCAGTTAGCCTGTATAAAGCAAGTGACTTCACATTCAACAAGCATTTATCAAGCATCTATCATATACTGGGAACTATGTTAGATGATGAGGATATTGATTTAAAATGAATAAATCCACAAGTATTTTTCACATCCACTATGTGCCTGTTACTGTGCTAGATGTTGGAGAAAGGGAGCTCTTGTTCCTACATGAACTATAAAATGCGGTACTTTATATTGTCTGGATGTCCTAAGGATGGTAAGAAGTGTATCAGTGTCAATTTGTGTGTGTGTGTGTGTGTGTGTGTGTGTGTGTGTGTGTAGATAAGAAAAGTTAGATCAGCAAATAGAGGGAGACAGATACATACATACCACCCTCCTATACCCTTACTAGCTCCCTTTTCTGTATTGTCTTACATTAATTAGAATGTAAGCTTCTTGAAGGTAAAGATGGTTTTCCTAATTGTATCCTTGGAGCCTAGAAGAGTACTTGGCACATACTGTTTAATAATGGCTTCATCTATCAGTAGAGAAAGGGCCTAATAAACACTTAATTGATAAATTGGCTTAGACTTTATATCCTAATTATCCAGTACAATGTCTGATATATTGCAGATGCTTTATAAATGCTTAATGAATTGAAATTAAGTCACCTCCTCTGTATAGACCACACCCAAAAGCAACAAAGGAGAAAGGCACATTTTTGTAATCAGAACCTTTTCCATTTATTTTCATTAATTGTTCAAATCAACAATAAAAGAGATATTTGAAGCAATCATTTTGTTCTCTAAAGGAAAAAAATCACTATTGTGATTAGATATTGAAATGCTCCCTAGTACAAGTGATACATTTTACCTTATGAAAGATGCTGAGACTGGTAGATCACTTGAGCTCAGGAGTTCTGAGCTTCAGTAGGACCCAAACCTATTGGAAATCTGTAATGTGTCTGACACAAATATAGTGCGCTCCTGGGAGTCAGCAGTCATTAGGCTATCTCAGGAGGGGTGAACTTGCCTAGCTTGGAAGTGGAGTAAGTTGAAGTTCTCCCACTATGGATGTCCATAAGTTGGAGAATGGCTGAATAAGTTATGGTATATAAATGTTGTGGAATATTATTGTTCTATAAGAAACTATTAGCAGGATGATTTCAGAGAGTCCTGGAGAGACATATATGAACAGATGGTAAGAGAAGTGAGCAGAACTAAGAATGTCATCATACATGATAACAGCAAGATCATATGATGATCAATTCTGATGGACGTGGCTCTCTTCAACAATGAGATGATTCAGGCCACTTCCAATGATCTTGTGATGAAGAGAGCCATCTACATCCAGAGAGACTTGTGGGAACTGAGTGTGGATCACAATATAGCCACTCTTTTTGTTGTTGTTTGCTTGCGTTTTGTCTTCTTTTTCATATTTCCCTTTTTGATCTGATTTTGCTTGTGCACCATGATATTTGTGGAAAGATATATAGAATTGCACATGTTTAACATATATTGGATTACTTGCCATCTAGGGGAAGGGATGGGGAGAAAGGAGGGGAAAAGTTTAGAACACAAGATTTTGCAAAGGTAAATGTCAAAAATTATCCATATATATTTTTTGAAAATAAAAAGCTTTAATTAAAAAAAGTTTCCCCACTAATCACAAGTGGGATCCACTCATAAGTGGCTGCTGTACTGCCCCTCTAAACCAGATAGAGAAAATGAGTCTTAGACATCCAGACAGATAGATAGATGTGTCTACTACACACAAGATACTGGGGATACAAAGAAAAAAATGAAAAACAGTTCCTGCCATCAAAGAAATTATACTCCTGGAGGATGTAACCAGTAGGTAAATATGAGCTATCTTGAGAAAAGGCAGATCATTAACAACTAGGGGATCAGGAAAGCTTTCCCATATAAAATGATAACTGAGCTGAGCCTTGAGGTTGCTAAAATTTCTTAGAGTCAGAGATGGAAAGGGGATGTATCCCAGGTATATAGGAAACCTTTACAAAGGCATAGAAACAGGAGACAGAATGGTGATTTCGGAGCAAGACAAATAGATGAGTTTGAAACTGAGGTTGCGGGAAGAAGATTGTGAAACAATTATAGAAAGGTGGGCTAGAGCTAGACTGTTAGATATTCTGAATGCCAGGTTTTAGATGTTTTAGATTTGATCCCAGAAGCAGTAGAGAGCCCCTAAAGAATTTTATAAGGAGCCATCAGACAATAACAATCAAAATTTAAACAAACAACATTTTGTGATTTTTTTTTCTCATACCCACCAAAATATTGTAGTCCTTGTAAAACTTTGTAGTATTTTTGTGTTGATTTTAAATGTGCCCTCAGATTTTGGCTATTCCTTTCCTTTTCTTTGGGAATCACACCAAATACATATATACAAACACACATATGCACATACATGTGTGCATATGCAAGTTTCTGTGTGTATATTTTTATTTATTAAACAAAATTGTATTTGTTTAGCTTACCTAAAAGGTAGGTGCTGGTGATTTCCTATGGTATTTTACCTGTGATATAGCTTTGCTCAGTATGAATTGCAGTCATCCATCATGTTTGGGCTTTATTTAGCCGGTGTCTGTGAGAGGGTGAGAACTGGATTGACTGGTATGAACCCAGACCCTGAGTATATGTTAAGGCTCAACCTTTTCCAGAGAGTAGAGATTGCAGCCTATCCGCCTGCCCAGTCACTCTTGTGCCTGCCCTTCATTTCCTTTTTTAATATAAATTTTGATCCCTGAATCCTCACAAGATATCTTGGAGTTTAAGGGCAATACTTCTTTTTCAAGGGCCATGTCTTAAACCCAAATTGCTCTGTGTTTCATTGATTGGCCAATAATAAGTCCTAGCCCAAGCCTTACAGATCATTGTTTGGTCCCCAATGGCTCAGAGTAAATGTAAATTGCAGTTTCTATTTTGGCCAGAAATCCTGAGTATCTTCATGCAGATTGATTTTTTTGACTAGTTAAAAGAGGCCATTCTCCACCTCATTTTTTACTTAGTCCTAATCATTGAATGGACATTGCTTCAGTGAGACTGAGACCCAGGAAAGACTTTGGTTTAAAAAGGCAAACGCCTCCCACTTCATTTCTAGTAGTTATGATCTATTTCTTGCCACTGGCCACAGAGTGAGATAGGTGACTTTGCCTAGCCCTCCCTCATTTCAGTCCAGTTCATTTGCAAGTCATGGTGTCTCCTTTCTGACTTCATGGACGCCTTTGAGAATGAAAGACAAGCAGCAACAGCCATCGTGGACAGCTGATGATGGATTTGTTCTCAGGGATCATCACTGATAAGTGCCCAGATTTTCCAGGAAGAAGTTCAAATATGAATCAGAGAAATGGCTCTTGCATGACACATTGTATACCATAACTTTATGGACTTTGAGAAGATCATTTGCAATTTTTTTTGGTAAATTTCTGCCTTGTGGTTTCCCAAAAGTTATTGCTAACTTAAAAAAAAAAAAACATATCCATGAAGGTCTTTCACCTTCATCCAACTGTTCTTTCATCAGTTGTCTTATGTTAGGATAGTGAGGGGAGTGGCAAGAGAGTCCACTGACGCATCCTTTCCACCAGCAAGGGAGGCATTCATTGATTTGATTATCACATGGGGCACTTACCAGTTATTCTTTTTGATTTGGGTATCATATAATATGTTTAGACTTGAGGGTGGTAATTTGTATATTTGTGAGGCAAAAATAATTGTCTATTGAATGGACTTTTTGTTTTTTTCCAAATCATAGGAACTGTAACATCATGTGATAAAAAACAGTAGTCAACTAACCCAAGTGATACAGTACAAATGGTCCAAGCCTTATTCTCACCATGTCTTGTACAACTAAAATAGAATTCAGAGGTTTTCTCACAGAAAGGAGTAAAATTTTGTTTCTGAGCTCTAGAAGTTAGTTGGCCATATACATAATCAAAACTGTTCAGCCAGTTGGCATAATTAAGAGGCTTGCCAAGACATTAAGTAATGCCTGTGAAGAGCTCTAAAGAGCACAAAGCTTGGAAAAAAAGCAAGATTAGAAGCCATGGTGAAGTTTAACCCAATGATATCTAAGACACAACTGATAGATGTAAGGAGTTTCATTGCAGAACTTGTTTCCCCCTTGCCTTGCCACACAACATATGAGTTGGAACTTCATTTAGAAGACAAGAACAAGCCAATGTTAGACTTCTCAAGATCTTCCCATATCCTTGCCCCTTTAAGGAAGCTTTACTTTGTCAGTTCCTCATGTGACATGCCTTATATCAAAATTTAGGGATATCTTGATAATAGTGAGTAACTGAGAATTTCATAGGTTTTTTATTACACTATCAAATACATATGAAACAATAAAACATTTCCTTAAAACAAAAGATGTGTACACAAATATTTATACCAATTCTTTTTTGTGGTAGCAAAGAATTGGAAATTTAGGTGACGTTTATCATTTGGGGAATGGCTGAACAAGTTTTGGTATATGAATGTAATGGAATACTATTGTTTTATAAGAATTGAAGAGCAGGTGAATTTCAGAAAAACCTGTAAACACTTAAATGAACTGATTCTGAGTGAAGTGAGCAAAACTGGGAGAACATGGACACGGTAACAATAGTATTGTGTGATGATCAATTTTAATAGTTTTAGCTCTCCTCGGTAATGCAATGAAAAATGACAATTCCACAAGACCCATGAAGGGAAATAGTATCCACATCCAGAGAAAGAACAATGGGGTTTACATGAAGATCATAGCATACTATTTTCACTTATTTTTCTTTCTTGTAACTTTTTCCTTTTGTTCTTATTCTTTCACAACATGACTAAAGTGAAAATATATTTAATATGATTTATATATGTGTGTGTATATACATATATATCAGATTATTTGATATCTTGGGGAGAGGGTAAGGAAGGAGGGTAGGGAGCAGAAAATAGGGAATTCAAAATCTTATAAAAATGCATGTCGAAAACTTTCTTTACATGTAATTGGAAAAATAAAATATGATTTAAAGAAGGGCGTGTTGAGCCATAGGTAGCAATTTGCTCAGAGCTTTAACTTGAGGAAGCTTATTTTTTCAACTGTAGAGGCTGATGTGACACGGGCAAGACAGAAAGTAGGAATACCCAGGAGGAGGCTCTTGCTAGATGAAATGTGATGAGAGGCTGAGTGAATGGAGAGAAAGGAACAGATAATGTTTGAGATGGTGAGGCAGCTGAACTGACAAGTCTTAGCAATAGGTTGGGGATTGATTTCAGCAAGTATTTTTGTTTCAGACAAGTTAATAATAATATTTACAAAAACAACAGCAAAAATTGCAATAATAAATGATAGAAAAACATTCCTTTCCAGTTTTAGCAGGATAAGAGATTACTTTGTTTCTCATATTGCTTTTTAAGATAGCTTATTGTATGAGGTGTTCTGTCATCTGTGAGCTTCAAAGGTCATGTGAGATGGTTCTGAACCCCTCTGATAATGTTCATAGTGTTCTTAAATGACTTAAAATGGACTGGGTTGTTTTGAGCTGACAGTAGGAAAGGTCAGAGAGAAAATCAGTTGCATCCACCTTGCTTGATTTCCTGAGTACACCTGGTAAAATCTCCCATAAACCCTGGGACAGAGTTTTCCATTTACACAGTAAAGGCTTGAAGGAATGGAGTGTGTCTCTTCTGGTTTTAGATTGGCAGACAGGGATTTTTAGTAGAGGAATGATTTTTACAGATGTTAGATTAATCACTTTCTTCTCCTTCCTCCCCTCCCCACTCCCTTTACATTGCAACTCATGGTCACATTAGCATATAGGACTTAAAAGGAAAGTATTTCAGTATTTTGATTTATGCTGCTTTTCGCTTTGGTGCTAGGGATTGGGGAAGAGGCAGTAGGTGCTCAGAATTCCCACAGACTTTAATGCATTTTACATCAAGGCTATCTACCCCAGGCAGGGATTTTGTGCCTTCTTCTCAGGAATCACTTAGGGGAAAAAACAAAACCACGCAAAAATATCCTGTCTCTTGTGACTTGGAGCAAGACAACTTGGCACACTGTGGGCAATCCCAATCCAGAAAAATGTCAATCCAGAAATATTTTAGAAGGCTTTTTAACATTAGTTAGCCCCTTGTAACTGACTTCTGCTGCTGTATCTGCAAAATCTAGGAAAATGGGATTTCATAATATACTTGTAACTTGTTCATTAGACAGAGTGCTACTTATTTAGATTGTCAGCAATTAAACACATTTTCAACTAAGGTTTAAGCCAATGATTAGTTACTGTTGAAATATACAAGTGAGAAGACATCATTTTGAGCTTAGCCTAGGATATTTTAAAGATATTTCTGGACTTGGGGATGGAGACAAAGGCAGGATTCTGCTGTCACCAGCCATCCTGTTGTCAGGCCCAAGGGTGGGAGGGCAAGAAGGAGCACCTAGTCTTTCTCTATTCACCTTTCTGGGTGCTCCCCTGGAAAGCAGAAGCTAGGCACCAAACACTTGGGGTGATTGCTCCCCCATCTTTAATGTAGCCCAAGGCAAATAGTATGGAGTATAGCCATAGAATGTGGGGCTCTGAATCTTGCCCTTAAGGGAGCCCTGCTTTTCAGCTAATGTTCTGTCCCATGTTTACTTCCAGGGCTTCCCCCGTAGGGAAGTAGTGAAGACATTTGGATTGAATGGGCACTCCCCAGAGTCAGAATTTGAAATCCCCTTGCCCTCCCTCTCCTCCATCCTCCTCTCCCCACTCATACCTCCACTCTTCTAGCTCAGGCCCACTTTGTCTTTGTCCTGGACTCTCTGTCTCAAGTCTCTCCTCATTGTGGTCCATCTTCTACTTAGCAGACAAAATGGTACTGCTCAAGCACAGTTCTGATCGTGTCATGTAGAGGGTCACAGTCAGTGGGGAAAGTCTTGGTGAGGTATATGACCCTTCAGCCCAGAGGGAACCTGCTAACAGTGCCTGGTCGGGCTCCCCATCTCCCCTAAGGACTCTCGGCCTTCCTGAGAAGTCAGGGGGTGGTGACGACCTGTGTTGAAGCAGAGTGATAGTAGGTGGCAAACTACATATAATAGCAAGTTGTTCATGTGGTCCTATTGTTCAGTGTTGTTTTTGTTACATTATAAAAAAGGCAAAGCCCTTGAAATAAATGGACTCCATTTTTCCACCGTCCTCAGGAGTTGCACCTCATCACTTCTCCACAAGGAAGAGTATTTTAATCATCCCAGTGTGGGGGCTCTAGAAATCATGGTATGTTTTGTCACCCCAACTTGGGGGCTCTAGAAAACAGGACACAACAGTATCATTCCCTTAAAAGAATGGAAGTACCCTAAGGACTTGAGGTTAGAGGTGGTCTTTGTTTTTTATTTTTGTATCCTCATAACTAACAAACGAAGAAGGGAAAGAAAGGAAACAAGCATTTATATAGCACCGACTATGTGGCAGGTATTGTGCTCTTAGCTTGAAAAATATTTCACAATAGTTCTATGAGGTAACTGCCATAATTATCCCCATTTTACAATGGAAGAAACTGAGGGGAAAAGAGATGAAGTCACTTGCTCAGGGTCCCACAGCTAGAAAGGTCTTCCTGAATCCAGACCCAGTGTTTTCTGTCTACCATACTACCTTGCTGGTATCTATGGTGCTTCATAATTGCTTGATGATTGAATAATTGATTAATTTCCTGCCTAGGAAGTTTCAGTAGTTCTCTGAATATGAATTTCACATAAATATGAATATATATGTATATATTTAATGTATGTATGTATTTTTAATATATGTATGCATATATTTAAACAGAAGACTTGCTTGGCTGGATTGCAGAATTTAAGATAGGGAATAATATACAATGAGGCTGAAAAGATAGCTCAAAGCCAGATTGGCACAGATTTAAAATAATATGCTGCTAATAGCCAGGATTTCTAGAACACTTGAAGGTTCACAGTGTACTTTACAGATGCCATTTCACTTGATTCTCACCACAACCCTGGGAGGTAGATGCTATTGTGATCTGCAGTTTACAGTTGAGGGAACTGAGGCAGATAGCTATGTCACTTGAACAGCATTATACACCTTGTATGTGTCTGAAGCAGGATTCAAACTTAGGGATTCTTAGTTCCAAGTCTAGCACTTTATTCCCTAGGGCTAGATACAATAGGGAACCAGGGGAATTTATTAGGGAGGATCCTGTTCGTGTTTAGGGCAAATCCCTTTGGCACGTATGTGGAAGATAGGCTAGAGTAGGGAGTAATCACACTCTGGGAGACCAGTTGGGAGTGTGTTACAATAGTTTGAATGAGAGATAAGGAGGGCCTAAATTAGGGGGTGGCTTCTTAGTGGAGAGATGGGGCAGACTGAAGACAGGGTTGTGAAGGTAGAAAAGGAAATATCTGGCGACTGATTGGATGTGTGGAGTGAGACAAAGTGAGGAAGTAAGCATATTAATGAGTTACATGAGTGAACAAACAAAAGAAAAAACAAGATGAGGGAATAAGACATATAAAGATTGCAAAGGCCCTGAGATGGGAGATAAGGTGTCACGTATTGGGCTGATGTAGGATGGAGAGTGATATGAATTTAGTCTGAAAACACTAGGCTTTTAGAAATAAAATTAGTATCTTTGAATATGGTTCTAATTATTAAGTAACAGAAATACCACTGGGGACCAACTTAGAACTTATTCTCCAGTTTATTGAAGCAAACCATCAGTGGTACTATATACAAATCGGATACCAGAAAGATTCTTAGCTTCTCAAGAGAGCCTACACTACCTGATGCTTTGGTCCAGAATACAGGTGCTTTCTGAGCAGCAGCCAGGTCTATGGGCCAGGGTGGAGTTGATTAACATTAAGGAAGGGAAGGGCGGGAGCTTTTTACAAGTGACTATTGTCCAACCCAATCATTGTGGTCCAGTCTCTTTGAGGGAAATTTCTGTCACTTTGTGAAGACTGCCTTCTGAAGACTAGTTAAGAGAATTGAAGAATCCCCCTCGCCTTTACTAAATTTTCTTTTTCATTAGGAGCTTGAACACAAGCGTGGATATTTCAGTTAAAAAAAAGGAGAAAAAAAGAGCGTTACCTATGAAGTTATTTAAAAGTATAAAGAAAATCCAACATGGTAGTAACAAAATTGTCCTATTTGTATCTCCTGAACTTTAAATTTTCTCCTATATAGTCATTTCTTTTGCTTTCTCTTTTGGTATCTTTGTCAGTGCCATCAACTCCACCTCCCACAGACAATCACATACTTTTCCCACTCCCAAACTCCGCACACTTGAGAGAACATCAATCAGGAGAAAGTATGTAAGTTATGATTAGTTTTTTGGATTGATGTTTTTCTAAAGATCCTAGTACACAACAAGTCACTCCGTAAGCCACCGTTTCCCAATCTGTAAAATTAGAATGCTTGCAGTCAATGGTTTGTTGTGAGGGGGAAACTTTGTAAACTTAAAAGCACTGTTAGTATGTCATTCTTACTATCATTAGCGTCGTCTTCCTCCTCATGCCTCCTCCATACCAAACCATTTGCTCTAATGATAAATCCAGAGAAAATGGGGAGGGCGGACAACATAGGCAGCTGCTCACAAAGCATTTTCAGAAGTGAGAGGAAGAATGGAGGAAGGACCAGAAAGCTGGCCTTTGAGTCAGGAAGGCCTCATTTCCAGCCCTATCTTTGACACAGATTGGCTGTGTGACTTTGGACACATCATTTAACCTCTAAGTGCCCCAGACACTGAAGTGCTAAGTGCTTGAACAGTTATTGATCTTCTCCCCAGGGAGTGGATGTTTCCTCATCCTGTGTTCTCTATAACACATGCATTTTTGCATTTTTGAGGGTTCACTGTGTGACAGATACTATGCTGGATAAATACAAATCTGACTGCAAACCTAGTATTTTCTCCCTTTGCTTAGAGTCAATCAGGATCCAAATTGTTGAAGCATTTAGAAAAACAAGTTTTAATGAAATCTTTGTAAGGTGAAGCAACACCGTTCCCCCTATAAAAAATTAAACTTTTTTGAGCTCCCTCCTTTTCTGGGCATTGTCCTTGGGACTTTGGGGCTAAAGGCTCCATTGCTGCCCGCACTCAAGGAACTTGTGATCTCCCTGAAATGCTTACAATCATGTTTCTATTTTGGGGCTGGCTCCCCAGCGATTTTCACGCACACCGGCATCTCTCAGTGATTTAATGCTAACATTAAGAGAGACATAATGTGAAAAAAATAACAAATAAAAATAAAAAAGCAAAGCATAGTGTACAGTGGAAAGGTGGAGAATAATTGCTCTGGATTATCATCTGATCAGGCCACATCTGGAGAATCCTAGTCTGGCAAGATGGAACAAATCCTGAGTTGGGCAGTTAGCATAGTGAGGAAGCTAGAAACCAAGACAGAGGAGCAGCTTAAGAAAACAAGCTACTTAGCCTGGAAAAGACAGATCTTAAGGGGTATCTGAGGATAGTATTTAAATTCCTGAGGGTCCCTCATGTGGATGAAAGGTTTGACTTGTTCTGTTTGGCTCCAGAGGCCATAACTAGGATGAATTTAGTTGAAGTTCTAGAGAGGCAGATTTTAGTTAAATATAAGAAACAATTTCCCTCAAATTTCAAAATTCAGAAACTAATAGGCTATGTCTTGAGGTAATGAGTTGCTTATGTTAGGATGTGTTCAAGTAGAGGTTAGAGGACCGTTTGTTCCATGTTTTGTAGAAATGATTTATTATTTGAACAAATGTTCATTTTATTCAAATGAAAAGGTCTAATAATTAATACATATTGTTCTTGTTCAGTCATTGCAGTCATGACCAAATCTATGTGACCCCACTTGGTGTTTTCTTGGCAAAGATACTGGAGTGACCCTGTCATTTTCTTCTCTAATTTTACAGATGAGGAAACTGAGGCAAACAGTTCAGTGACTTGCCCAGAGTCATACAGCTAGAAAGTATATGAGGTCAGGTTTAAACTCAGGAAGAGGAGTCGTCCTGGCTTCCTGCTGGCACACTATCCACTGAGCCACATGGAGACTCCATATAGAAAAACCAAATGGAAACTGACACAAAACAAGCAAAATTATTTCTTGTTCAGGTGCTGACAATTAGATGGCCAGTCATTTGTAAGAATGCAGATATTTGGGGAAAGCTTTGTAGATGAGCAATGAATTGGTATCAGAATGGAATACAAAGAAGTGCGTGGTCAACATTGTGTGTGATAATGCTTTGGGGTTTTTTCCAGGCACAAAATACCATTTTTACATACATGATCTCCAGGTGATACTTGCAGGGTGACTCCATAAGATTTAGAAGAGTACAATATCCAAGGAATCAGAGTTGTGGCTGACTGAAAGAACAATGAAAAGATGCATAATGAGTTCTAGTAGGCACGTTTCCAATGATGGCATGTGTGCAAAAAGTACAAAACCTAAGTTCTTTGTGGCCAGGGACAGGTTTATTTTTGTCTTTATGTACTCAGAACCTGACACAGTGCCAGACATACTAGAAGCTTAGTGAATTCTGGATGAATTGAATTGAATAAATGACAAGTAATATCATCGAAGAAATATTTGATCAGATAAAGGGGTAAGGCAATCACAAAGCAAAAATTGAGGTACAACAGATATTTCAAGTATTGCAGTAATACCCACAAAACGTTAAAGACTTAGGAGAAAGTCTCTGTTACAATGGGAAGACTCTCTGTGGAAGATCTAAAGGAGAACATGAAAAGAATCCCAGAAGATAAATGCCCATAGATGGGTTCTCACTGAAACCCATAGAGGGAATACTAAAATCAGTGAGATCACAGATCTAGTGAAGGGTTTGTAGATATTGAAGGAAAACAATAGTTCTCAAGTGGTGTAAATTTGACTAAAATCCTTTCCCATACCAGGGACTTCCATATTCCCCAGCCCTTGGCTCCAGATGCACTTTGCTTCTAAGTATTCCTGATTATCATGCATCAAAGTCACCATAGCAATTCTGCCCTCGTAGAGGCACAAAGCCATCTTTTCCATTTTGAATCTTCAGGAAGCACAGAAAGAAAGGTCTTAGGATGGAGAGAGCCACCTACACCCAGAGAGAGGACTGTGGGGACTGAATGTAGATCACAGCACAGTATTTTCACCTTGTTCTTATTTGCTTGCTTTTTGTTTTCTTTCTCATTTTTTCCCTTTTTGATCTGATTTTTCTTGTGCAGCGCAATAATTGTGGATATATATATATATATATATATATATATATATATATATATATGTTATGAAGAATTGCACATCTTTGACATATGTGGGATCACGTGCCATCTAGAGGAGTAGGTAGGAAAAGGGAAGGAGAAAAAACTTTGGAACACAAGATTTTATAAAGGTGAAGATTGAAAACTGCATATATTTAGAAAATAAAAAGCTTTAAAATAAAAAAAAACTTAAAAAAAAGAATAATGTGCTATAAAAAATAAAAAGAATAAAGTGGGGGTGGAAAAGCAGAGAACTGTCCAGGTAATGAGTTGCCATGATTCCTCATGGCTAAGAATTCTGTGCCATGATCAAAAATAGTTTAAGAATCATAGATGTAAAGGATGTTCTTGTTTAGGTAGAGTCTCTTCCAATTTTTATATCCCATGGTACTATGAAAAGTCTTGTCCCATCAGCCATTTCTTCATTTATTTAGAAAATAGCATTTCACTTGGAAACTCAGTGCCATCATGATGTTATATTTTATCAGCTAGCATATAGGAAAAATATATTTAAAAAAAACCTCTTGGCATTTTTGGGCACAGTATAATTTATTGAACAAAATGAACAGCTTCATTAGCAAGCAAAATGAGAAATACTGAGTGAATGATTTGAACATTACACTCAAACTATGTTCTTTCTTGTCATTTATAGCAGGTAGCATGAAACTTAAATGTGAAGCTTTTCACTTGAGCACAATCTCAGGAATAAGGCAATCACCCCTAGCTTCTAGTCCTATGATACTAACGCTATCAGACAGTAACCTCTCGACAGAACTGTTAGGAAAGCTTGAATAGGGTGGCAAATACTATTTTAAAACTGTCTTTGAGCAATTTAGGGTATCAAAATGCATGCTTACTATAAAAAGAGGGGGAAACTGTTCCACCTGAGATGCTGACTCAGTAAAAAAATGGCAGGCCCCTTTTAAAGAAAGGTGTAATTTCATGAGTCACAGTAGAGGATAATTGGGCTAATGTAATCTACTAGTCCCCCATTTGGGGAGAGCATCTTGTAGGAGGATTGTACATGGAGGATTGGAACAAAGACAGGAGAAACTCATAAAAATTCAGTTGTGAATATTTCCCCAGAGTAGAAGAAAGATGTCTAAAATCAGCTCCTTTCTTTCCTGTCCCTTATAAGAAATAGCAAGAAATAACATTTCCCCCATAAAACAAAGAAGAGGCCTGACAGAAGATTTATAAGAGTGACTATTCCCTAAAATGAAAGCATTGTTTAAAAGAAAATAACAAATACAAGTTAAAAGAAGTATGTGTTTACTTACAATTCTGTAGGATAATAAGTTGATATGTTTAATTATAAGCTGTTGAACATTTGAAAGAAGTGATTTTGCAACATTCCATTTCTATGCCAACAGGAACATAATTCTTATACACTTCACTACTCTTATTTTTCCCACTACAAAGTGCATTGATTCTCTTAAAAGACAACTTTATAGAATGGCTTAGGACAATTGGTCTCATTTAGGAGTTACTAATGTAGTATAAATAGACAATCACCTAGATTTTGCTCACAGAGAAGGCCAAAAATATTTATTTCAAAGTGGGTTCTAGTGTAGAAATAAATGTGGGAAAAGCACAGTATGAAACACAAACTGGAAATTTGGGGTTATCTACCATAGTTAATACTCTTGGTCTCCTTTCCCTCTAAAAAAATTTGAAATATTGGATAAACTAATGACCTCTCTGTTCCCTCTACTCAGTTCCTCCCTCTTTTCTCTGCCTATTTCAACTCTTCACATCCCACTCTAGTCCAGTTTCTTCCACAAACTTTTCACTCATTATCCCTGATGATCCTTGCTTTTGAACACCTACAGCATAATTAGATACAGAAGTTCACTATCTTTAGGATCAGAAGATATGGATTCAAATCCTGTCTTTATCACTACCTGTGTAACTTTAGGGAAACCACTTCACTTTTATGACTCTCACTTGCTTCACTCATAAAATGAAAGGGTTGGACTATATAATCTCTACCCTCCCTTTCATATCTACATCTATGATCCTATGATTGAACTTCATTCAACAGACATTTATTAAGTACTTCTTGTGTGCCAGCCACTGTCCCAGGCACTAGGGATGCAGAGATGAAAATGGAAAACAGAGTCTGTCCTCAAAGAATTTACATTCTGCTGTTGTAAAAACAGGTTAGGGTTGTGGCCCTGAAAGTACAGAGAAAGAAGCATATACAAGAGCTGTCTGGCAGATGCAATAATAAGGTTTAGCAGCTGGTCGAATGTAGAGGGCAAGAAAGGCTCAAGAGTCAAAGGCTGGGTGACTACAAGGATGTGATGACACCTTCAAAAGAAATAGGCAAACTTAGAGGAGAGGGGAGTTTAAGGGAAAACACATGGACATGTCAAGTTGAATGGGTCTAACTAATCTGATAGGAAAATATGTACAGTGGCGCATCTGCTTTCTTAATATGAAGAAGAATGAAGTAGTAATTTTCTCTGTCTGTCTGTCTCTCTTAGTCTCTCACATCACTGCCAAACTAAGGGAAAAGAGTGCCCATTTATTTTTCAAACTTTGACACTTTGGCTTCCATTCTTACAATTCTCCTGAAATAGCTAATTAATAACTCAATAACTTCCTTGCTGACAAATCAAAGAATTTTTTTTTGTATTGTTGATGCTTGAATGATTCTTTTTTGAAACCATTATAAAATAGAAAATGAAAAAAAAGCATTGCCATGTGCACAGCAGAACATGAGAGGATCTAAAATATAAAGCAATAAATTTCCATTTCAAGAAAGCTTACATAATAAATGCTATACATTGTGTTCCGGGCTGTTCATATTCTCTTTGTTTCCTTGGGTGGTTTTCTTTTTTCTTTATTCTTGGCTCTTCAACCTCTCCCCATGCCACAGTACTCTCATGATTTTCTCCTTACCATTTTTCTTATAAGCTCCTTGAGGGCAAGGAATATATTTTTGTATCTCCAGCTCTTACCTCAGTGCCTGGCACATAGTAAGCACTTCATAAATGTTTATTGATTTATTGATTGAGCCCTTTTACTAATTTTTTTGCTTGTTTCTCAACTTCCTTTCCCTTAAATGTAGGAATCCCCCAAAGTCTAATCCTAGGCTCTCTTCACTTTTTATACTCTCCCCTTGTGATCTATTCACATGGATTCAGTGATCATGTCCTTATAGGTGACTTCCAAACTTCTATCCCTAGTTAAATGTTTCTCCAGAGGTTTAGCTCACATTACCAAGGACCTCGATGGTCCTGAGTAGCCCACTGGTAGAAACCTTAAATCCAGCCATTGAAAGGCAGTTTCATCTGGAAAGTGTACTTGATTTGGAGTCAGAGAAACTGAGTTCATTTCCTAACTGCAATTTATCATCTGTGTGATTTGGGGGTGAGTCACTAACCTCTTATAGTAATAAATGCAGATTTACCTCATTAGAAATAAACTGAATTTATATAATAAAAATGACAATACTATCTAAAATAATTTCCTTAGTGCAATACAATTTACCAAAGAATTAATTAAGTGGGAAATAAAGTAGCCTAGAAGTACCAGATCTCAAATCATAATACATATCTCTAATCATCAAGATGATTTGATATGGGTTAAAAATAGTTTGATCAGTGAAACATATTATGCATAAAACATACAGAGAAAGATTAGCTAGTAAAGTAAATACTCACAAATTGGAAAACAAAAAAAATGGAAACAAAACAAATTGGAACAAAACAAAATAATTGGAATAATTGGAAAACATTATGGCAGAAATTAAGTATACACCAACACCTTATACTCTCTCCCAAGATAAGCTCCAAATAGATATATAACAGATATACAGTCACACAATAAACAGATTAGAGGAACCAGGAAGAAATTACTTTTAAGATATATGGAGAGGGGAAGAGCTCATGAACAAATAAATAAAGCATGGAAAGCATGCCAGAGGATGAAAACAGACAATTTTGATTGCATAGAATTTAAAAGTTTTTATATAACAAAATTAATGCAGCTAAGATTAGAAGTGAAAAACTTAAGTGAAAAAAATCTTTGCAGTAAATTTTTCTGATAAAGGTTTCATATCCAAGGTAGATGAGGAATTTATTTAAATTTATAAAAACAGAAGCTATTATCCAAGTGACATGGTCAGAGATATGAAGTCAATTCTCAAGGGAAAAGAAATCCCATATGAAGAAATATACTCTACCTCACATCCATCAGATTTATAAATTTGACACAACAGGAAAACAAATATTGGAAGGCTACAGGGAAATGGGCACACCAATGCCCTTTTGATGGAGTTGTGAATTGTTGCAGCTATTCTGGAAATCATTTTGGAAATTATGCCTCCAAAATTATGAAACTGTTGCATACCCTTTGACCCAGTAATACTATTATTAAATTTATACTCCAAAGAAATTAAAGAAAGAAGAGAAGGTCCCATATATACAAATAATATGTAACAGCTCTTTTTTTGTAAATAAGTCAGTCAGTAAGCATTTATTAAACATCTACTATTTTCCAGGCACTATGCTAAATACTGGGAATACAGAAAAAGGCAAAATCCCTGCTCTCAAGAATCTCATTGTGCAATAGGAAAGTTAATATGAAAATAATTGTGAATAAACAAACTGCATACAGTACAAACATGGAAAAGGGAATTAGAATTAAAGGTAATCAGGCAAGATCTCCTATAAAAGGTAGGATTTGTGGTAGTGTTTGAAGGAAGTCAGGAGACAAAGAAGAGAAGAGAGACAATTTCAGGCATGGGGGACATGCTGATATCCAGTGCAAATGCTTGGAAGAATGAGGAATATCAAGGCTTTATCACTGAATTGCAGAGTACATTGGGGTAAGTTAAGATATAAGGAGATGGGAAAAGTAGGAAGAGGCAAGGTCATAAAGGGCTTTGGATTTTAAACAGCACTGGAGTTTATGGAGTGGTCACATTTGTGCTTTGCTGAAGATGAGTTTGATACTATATGGGATAGACTGAAGTGAGGAGAGAGCAAGAGGCCCAACTAACAGTAGTTCTGCTATAAAGGAAGGGTTTGTGGCAATGTCAAAGAGGAAAGATGTCCTAAAGATAAAAAAAAAAGATTTGGCAGCATTGTGGGAATTCAGAGAAAATGAGGAGTTGAAAATGACACTTAGTATTGGGTCTGGGTGACTGAGAGGAGGGTAGTGGTGCTCTTAGAAAGTAAAACAGTTCTGAAAAGGGAAGATTTGGGGGGAAAGATCAGGAGTTCAGTTTTGAACATATTGTGTTTACAATGTCTACATAACATCTAGTTCAAGATTTTTATCAAGTACTTGAAGGTGCAAGACTGGAAGTTAAGAATGCATAAGTAGATTTGAGAATCATCCGCATAGAGATAATAATGTAATCCTTGGGAGCTGTTAAGGTTACCAAACAAAATAGTATGGAAGGAACAGAGAAAAAGGCTGAGAACTCTGTGACCAGGATGAGAACCCAGAAAAGGAAATTAAGAAAGAGAAATCATATGGGTAGGAGAACTGTGAGAGAGCAATTGTCACAGAAATCTCTTGAGAAAACACTGTCAAGGAGAAGATGGTTTTGGACATTTTTGAAAGGTCATAGAGAGATCAAGAAAAATCAGGATTGAATAAAGGTCATTAGATTTGGCAATTAAGAGACCATGGGTAACTTTGCAGAAAACAATTTTCATGAATGATGAATGTCTTTTGATGATGGGGAAGACATGGGCATATTTATATGTAACAGGGAACCGGCCAGTAGACAGGAAAAGATTGAAAATGTGAGAGAGTGCTGGTGGGAGGGTGGGGGAATCTTCTGAAGAAGACATAAGGAGATTGGATCACTTGATCCAATGGATTACATGCACAGTGCTTTGTTTTCACAAGAAGGATGAACTCAGCAGGTGAGACAGGAGTGAGGAAGATGGTAGTCAAGGAAGACTTCAAAGTGATGTCAGATGATGAATAAGGAAGAAGAGGAAGCTGTTGGTGAATTGCCTCATTTTTTGGTGGAATAATAGACAAGGTTGTGGGAGAGAAGGGAAGTTATGGGAGGTCTGAGGAAGGATGAAAAGATTTGGAAAAGCCTCTATGTTGAGTACTATAGGGTAAAAAGTTTGTCTTGCTACTATGAGGACCCAGTTGAAATTATGTCACATAAATTTGTAGTGGATCCAGTCAACGAGGTTTCTTTTTTTGTGTGATAACAAAGAACTAGAAACTATAGGGAAGGGGCATCAACTGGGGAAAAGCCGAACAAATTATGGTATATAAATATAATTGGAATATTACCGTGCTGTAAGAAGTGATGAAAGCAGTGGTTTCTGATAAACTTGGGAAGACTTGTACGAACTGATAATGAATGAAATGAGCAGAACCAGGAGACCAATTAGATTGTAGCAAGACTCTTAATACAACTTGAAAGACTTCAAAACTCTAAGCGATTCAATGATCAGATATGATTGTAGCATAGTATTGATGGAGTACACAGCTCACCTTCTGACAGTGATGGACTCAAGTTGCAGAAGAAGTCAGTTTTGTATCTAGTCAGAGGGAGAATTTCTTTTGATTGACTAGGTTTATCTGTTAAAAGGTTTTCTTTTTTCTAGTAGGAGGGTGGGAGGTAAAAGAGATAATGAAGACTTGGTAATTGGAAAACATAATTTTAAAAGGAGAATAAATTGGCTACTTCAAGCCTTCCCATGCTCTGTACAAGATTAAATAGGGTTTTGGTTTCTTCTCTTAAGCTTCATCCCACAGCCTGTGCTCTAAATTGGAATTTTGCAGTTACTCAATTATCTCTGGGGTCATGGTCTCCTTCACCTTCTTTCTGCTCTGCAGCAACAGCTCCTCTAACATCTCTATCATAACTGTATTCCTAAGCATCCCTGGGTGGGGGAAGCTCCCCACATCTTCATTTTTGTTCTTTTTTTAAATTTGCCAGTGGAATTCTTCTCCAAGGGGCCTCTGAGACCTGAATGACTCCATTATAACTCTAACCCTAGCTGACATTTGTTTAGACCTTTACAATTCATAGAGCCTCTGCATCGTATTATATTTAAGGAAGAAAACTTGGGGAAGGAGGAGGAACATGATGGGATTTATTTTATGGAGTCTAATTTTTCAGTGTCCTGAAATCCTTAAACTCCACCAGAAGTTTATTATATGAATGGCTTCTTTGGTGAAACTATAGCTGTTATAATGTGTGTGACCTAGGAATACTAATATTAACCAGTTCTCAGGAATCAGCAATGCCTCATTTCCTACCTTATTTAACTCAGTGGAGTGTCACTGTGGAGCTTAAGTGAATATATTTAGTTTAAGGTTGCAAACAATTCTGAGCTAACTTGCCTTCCCCAACATGTCTTTTATTTTATACATTATATATTGTTTCTTCTGATGCTTAGGACCTTTCTTCATAAGATCATCTTGAATTGGAAGAGACTTCAGAGGTTCTCCAACACAATCGCTTCTTTTTACAATGAGGAAACCAAGGCCCGAAGACCCATACTTGACATGACTCTGAGAATTTGTTCTGTTACAAACCTGAAAATGAAGGATTATTCATCATTTGGCTAAGGTAGTATTTGAACTCAGGTGCTCTAACTTTGGAACCAGTGAGCTTTTCCCATTGTCTCATTATTCTACTTTTATAAAACAAAGAAAAGGGATTCCAAAGTTTTAGAATTTCAAATTGCAACTTTAATAACAACAAAAACATTTCCCCCCGCTACTTTCATTTATCTACTCTACTGAAGGAAACCAAAGGTAACCAAATAGTTTAGGAAACCTGTTTTTCTAGGGTTCTATTCACCAATCCTGTAACTCTGTGGATCAAGAAGTATTCCTTCCTGGCCTCCACTCCCTGAATATGTTTGGTCTTCTTCATTAGCATGTAGATTGTTGAGGGCAGAGACTGTCTTTGCTCCTCAAAATGTGGCACAGTGTGTGGCATATAATAAACAGCAAGAGATGCTTTTTTACTCATTCATATCCTGTATTGTAATTCCCCACTGAATCTTGAATCTTATCAGTATGAGTACTCCAAGGATGTGGATCACAATCCATTTATGCCTGTTAGTTTGGGACGCTTGTCTCTGTTTTCCCATAAGTTAACCAAAGGATCCGTCTTCTCAGCTTTTTGACACAATTAGGACCCATATGTACCATCCATCACTTATCCTTTACTCTTCCTACACCACCAACCCATCTTGTATTTTAAACACACATGTACCTTATATACATCCTTTATACCACTTCTTTGCAATCCCTCATTGGTGATGCGTTGCACCAAGTGCCTCTCCAAAAAGGCCTCGCTTTCCAATTACAGTATGCTCCTGGCTACATGTATGGAATATTATAGCACTTTCTCTAGGGATCTTAAGATCTTTGGTGGCTCCTCAGCAATGAGCATCATAGGGATCAGAGACTTTTTTCTTTCATGGTGAAGTCTTTCCTGGCAGTGATATTGTGCTGGCATTTGTACTATTAACATTGTGTTAATGTGCTTTCTATGCTTCATTTGTTGACCTGGTTACTATGCCCTATAAAATGCACTTACAGAACAGCAGCAGGAGATATGTTCAAATGTGACAAACAGAAAGAAAATCTGTTTCAAGTGGGAAACTTTACAGAAAAGAATTTTCTCTTAATGATTAGGGTGAAGTAGCTCATAAGAAACAAACTTCCCAGCTCTGGGGAAGCGATGTGGTTGTGCCAATCCGCCCACCAAAAAAAAAAAGTCTTCAGAATACGTGCAGGGAGATATGCTTTGGAAAAAGCCCCTCATTCAGTGATTGGCCAAAGATTCTCTTTAACCCCGAATAAAACCAAGGTCCAGAGAATCTACACAGCCACATAGCTTGGACGGTTTCCCAATGAAAGCTGACGTACTATTCAATTCCATCAAATGTCAATGAAAGTTTATTTGAAATCCGAACAGAAATGTCATTTTGATGCTCTTTGATAGAGTACAATATTACAGGAAGCTAAATGTCAGCACAGTAGATGGAGATCTTCTTACCTGACATGCAATATGGGCCTGAGAATTTGTTCTCTTGTAAACCTGAAAATTTCATATTGTAAATGGAAATCCCAGAAAATAAATTGTATGTGTTTGGGGGGGGAAGAAAGAGGGAAAGAGAGAGACAGAGGGAGAATTGACCACATGCATGGGTTGGGAGGAAGTCCTGCAAACCATATAGATAGGAGTCTCCATGATAAGATCCAAAATCAATATGTCTCTTATTCTTATGACTTTTAGTATAGAATTTGTATGAAATATTTATTCATTCATATATCATATACTGAAAGTGACATAAGCTGAAGGGTTGTAAGTACAGTAAATAACTAATTTACAATTCATTTGAACAAAAAAGCAGCATTTTAATGAACGGGGTGCAAGAGAAGTTCTCTGCCTATTACCTCAGGGAGTGCTGCCCTTCTGGGAAGGGCTGGCTTGGCATTTTCATCATGCTTGCTGTCAGCAGCTGGATTTTGATGGAGGAAGCTGTAAATTCATCTAGGATGCTGGATTCAGCCCATCCTTGTCACCTGGGCTAAAAACAACTTTGAAATCCTGCACAAGAGAAGGGCGGCTGTTGTCTGAACAATGTGAATGGGGAGGATTAACCTGCTATTAAAAGAAATAAATGACCTAATTTAGGTTAAATTTTTTTTTCACATAAGAACTTTATTATAAAACACATCATTAAAACATGCCCCATTTTCCCAAGAGTCACTCCAGCTAATGAGTAGGAACGTAGGCATCGTGCTCAGCACCAACTCTGTGCCAGCGTATTTGGCGGGCAGAGAGAAGAAGCCTGTTTGCCATCTGATTATTTGACAAGCAGTCATAATCGAATGGCTTCGGAGAAAGTTATTCGGAGAAGAGACATTTCTCAGCCTGGCCCTTTGTAGGAAGAAAGATTCAGATTTTGCTGAAGCTACAAAGATCAAAATATTGAACCAACACAATTATTGGCCTAGAGTGGGCATGATGAAATTACCTTCTTCGTGTGGAATTTGAAGGAGAGAAGATTAGTAAGAAAAAAAGACAGGTATTTGTAAGGTAATTCTTTTTCAGTTTTTGGCTGTAGCCTTGAGGGTATGATGCATGGCTCTTTTATAATATTTCAGATGAGTTCTCACTATGATTTCTAGCACTGATACAACCTTAGCAAGTGACCTTGACCAAATACCCCACTCCCATTTTACACTAAATTAGACTGTCTCCATCAGTCAGATTGGACTAGGCCCATATTCACAAAGCAAGGACACTGACTACCTAGGGAAAGGCTGGGGGTGGGAAGAGAATTTAAAAATACTGACAATATCACATTCTATCTATACTCCATCTGTAAAAGGAAGAATTATTTTCTGATATGTTTAGAAAAAAGAAATGCTAACAAATTATTGTTATTAAGAAAACACAGATAGGAGACAGCAAAGTAGAGCGGGAAAGTTTCATATTGGAAACCAGGAGATTAAGAATCTAATGTAAACTTCTTAAGGGAGGCAACTAAGATGCTTTTTCCTTATCTTTTTTATTTTCAGGCCTAGAACAAAGCTTTGTACATAATAAGAGCTTCATTAATTATTTGGGAAATGAATTCAATTGACATCAGATCTAAAATTGAGTCCTGACACTAATTTGATATGAAAAATTAATTGGGAAAATGATTTCTTCTCTTCCTTCCCTCTTCCTCCTCTCCCTACTTTCCCTCTATTTTCTCTTCCTCCTCCTCTTCTGCATTCTTGTGGTTCTTATCCTTATTGTTGTTCTCATACTTCTTGTCATTCTTGTCGTTGTTGTTCTTGCTCTCATTGTCATTTTTGTTCTTCTTGTTCTTTTTCTTATTGTTTTTGTTCTCATCCCCTTCCTACTGTATCATCATCTTTATTGCCTTCTTCATAAATGAAATTCACATGGTGCTTTAAAGTTAGCAAAACACTTTGCCAAAATCCCATTTCATCTGCCTAACAGCCCCATGGAATTGCTATTATTAGTATTGTTTTCCCCATCTGACATATGAGAAACCCAAAAGTCAAAGAAGTGAAGCTATACTGTAAAAGGAGTGCCAGGATTTGAACCCATGCTTACCAGCTCCGAATCAAGACCTCTTTCTACTATTTCCATTCTGTTCATTAAGAACTAAAGTGGATGGTCTTTAATATATTTTGGAGTCATCTTCAAAAAGAACCTCCAAATTAGTAGTAACTTTTCCACAAGACTTTAAAAGCATCCATTAAGTCACTTGATTTTCATTGACAAAAATGATACCTTTGTACCATGATTAGAATATTACTGGTTAATAAGTATTTTTAACTAATTGAATGTAATAACCAAATAATGAAATGATTTAATCATCACTCCAAGCCTAAGGATTTTTGGTCATTACCATATAAACATACTTAGAGTAAACAAATTCACAGTAAAAGCTCCATGCCCTTGGAAATAGCTTACTTTAAACAAAACCATCAAATATCAAAACATTAGACAAGCTCATATTTCTCTTTTACATGTTATAATAATTTTCTTAAAAATAGAATGTTGTTTGCCATTCTAGTGGTGACCTAATTTGTTAAAAGTAATTCGTATTTTGAGTTTACATTCTAACGTTATGTCTAATAGCATCACTATTTCTCCCAAGTAATTCCTTATCTAGGGTAGTGTGTCCTTATTTGCCATCCTTCTGCTTGCAGAAGTTGGTGAGTTAGGTCAAGGAAATCTGCTTGTTTTATTATGCCTTCTCAACTGTTTTCCCACAACCAATCTGAGATTTTATTAGTATCATCTCTTCCCTTGTCATCGACTTGTCTTAAACTCCATCTGTTATGGCAGAAAAATGGGATAAAAGGTGGAAAACTTCAATCATTTGACTTGAATACTAAATACAAATTTAATTAATCAGTAATTTTGCCCCTTGAAACATATGCTTGAATCAGAAAACTTAAGTAAGTTAGCTAAAAAGTGAGGATGGGATGGGTGGTGGAATGGGAGTATATATTAAGATCTGTTAGTGTTAGAAAATCCAGGAACTAGAGGGAGAAGAAATGATAGAGAACAAGTGTAATATCAGTGCACACAGTAATGAATGCTATTACCATCAGGTCACTATAGACCACCTGGACAGAAAGAGGAGATAGATGAGTTTAGGAAATAGAAAATAAAATTGATATAATGGTATGATACAGTAGTGATAGGTCGCTTTTGTCATCTGTACAACTGTTAGAGCTTTCTCTCTGTCAAATGCTGATCAGTTAACTATTTCTTGACTAACCTTAATTCTAATTCTACCCATCAAAAGGTGGAGGAAACAATTAGGGAAGCTTTTATTCTGTATCAGATTCTTATGAACACAGAGGATCTGGCTGCTAATGTTGAAGTTAAGGGGGACCTTATGGGGAAACAACCCTTCCAACTTAAAATGCATGACAGAGAGAGGGAAATGAGGCAACAGGAGGATGATAAGTACACTAGATGTTCAGAGGGTAGATTTCAAATGGTTAAAAGAAAAAGCAATTAGAATCATAAATCATTACATAGACTCCAAAACCTTTAGTCATCCCTATTATCTTTAGGACAAAATGCAACTCCTTATTTTCACATTTTGGATACACAGTGTGTATCTAACCTAAAGTATCTTCAAATATTCTCCATTTGACATACTCTATATCCTGGCCACGCTGGACAGTAGCTGTTCATCTAGCTTGTCCTTCTCTTTTCTTTGCTTAGTGGGCCATCTCCTATCACTGGGACATACTTCTTCAATATTTCTTTCAGCTGAAGTCCTTTTCCTTTGACCTCTAGCTCAGGTTTCACTAGATGAGATGTCACCACCTTATTTATCTCCTCCCCATCCCATAGACTAAATGCCTTTATGATAGTATCACTTTTGATCTTGAAATCCTATGTGTCTGGCATCCTGCATATTTTGTATGTAATAGGTGCTTAATTAATGCATGTTGACTACAAGCAAAGTATACATACAAAGTGGTTTTTCAAAACGAAGTATTGACGCTGTTTGTATTATCTAACCTGAAGAATACAGAGTGCATTATCCTGACATATGCCTCTTTGTTCTTCTAAACTCAAAGTATGAGCCAGGAGAATACCATCTTTCTGTACAGCTAGCAGTCTTCCTCCATGACTCTTTCCCTGTTGAAAACTAACAGCCAAAAGATCACTGAAAATATAACAATACCTCTGTCCTATATATCTCTCCTCTCCTTTGGAATTGCAGCTTATCAGCACACCAAAGCTTTTGACAGTAGCAAAAAAATTATGCATTATGTATTTTTAAGCACTGAAAGTATAACAGAGCAGCACATTATACAAACATGTAAGCAACTCAAAGCACATTATTTCCTTATACCCGAAGAATAAAAAATAATGGCAATTTGCAAACAGAATTTATTTTTAGTTATATGATCTTCTGTCTAGTGTTTAGAATCGCAAAGCAATGTGCTTGGCTTGCTAACTAGGCATCCCTTAACTACCTCCCAATCAATTGGAAATAAAAAATGTTCCCCAAACTATCATTTTCTCATTATTTTTTCTCTCCATAAAAGAGTCCAAAAACCTCTCTATCTCGGGAGCCATAAACCAAAAGATTGGCTTTAAAATCAAGAGAGGTTCATGTAGAAATTTTAGCATTTCTTGTGGTGGTAAAGGCTCGGTGCATTTGAGACAAGATTTAAATCTTTGGTCCAAATATTTGAATAAAAACAATTTCCGCCGCTGCTAATGAATTTCAGCTGAGGGCATTTTGGCTCCTGCCTGCTTTGCTAGCGTCACGGGTTTTCTCCCTCAGCCATGTAAATCAGACCTTTGGTTAAGGGTTCACTCTTAATGTCTAGACTGCTGCTCTGGGTAGCCATCTATTCAAGCTATCCGGCCATTTAATTATTCATCATGGAAAATCTTCTTATTCCCTTCTCTATAGAGAGCTGAGCGTTTGTAATGTATTTTCCTTTGGGGTTGGGTAGGAACATGGTGTTTCTAGGAACAAAACTACAGAAGAAACCTTTTCGAATGTCAGTGGAATTGAAGCTCAATCATATGTTCTAATTTTGCTTTGACCAGTAGGTTATATTTCATGTGGATTTTGAGAAACATTTATCTTGTTAACCCAGAATTATTTAGGAACAGATTGTACCACTTTTGGTTTGTTTATACCTATTGTGTCTCCCTGGGGAAGGTGAGGAGGGCAATGTCTCCTACGTGTTATCTGACTATTTTATCAGAATCTGGTTTTTACTATATCACTTAGAACACATATATATCACTGCAGCAAAAAATCTGATACTTCCTAATTCACTGATCCAGAATCAAGCATATTAGGTCCTTCAGATGAAGCCCTGAGATTCTAGGATTCTGTGACCCTCAGGATTTTGGAATAATATTGGGAAATGGTTATCATTTGACTAGGAGATGGTTTGTGGTTTTGCTCTCATCTACCCACTTCACTCACCATACTTGGGCTGCGACCCGGAGAAAACAGGAAAGCTGGAATCTGGCAGTGAAAGTGGCTCTGCAGATTGTGACTAGGTCCAAGTAAGGAACAAAACTGGGGCACTGATACTAGAAAACCACAGTGAGGCCGTGCTGAGGTTCCAAGCTGGGAAAACATAATTGTTCTCTTCTTTACAGAGGACTATTAAGAGATTAAGGGGATGGGACAAACTGAGGCAAGCTACCAGCCTATCCCAAATCATCTTCCCTCTGCCCTCTACACAGTAAGATGAACCCATCTCAGACCTGTGCAGAGTTGAAAAGCAGTATTATCACCTCTCCTTCCACCTCCTCCCTCACTCCACCTGTGTAGGAATGCAGAAGGGACAATTGGATGCAACACAGAAACATCTTGTTCAGTTTCTTATTTTCTGTGACAAAACATCCAAGATGTTATTTCCTTGTATATTAATAGCTCAAATTAATGGAATTTTTTTTCAAATGCCATAACTGACTTAATAATATATATGACAAGCTCCAGCTAACAGCCAACATTTCTGGATGACTTATACACTCTTTAAAGTTATTTAACTCAAGTAGGTTGAACAGTGACAGACTCTAACAACAGAGAATATTGAATAGGTACTTGAAATAAATAATAGTCATGCAAAATGATAATAAAACATTTTACTCTCTTCAGAATTGTTTCTCCTTTTTACTAAAATATATAACACTGAAGAGAAAATGAAACATTTAGTTTTGAGGAGTTAGGAATATCTACTTAACCTTTAATATTAAACAGATGGATCAAACTGTCTAGACAGTATTTATTGAATAATCGTGAATAATCACAGAAATTGTTCAATAAATGAAATGCAAATGTTAAAATATTTGCACAAATAATTATTAAGATTGATTTTATAAAAATGGGTAGTTCGTCATTGTTTTGGAATGAGCCCTGTATTAATATCATTTTTTTTTACTTATTGTCCTTAGTAATTATGTTTTGTATCGCATAACATACCATCACCAGTTTGTAAAAAAATAAACAAACAAAAAAAAACAGAGTTAGAATCACTTGATTGATTCAAAAAGACTCAAGAAGGATAATTTCTAGGAGAATATAGGAAACTGGATCTGATATCCCTTTTCTCCTCTCATACAAAATGACAGTTAATCAGTGGAGCTGTGAAGGAGTTAATGACTAAAAGGTAACTGGACCTTGAGGGAAAAATTATGAAACTTCTTGGCTCCAAATCATGATGATGGGTCGCTGCTGTTGTATCTGATTCTTCATGATATCCTCTGGGATTTTCTTGGCAAAGATACTGGAGTGATTTGCTCTTTCTTTCTCCAGCTCCTTTCACATATGAGGAAACTGAGGAAAACTGGGTTAACACTGGGTCACACAGTTAGTGAAGCAGGATTTGAACTCACCAATATGAGTCTTCTTGATTTTAAGCCCACTGCTCTAATCATTGTACCATCTAGCTGTCTCTAGGGATGGCACACTTCGATTAAGTGAGACCAAACAATGCATTTGAACCAGGAACCCTTAGCTGAACAACTGAGAATCCTGTGTTGAGATGAGAAAAGAATAGCATTTTCAGTGTTGCTGTTGGTTGAAACCACTAGTAAGTTATTTTTGCTCCTGCTATTTTGTTGCATGAGAAGATTGTGAAAATTTTCTAATGAGGTAAGAAATATTGAGAGAATGAAATTGAAAACTTTTACTGTTTGAGAGTTGATTGTTCCAGTATGTGAAAACAAAAGCCCATATAGAAGATGAATCAGATTCTAATTCTCCTGGGAGGAATGATTTTTGTGTGGGATGCACGATCCTGTTAGGAAGCTGATGGGCTGCTGTAGAGAGTGTGCTACCTTCAGTTTCAGAGGAATGGGACTTGAATCCTATTGCTCCCCCTGCAACCTTGGGTCGCTCCAACTTTCTGGACCTTAATTCTCTTTTCTAGAAAATGGATGGTTGTGCTAAGTGGCTTCAAAAGTTTCAGCACCTTAGTTGCATGAAACTATAAATCATTAGAAGTCATTTTTCATTCATATCAACATCATTTCTTTGACTGATTGCAAGTATCTCTATTTTCCTTTAATATTGTGATTTTGCTTTCTGGTCTATATCCGCACCCCAACTTTGAGTTCGTTCACTGTAATATTCCACGAATCTCCTTTGTATTTTAGAGAAAAAGAAAAACAAAACATGTTTTGTTTTGTTCTGTTATCCAAGGAGGTTGGGGGCTGGGGAACAGACAGCGATGAGGGATAAAGACAAATAGATTGGGTTTTTATTGTGATCAGAGTGAATATAACTTCAGAAAAAGTACTGAGGTGCTTAGCTCCCTTCAACAAACATTCTTAGTCTTTTCTCATTTAAATGTGACTTAACATGGAGACGATTAAACAGTGCAACAAAACGTCGGCTCCATGAGCAAATCTAAATGATAGATATTGACTAAGTGTTGTGTCACTGGAAGCAGACATTCAGGCTCCCTGATGTTTTAATTTTTGATTTAATTTTTTGATAATGCAGCACAGTTGCATCTCTGTGTCTCATACAAAAAGGAGAAAAAAAATGACAAGCTAAAACCATTAGGGGGGTTGTATTCTACTTACCAGTTTTTTTTTTTTTTCTGATTTTCTTTCTCTTTCATTTTTTTAAAGATTTCTTAAATCCAAAGGCCTCCCAGGGTACTAAGAGTAACGTTATTGGGTTATTATCTGTCAAAGATAAAATACAGTGATTCATACAAAATTAAATAAAGGAGAATGGAAAAGCTGAAATCATAGCACTTTCCCAATATTCTGATCATCAAGTTCTCATTTTCATTGGGTATATATCAACATGCAGTTTGATGCTTTATCTCTTCTTCATAGACAGAACTCTGTATTTGTGTGGCCTATGGTAATTTAGTGTCTTGGACCATAGATATAATGCTGGAAGGGACCTCAGAGGCCACCTTGTCCAACCCAACCCACTCATTTTACAGGAAATTAAAAGCCATCTGTGGTCAGTGAGAGTTGACCCCGCCCCAAACTGGCTTTCAAGTTATGCCAAAATCTGGTCATTTCTCTTATTTTGCTGCCAAAACAGATGTTAGGACCTAAGCAATAGGTCCTAACTCCTGCTCATACAGGAGGGAGAGAGTCAGGCATTTTCTAGGGTAGGGTGATGTATTAACTGATTGGTTTCCTGTATTTTGTATGATCAAAGAAATGCCAATTAGTGAGGATGAAAAGTTTTCAGCATGGAAGATTCTAGACTAGCAGGATTGGTAGGAGGTGGAAGGGCATTATATCAGGCGGGAGGGGGACAGTAATAGCTAGATCAGAGATAGACTGTCCCACAAAAGGCCAGCTTCAGAAGAGCAAGAGTTTCAGACTGTCACTCATTCACTGAGTAGACATTTATTGAATAGATCCTACTCTGTTCTGTACTGGTAAATATACTGCCATTATCACTACCCTCAAGGAACTTAGAATTTAGTAGATTGTGCCTTTCTCCCTACTCCCATTGCCAACTCCTGACATCTCTGTTCCTTCTGTGTTGATCTCTCTCATAAAGTCAGGCCCACAGGAAGAGGAATGTTTTAACACTAAGTCATGGCCCATACCATCTACGGGCCTACATGGCTACCACCTATCCTTCCCTGCCCACTGCCTAGGCTACTAGCACAACCCAAAGGAGTTTTGGATACCAGTTACCTAGACAAATATTCATGAAAACAAACTCTTCTTTCCTATGGCTATTTTATAATATTCCAGGAAAGTAAGAAATGCTCAAATTCGGTTTGAATAATCTCTCATCACCTGTTGATGCTGTGGTAATTAGAGGTGCCAGTACACACTGGCCTAGGTTGTGACCAACGGGGATGGCTACCTCTGGTTAATTAAAAGCAAAATGACATAGACCTGCCAGAAGTATCAAGCCATTTCTTATTGTCCATTCAAATGTTCTCTGTGTACAAGTGTGAACCAAATGATGACAGAGGAGATGATTTCTGTTCATTTCAGTCCAAGAGACCTATTGCCAAGCAGTCTTGAGATTCTCCCAGATGATGGACGTTACAGTTTGATTAAATTGGAAGACAGGGACCCATGTCAAAGAAAGGATCAATCTTTAGCTAGTGTTTATTGCTTTCCTTCCCAAATGAAGCCCTAAGGTTAAGATTCACTCCCTGCCCTGCAAATATCTGCAGATCACTCTTTTCTTGACGTCAGTGAGCAAGGAATGAGAAGATTCATGAACAAAAGGTTCAAAAGTCATAAGATGATTTGACTGTAATCCTTCTCTTTTGACAGTGAATGGAAACCAGAATGATAAATGAGTTTAAGGCAGCAGGGAAGAGAAGAAGGAACATGGAAAGGGACTCAGTGCCTTAATTTGGTTGTTTTGAATTAGATAGTCTTGGCTTCTTGTATTAATGTGCCAGGTTAAACAAAGAGGCAGCAATGCAGTGGGAAACCCTTATTTTTCTTAGTCTTGTACCTAACAAAAGAAATATTCATAGAGTATTGCTGAAGTGGAAAAATACCCCCTAACCATAGCATGATATAACAAATTCAGAGCCAGCCTCAGAATCAGGAAAATTTGGGTTCTGGTACTGCTTGGCATTAATGGCCATAGGCCTCTGGGAAAATTGCTTAATTTTTCATTGCTCTAGGCAGCTTTCTGAGACTAGGATTTGAAGAAAAAGTTCCAACCTATACTGGTAGAAGGAATTTCCTCACCCGAGACTATCCTATATCACTGAAATCATAGGTTCATGCTGTATTTCTAGTTAGTTAAGATAGTTGATCCCCCAAATATTTAACACCTCTGCTTCTATTTCTTTTTCTACTTCTGAGTTTTGTCTCATGGAAACAAAGCCATCAGACCTCTCCAGATAATACTAACTCCTTCCCTCCACCACCAGTTCTAGTAGAGGAATCTATTTTACTGAAGTTTTCAGGTGTTCACTGGAAGAAGATTGAGGACAGAACTCTCTGCCCTAGAATGAAATCCTTATGCTAGAAATTCATTTTTTTCCCTACAAACTTTGATATCCTTCTAACTCAGAAGGTCTCCTATTTGGTGATCTCATGATGTACTTCTAGTTCTCAGGTCATTGAACTTCAAAACTGGAAGAGTTAGGGTTAGAGTCTTCCAAGGAAGCAATTTCTCCTTTTTTTGAATGATTTTTTCCATTTCTATCACATTCTTCCTTATCATACTTACTAATAAGCTTTTTTTATTCTACTGCATCCAACTATAAACTCTTTGAGCATAGGGACTATGTCATTTTTATCCTTTTAGTCCACAATAATGCCTTGGAAGCAGCTGCTTAGTGGTTGGATGTTAGACTTGGAATGAGGAAGACCTGAGTTTGAATCCTGTTTTAGATAGTTACTAATTGTATGATCCTAGACAAGTCCTTTTACCTTTTTGTACTTAATTTCAAGTTAAAAAAAAAGAGAATTCTTCTAGATGGCCTCGAAAGTCTTTTTCAGCTGTGAATCTATGATTCTATGCTTACTCCATATTTAGTAAACTGAATGGAATCAACTAGCATTTATAGCAAGTGCTATGTAAGCGCTGTGGTCAATGTTCAAGGAATACTAATGAAGAGTGTCCATCCATCTATCCACCATTTATTCATTTATTTAACAAGCAATGAGTATTATTTCTTAGCCTAGCCTATACTGCCTTCCTTTCCCATCTTTGTCTACCTATGTGAGGGCCAATTCAACACAAATTCCTTCATGGAGCTGTTGTCAGGTCCAGAGGTCTATGGTCAGATATTTCTCCTAGGACAAGGAAGTGTGCTCCATGCCAGTAATCAGATTTATAGCTATCATCACTTAGTCTACTCTTCCATTGAGGGGAGCTCAAGACCTCCAAGGTCGTCCATCCCACTTTTAAGCAACTGTAATAGCTAGAAATTTTTTGGACATCAAGCTGTTCCTGGTTCTTCCCTCAGGGGCCTGGTAGAACAAAGCTAATCCTTCTTCTGTGTGTTAGCCCTTTACATACTTGAAGAGAGGTTTCATGCTTCTCCTTCCCCTAGATTTTTCTTCAGAGTGTATTTTCTTAGGTCCACCTATTAATTTTTATATGGCATGATCTTGAGTCACCATCTTGGTTACTCTCCATTTTGTCAATGGTCTTTCTAAAATGTGATGCTCAGACCACAACTGTTTAGAGTACTCCAGCGTATGATGTGACTTATCACCTCTTTAGTCTGGGTCACTATGAGTCTTTTAATGCAACCTAAGATCTGACTAGTCTTTTTGCTTCCCATGTTATACTCTTGTATGTATTGAGTACATTGTCCACTGAAGCCTCCAGATCTTTTTTGAGAGGAAGGGCAAGAACTGCCATCTAGCTATATCTCTTTCCTTTTGTTTTGGTGATGTCTGATACTAGTGTTGACTCAACAATTCACCATTCAATAATGTATTGAGTCCCTCCTACATTCTAGATTCTGAGCAATATTGACCAAAACAACTGACCTAGTCCCTACCCTCAAGGAACTTATGCTCAATTTCTTTATCTGTGGATTATGAATGGACTTTCATGCTGTCCATTTGATTGCAAAAGGAAATTGTTATTGTACTCCTGTCATTAATGGGGCAACATATTTCTCAAGACTTAGATTATTTTAAAATAAGAAAAAAGAACAGGCAGGTGAATTTCTAGGTTATGTGGCCTTCCCAGTAGTCAGGGTGACACTCAGCTGAGGCCTATGTAAGGATCCTGGAAATTCCATATTCCAGGGATCTCTGATTTCAGGTGAAACTGCATAGCCACCATAGCCACCTTGGCTCAAAAATTCATCTCCCTGAAGTCAAATTGGTAATGGTCCTCTGTGAACCGAGGTATGGTGCAAAAAGATACCACTTCATAGCTGGCCATATAGTTGGAGCCATTCTGGCTTGGTGGAACATGGCAGGAGTAGTGCTCTACAAATATAGCCCTTGAGAAACCAGAGTTACCTCCGTGCTGTGCTGTGGCTCTAGTGGATGACATAGGCAGAGAGGATGCTAATCAACACCGTGACTTCTCTGAAAACTAATGTCTAATGAGAAGGTGCTGGGAAATCAACCAGTGGGAAGCAGAACATTGAAAATCTTTCTTTGTTCAAAGTTTGCCTTGAACCATAGTTGGTAGGGTTGGTTTTTTTTATTGCTTGGATTATTTCTAGACAAATGAACACTATGTAAAATGCTTTGTCTATTTCAGCACCATTGGTTTAATAAGATGTTTTCCTATAATTATATTTGATCCATGATAAGTGCTCCCTTAGTTAAACATCATCCAGATGTTCACAAATGGTCGCACATCATTACAATTCCTTTGCTACTCTTCAAACTCCTCCTAGTATCCATTCAGGAGATGTACCATAACTCAAATCATCACAAATGGAGTTTTCATAAAATGTATATTTCCACTTTCTTGTCTGTCATTTTAAGAGAAAACTAATAACAATACAATTCTATGAATAAATGATGAAAATATCGTGCTTGTATTATGCCTAGCCCTGGGTGGGGCAAGGACAGAGAGGAGAAGACATGTCAGCTGTTCTATAACTGGAGATGTCAATATCTTGGCCCCATATTTTTTTTGTCTCCAACAGTGCCTTGCCAATAGGAGGTACTCAGATAATTTCCATGAGCACTTATTAAGCTCCTACACTGCATTTATCTTCTTGCAGGAGTTATAAGGCTTAGGTAAGACAAGCCACTTTGAGCTGGTGGAGCTTCCAGTAGAGTAGAAGAAAAAGACTGAAACAAAAATAGTTCTAAGGAAGAATATTTTATTGTAAGAAAATGTAAAGAAATGCAAAAGAAAGTGTTTTGTTAAATCTTGAGGGGAACTTTGTATTAGTAAATGGGAGTCATGGAAGACTTCACAGGATAGGTGACTCTTGAGTTGGCTTAAAAGAAAGATTAGGAATTCAGTACACAAATATTGAGTTGGAGAACATTTAAAGGTTAGACAACATCATGGGCAAAAATCTAGATGCATGTGGGGGGGAGGGAGGGAAGGGGAGAGAGAGAGAGAGAGAGAGAGAGAGAGAGAGAGAGAGAGAGAGAGAGAGAGAGAGAGAGAGGGAGAGAGAGAGGAGAGAGGGAGAGGGAGAGAGAGACAGAGAGAGAGAGAGAGAGAGAGAGAGAGACAGAGAGACAGAGAGAGACAGAGACAGAGAGAGACAGAGACAGAGAGACAGAGAGAGAGGAGAGAGAGACACAGAGAGAGAGAGACAGAGAGAGAGAGAAAAGAGAGAGAGAGAGACAGAGACAGAGACAGAGACAGAGAGAGGAGAGAGACAGAGAGAGAGAGACAGAGAGAGAGGAGAGAGAGACAGAGAGAGAGAGAGAGAGACAGAGAGAGAGAGAGAGAGACAGAGAGAGAGAGAGAGAGACAGAGAGAGAGAGAGAGAGAAAGACAGAGAGAGAGAGAGAGGAGAGAGACAGAGAGAGAGAGACAGAGAGAGAGGAGAGAGAGACAGAGAGAGAGAGAGAGAGAGAGACAGAGAGAGAGACAGAGAGAGAGACAGAGAGAGAGGAGAGAGAGACAGAGAGAGAGAGAGAGAGAGAGAGAGAGAGAGAGAGAGAGAGGAGAGAAAGACAGAGAGAGAGAGAGAGAGAGAGAGAGAGAGAGAGAGAGAGAGAGAGAGAGAGGGAGAGAGAGAGAGAGATGGGAGAGAGACAGAGAGACAGAGAGAGAGAGAGCGCACTTGTCTGATGGGAATAAAACTCAAACTGTAATCTAAAGCTTTAATAGCTGTGATAGGTAATACTAATCTGTAACAAAGCTGCATTATTGCTTTATTAAAACTGCATAAGACTTTGTTCTAAAGACATGAGATGATCTGTGAGAAAATATGGATCTGTGCAGTATCCCAATATCAAGATAATATGTCAATACAAAAAGGAGCTGTGATTTTATTAGTGAGGGACCTACTTCTACCTGAGGCAGATTGAAACCCATCTATTGCTCAATGGACAGATCTTTGAGAGTTGTTCGAAGCTTTAGTCTTCTGCTCAAGGTCATGCAGTTCATTGAGAGTCAGAGACTGGATTTGAAACCAGTTCTTCTTGACTCCAAGTACAACATCCTACTGAAGTGTCACTCAAAATATTGAAATAAAACCAGCTAATTTTCAACCCTGACTAATGGATATATTTTATGTGGCTACACAAGGAGTCAGCAGCTGAGCAGAGGAGTCCCAGCATGTTTGTCCTTCCCATTTGCATTCCCCCTCCCATCCCTCCAAACACCCACAAACACCCCATTGGATTATACACACAGATGTCTCAATTATTCATGCGACGTCTGTGTCAACCTATTGGACAATTGGAAGTTCTATATGATGGCAACAGCTGGACTACTGCTGGACTATTGTGTCTAATTATGGGAGCAGATGGCTTCGCCATGCCAATTAGTCTGAAAATGTGCAACATACTGAGGAGATGAATTTTTATCCTATTTATGCCTACAGTTGTAAGATATAAGAAAGATAAGGTACAGTATATAACAGTACATGAATATCAAAGGAAGCACTCACTCACTATTTCTTAAACCTTTTATTTGTCAGAGTATTGATGATGAAGCTGACTCTTTAAATCCTACCTTTATTAGTGACCCTTCTGCCATAAAGGTTGTGCTGTCTACTATCTAAGGTGATTTTAAAAAAAATACAAGTCACTTTTTACAGTGAATATTTTCTGGAGGAAAGAGTACTTATTCCCAGTAGGGGAAAAAACAGTTTAACCCAAAGTCATTAAGGCAGTAAGCAGCCTCACTCAGTAGAGAGCATGTTGAGTTTGGAGTTGAAGGATCTGTGTTTTAATCCCAGCTCTACCACTTACTACCTTTGTCCTCTTGGCTCAGTTGCTTAATTTTTTCAGGTCTTCTCGGTTTTCTTATCTGTAAGAAGAAGAAGAACAGTAACAACAGCAAAGCTCTATGTTCCCTTTTAACTTCACCTGCAGGATCTTGGGGAATGTCTACATACTAGTTGTAGTTCAGGCATTAATTAGCAGGAATGGACTTTTTACAAAAGAGAGTTGCTTTTCTCTCATACAGATAGGTTCAAAACGTCCATTTATGTTATATTTAGCTGTACATATCTGTAAGCACTGTGATGGCAGAGGCCATGCTTTATTTGACCTAGTATTGGCCCCAGCACTTTACACAGTATATTCAATGAAGGAATGCATGAAAATAGAAGGGTGAACAGACAATGAAATGTTTATTAGCGTGACCTCTATAAGTGTCAGAATGAGGGTATATCAGATGGTATGAAATAGGAGTAACCTAAAAAAAATCACTCTGGGTGCTATGGCTATTATTTTAAATTCCATTCATCTGAATCACCTCAAGAACTCCATGAACAACCTCTGTGCCTTCCTTCAATGTGTCCCTTCTTTAATTAATCCTTTCATCTGCCTTATACATGATCATGTCACTATTCACATGTTTTCTTGGTTTTACATTCACTAAGGCCATAGCTTGGCAGTCAGAGTCCTCATGACTTGATATCTCCTTACCTTTCTAACTTTGTCTCATATTATACCCAAGTACATACAGTGCACTTCAGCCAAACTGCCTCTTTCATATACACAACCCCTTCATGCCTACATTTATCCCATTTTCTATGCTTAGAATGTTCTTTCCATCTCCTGAGATTCCGCCAGTCTTTCAAGACCCAGCAAAATGCTACACCAAACTCCCCATGCCTCCATCAGATAAAGATCTTTTTCAAACTTCCAAAAAGATGGTTAAATAAGAACCATGTTGAACCCAAGTTCCCATTTATCACTTCACTGGAATAAGAAATATACCAAGAAAATTAATAGACCCAAACCAAAAACACAAAAAAGGAGGAGAAATGGAAGAAATTTCCTCAAAAGAAAACCTCACTAAAAACCAGCCAAGAGGCTGATATCATGAGTAAACACAAAATGAACTCCTAATACAGTGAATTAATACCAAGAGGTAGCCAAATATGAAGGATAGGAATATTTCAAGTTTTTTGAATACCTCAAGGAATATCTCAAATGTTGAGCCCTCTTCTGTATCTGTCTTTTTCTGGTGAATTCATTAGCTCCTATTGGTTTAATTTTCATTTCTCTTTAGATGATTCCTAAATTCATATAGTCCCTTTTTGTGGCCTATATAGTTAACTGACTGTTAGTCTTCTCATTCTAGGTGTCCAATATGCAGCACAAAATTCTCCTCAGGGTAATGAATGGTTGGGAAAGAAATGAAAACAATTCTCCCTTCTCCACACTTTGATTCCATTCAAGTACTGAACGTCTGCATCCTTACTAAGTAAGTGACTTACTTGATTTAGAGATGATTTCTTATTTTTTATTAAAAATGGAAACATAAAAATAATAGATTCATGTGTTGATATTCCCCCATTGGCCATGAAAAAACCACTGTATACAGCACCGTTTTATAAGATACATTACAAGTGCATTTAATTGGGCTTAGAGGTAGGCATGATCTATGGATCTTTATTGAATAATTGAATGTTAGAGCTAGAGGGAGTCTGATCTATTCTTCCCCATTGATTTTACAAGTAAGAAAACTGGGATTCAGAATTCTTAGGTGTTTTGCCCAAGCTAGCAAGTAAGTGACCATATATAAAGTCAGATTTTCTGACTTTCACTCCAGGGCATCATCTATTGTGCCATGCTGCTTTCTATATTTCTTTCAAAATATTCTAGAAAAAGGGATGGGATAGGGATTGGACCTATAATTTCATTAGTTTAAGGAACTTCAGGATCAGAAAATGGCCTGTCCTAATTCAAATTGGTACTTTTTTCTTTGCAATTTATAGTTTTTAGAGAGCTACTTAGATCAATGAATGGTTACGTACCTTTCCCAGAGTGACACAATCAGTATATTTCAAAGGTAGCATTTGAACCTAGATCTTCCTGGCTTGAAAGTTGGCTTTCCATCTCTTCTATCACAGTGCTACTAGAAATAAATAATTTTAAACAAGAAAATAATTTTAATAAATAGATTAAGTAATTAAAAAATCAGTATCTGGATTTAGTGGACAAAACATTCTCTTTGGAGTCAAAAGCTGTGGGATCGAATATCATTTTTGTCATTAAGAATGTGACTATGGGTCAATCATTTCTATTCTTTGGACCCTGATATTCTCATCTGGAGAATGGAGAAATTGGACTAGGTAGAAACTGTGGCCCCTTGTACTTCTAAATATCATGAACTGATGACTCTTATCTATGAAAAATTAAGCTTAAATTCATAAGTATATATTTAAAATCCAAATTGGTCAAATTCCACCAGTTTTTTTTAAAGTCAATTTCAGTATTTAATCCCTTTATCCCATTTCAAGTGTTTTATGTTGTTAGCCAATAAATCAAATAAAGTTTCTTATTTGTTCTTTCCCATATTTTTCTCTTATAGTTTTCTATATTTTATATCTATTTGCCCAGCAGATAAATGGTAAGAGGATAGGAATAAAACTCAACTGTACAAAATAGTGTAATTTGGGCTATTTAGATCTATGCATGCAGGGTATTACCAGGGGACAAAAAAAGCTCTAATTGTAATAATTACAGTTTTTAAAAGAAGATGTAATAATGGTAAAGGAAACTTTACTGAGGAAAAATAATTATCTTAACATTCCTACTTCATTTTTAAAATGATGAAGGTCTTGGTTAGAGGGGAAAAAAAACAAAATAAACAAGCAAAAACAATTGTTAGAGGTAATCTATGGACAGTTCATGTGCTGTAGTATTACCCTCAAGATAATGAGAGAAAACAAGAAAGGCCCCTGTCTAGCATCTTACGGGAAGCCCCTACAACAAATGTATGGGAGAACAAGGACCAGAGTTACACAGGCTGAACATTGGCTGGGTTGTCATCTGGATTATTGGAGGGAGTACTTGGACTGCTGAAAGGACAGAACTATCTCTGTATTGGAGTTGAGCTTTTAAAAAAAGTATGGATGGGAAAAGCAAAGAAAGAAATACAAGAAAGGTTATACACACAGACACACACATATATATATATACACACACACACACATAATATATATATATATATATATATATATATATATACACATGTATAAACTATATATAGTAAAATATAAAAGATAGACTATATATACTATATATTATTTATATATATATATATTATACTATATATTTACATATAATAAATAGTGTATATACTATATTTATTCCTTTTTACATTTAAAATATTTTGTAAGTCATCAAAGTTAAATAGTTTTCCATTGTTATTTTTCATACTTTTCTTTAATAATGATTTTCTACACATTGCTTCTGTTTCCTCAATAGAAAAGAAGTAAAAATGTTATGAGTAAAATTTACCTGTACAAAATATTGAGACTGGCTATTAAGCTTTGTTGAGGAAGAAGGAAAGAGAAGGGGAAAGGGGGGGGAAGAAGGAGGGGCCTTTAGACATTACTTAGCCATCAGATAGAATACAACCTGACATATTCCTCTTCTTCCACAAGGTTTGTGATCAATTTCTTGACAACTATCACCCCGGGCTGCCTTTGAAGCAGGTACTTGAAAATGTTTTATTCCAGGAGAAGATAAAGTTTGCAGCTTCTTACTCTTAGCACAATTTTCAGTTCAACTAAATACTTTTCTCCATTTGCAACCACTTCTTCACACATGCTTATGCATATGTCTATTACTACACCCTCCTCAGAGATTTTGGACATGATAACATTAATACACTCATGGAGGCTGAGAGGGCTGCTATCTGCATCTGAGAAATGGAGAGCACTATTGGCATGCTTACTGCTATTCCCCTTACAAAATGGCCATTAGACATTCTGAAAGGCTCAGGGAGAAGGCAGCTTGAGACCTGTGGCAGCTACTCAGATTACTCCCCAGAAATAGCACCAAATCCAATAACACTAACACAAACACTCCTATCGCTCCATTTATTTCCACTGCAGAAAGAAGGACGGGATGTGAATTCCCTTCCCTTCCATTTTCAGAGAAAAGCCTGTACCTCTTCCCCAGAGGCTCATTTACTCATTCTTTTCGATGAGTTTGGGTTGTACTCTCAATAGCTTGTGAGTAATGCAGCTTTTGGCACAAGACAGTGACATGATTTCTATCTGAAGTCTCTGGAGAGGCACAAGTAAGCCAGAGACCCTCCCTCTGAAATACATACCCCCAAATGCCCTATGCGGGCTAAGTTTGGAGCCACATATTGTCTTATCCATTCAAAGGGAAGTGTCCCTGTCACATGATGCTAATTAGAGTCATTTAAAGCCTAAATATCCAAATACCAGAGCCATTGTCCTACTACCATCATTCTGCCAAGATAGGGAGGGGGTCCTCTCTTCTCTATGCAACTGGTATTTGCACCAGGAGGCCAAGTCACCTTTATATGAAATGGTAATGACAAAAAATGTTTGGTTGGCAAATTGGTTTTGATTGCAGAAAAGCAATGAGCCATTTAGACACAAATCAAAAGTGCTCTGTATTCTTCATATTCTAAATGGTGTTGCTAGGGGAAGGTGGCGCGTCAGAACACCCAGAGTGATTTTATAAAAGGAATCTTCATCCTCTAGAAGAATTATTGCTTATTTCTGTACTTTGTCATCATTTTGAATTAAAAGTAGGTACATAAAAGACCACAGTGGAAAGAACCCTGGATCTACAGTCTCAGAACCTGGGTACAAATCCTGGCTCTATTACTTAATATCTATACAATCTTATTCAAGTAACTTAATCTTTCAGGGCCTCAATTTACTCATGTGCAATTTGAAGGGGTTCAACTAGATGATTTCCAAGTGCCTTTACATCTCTATGTTTCTTAAGATGCACTTAATTTTTAGGTTAAATAATCAAAAAGTATTTATTAAGCACCTACTATGTATCAGACAGTATGATAAGCCCTAGGAATACAAGTGTGAAAAATTAAATAACCCTTACTCAAACAGTGTTTAGCCTAATGGAGGAAACAACAAATGCCTATAAAAATATGTGCAGCATGATATAAACAAACAAATAAATACAACACAGTTAAATATAAGATAGAGAAGGAGGGAACTGGCAAATGGGTAGATTTTTTGAAAGGTTTCATGTAGAAGATAGTGCTTGACTTCATCGTAAAAGAGGAGAGTTAATAAAAAAAAATTAAAATAATAAATAATGACTGCCTTCACTTCCCAAGTGATATTTACTTCGATGCTTCAGTGGCCTGATGAGCTATGAAATCTATGATGATCTACAATCACATACTATGTGGTTATGTCTCTTAATTCTTGTCATCTCTTCATGAATATTCCCTTGGCTTCTCTCTATATACTCCCTACTAGTGGTCTTTCTACCTACCTGATGGCTCAATTCTTTTTTTTTTCTTTAAAAGCAGATAATGTATAATAAGTGCTGGATTTGGGGTTAAAGGACTTGGGCTCCGATCCCAGATTGGCATTATCTGTGAGACCCTGAGTAGGGCATTTCCAGAGGCCCTGATTTTATCATTTGGGAAATGAATGACTTACAGGATCTTTTTTTTCCTCCAAGCCAAGATCCCATGAGCCTTAGGGGGTCTACTCATCTTCCCAGTAGCCTTAGCTTATCTCTCTTGATGTATCCCCCCCCCTCCCCACCTTCCCAATAGCCAATGAATGCTCCTTTTCTTAGGTAAGCAAGAACTATCTCCTTTAGTCACAATCTTAAAAACAACTCACATATCATTCCAGGTAAAGTAACATTCATTGGTTCCTCACCTTCCAATAATGGCTCCTCATCCCTTGGATAGAAGCCAATTCAGAGATTCCATCATTGGATTCAGTGGCTCTCAGACCACTGTTGTCACCCTGGCTCTGAAGCTGCTAAGGTTTGTCTCTCACTCCCTATTTGCTGATCCAGGCTCAACTTTGAATTCCGACAGCCCTGCAAAGGCCAGTCATCCATAAGAAGGTACACGGGAAGCCTTATTCCTGGGGTGAATGCCCTTGAATGCTTTTCTTGGGCACATGGAAGAAAGCAATTAGCTCTTAAATATCTGCCAGGCTTCTGACATCTTCTGTCAGTGCTGATGCTCCTCCAGGATTCCCTTCTCAGGGCCCTGAGTGAGTAGCTTAGTTGGTCAGCTAATAAAGTTTTCTCTGTATCTTAATTGTGGATGAAGCCCCTAATTTAGCTTGTGTCCCAGAGATTTGACTAGGTGACAAAGGTGAGCTATATTTGGCTTGGCTCAATCTGCCAAAACTTCCAGGTCAGCAAGAATGGGGAGATACAGCATGGACAAGTAACTACATCTTCATTGGTCCCATAATTTTATGCTGATTCTGGATCTGTGAGGAAATAGGACATGGAATCACACTCCAGATGGGTTGCTTGGCTCACTTACTGTGTAGTTTCACATTTACACTTTGCTGTAGCCAACCAACGGTGAGTTCTTGAACCCCATTATTCATATCCCTTCTCCTTTCTTTTTCTGTGATTCCCATTTTCTCCCGCCCCATCTGCTAGTGCCCCCCACCTCAGTCATACAGCAGGTTCAACTTCATGATTAACTTTTACAAAAGGAGAAGGGAATTTAGGGCTCCAAAATTTAATCATGACAACAATCTCGTGAGGAAGGTGTTACTTTTATAGTTGGGGAAACTGAGGTCAACAGAGGCTAAGTGATTTGCCCAAAATCACCACAGCTATGAAGTGACTGACACTGGATTTGAATTTAGAGCTAATCTGATTTCAAGCCTAAGGCTCTAGCTCCTGCACCACATAGAAAGAGAAAGTTGATTTCAAAAGAGCTCCAATATTTAAAGGGGAGGGGGAAGAATCCCATGGAGGAGAACTTGAAGATCCAAGGTATATATAGAGAGAAACTAACATAATGGGGGGAAAGTGCCCAAAGTAATAAAAATGGGATGAGATGGGATGAATGCATGGAGAAAGGAGAAGGGGACATTTCTACCATCATGGATGTCTACTTCTTTTGCTGCTCTCTTTGATCTCTGCCCTTGCCCATTACATCAGGTTAGAGTCTGAACTAGTTTGTGATCTCCTTCTTGCAATGCGCCCTGCATAGCAAAGCTGGAGTAATCTTCCTAAACCCAGATCTGACCATGGCCCCTCCTTTTCTGCCACCTCAAAAATCTTCATTGTCTGCATATTCTCTTTAGGATAAAAAATCAAAATCAAATTTCTGTCGGGACATTCCCTTCTTGAAAATCAGTTTATGACTTCTCCCTGTCTCCAGATTGCTATGCAAACTTGGGAGCCTCTATGATCACCCTATCAGGTTCAGATACACTTGTCTCATTATTGGTCCATGTCAGTTATGTCAATACCCATTCCTAGCTGAGAACAGCAGCATGCCATAGTGGAGAGAGCTCTGGACTTGGCGTTAGAAAGACCTGGGTTCACCTTTCACCTCTGATACTTGTTGGCTTTGTGATCTTAAGCCCAGTTTGAACCTCAGTTTTCTCACCAGCAATATAAAAGGATTGGACCAGATTAGATGCCCTATAAGAACTTCCTTCTAGTTTTAAATCATCTATGATCCTGTGATCTGAGACCTCTGTGATTCTTTCTGTTCCCCTCCATAGAATGCCTTTCTCATACATCTTGAGACATCTCTGAGCATACTCAATGCTCTCTCCCTTTAATGAACTTCTAGGGCTTTTATCAGTCTCGCCATTTACTGCCTTGTATTGTCAGTTAGCTTTTTGGGGTATTTTCAGTGTCTCCCCAGACACAAGTATGCAGAGAGTGGACATCCAACTCACCACAGGGACTCTGCCAAAGTGTCCATGTTTGTTAAAGTCTTCATATAACTTTGGCAATGATGATGATTTTCTAGGAAGTGTTGTTTAGAAATTGTTGCGATGGACTGTTCATTGCTTTATATAAACTATTCATACAGCTCAATTTAGCGTAAAGAAAGCCTTGGAACACCAGCCCTGAAGTCAGGAGTATCTGGTCTCAGACACTTAACACTTCCTGGTTGTGTGGCCCTGGGTAGGTCACTTAACCCCAATTGCCTCAGCAAAAAAAAAAAAAAAAACAACAAAGCCTTGAAATCAAGAGGCCTGGCTTCTCATACTGGTTGTGCCACTCTTGGACTGCATGAACACAAGAAAGTCACTTTAATGCATCAAGGACTCTGATTTCATCAGCTCCTCTAATGTAATAGATAAATTTTAGAGAGGTTCATGAAGCTCAGAAAGCCTAAAAGACCTGCCCGTGATTACACAGTGTCAAATGTCGGATTTGAACAAAGGCACATGCATAAAACTTGTGCTTACAAATTAGTTTTATTGAAAGTTATTGTGCTACAGTCATTAATTCACATTCAGTGGCCATCAGCCTTGTTTCTAGTTGTTTGCAGTTACAAAAATTCTGCAGTCAGTATGGGATTTTCTTCTTACCAGTGACCTCTTTGGGATATATTCCTAGTAGCAGAATCTCTGGAACAGTGGGTGTGAACACATTTTTTCACATAATGCCAAATTGCTTTACAGAATGGTTGTACTGATTCACAGCTCCACCAATAATACACTAGCGTGCCTGTCTACCCACAGGCCCTTTCACATTGCCTATTCCGATCTCTTGTCATCTTTGTCAGGTTTTTTGAGTGTAAGGTAAAACCCTCGAGGTATTTTAAGTTTATATTTCTTTTATATGGATGTTTTGGAGGTTCTTTCCAATGATTATTAGTAGCTTGTAATGCTAGAAGAATATCCTTTGTATCTAACCAAGAGAGTGTGATGCTAGAAATTCTTAAGCTCCAGACCTGGCAGCTCCAAAGATAGCTTCCCATTTTCCCACTTAATGCAGGGAAATCCCCATCTCACATCACCCGTATCAGGGTGATGTTTCATCACTTTTCTTTTGTTCCATTGGTTGTAGGACAAGGAATGATGAGGATCTGATACTGCCATTCTTAGATCTATATTTTTACAACTCTGAACATAATCATTAGAGGAGAACCCAAGGAAAGAAAAAGGGAAGGAGGGCAAAGAGTCCAATTCATGCCAAAGCTGACCTTCTATATTTCTTGGCCCCAACTGGCACCTGCTCTCATGGTTTTGGCTGGACTCTGGAAAACAATATTTGGTGAATTTCCCACTCCTTTGCCCCTCCATACAGGTGGCCATTAGCTTAAGGTAAAAACAAAGAACCAAAGGTCACTGAGTTTTTTCATGGCCTGAATTTCTGATGTAACTCAACTCTTCTGATCTAATCTCATCCGGGCCCTAAAACATTAACATAAACAGGTTAACAATCACTGTTTTTTGTTTAGTACTTTATGTATTGATTTGTCTTACATTTATGAAACAGGCCATTGGGCGATTTCTGGTGCCTAGGATAGGTTCAGATAGAAGATTAAACTAGAAGCTCCTGTTTCCATCATTTAAAACTCTTAGCTATGTGACTCCAACCTATCTTTCCAGACTAATTGCATATTATTTCCTTTCACCTACTATGTGTTTCAGCCAAAGTGCCCTATCACTCCCTGACCATAGCATTCTGTCACCCACATCTGTACCTTTGTCTTTGCACAGGATATCTCCCAGCTTTTAAATCTTCTTCTTGGCCTCCACCTTGCAGGAGCAGTATTTTCTTTGAAAGTCCAGCTCAGTTGGGCATAACTTCTGATTCCACCAAGTTTGTACTCTCCCCTAAAGGGCATTATTCCTAATTCCCCATCCCACTCAAAAAATACTTGGTATTTACTCTACACATACTTCATGTACACTTACCTGTGTACATGAAATATTCCCTCTAAGATAATGTAGTACCTTGAGGGTAGTACCACAGTACCCAACATGTGGTAAGACCCTGTTGAATTATGAAATTGACTCAAGCTTGTACACACATAAGTAGAATAACAAGTAGTAGGTAAAAGTGACAAACGGGTATCCAATGCATTTCTTGAGAAGTAGAAGAGGAAGAACATAATCCAAATGCTTGGAGAGATTTGACAAAGGAGGCTACATAGAGAAGATGGCGTCTTAGTTGAGCAGGGGAGAAGGTATCTTAATTATAACACCCTTAACATGGCCAGTGCTACATTGAGAATAGTGGATCCTCTTGCATGGGAGGATAGTAAGTGTTAGGGGTCACGACCTCAACCCCCGAGTGGAACAAGCCTTATGTGACCAGCACTGCCTGCCCACCTGAAATGGCGAAGACTGTGAGCAGTGGGGGGCAAGAGCCAGGGTGGTGTGAGACTCCATTTATTACAAAGACTGCAGGTCCTTTTATCATCTTGGTGCTTGTTTCTACTTCCTACTTCATAAGTAATCACATTCTGGCCTATAGTAGATACATGATTCCCTACAGGAAGCTACACGTAGATATGATGTGTGCATTCCTTTCCTAGTAAGGACATTCAAGATACTCCCCTCCAAGGTCCGGCACGCCTCTCCTGGGAACTGCCATGTTGCTCCTTAGGGTGGGACCCCCTTCCTCCCAACACCATCTTGTTCACCCTTACAAGGCTACCCTCGGATTACCTGAGCCGTGCCCCGTGTAATGTCCAAGGCTGGCGGGGGGTTGGCAGGCCCTCTTACAAGTAAGTATATGAAGATCTTGATGTTTTCATTCATTGCCATTATTTCAGCCCCCTGGTTAATGCTTGGTAACAACTCTTAAGCATTTTGAAGGGATTTGAAGAGTATGTAGACTCTGTAATGCTTCAGCATTAACAGAGAATAAACTAAAAATCTTCAATGTACAGAAAGTGGTACAGTAATAAGTGGTATAATCAAAGAATGATCAATTTAGGCAAGAATCCTCAGGAGCATTTAGTTCAGCCTCTCTCATTTTAATCCAAAAGGGAAGTAACTTGTCTAAGATAGCAAAGTTAAGAAGGAAAATCAGGTCCTCAGATGCTAAATCCAGTGTGCTTTCCACAGTGCTGCATTGTCTCTCTAGCTGATCAGATATCTGTGTATCTGGCTCTTTGCTCACTGGAATGGCTTAGGATTCCAAGTTTGTAGGTATTGAGTTAAACAACTTTTTTTTCAGTGAAACAACAAAATCAAAGTTGCATTTGGAAATGGGTTGAGAAAGTTCTTGTCTTGTGCCGTGCATATATATGATACTGGTGATTTTCATGTTCTGTAGGGTCTCCACTTGAAGCTGCTCTTTTGGTAGAGCGATGGGTATGGGGCCTGGAGCTGTTTTCACGCCTCCATGGCACTGACAGATGGCTGTGGCTGAGGAAAGCTAAATGATCCAAATGAGGCTAGAGCCTGTGCCTTCATTTACTTCTCATTATATTCTAACAAATAGGCTCAGAAGCCCCAAACTCCAGAGATGGGATCATTTCTAGTCTCAGGACCTGGAAGTCTGTTACATACGCACAGTCCTAGTAACAAAAAGAGAAGAAAGTTATATTTTCAGACATCTCTCTAATTAGCACCACACTAGTATTCCTCTCTCTGATGTGTGGTACTTGCTATGAATGCAATCTAATTTTATCTTGCTTCCATGCTCTTTAGAGTATTTTAGACCTATGTGATAGAATGGTCTCTATCGTCTTAGCATATATGGCTTAACCAGAAATATACATGTACCTAAATGCACAGAGGCAACATCTGACACAGTCTGACTGTGTGATTGTTCAATTTGCTTACCTCTTCAAGGTTCTAGATTATAAGTTGCTGTCCTGCTATCCTGCCTTGGTGGAAGAAATGCCTTCACCTGGAAGTTCCCTATGCTAATTAAATCAAAAGTCCATTCCCTTTCCCTGTTCACATGCATAAAAATCAATTCATGAGTTAGAGTCAAGAAAAACTGAGGAGAATGGAGAACTGAGCAGTAGAAAGCAACAGTAAAGAAAACTGGGTGGACCATTGCAGCCAAGACAATTTTAAATATTGGGCTATGACGGCTCAGCATCAAGGGTTAATGAAAACGTTAATTCTCAGGCTTCAAGAAGAATGAATAGCTCTCTATGCATTATTGAAAGCTCCATAGGGAGATCTTAAAGCCTGACATTTTCAGCAGCACCTTTTATTGGAGCAGTGCCTCTGAAAACACTTCTCTGTGGTGATAAGATCTTGTCAGAGGCTGGCAGCACCTCCATAGCCACACTACTCCCAGAAGCGTGTTAGGAAAAAGAAACAAAAACAACCTATCCCATCTCACTCCTGGAAGTCTCTCTTCTCTCTCTTACCCCAAAGAACAGGAACAGGAGTAGGAGCAAGGGGAGGAGCTATTGAGGATGATAGGATCCCAGCAGATTCATGATTGATTTATGGAACCCATTTTCTGACTCTTGTTCTTCTAAGTCTGAAGACTTACAGGTCTGTGCCTTTTGTGGGAAGTCTTACACTTTCCAACACATAATAAATGTTAAGTTGGATTTGTTAGCTTCACTTCCCTGCTGTTGCTTTGGATTTTGGCATGTACCCTGTTCTTTGAGTGATCTCAGAAATAGAAGGAAGAATGATCCCCATTATTCTTCAGAGATCAGCTATCCTGCCCAGCTAAAACTGCCCAGGAAGGACCAGGGATGACTCCGCGCATTGGAAGTTTAGTTAAGTAGTCCTTCTTTAATATGGCATCAGATTCTTTCCAGAAAAAGTGCAATGTTGTCAGGTCATTGGGAGACGTGGGTCCTGCTGTTTTCTCAGTGCTTTCTGATTGTTCAGGCAGTTTTCAATCTAGTGAGCAGCCCTCCCAAAAGTGTTAATGGACTTCCTCTCACTACACAGAATTTCTCATTTGAAACATGATAACACGTCTCTTGCTTCCCTGTCTTTCTCTCGATTGAATATGCTAATAATGCTAAATTCCTGGCTTCTTTTTGTCTCCGGAAGGACCTGATCAGATGTACTGGACTAAGACACCAGGCCAGGCCTTTTAGAAAATTGTCTGGAATCCTCAAATGGCTTCAAATTATACACAGAGTGTGTCAAGAGAAAAGACAAATGGGAGGCTTCAAACTCTAATTATGAGATTTATGTGATGGGCAAAACCTAGTGTCCCATTTGAAACAGATAACTAAAATTACTCATTTCAGACTTTTCCCATTCAAAACGCCAGATTTATTTCTAGGGAACTGGTAAAATGATTGATTCGTCCGGCATGAGCTTTAACATGCAGTAGAGAAATTCCTTATTTTTAAACCTGTCTTGTAATTGAAAGCAAAATTGTGTTTTCTCCTAAGACTGATTCAGAAAGAACTCACAGTTCATTTTATGAGGGCTTCATTCCTACCAGAGCAGAAAACAGTTTCACATTAAACTCTGAACCAAATGGTATTTATAATTAAAATGGTCTTTTCCTCCCTGAAATCCAAATGTGGAAAAATGATGAAGTGAGAAAGCCAAGTGTGTCAACTCCTACACACAGTGTTACTGTTCCCCAAACTCTTGAGCATGGAAAATAAATCGGAGGGGGGGGTTGTCCTCAGGTGCAAACTGCTTCCTGGGAGGAAAAACCAAGAGAGAGAATCTTTGTGGAGTCCACTTGTTAATAATAACTAATGGTTTTAGAGTATTTGGGGATTTACTAAGCTCTTGGGTCCATGGATTTAGAACTGGAAAGGACTGAGGAATCTTTAAGCCAATTATTCCAACCTTCTGCAGTCACATCGATTGCTTTTACTATATGCATGCACACATGTGCACAAACACATCATGAACTGTTCTGAAGCACAGTCTCTTATTGGAGCCTCATAATAACTACTAAGTGATGTTGGTTCCTGTGTGATGAACAAGGTCGTGATGATGGTGTACTGTAACCTCATTTGAGAGATGAGGAAACTGAGGCATAGAGAAGGGATTAACCCGGAGTCATGCAGCTTCTCTGTGGCAAAGGAAGGACCCAAACCTAGTCTTCTCCTCATTCTAAGTCCATGGGCTTTTTTATTACATTAGGCTTTGGTTCATGAAAATGTACTTTTTTGAACCTATTTATTTTATTTTTATTAAAGCCTTTTATTTTCAAAACATATGCATAGATAATTTTCAGCATTCACCCTTGCACAACCTTGTGTTCCAAATATTTTCCCCTCCTTTCCCCCTTCCCCTAGATGGCAAGTAATCCAATATATGTTAAACATGTGCAATTATTCTATGCACATTTCCACAATTATTGCATTGCACAAGAAAAATAGGATCAAAAAGGAAAAACTGAAAAAGAAAACAAAAAACAAGCAAACAATAACAAAAAGTGAAAATGCTATGTTGTGTTCCACACTCAGTTCCCATGGTCCTCTCTCTGAGTGTAGATGGCTCTCTACTTCACAAGACCATTGGAACTGGCCTGAATTGTCTCATTGTTGAAAAGAGCCATGTTTATCAGAATTGATCATACCATAATCTTCTTGTTGCCATGTACAATGATTTCCTGGTTCTGCTCACTTCACTCAGCATCAGTTCCTGTCAGTCTCTCCAAGCCTCTCTGAAATCATCCTGCTGATTGTTTCTCCTAGAACAGTAATTCCATCACATTCATATAACATAACTTATTCAGCCATTCTCCAGCTGATGGGCAGCCACTCAGTTTCCAGTTTTTTTGCCACTACAAGAAGGGCCGCCACAAATATTTTTGCACATATGGGTCCCTTTCCCTCCTTTAAGATCTCTTTGGATATAAGCCCAATGGAAACACTGCTCGGTCAAAGGGTATGCACAGTTTGATAGCCCTTTGGGTATAGTTCCAAATTCCTCTCCAGAATCCAACCATTCTGGTTGAATGAATAGCTAGATCAACTCCAACTAACACTGTATCATTATCCTAGTTTTCCCACAGCCCCTCCAAGATTTGTCATCGTCTTTTCCTGTCATCTTAGCAAATCTTAGAGGTATACAGTGGTATCATAGATTTATCTTAATTTGCATTTCTCTGATCAATAGTTATTTGGAACACCTTTTCAGATGACTAGAAATGGTTTTAATCTCTTTATCTGAAAATCATCTGTTCATATACTTTGGCCATTTATCAGTTGGAGAATGGCTTGAGTTAAAAATGTACTTTCATCACCTAAATGGTTCCCTTACTTGTCTAACTAAGGTGTCCCTTACTTAATGTCCTTTGTTTATAAAATTCAAAACTGTGATTTAAACTGTGTAGGGAACTCTTTCTACCACTGTACATTTTATACCTTGTCTGAAAATGATATCCTTAGACATTTGCCTGAGGTTCACAGAAATTAACTGGATTATGTGGTCATGAGTTCTAGGTCTGGAATCAGGAAGACCTGAGGTCAGAGGTGGCCTCAGTCACTTACTCAGGTGTATAATCTTAGGCAAGTCACTTAACCTCTGTCTGCCTCAGTTTCCTCATTGATGAAATGGGAATAATAATCATTCTTCTCTCCCAGACTTATTGTGAGATTCACATGAAATAATTTCTGTAAAGTGCTTTGCAAGTCTTGGAGCATTATGCTAATCCTACCTATTATTATTATACTACTACTTATTAGAGGCTTGGACTCAGGTCATCTGGACTATGAGGCTGGTCTTCTAGCCACTATGCTAAGAATCTTAATGCTCATCCCTAAATGCCTAATTTGCTTCTTAGGTCAGAACTTTTCACTCTCCCTTCCTTAAAAAATTGGCCTTTTCTGACATAAAAGATCTCCATGCCTGGGCCTTCTCTTCCCCTCCCTCACTATGGAAGAGCTTCTAAGAGTGTTTCCCTTCGAAGGAACTGAAATTACATAGATGATGAAAAAAAATGCCTCAAAGTGGAAAATAAGTTATCCAATCAAATATTTCTGTATTTCTGCAAGGTCATATGGTCTACTTTGATTTTTCTTCCCCTCTAGCTGTGTGAGAGCAGATGAGACTTAGTCTAGTCTCTGGACTAGACTATATATAGATTGGACAATATTTCAAATTCATTTGCTGTCCATTAAGTGGTTAACAGAGGATCAGCCTGTGGGAGGAGGCTGTCAAGAGGCAAAGATTTTGGCCTTTCTAGAGTTGTAGTGAGGATCACATGAGATAATGATTACTGTAATATATTTGGCAAATCTTAAGGTGTTATAAACACCACGTATTATTATTTGTAATTGTGATTTTATGTTCTGAATGAAACATAAGCTTAATACTTGTAAGTTTCAATTTTTAAGAGACGAAATGATCTAAAAAGAAGCCACGAAATATAATTTTCTGACTAGAAATCTGCCAGATGTCAGCACTGGGATTTCAAGTGGGCATAGTTTCACCTGTTCAATACGAAATCCATATTCTCTAGCTTTAACCTCTGGTGCAATTTCATCTGATCCAAAGGCAGGCCATGAGTACCTCAAAGAAAGGAAGCCTAGCCAAAGAGATACAGACAGTGTGGGCGATAGCAATGGAACTTGGTGGTCGTGTGTCAGATAAGTGCACCTTTGCAGCACCAATGTCTTTTTGGGGATCAAAAGCTGCTGGTCAATATAATGAGACTGAGTTATAAGACTTTTGGAACCTAAAAGGCATTAGCAGTCTGTCAAGAGGCTGGCTTTGGTAGATACATGTTAAGTCTCAGAAATGAATGATGTCACAGACATGAATCATAAAATCAAATAGAGATCCTCCTTGTTGAAAGGGAAGGAAGATCTTGGTGACTTAGTCCCCACCCCTGACTAGAGAAAAATGCCCCCCTTCCAGCCAGAGAGCAAGCAGAAGTTTAAATACCTGTGCAGAGGAATGGACCTGTGCACAACTGGATTCCAAGCTGCCTGTAGGAAAAAGCCATGTGCCAACAGGGGTGACTTTGAATCAAGCAGGAAATGATCTATTAGGCACTACTTGCCCCGAGGAGAATTTTAAAATGTGTTTTTGTCCCTCATCTTTTCATCTGAAGCTCAGCTCTTAATACTGACTTTGAGATTAGAAATGCCAGGCACAGTTTTTGATTCCTCCTTGACTGAAGGAAAACAATATTGGTTATCCATTCTATTTCTCTTGCCACACATGTATCCAGACCAGCTATGGTATTTTGGAAGTGGGAGGTATAATTATGAGAAGGGAATGTAGACTTTCCAGCCCTTTCTAAGTGCTGTTGAGACATTGGTGAGATCCGTTGCTCCTAGATCATGGATCAAGCCTCCCCTTTCCTGGTAGTGGTCTTTCATCTCCTTCTGGAAGTACCATATGGCACAAAATGGTCTTATTGCACTTTGGAGCAAATTTCCTAGCTCCAGATGGATACATTGGGAATCGGTTGATTTTTTTTGCAGCAATTGGATTTTCATCAGCTTTTAAATCACAGGGTAACTGTATCAAGTTTTCATTTGGAAAAGATTGGGAGATGAGATTTTATTTTGATATGACCCAGAGTAGCTATTAACTACCAGATTCAAAGGATGGAATGAAGTAGCCTCTTGGGGATCGCATTGAAAAGTTTTTATATGGCCATCTTCCAATTTCTCTAGGGATTCAACATTTTTATTATTGTAACTTTTTTTTTGACAGTACATATGCCTGGGTAATTTTTTACAACATTATCCCTTGCACTCACTTTTGTTCCGACTTTTCCCTTCCCTCCCTCCACCCCCTCCCCTAGATGGCAGGCAGTCTTATACATGTTATATGTGTTATAGCATATCCTAGATATAATCTATGTGTGCAGAACCGAACAGTTCTCTTGATGCACAGGAAGAATTGGATTCAGAAGGTAAAAATAACCTGGGAAGAAAAACAAAAATGCAAACAGTTTACACTCATTTCCCAGTGTTCCTTTTCTGAGTGTAGTTGATTCTGTCCATCATTGATCAATTGGAACTGAATTAGATCTTCTCTTTGTCAAAGATAAGGGATTCAACTTCTAGAACTATTTTGCCTCTTGATCATTTCATCCCCATGTCTATATTTTAATACTGAAACAAAAATATTTTTTTCTACTGGGTTTGGAAATTTCATGCTGCCCTTAGGCTTGAGACCATACGCACAATCAATTCACCAAGAATCAAAGATAAAAGACACACAAGCTCCAGTGAGATTTAATTAAATAAAAGAAATGATTGCATGCCTTAGAAATCCACATAGAACAATTAATTTCCTCTTCTCCTGTGTGGGTGTTTTTTGCCCTCTTCTTTTTGTCCATCTGAGGCTTCCGTGAACTTTCACAACATTTTAATTTAAAACCCAGACACTTCTTTGGGTGCCGCAGTACAAGCAATCAGTTAATTATCCGATAAAGATTAAAGGAGGCGTGCAATACCAAATTCAATTAAAATGAGTACGATTGCTTAATATGTTGAGAGCTGTTTCCACAGGCAACCAAAATTATAATTATGTATAGCTAACAAAGTATTGTTTTATCTTCCATATCCATATTTCCCATTGACTCACAGTGCTTCTGCTCCATTTTAATGCCATCTCTTCCCAGCTGTTACCAGAAGCTAGGGCTGTAGTCATTCTCTTCTTCATCTGATAATAATACTGGCTGGGGGGACCTTTATAGTATGGCAACAAATGTTTAATCATCTGGCTAACTCAAAAGCCATGTAATGACCCGGATTGAGGTAAAAAGCAACTTACCAATTGATATGTTTTCACCTCCTCCTGAATGGATCACCAATACACTGAGATTCTGTATAATCTTTGGAGAATCTCAACCTCTCTAAACTTCAGGTTCCTTTTCTGTATAATAGATACATCCAGTTGTCCTGAGACTTAAATGGCCTCAGTTCTGAAAAGTATTTTGTAAACTTTAAAGCCTGACATAAGTCACAGCCTCTGAGATTTAGAGCTGGAAGGGACCTCAAAGAGCACTGAATGCAATGCCCTTTTTTTACAGATGAGGAAACTGAGGGAGACAGAGGTGAAGTGACTTGCCTGGGTTCACACAGTTAGTAAGTGTCTGAGCCTACATTTGAACTGAGGTTGTCCTCTCAACTTACCATACTATCCACTGTGCTACCTGAGTTACATATGCTGCCTTTCCCATTAGACTGCGCTTCTGGAGGGCAGGGATAGTATTTCTTCAGGATTTTTTTTTTAGCCTAGTGCCTGGCAAATAGTAGATGCTTAATGCACCTTAATGATTAGTGATTGATTGAAGGGGCTTTTCCAAAGTCCCATAGGCTGGAAGCAGCAGAGCTCGACCACATTGAACACCTCTTACCTTTGAATGCCCAGTGGTTACATATTCTGCTCCCTCAACCCAGAACACCTCACTGTAACGCCTAGCTAGAGCCAGCAGAATGCTTCCCATGTTCCCACACCTTCCCAATTTCCTCCCACTTCTCTTATTCCCTTTGGATCTTGTATTCGGTGGAGTGACAATGCCTACTGATGAGGTAGTCAGATAGACCCTTCTGCATTAGTGTGTGACTATAATCATGTGCTTCTCCTTCTCAATGACCTGATGTCCTAATTCAGAAACCCCAAAAGAGACAGGGAATTTTCGATCTAGTAGAACATGACTGGCAGGTGAGGGGGGATTTTTGCTGTGTAGCTCATGGTTTTTTTTTAAACAAAATTGTAATGATATATTTCGGTTTTACTTCATCTATATTTCTCAATATATTCTCTCCATCCTTATAAAAACTATGAAACAGAAGAAAATATTCATAAAAGTAAACAACATATCAAAATAAATGAGATGTTGTTTGTGGTATCTATATCCATAATCTCCTCCTTTGGCAGAGAAAGAAGGAAAGTGTCTTCTTGCTTTTCTTTACCTTCAAGCTTGCTCATCATAATTTCACAGTTTCACTTTTGATCATTTGTTGTCAGGAGCTTTCCACTGACATTGTTGTAATCATTGTGGAGACTCTTTTCTGTGTTCTGCTTGCTTTCCTTTCTATCACTTCATAGAAGTCTTTTCATTCCATCATGAAGTGCTTTTCTTTCCATGATGAATATAGAGAAGCTTGGAAATGCAGCTCGTGGCTTTATATTTTCATTATGTAATCCCGGAAATTCAGTTTTTCTCATTCTTGTTTTTGTCCTTCTAGCCCAAGAGGCTGTTAGGAATACTAGGTGAGAACTCAAGTTGTCTGGACAATGACAAGGTGAGAATTCAGGTTGTCTGGACAATTACAAGGTGAGAACTCAGGTTGACTTGATAGAAGGAGCAAGCTCATTGGCTGAAGTGGTTCTTCCCAGAAGCCCTTGCATTATCCCACGCCCATTCTCTGGGAGGATAAAAGAGGCAACATTGGGCCTGGAGAGCAGTCTGCCTGGAGAAGGATAAGAGCTGGAGGAGATTCAGAGCCAGGATTCAAGAAGAAGTCTCTGCACTACATCAGGCCTGACGGGGCTCTCTGCAGGAAGGGAAGTCACTTCTCTGGACAAGAGTTAACAGCAACTGTCTGGAGACAACTGTTCGTTACAGGAAGAAGAATCTGTCTGAGAGATTTGAGTAGACACAGCAGATCTCTTCCCAGAGAGCGATCTGGCAGCTTCTGGAGACGACAGCTCGCTACAAGAGGCTAACACAGCATCTAACACAGAGCAAGTGGAAATGATTGTGATAGAAGAATGAATGAAAGTAACTTTATCAAGATCTTCCTATGTTCCTTTGCGAAGTACTGAGGATACAAATAGACAAGCAAGATAATCCCTGCCCTCAGGTAGCTTATCCAAATGGGGGTGTTAACATTTAGAAGAGCATTCAACTGCTGGGTGCAATGGCTTGTATTTATGACTCACTGCCTCTGCCAAAGGTGTATATAGAAAGTGAAAATTCTTCTCTACCCACTTTCAGATGCTCACTAAGCGAAATAAAAAGCTTTAATTTTTCAGCATCAGACTGACAGAACCAGTCATACAGAAGATCCTGGGGACTCATAAGAGTTTGTGATCCAGTAATTTTATGGGTATGAACACTGCCTCAACCTGTGTGAATCAGGACCGCTCTATTCCTTAACTATGAATAGACCCAAACCTACCTAGTTCCCTCCAACACTCTGATAGAGTGCTTTACAATCTACCAAGCACTAAGTATATATCTCTTTTGTTCCTCCCAATAGAACCAGAGGTATCCAGAGTAAGCATTATTGTTCCCATTTTACAGATAAGAAAGAAGAGTCTTAGAGCAATTAGTGGCAAGATGAAGACTTTAACCCAGCTGCCCTAGCTCTAAATTCAGAGTTCTTCCTAGCATGCCATTATGGCAATATTCCTCCTCTCTCTTCCAATTTGATCTGCTTAGGGCTCTCTTATGGCATTATGCCATCTCTAGGGAAAGGGTACAGAATGGAGTAGCAGAGAAAGTAAAGATAAACAACACCAACTCTACATTTCGCCTAGAGCCAGCTTTCCTGATCGAAAACACATATTTGTGTGTGCGTTCCTTTTATACTAACCTCTTTCATTGGTTTCTCCCCTGCTTGAAAATCATGACTTTAGTTAGATATCACAGGGGAGGAAGCTCATGGATGTAGGAGGCCTTAGAGATCCCTTTGTCCAACGCCTGCCTTTTTCAGGCAGAAACTGAGGCTCAGAGAGTTAAAGGATGCTCAGCTAAAGTCAGGATTTGAACTTAGCTCCTCTGATCCTGCCTCTCTTTATAAGAAGTTCACTGCAGTGAACCATGAAAGTTCAAAAGAAGGAGCCCTTAGGGAAGGTGTAGTCATGGCAGGAAGAATGGGATGTCTGCAGTGACAAATGGGGCAACTCTGAGGTGAGTCGGGACTTTGGAGAGTGAGCACAGGGAAGGAAAGACAGCCAGGATGGGGCTCTGGGCTAGGGGAGACCTTGACTTGGAAGGGATGAGTGGGTGTGACCTCTTCTCTCTGAAAGGCTGAGAGTGACCCCGAGGAGAGAGGGAGGAGAGCCCATGTGAGCTGTTTGGCATTGGCCTTGTTTTTTTAGGCCCCAGTCTGTTTGTGGGCAGAGAGGAAGAAGCAGCAGAGAGGGAGAGAGATTAAAGATGAAAGAGAGAGTGAGGATGATTGATGGAGCAAATAAATCCTGTCTATTTGTGTATCCAGTCTATATTTAAATTCCTCCTCTAGATTCTGTCTGTTCCAGGCTCTGGTGGCTGCCTTGGAGTGCAAGACCCTAAATTGCTCTGCAAAACACTTTGCCCGGGAGCACCAGACAAGCAGGCCTTGGGATCTTTATTTTCCATCTTGAAAGTGCTGAGAAGCTGGGGTAATTAGGTGCTATGTAAATTCAAGGTGGAATGGAATGCTCAGAGAGATAATCACCACTTTGATTCATTAGCCTGTTTGCTGGAGGAAATAAATCTATGAATTGAAAAGCAGCCCAGGAGTATTGCTTTTCTACTCTCACAAATGCACTGATCCCCCTTACTCTTGTTTTGAAGTGGCAGGCTTCAGAGAGCCAGAGACATTTGAGATCAGATAAATGACATTTTGGGTCGTTAATGCTTCCAGGAGAAATAGAAAACCCAAGTGCTCCTGGAAGTTATTAGATAAAACCCGGCCTGCATCTCCGCTTGGTTCTTAGAGCTATTTAGATTTGGGCCATTCCATCACGTGTGGCTCACGAGCCCTGTAGAGTGACTGGGGACAGGCGCTGGACAACGGAACCCCTGGATCGGGGAAGTTAAAGCTGAAAGGGACCCTTGGAACCCAGCTAGACCAACGGAAGAGAACACTGAGCTCAGAAGTGCAAATTGGCTTGCCCAAGGTCTCACAGGCAGCCAGCAGCAGGGACCTTAAAAGTATGGTGAAGCCATGAGATCCTAGACCAGTCACTGAACCTTGGCTTCCTCATCTCCAAAATCAGGAAAAGACTGATAACCATATCATCTACCTCACGGCAATGCTGAATTCTTTACAGACAGGGGTCCAGGTGGGCCGAGTGATTTGCCCCACTTCATCCTGAGAACCTTCCCGGGGTCTTGCTGAGGCAGTGCCATGGTTCAGCTGAAGTGGTACTTGGTATGCTGGGAAATGCTTCTGAAATCTACAGCAGTGAAAGAAAGGCCCTTACAGGCCTTCAGAGGTCTCTACCACATACCCCAGAGCCTTCCATGAGTGAGGACAACTCACCATCTCCCATAGCAACCCATGCCATTTTGGGGGGCTAGCACCACTTGTCAGGGGGTAGGGCCAGACAGCCAACCTGTTCGCCACCTTGAAACTAGTGTTTATTGCTTCTCTTCCCCCTCTGGGAGCCGACAGAGCAAGTCCTATTCCTTACTTTGTCAGCCATTCAAAGACTTAAAGACAGCTCTCAAGTCACCCCCTCTGCCTTCTCTTCCCCAGGGTAAACATCCCTAGTTTCTTCTGATTGATCTTGACATTGTTATATTGCCTCACACTAAAACAAGACATTGTGTGTGAGGATACAAAAGAACTGGGGGTGTTAATGTGCTGGCCTTGGTTTGTATTTTACTGTCTTTTTTTGTTGTTCTGAGAACTCCCAGATGGAAATGATTGGGTCTTTGGAGCAGCTGGCCCACAAAAGGATGAGGGGGACGGTGCTTCATAAATATTTTTGATGATGATGAGCTGTGCAGGGGCCCAGAGCAAGCAGTGAAGCTGGAGGCCTAACTGCTACTAATTTTGGGCTCCACAGTGGGGGGGGGGGGGAGAAGAAGGTACTGCATAAACACAGGAATTACTGTGGCTGCTAATGATTGTTTCACAAACTATAATAAGCTGTCTGGGAAAACGAGGTTCGGGCACAAATGTATTTTTCAGAAAAGTGAAAAGAACAATCATTGATTTCCATTTTTCAATCCAGACTGTAATAAGGTGAAGAAGACATGTTATAGAAAAGACACCAAAAAGAAGGAAAGTCCTTGATCTTTCACATTAAAACTCTATCTCCCTGAAGTACCAAATTACTTGGAGAGTACAGAGGAGAATTTCTTTTAATGTGTTGTATTAAATGACATGGGATATATGCCTGTGTGTAAGCTGGAGTTCTTAGTTCAATAAACACTAACAAAGAGTCAGCAGACGTGGCCAGCTGCTTGGTAAGCTGGGGAACATTCCCCCATTAGGTCTCTGCCACGTACCCCAGAGCCTTTTGTGTATGAGGACAACCTACTAGCTCCCACAGCAACCCATTCCATTTTGGGGAGACAACACTCTATGAAATCCTGGTTTAACTGTGTGCCTGGGAGAGAAGCTGGATGGCAGTTTACTCTTCCTGAAGCTGGCTGAAGAATGCTAAGTGGCAGGAATTAACCTGTTTCTAAATTGTCAATACAGAGGATCTGGGTTCAAACCCCACTTTTAATAGGACCTACGTGACCTTAAGAAAGTCACTGAAACCTCTTGGGCCTCTGGTTCTTCATCTAAAAAAATGAAAGGGTGAAGACAAGATAAGGGGTACTGAACCCAGAGTCCACGAATCTCCAGAGATCCAGGGATGGATTTCAAAGGGTCTGTGAACTTGGAAAAGAAAAAATAATCTTTATTTTCTTTAACTTCTGATCGAAATTTGGTATCTCCTTCAATCATTTCAATACATGATTCTGAGAAACAGTTTAAAATCTTTCATCAGATTGCCACAAGAGTTCATGGCACCAAAGAAATGAAGAACTTCTGGACTAGAGGAATCCTGTGGTTCTTATCTATAGCTGTGGTCCCTCTAAAGTCAGGGATAGTAGGCAAAAGTCCTCAAAATATGTACTAAGCCCTCCAACATCCCAAACCAGTTGCCAACAGTAAAGATCCCTTAAATAAACAGTGAAGTGGTTTTTCAAAGCTAGTTACTTAGTACAACTGGCCATATTAGAGGGTGGGCCCATTCAAGAGAACTTAAATTCATCTGCAAAGACTGTTCCTATTGCACCAATGTATTAACAGAAATTGCTTTGAGTCACTTGGGAAGAGGCTACTGATCTGTGACAGCATTTGGCTATCTTTTTAGCCCTAGAATGTTTTAGCTTGTGATGAAAGCAAATGTCTCCATTTGTTAAGCTAGAAACTGCAACCAAATATTGGCACACATGTTTTGGCAGGTGGGAAAAAAAAACAGAATAAAATGGTCGCTTTCGGAAACATTGCTTTATTTTGTCATATTAATTAATTAATCTTTTCCCCCCTCTCTGCTCTCCTAGTTTGATCCTGGATATAGATTGTGTCAGCAGTCTATGGATCAGCCAGTCTAAATACTCAATATTAGAAATATGACCACAAAGTAATGATTTTTTTTTACCATGGCCACTGTTAAATCCGATAAAAATGTTAAATAGTTCCAATCTTCTGCCCCAATAATGGTGCCAGAGAGTGCTAAGAATCTTAATGTCTGCTAAAAATAATTTAATGGTTGTTATGCTTAATACCCAATGACCAATGAGTTGATAGCCAGCTGGAAGAAAAGGCCAATATGTGATTTTCATTCTCACTATAAATTGAGCCAAAGGACATAAGGATATTTATAGCAGCTCTTTTTGTGTTGGCAAACAATTGGAAATTGAGATAATGCCTATCAACTGGCAAATGGCTGAAAATTTATGAGATATATATATATATACACACACACACACACACACACACACACACACACACATATATTTGATGCAACATGTTGTAATATAAGATGTGACAGGCAAGATATTTTCTTTTTTTATTATAACTTTTTATTGACAGAACACATGCATGGGTAATTTTTTACCACATTATCCCTTGCACTCACTTCTGTTCCAACTTTTCCCTTCCTTCCCTCCACCCCCTCCCCTAGATGGCAGGCAGTCCCATACATGTTAAATATGTTATAGTATATCTTAGATACAATATATGTGTGCAGAACTGTCCAGTTCTCTTGTTGCACAGGGAGAATTGGACTTAGAAGGTAAAAATAACCTGGGAAGAAAGACAAAAATGCAAACAGTTTACACTCATTTCCCAGTGTTCCTTCTCTGGATGTAGCTGATTCTGTCCGTCATTGATCAATTGGAATTGGATTAGATCTTCTCTACGTTGAAGATTTCCACTTCCATCAGAATCCATCCTCATACAGTATTGTTGTTGAAGTGTATAATGATCCCCTAGTTCTGCTCGTTTCACTTAGCATCAGTTGATGTCTCTCCAAGCCTCTCTGTATTCCTCCTGCTGGTCATTTCTTACAGAACAATAATATTCCATAACATTCATATACCACAATTTACTCAACCATTCTCCAATTGATGGGCATCCATTCAACTTCCAGTTTCTAGCCACTACAAAAAGAGCTGCCACAAACATTTTGGCACACACAGGTCCCTTTCTACTCTTTAGTATTTCTTTGGGATATAAGCCCAATAGTAGCACTGCTGGGTCAAAGGGTACACACAGTTTGATAACTTTTGGGGCATAATTCCAGTTTGTCTCCAGAATGGTTGGATTCTTTCACAACTCCACCAACAATGTATTAGTGTCCCAGTTTTCCCACATTCCCTCCAACATTCATCATTATTTGTTCCTGTCATCTTAGCCAATCTGACAGGTGTGTAGTGGTATCTCAGAATTGTCTTAATTTGCATTTCTCTGCTCAATAGTGATTTGGAACACTCTTTCATATGAGTGGATATAGTTTCAATTTCATCATCTGAAAATTGTTCATATCCTTTGACCATTTATCAATTGGAGAATGGCTTGATTTCTTATAAATTAGAATCAATTCTCTATATATCTTGGAAATGAGCAGGCTAGATATTTTAGAAAAATCTGGGAATACTAATATGAAGTGATGCAAAATGAAGTGAGCACAATCAGGAGAATAGTGTACACAGAGTAATATTGTAATGATCAACTGTGAAAGACTTGGTCAGTCTGATCAATAAACTGATCTATGACAATTCTAAGAGGCTCATGAAAAAAAAAATGCTATCTATTTAAAAAAAGAGAACTGATGATCTTTAGGTACAGATTGAAGTATACTTTTCCCATTTTCTTTCTTTTTCTTTTCTTTTTTTTTTTGCAGCATGGCTAATATGAAAATTTACTTTGCATGAATTCACATATATAATCAATATATTGCTTGATTTCCCAATGGGTGTAGTAGGGGCAAGAAGGCGAAAGAGAATTTAGGACTCAATTAAAAAAGGAATGTTAAAAATAAACTTTAAAAAGTTTAAAAAGAAGTATGACATTCAGACAAGCAGTGATGTGTAAGACAGAAGCTTCTGTTTAATTTGAACTAATAATAGAAATAATAATGACGAGTGTATTCCCTTCCAATAGCATGATTAATTTAACATTGTAATGCTAAGTACAAATAGATTGAATTCATAATCAAACTCAAACATGTCCAAAACTTAACTCATTATCTTTCCCTCTCCAACATCCTTCACTTTTAGACTTATTTCTGTTAAAGCTATCATCATCCTTCTGGTCTTCTAGGTTTTGAACCTTTAATGCTATTTTCACCTCCTCTCTTTCCTTTATTCCCCCCCCCATTAGCTCGGCCATTGCTAAGTTTTGCTGCTTACAACTCAAAGTTGTTGCTAAATTATTTTTATTTTTCTTTGAATCTCTGTGATCCCATTTGGAGTTTTCTTGGCAGAGACACAAGAGTGGCTTGCCAATTCCTTCTCCAGTTCATTTTATAGATTGTAAAAACTCAAGCAAACCAGGGTAAAGTGATCTGTTCAGGATCACAGAGCTAATGTGTCTGAGGCTGGATTTGAACTCATAACGAGGAGTCTTTCTGAGTCTGCATCCAGCATCCTATCCACTGCTGCATCTGCTAGCTGTCTCTTTACAACTCTCAACATCTCTCATTTCTGACTCCTCTCTACAGTTACCACTCTCATTTACTTGTCACCTGACCTATAATAATGGCATTTCTACCGTCTCCTTGTCTCAGATCTCTTTCCCTTTCAATGTTGCAATTAAGTTTTCATCGGTCCTTCATTCTTGAAGAACTCCAATGACATCAGGAGGGTGATCTCTTAACTTCCAAGGGGATTGCTTTAAGTGAGGTAGCACTGTTCGTGCAGCTGCCCAAGTGTTTTTCCTTATGCTCAAATCTGTCCGCATCAGTCCTGTACTTAGTAAACTCCAACAGTTCCATATAGCCTCTAGAAGAAAATATAAACACCTGATGGAATTTAAAAGACAGATTTGCTGCAACCTACTTTTTTCAGTTTCATAGATGATTTCCTTCCCACACTCTATGAGTCAGTCAAATTGCTCTTCTTACTATTCCTCAAGCAGAGCATTTTATGGCACATCTCTTTGTCTCTTAGAATCTCTTAGTCCTTTCAGGACTCAGTTCAAGCACCACCGGTTACATGAAGCATTCCCAATACCCCTAGCTTCTTTTTTTTTTTTTCCTTTTCTGAGGCTGGGGTTAAGTGACTTGCCCAGGGTCACACAGCTAGGAAGTGTGAAGTGTTAAGTGTCTGAGATCAAATTTGAACTCGGATCCTCCTGAATTCAGGGCTGGTGCTCTAATCACTGCGCCACCTAGCGGCCCCTACCCCTAGCTTCTAAAGCCCTCCCTCCTTCTGAAAACAACCTTGTCTTTATTTTTTTTTATTTATTCATTATCTTCTTACATAAATATATGTTATTTCTCCTGATAGAATGCATGTTCTCTGAGAGCAGGGACTGTTGGATTTTTGTCTCTGTATCCTGGTATAAAGTAGGCACTTAATAAATGCTTGTTGATTGAATGCTAAACATCAGAATAAAAATCCAGAAACATTTTTTTAAAAGTTCAAAATGGTGAGCTCTTTTAAAATTTATCATGGCCAAATCTAAAGTATGTATGTATCTAATAGTTAAGTATCAAAATTTATAAAGGCATTGATTGTCCTCTGCCATTATCAGATGTCATCAGGAAAATTATGGTTAGGTTTGGGTGCTACAGTTTCAGAAGGATATGATACTGTGTAGACTATCTGGAGGAGTTTCATCACAATGGTAAAAGACCATTCATGACATATGGGGACTAGTTAAAGGAAATGAGTATATTGAACATGTAGAACAGAAGAGTCAGCAGGGAACTGAAAGCAAGCATCAGGTATCGGAAGGGCTTTCATGTGGATGAGGGCTTAGATTTGTTCTCTTTGGCCCCAGGGATAGAATCAGGATCACTGGGAAGGGGAGGAAGCTTCAGAGGCAAACTTGGACTTTCTGTAAAGAAAAAAACTTGTGAATAGAGTTCCAAAGTGTAATGAACTGCCTTAAGAGGTAGTGAGTTTCTCTCCTTGGAGGTCATCAAGTAGTAACAGGTGAAGATCTATTGGCCATTTTATAGCAGAGATTCCTTTTGTGTATAGGTTTAGTCTACAATGCTGCTTAAGTCTTTTCCAACCACCGAAGTCTGTTATTATGTAAGGAAAGGATAAAAATAGTACTGATTACATCAAGATAATGACAATGCAGATACTATCTATTGAGATATCTTTGCTGTAGGGAAGGCTGTGTTCAGAGGCCAATCCATAATCCTGAATGTCTATATCAATAAAGAAGAAACAGAAAATTAACAAATCCAGCCGACACCTCAAAAATAAAAACTTACAAAACGTACAAAGAAACAAACCAATAGAAAATGGAAGAAAAATAACCAAGATTAGAGCAAAGATCAATACAGCCGAAAATAAGAAAACAATTGAAATGATACAAAGACTAGCAAAATTGATCAACAATTAGTGAGTCTAATAAAAAAGGGAAGAGAAGAAATCTAAATCACCAAAATGAGATACAGAGAAAAGAAAGATCACAACTAGAGCAAAAGAAGTCAATAAAATTATCAGTTATTATTATACTTAGTTCCTATGGTCATACTCTAGACATACTAAAAGAAATGGATGTTGATATACACAAATGGGATGCTCATATAAATAAAAAGGGAATTTCATGGGAGTATAGATTTAGAACTGGAAGGTACTTAGTGGCCATCGAGTTTAACTCCCTCATTTTATAGATAAGGAAACTGTCTTGCCCAGGGTCATTCAGCAAAGTAGACAATGTAATAAGCAATCTCTGAAGGAGAAATCAGATATTTCATTAAAGAGCTCTCCTACAAAAAGACATTAGACATAAATAAATCCTATAGGACTTTAAAAGACCAAGTAATACAAACAGAGTGTTTCCAAACATATAAAAAAGATGTTTGTTCTGACCACCAATTTCCTGTCCCACAGTGATACTCTTCCCCTTCAGGTCTTCTAAGAGGCAATATGAATATCATTTCATTGGCTGAATAAATACAAAACTTTCAATTAAAATTGTTTCACCAATATTAATGAATGTTAGTGGTCTCTATTCAACATTCTAATGGATCAGTAATTTCTTGGTTTGGTTGTTCTGTCCAACAATGAAAATTACAGCCCATCTGTACCTGCCTACCCTAGGCCATGCTTATCTATATCCTCCAGTAAAAAATAACCATAGATTGTTTATCCAATATAATAGAGGCTTCCCTTGTTTTGTACTGACACAGGGAGGATCACAATGGAGTATTTAGTCCTGACACAAAAATACTAAGTAAAATTGCCCCAAATAGTGTCCAATGGTCCATCAAAAAATATCCACAACCACCATCATTATAGCTAGTATTTCTATCGTGCCTGTCACTGTGCTAAATACTTTACAAATATCTATTTAATCCTCACAACAACCTTGCAAATCAGATGTTGCTATTGTCATCATTTTAGAGAGGAGGAAACTGAGGCAAACAGAAGTTAAGTGGCTGGCCCAAGGTCAGGAAGCATCTGAGGGGGGATTTGACCTCAGGACTTCTGGACTCCAAGTTCTGGGCTCTGTCCATTGCAGCACCATCAAGTCATCCCATCATGCCCCATTATGATCAAGGAAGATTTAGAAATGGAATGCAAATGGTTTTTGATTATATCCAAGATTATATCAATCAAAAACAAAACAAAACAAAAACCAACATGCCTTGAATAATCCCTCCCATTGTTAGTATTTACCTAGAAATTGTTTTGTAGTGTATGTCTTTTGCATTTACTTATTTGTGTGTAAGTTGTTTTACCCCAAGTAGAATGTGAGCTCCACGAAGTCAAGAAATTTTTATTTTTATCATTATATGTCCAGTATGAAATATAGTAGGAACTTTAAAAAATTCTTGCTGAATTGCACTAGGGAAGATTGTGAAATAGAGATTATTCTTAGCCGTCATCACACCTTGTTTGTTTTGTTTCTGGCAGGATAGGACACATGGGTTATATAGAGATGAGGACCCTAATGGCTAGAAAGATTAAATGCTGTCCCCAAGGACCTGTAGTCTGTGTTTGGACCAAGATCACTCCACAAGTGTTTTTACTCCCACTTGATTGCATTTTTTACTACCTCCTACTCTCTACCCCTCAATACTCTCCCCAGCCTGTGAAGGCTTCTCTGGTAGGTGTTTCCCAAATGTTTGTCTTAATTGGATTTTTTTAATAGCAAAGTCAAGAGCTTTGCCCTGAGTTTGGAAGCAAATAGGAAACAAACACTTATGGAGCCCTTACTTATAAGCCAGGCTCTGTGCTAACTTTGTATATTTATATGCCAAATATAGACTTTGGCATTAGTTTGTAAAGTTAAGCAAGCATCCGTTATATTTGTACACACATGCCTGCAATCATAACATATTTCGGGTTCTGTCTTTTCAAGGCTTTGTGTACCCAATGTGACCGTCTATTCAAGATAAACGTGTCCATACCTTCTCTGTACAAAATGGTTTCTCTTGAGCCCTGTGTGCCTTTATGTACTTCTGAAATGCCCTCAATGTGTTCTACCCTTTAGGATCTTTGGCTCAGTATTCCCTTTGGAAAGACTTTGTACTCACTCTCCCCTTTGATTTTCTCTATACTACACTTCTCCTTGCTTCAGTGTGCCCATGAAGAGGGAAGCAGGGAAAGGTAAAGAAAACAAGGATGAAATTTATCTTATTTCCTCCATCCTGTTTTGTTCTAATTTTCCCAAATCAACTAACTGTGTTTGGAAAGAAAATTATCAACACTTTTAGAACATTTTTTTTCAGTTTTGAGTGACTGATTCTTATACTCATAGTATTCCATTACTCTCAAAGTAAACCTGAGAGCAAATAATAGGAAGGTGTTAGAGAACGAACAAGGCTCAGTTGTAAATAAAATGCCTTTGTGGTGTGGGGAGTTCCCCACATCCAAGAGAAGCCATCTTCCTAGAGTCGGTCCTTTCTTCTGGGGAGAATGAGATACCAATTCTTTCTCCTTCCTAAAGACTTCTGAACAAGACTCAGTCACAGTGTACTTTTCGATTCTTTCCTATTACAGCCTATTAGGCAGATGCAAGTTACAAGTACTCATTTCTCTATGGTTTTTAGAAAGCTATAAGGCTTTCTGCTTTGTTTGCTAAGGGGAAGAATAAATAGGAGGGAGTTAGCAATACAGGGCATATTTGCTAAGGAGAGAAGTTTTTTTTTTTTTTTTTAAGTTGGAGAACAAAAATCTTCAATATAAGTACCACTGATCCTTGAGATCTGAGGTGGAGATTGTTCTTTTATATATTGGCTCCTGTAATTAATTCATATTCACTGCTATGGTTCTGTGAATAGGAAAGCCAGGCTTTAGTTCATTTATTGAACATATGACAGCTTCATTGTCATTAGATTTTGGGAGTGGGAGGACATACTTGTGATATTCCAAATCACTAGCAGAGTACTTAGTAAAACTCTGCTTTAGAGAACCATCCATATATCAACCTCTTCCTAATTTCCCATCCCCTTCTCTCCTCCCTTCCCCCCAAAAAGGAAAGATTTTTATCACAACCTGAGACTGAATACTCTCATCAAGACTTGTGACCTGGATAGCATACTGTCTACTCAGACAAAATAGAAGACTGAATGGAAAAATCTAACAAATATAGCATGTATGGTTCTCCTTAAATATTTCCTTGGTCTTGTCTATTTTGGCTAAGGCAATTACTTTCTTTTTTTTTTAAATAGTTTTTATTTACCAGATATATGCATGGGTAATTTTATAGCAGTGATAATTGCCAAACCTTTTGTTCTAATTTTCCCCTCCTTCCCCCACCCCAGATGGAAAGGTTGACCAATACATGTTAAATATGTTAAAGTATAAATTAAATATAATATATGTATACACGTCCAGTTGCTTTGCTGTACAAAAAGAACTGGACTTTGAGATAGTGTACAATTAGCCTGTGAAAAATCAAAAATGCAGGCAGACAGAAATAGAGGGATTGGGAATTCTATGTAGTGGTTCATAATCATCTCCCAGAGTTATTTCGCTGGGTGCAGCTGCTTCAGTTCATTACTGCTCTATTGGAACTGGTTTGGTTCATCTCATTGTTGAAGAGAGCCACGTCCATCAGAATCTATCCTCATACGGTATCATTGTTGAAGTGTATAATGATCTCCTGTCCTGCTCATTTCACTTAGCATCAGTTCCTGTCAGTCTCTCCAGGCCTCTCTGTATTCCTCCTGCTGGTCATTTCTTACAGAACAATAATATTCCCTAATATTCATATACCACAATTTATTCAACCATTCTCCAATTGATGGGCATCCACGTAGTTTCCAGTTTCTAGCCACTACAACATTCTAGGCAATTACTTTCTTTAAGCATTTTTTTAAAAAGAACTGTGTTTTAACTTATGTATATAGTCATATATAAATTACTTGAAGCAAGCTGTAATTTTAATATTTTTTTTATTATTTTGTGGCTGCAATAATCATATGCATGTGCTTCTCTTGACCCTTAGGTGGCTTAGAATTCCTTACCTTGACCAGATGAGCTGTTTTCCTTATCTTTATTCTTTGTCAGTTGAGGGTTGAATTTTATACCATGCATATGTGTTTCTTTGATTTCTTTTGTTTTGTTTTTTAATTCTGTGGTTTTTAAGAACAGATAATACACTGCAGAAAATTGCTAAAATTGTAGCTCTTAAAGAGCACACTTTAGTCACTATAAGAGTTATTGAAGAAGCTGTTCACATGAGGAAGTTCAATGTTGCAAGGACCCTTAAAGCTAATGATTAAACAGGATTAGTTAAAGTCCTTCACAGCTACTTGGAACCTTAGGAGGCTAGTTCATGATTCCCCAGTTGTAGGCTTCTTGGATTTGGAAGAACAGAAAGAAGACCAGTAAAGAAACAAGTATTTGTTTTGCACTGCCTGTAACAAACATTTTAAATTCACAATGGCAGTTAGATTGGGGGGAAAAGTAACCTTTTTACTGTAGAAATGAGCCTATAAGACCTGGAAATCTGTATCTGACAACATATTTACGCTCTAAAAACTGGGAAGGAAGGGATTTTTCTAAATATACATCTATTGTGCTTTTGAAATAATTTCCATTAAGGAAATCTAACTGTAAACATAACTATTGAGATTTAGAGTTGTTGCAGAAATTCCCAATAGGAGATACAAATTGAATACTATAACATGATGTTACACTGTGACCCATATCACAAAGGATTTAGAAATTTAGCTAAGTGATGGAGGCAAACATACTTTAAGAAGTCTGGACTTTAAGTACCATTAAAAATCTATGGTTGGTAGTCAAGGTGGAAACTGGAAAATGGATTGTTGTCGAAGTTATGTTTACTCTATGCATTGTGATGCGTGATCACATGATGAACTAAAAGCTATATAGCAAGATTTTGTGAATTTAATGCCAGATCATGTAGGACACAATTGCATGTGGTTGCATTCAAGAGGACATGTGACATTAAACTCTTTTTAAAGTTGTAAAAAGTTGTACATTTTATTGTCTAAACAAGAAATTTAATTATTTTACTTTGTCTCAGTGAATTGTACAGTGCAGTTTTTACAGGAGGAGGAATGAATGCAATAACTCTGGTTTTTTTTCTTTTTTTAAATAGAAATGTCAGTTTAAGTTTATATTCTTTAGCTAAAACTTTTTTCTTAATAGTATTTTATTTTTCAAATTACATGTAAAGATAATTTTCAATATTAATTTTTTTGTAAAATTTTGAGTTCCAGATTTTTTTGCCCTACCTGAATTACCTGCCTCCATCCCAGGACAGCAAACAGTGTGATATGAATTATACATGTATAGTCATTTGAAATATATTTTCATATTTGTCATGTGGTGCAAGAAAAGTCAGACAAAAGGGTTAAAAACCTGAGAAAGAAAAAGCAAACAAAGAAAAAAAGTGAAAATACTGTGCTTTGATCCACATTCAGTCTCCATATTTCTTTCTCTAGATGTGGAGGGCATTTTCTATCCCAAGTCTATTGGAATCATCTTGGATCACTACACTGCTAAGAAGAGCTCAGTCTGTCATAATTGATCATCACATAATCTTGTTGCTGTGCACAGTGTTCTTTTGTTTCTACTCACTTAGTATTGTTCATGTAATTCTTTCCAGGTTTTCTGAAATGAACCTTCTGCTGCATTTCTTACAGAACAATAATATTCCACAACATTCATATGCCATCATAACTCATTCAGCCATTCCTCTATTGATGAGCATCCACTCAGCTTCTAGTTCTTTGCTAATACAGGACTGCCACATAAGGACTCCTGCATACAATTTTGCATGTATGGATCCTTTTCCCTCTTTTATTATCTCTTTGGAACACAGACCCAGTTGGTCAGTAATTTTAGAACCTTTCTTTCAATCATTTCAGTCTCAGCTTCCAGTCTTTATATCGGTTGTTGTTCCCTGTGGCTATAATGTATTCCTTCACCTCTCAAAAAGGAAGATTTCCTTCCTTTCTTTTAAGACTTGACACCTGTGCCACCTCTTTTGGGAAACCCTTTCCCCTTAGTTGTTACGGTTCTTGTTAAGTAGTTTGTTTTGGCTGACTCTTTTTTTACATTGTTTTTTGGTTTTTGGTTTTGGTTTTGGTTTTTGGTTTTTTTTGACAAAGATAGTGGAGTGGTTTGCCATTTCTTTCTCCACTCATTTTATAAATGAGGAAACTGAGGCAAACAGGGTTAAAAACCTGGGCCCAGTGTCACATAGCTACTATGTGTCTGATTTGAGCTTGGGTCTTCCTGACCCCGGTCCTGTACTGGATTCATTGGGCTACCTGGCTGCTTTCAAGCCCCAATTTTTCTCAATTATCATCAATGTTCTTAGGCACTTATATGTTTCATTCTTTCTATGAAATATAAACTTCAGTAATGGTAGGACCATTTTTCTGTTTTGTCTTTGTATCTTTAACACCCATTAACATCCGTTGCATATAGTAGGGCTTTTGATAAATGCCTTTGAGATTGGATTGGATTGAATTAGATTTAAAGAGTCAAATTGTTCTTTAATTGTTATTTATTTGCTCTCTAGCTTTTGGTGGGGGGCTATTTTCAGACTAGTTAACAGGAAAATCTAACCCAAGTCATTTCTGTTTCCATACTAATGGCTACCGTGAGGGTTTTCTGACACTTTGCTGCTTCAGTAAAAATGAATTACTGTATATTGCACAATGTTGTTTTCCTTGAATGCCCATAATGCTGTTTGGATGATTTGGGGGGGTTGTTGGGTATTTGCATATTATGGACTCTGCAAAAATATACCCGTGATAATATTTCTTTTGCATGTGTCAATGATTTCTCTGGCTGCCATTTCCCCAAAAGAACTCTGTTTTTGGTCTCCTGGGTCAATTTCCTCTTGCTGTGCTTACTGTGCCTGTGGGTAAGGTAATTTTGAAGAATGCTACTTTACATCAAGGCAGTTGGGGGGGAAATTGTGTAAATTTTTCCCTTTCAAAGAGAGTGGACTCTTCAGTATTAAAAAATAAGCTCAATGATTTTAATTATCCCTGAGAAATAAGGGTTACCTTTTCTTCCACTGAATATTCTTTGCTCTCTGCTACCACTAATGTGGATTTGTGTTCTTTCTGTTATACAGGAGAATGTACTGGATTATAGTAGCAAGTTAGAGCATTATTAAATTATGCTCTATTACAAACTTACACCAGTGTTGTCTTCCATTAAAAAGGCTTTCCTAAAAAATACTATTTGAAGGCAAAAAGCTGGGATTTCCTTGTATCTGGCCATAGAGCTAATAAGTGTGGGATAGATAAGATGTGATCTCAGGTTATCCTGACTTCCACTCCAGTCTTCTGGCCACTATACTGAGCTGCCATATTGGATGCTTTAATAAATTCTCAAAACATGGCCCTAGCATGATAAATGTGGAAATAGAAGAATTGCATGTGTGTAACCTATATTGGATTGCTTGTTGTCTGGGGGGGGGGAAGGAAAAAAAAATTGGAACGCAAGGTTTTGCAAGGGTGAATGTTGAAAACTATCTTGTATTTTGAAAAAATGAAAAGCTTTTATAAAAAAAGAAAAACAAACAAAAAACCAAAAATGTGGCCCTTTAGTCCTGGTATTCTGTATTGATATTGGCTAAAAGGAAATGAAGTCAATTCAGAAATCAATACAGTGGCCTAATGAAACTATTCAGTTAGTGATTATTTGCTGGAGAAGTCTCATGCTAGTAACATGTGGTCTTTGGTGGCCCTTTGAACTGCCACCCGACAGGTCTAATGCACACATGGCGTAACTAGGAACTTTTTTTCAGCACGGGGACATTTTTTGACGTGGAAAAATGTTGGAATGTTTTCCCTTCCATTACCTCCCCCACCCCCCAATGCTTATATTACTACTATCTATTGATTGAAATAATATACTACAAAAAAGTAATATGAATTCAGTAATACTTTCTAAATGGATGAATTATATTAATCATAACAGCATGTACATATGTTAAAAAAGTAGTAATATGCATGTGTGAGACATTATGCAGTTTATAGAAGGCATAGCTGCTTATTATTTATTATACTGAGTCTCACTGCATATTTTGTTGGAGCTAATAAAAGATCCAAATGTCAGCGCTTGATACGTGAATAGTTTCATGGACCATTTGCAGTAACTCACTGTTCTCGCTAACCTCTAAGTCAGGAACCAATGTACTGTGTTCCTTCTATCCCTTTCATCCCTATCCTGAATGTTCTGTGAATTCCTCTGGCTTTATGCTCAAGCCACTGAAAAAAAAAGAACTGAATCAGGACCCCAAATAATCTGAGGAGTGACTGGAAAATAATACAAGAAGTGAATGTCACACCATCAACCAGAAGTCAGGTTAATGTAACTCTAGCTCTTCTATAAATGCCATATTATTTTAAAGGAGATACACACCTTCTTCTAGAGCTGACTTTGCAGTATGCTTAGCTCAAAAATATCCTGAAAGGACAACATTCTTTTGGGATTGGGTCACCAGAACCAAGGAATCCTTTACATCAGTGCACATTTTCACTTCTCTTGCTCTTAGGGATTTACAGAGGACTTTACCACCACTAGTCTTCCTAGGTGTTAGTGCTCTCCTCTTCAGATTATCTTCCATTTACACTTTGGACATCTATATATCTTGTACCTATCTAGTTATTTATGTGTTCTCCCCATTAGGACTTGAGTTCCTTGGGTGCAAGGACTGAGCTTTGTATCCCCTGTGCTGAGCATGGGGCCTAGTATATAGAAAATGCTTCATCAGTGCCTCTTGACTTGAAGTAGATGAGGGAAGGAGCTAAGTCATGCCCAATTTGGGCTTCCCACTCACACTCACTTTGTATACAGTTAAAGCTGTTTAGACTGCAATAGTTGAAAGACAAATTAGCATTTTTGGATTTTAACAAATAAAACTGTGTCATCTCTAGTCTATTTTAGATACATTAAAGAGGAAATGCTAGTAAGCTTGCCGGTGGGGTGGGGAGAGAAGCGTGTGATGATCTTAGTGATGTGTGCAGGGATTCACTCCAGTAGGGACTGGCTGTGTGCAGTGGAACAAAATGAAAACAAATGCTCAGTTGGGCCTTGGTGCTTTGCTCCCGGTCACTTAGCTCCCAACCAGGTTGATTCAGCAAGCATCTCTTTTTGAGGTGCTCAGAAGAGAAAGGCTGAACTTTCTGGGAGTTGGGGCTGAGAAGTAACAGGTACACCAATAATTAAATGCAAATATGGAAGCAGGAGTAGCAAAGGGATATCACAATAGACAGAGCAGAGGGCCTGGGGATGGGAAGATTAGTATGATCCTGGGCAAATCACTGAACCTCTACTTGCCTCAGTTTCCTCATCTGTAAGATGGAGATCATAATAGCACCTTTCTCCCAGGGTGGTTGTGATGATCAGACAAAATAATATTGGGAAAGCATTTATCCCAGTGTGTGGCACAAAGGCATTATATAAATACCGGGGATGATGGAGGGGTGAGAGGTTTAATTTGAATCCATCCAATAAAATGTGTTGGAGATTGCCTGGGATTGGGAAAAGGAGGGGAGGATAATTGTTCCCTGATCACCTCAACATAGTGGTGCCTCCTATGCAATGCAGTTTCTCTCCCCTTCCCCTTTACAAAGTAAATGGCACTGTTGCCAGAGCAGGTACCTGATAGTCCATGTGCACCCTGATTTTATGTTTCATGCAGACATGTTAGTAGGTACAGTGAGATGAAGAGGTGGTAAGATATGATACTGACAGGTAGATGTTATTATTTTTATTTTTGGCATTTTCAAAACTATTAGGAGGACCTGATTTTAGTCAGGTCAGCTTGCACCGGAGGAGAGATTCCTAAAGATTGTACGGTCGGGTAACCTAGAAAAAATATTAGTTGGTACAAACTATTTCAAGGACTGAAAATGAGACATTCTATACTATACTGAGCAGGTTTGCTTCTGCTATTTCTTCTGGAAGTTTTCTAGTAAATATATGCCAAATATCTTTCTAGAAAAAATTGTGGACAGTAGGATACAGGAAACATCATTAATTCCAACAATGCCCCCAAATTACTAAAAATGAAATTGAAAATCCATTATTCCATATGCAGCCAGAAAAAAAAAAACACATCAGTATTCCGATAGCACAAAAATATGCCTTGTATCATTCAGATTAATGATAATAATTAACAGATTGATGTGTCAAAATGGAGAATAGAGTTTCTGAATGTAGACTGTATGTCTATATGCATATATGTATGCCCATGTGAATACACATATGCACATATACACGTCTTACAGATCTGTAATTTATTTTATATAATCTTCTTTAGCTCTTCATCACATAAAGATGGCCTTGTCCGCAAGAACTTTTAACATAAAAAGTCAGTCCTTAACTGGCAAAAAAACTTACTTCCAAGTCCTTTTAGATTTTTTAAAAATCAAATTGAGAGCAAAAGTTTGGAAGCATAACTTCCTCTGCAGTGAAGTTGCCTGGTAAATATGCTCTTTTACCTCTTATATTTCAGCTTCCTGTCTGACCTCATCCATCTCTAGATCTGTTTCTTTTTGTCCAGCATCATCAAAGACCAGAAACCCAGCGCTGATTTTCCCTTGCCTTGGAGCTAGCCCTCTGCTCCTCCCAGCCTGCTTCAGGTCCTGTGCTTTCCAAACCCACAGATTCTTAGAGCTGGATGGGACAGTAGAAGCCATTCATAGCCATACATTAAGGTTCCCTAGCATTAGCCTTTGGAAATTCTTTAGTTCTAATTGTGACTTCTAGAACCCTACTTACCTTATCTCATTTAACTCCCAGACTCCCTAAGGTGAATGCTGCAGGAATGGTTCTCTTTATTTCACAAGTGAACATATACTTGTGCCTTCTGGTCACACAACTATTCAATGTCAGACCTATCATTTTCATCTAAGTCTTTCTGACTTCAACACTTCACTATTCCAGAAATGGAGTTTTTTATTAAAAGAATTTTTTAGGACATATCAATGTTTTTAAAGACAAGAATATCTTCCCTTCAGTAAATCTACTTTTTGAAGGTGCCAAAGTGACCTGGATGTCCCAGGACCTTAGAGTTGGGCCTAGCTCTTGCCCCAATGCTTGTTTTTAACAAGACTTTGAAAACTGCTCTCTTGACTCTGATAACTTAGAGAGATAGTTGGAATACAAGTAACTCCCATACGTGTTCATTAGGCTTCCGGCTCCAGTTTCTTCAGGCACCTGTTTGGAGAAATCTTTGTCCAGTGGTAGTTAAATAGTGACATTGGGACTTGAATTCAGGAGTTCTTAGAAATCTTGAGCCTCTTAGAAGGCTGCAAGATCATTAGGGGATTTGCCCCATTTTACAGAGGAGGAAACTGAGGCTCAGAGAGTTCAAGTGCCTTGCTCAAGGACACACAGGTAGTTAGATGGCCTGGGACTCTATCCCTCCTCTCATCTACTTGCTCCCATGCTCTACCTGGGCTGTGGGCCTCATTCTGTGCAGGTGTTAGCCCTAGTAATTGTCTTTGTAATATTAAAAAAAGACTTGGTAAAATAGGGATAATAATGCACAAGGTTTCTTGCTTTGTGGGTCAACATGTGAGGATAACTTAAAAAAATCTCTGAGGACAAAAGTAGGAAACAAATTTTTAAGTCCCGATATTTTATGTCTGTTTTTAATGTTCATTTTTGCCTCTGCTTCTCTCTTGTTTTCTGTATCATGGGCAAGCAAACTGTAACACCTTACCCTTTTATTTCTTTTAACATCATATCACCAAGGAGATTTTTCCATATAAACAGATATTCTATTTCATTAAGATCTTGAACCCACTCACTTAGCTGGAATTTTGATTATATTACAGCATATGTACAGTCTTGGAAGCTTTTGAAGTTTTAACCATAGATTTTTTCCATTATAATAGACCAGTAGTTTAAATATGTGTGTATGTGTATCTGTACGGTTTTTAATCGCTTTAAATTTGATTGGATGTCCTCACATATAACTGAAATGCTACTTAGGTAGTGAGTGACACAGGAATTAAACTATTTGCCAGTTCCTGAACATTATGAGACTTGTGATAGAAACAAAGTAAGTGGTTAACTTCTGTTGTCACATGCTCCAGACCCAATCAAGATTTTTTGTGTGTAAATCTGGAAATAAAGCGCTGCCACATCCTCTCTGGTGTTCCAAACATGTGAGTTAGACTTTGAAATTTTATTCAGGACTTTAAAAGAACATTCCCATAAATTCAGCAGAAGCCATAAATACTGCATGTCAAACTGAGCTTTGTTTCCTATATTTGTGTTTTAAAAAGTAATGAAATCCAAACATTCCTTTCAAAACTGACTTCCTTCTCTGTGCTTCCTTCAGTTCTCTAATGTGTGGGGGGTAGTTTTCATTGTCCCTTTATTTTAAAGAATCTCTGTTTCTCATTTTTGCCTCTCCACCCTTGAAAAAAGAGAAGAGAACAATCTAGATTGTGGTAACAAATAAGCTGAGGCAGGCTCTGTTTCTAGCTGTGCTTTTGACTGAGGGAGCTGTCTTGACTTGGTCTCTGGATTCTTGTGCTATCTTTCCTCCATCTCCCAGGATCATTCCCCCTTGGATCTGGGAGGGTCAGAGTGTCAGATCTTCAGGGCTCTCTGTGGCATCTCTGGGCAATTGAGCTCTCCCAATGGAGGCACTGCCATGTCCATGCTGGTCCCTGTTTTCCCCCTGAACTTCTAATATTCCCACACTGAGGCTTTCTCAGGTGAACTTCTCTTGTCATCCTTGGACAGAACCTGAAAGCCACAGTGTCCCTGATTATGCTGTTTATTTTCACTGTCACTGAGTATCCTGTGCTAATTGCGTTCATGCACCTTTTCCTAAACTTGTGGGCTTTTGGTCACCTTTATGTGCAATTCTGTGATACAAGAAATCAGTTACTATAGTTTATTATTGGATTTCCATTTAGTGAAAATTTCCTAGTTTTGCTGGTGGAGGTATATGGGAAGTGTCTCTTCTGGTAGCCATCTTAGCTTTTTAAAAGACACTGCAGACTTCAAGTCAGCTAGGTGATGACACAGTGGGTTGACTGTAGAAGTCAAGAAGATCTGAATTCATATCCACACACACATATAACCCTAGGCAAGTCATTTAATCCTGTTTGCTTTAGTTTGGTCGACTGTAAAATGAGCTGGAGAAGGAAATGGCCAACCACTCTAGTATCTCTGTTAAGAAAAACTCCAAATGAAGTCTTAAAGAGTTGGATGTGACTGAAAAGACTGAACTACAAAAAGATGTCTGGCATTATATATTTATATGGAACACCAGGTACTTTTGATGTGAACAGTTGGGAGAAATAGTGTAAAGATATTTGAGGGCACAACAGAAGTAGAAGTTGGGACACAGGGTATGACTGGAAATTAGAGAACCAATTTGTTTTATTGAAAAGCATTTACATTGATAGACCTATGATCTCATCTATATGGATAGTCCCTTCAACAATGCAGGGCACACCCCATTCTCATGTTTTTTATCACTGTTCATGACCATTGTTCAAATCCTACACAGGGGCTCACTCAGTATGCTGAAGTCCTTATTGTAGCTATCATGACTTCGTTTGAATGCAGTAGAGCCTATGGGCCAACCATCCTCTACGACATTGACAAATATCTTCAATGCACATACATCTCACTATTTTATGCCTTGCCTCATATTAATAATTGTAAAATTGTCCAAGGGAACTCCAGAATTCCATTTTTATCAAATCTTAAGAAATTGTCAACATTTGCATGGAATAATCTGATTAGAGTAGTCTTTGGAACAGTAATTTGTTTCACCGATTCAAAAGCTTCTTCATAGTCAACAAAAAAAGCCACAGTGGGATGTTATATTTTATACAGTTTTCAATCAGCAATTTGGTTCTAAAAATGGAGTCTCCTATGGAATATTGTTTGTGAAAACTTGCTGTTTCTTCCATTTTCCAACATTCATTAAAGAATCACTTGATGCACTTGTAAATTATTTTCTTAGAGCTTTTTTAGAGATGTTGAAATGTGATATAGTGTTAATTACTCCTCCCCCCTTTTTGCAGTGATAAAGACTGTGCCTTTCTCTGAAGCTTTAGTAAGCACTACTGTCAGGTACCTTGAGAATCAGTTCTTTGATACCCTCAAAATTGTGTTACCCTTGGTACAGATCTCCTGTGTACATATTTTCTCTAATCTAGCGCAATTATTTTTTACATTTTTGTTTTCTTTCATGCCACTTCCACTTCCTCACGAGGGAGAAAGATTTGTCATAGAAATCTTTGTACTTTCCCATTTTTTATCTGTAAAGGACTCTTCCAGTTTCATTCTTAAATGCATGAATTTCTATAAACTTGTTTATTCCTCCACCAATTATTTTTCTATTTTATGAGATAAGGCTGCTTACAATCTGCCACCAACCTCCCCTCTGAGATTTTCCATAGGAATATATATTCTCACCTGGTGTTGTTGATTTTTACATCTCTTTATTTGATAAAACAAATGAGTGTTTGTTTATTGAAGCAGTTTCTAGTTTCTTCTGGTCTATTCATTTTGGCAATATGTTTAAGTTACCGAAATTTTATTTTCTTTTTAAAAAATAGCTTTCAATTCTCAAAACACATGCAAAGATAGTCTTCAACATTCACCCCTGCAAAACCCCATGTTCCAAATTTCTTTCCCTCCCTTCCTCCACTCCCTCCCCTAGACAGCTGACAATTTAATACATGTTAAAGCATGCCTTGAACACACCTCCACATTTATCGTGCTGCACAACAAAAATCAGATCAAAAATGAAAAAAAAATAAGAAAACAAAAAGGAAGCAAAAAATGTAGAAAAAAAATGATGTGATTCACACTCATTCCCCATTGTCCTCTTTCTGGGTGCAGATGGATTTGGCCTGAATCACTTCATTGTTGAAAAGAGCCACGTCTATCAGACTTGATCATCACCTAATCTTGTTGTTGCTGTGTACAAATATTCTCTTGGTTCTACTCACCTCACTTACCATCAGTTCATGTAGGTCTCTCCAGCCCTTTATGAAATCATCCTGTTGGCCATTTCTTATAGAACAATAATATTCCATTACATTCATATACCATAATGTATTCAGCCATTCCCCAACTGATGGGCATCCACTCAATTACCAGTTCCTTGCATTGGCTACATTTTCTTAAGGAATGGTGTTAATCTGTCAACCTCTATTCTTTTATCCATTTTTTCTTTATCAATAGACTTTAAATAGATCAGGATGAAATACTCTTTAATTGCATACCAGATCTTCCCATTTCTGATTTGGTATCAAATTCAATCTTTGTTATAATGAATTGGTTATCTAACTATGCACAGGCAGCTGATAGGAAAATTGTTTCCATACCAGTAACCACTTATTTCTTGTCTCATATTGTCTATTTATTCTTTTGTGTGCTATTTTTGTCATGTTTATTTTTCTCATTTCTTCCCTTAAATAGAGAATGATATATAAATGTGAGGCTTCTCTACAATCCCCAAGTCTTTGGCCATCAAAAGCCGCTGGAAATGTCACTCATTTGTCGGTATGTTAATCTTTGAACCTAGCTTCTTCTGCCTCTTTTACATCCAAGATCCCCTGCACTTGAAGGAATGTCAGGTGAAAGGGCAGTGACAGGACAGCTTGTGATTTTTAAGGTAAAAGAGTAAAGAGGAGGAGATAATCTTATTAATAGAACCTAGCATCCTTCCTCTCTGGCCACTTGAGCAGAACTATAATACTTACACTTCATAACAGGAGGGAAAGAAAGGATGGATGGGTGGGGTAGTGTCATTTCTTTATCTTTGATCCCTTTTGAGAGCTTCATGCATATCAGGAGAAGGGCACCTACAGTGCCTGATCCTCTTCGCTTGTAGGGAACAGTTTGTGCTGTGTCTCAAGCACTTACTCCCCTCTTCATCTCTATTACCTGAGTGTAAGAGTTCAGAGCTAACTGCCATTCTTCTCTTTTCTCTGTCCCTTTGTAGGTGGTAGAGCAGACTAATTTTCTCCTCTAGTTGTTGGGATATGGATTATCCAGTCAGATTGGTAGCCCGAAGCATTCTTTCTATTGAAATTGTCCCCTTCTTTTTGTACTGTTGTTTCCTTGGAATTGTACACAGGCATAGTTTTATACAGTTCATCCGATGAGACTATTGGAATAAGTAAGACAAACATCAATAAATCCTGGAGAAATATTTCCTGTTCCCCATGAACCTTCTCAAACTAGACTTTGAACCCTAATTGGCCAGAAAATTCTCTTTTCCCAGGGCATAATTGTCTAAGACGTTTTGTTTAGAGTAGCACTTGAATGATAGAGCAATGTTCTGGCTGTTGTTTTCCTGTAGTGTTTTAGCACTTATTCACGAAACCCTCCAAGACAAATACATGCACTTGTAACTCAAATCTAGATGATCTGGGAATCGTTTGAATAAGAAAATTCAATTTAATTATTCAAGCATTTATTAAACGTTATTAGATTCAATCACTGAAGATGCAGACAAAAATTAAACATTAAACACAGGGGCATTATATGTGTGTGAACATTGATGTACACATATAAACTATCTGGATCTTCAACTTTCTATTAATGAGAGAGGGAACTGGAAATTGGAGCTACCAGAATAGGTTCTTGTTGGGCATACCTTTGCAAAAGGAGGAGGAGGAGGATTCCCTGAGGTGAAGGTGAGGAAGGAAAAACTTCTAGGCCCAGAGGGACAATGAAGAATATTCAGTACTACTTAGAGATGCTATATAAGGTAGTTATTTAATCTAACTCAGCCTTATATTAGCCCCAACATCACCTTTTTCATCTAACATGAGGAAAACTGAGGCAGAGAGGATGAAGTGACTTGAGTAGAGTCACACAGCTAGGAGGTGTCTGAGGATGGATTTGAACTCATAAAGATGAGTGTTCCTGATTTCAAGCCCACTGCTCTATCCACTATGCCACCTAGCTTCCCAAATATGGGAAGTTAGTGATGGGTATAGCAAATAAGATCAAATTGTATTTTTAGTATTTCCTGAAAACCAAACAAATGTGTTTACACAATATTCTGTTAGACTATGTAACTAGGGCTTAAGTAGCTAAATATATGACAGTATTTTTAAGACATTTCCATTTATTCAGCATTTATACTATTAAGCTTTCTCCTACGGCTTTTAACAAAGAGCCCCTTTTTACACATTAGTTGTTCAAGAAATATTTAACAAGTCTGAAAGCTTATGGAAATTATTTTTAATTTTATATACCTTATATTCTCATCAATTCTCACGGCTGATGTAAATTTTATTCTCGTTCAGTCGTTCTAGTCATGTCTGACTCTTCATGAGCCCATTTGAGGTTTTCTTGGCAAAGATCTTGGAGTGATTGGCCATTTTACAGATGAGGAAACTGAAACACACAGAGAAGTGACTTGCCCAACTACTAAATGTTTGTGGTCTGATCTTAATTCAGGTCCTCTTGACTCCAGGACTGGTGTTCTATCTCCTTCCCCCAACTTAAACGTAAGAGGCTATTTAGTTTACTGGGCAGATTATACAGAGAGCACATACGATTTCTGGAAGGGCATTGGGTTTCTTTGGAACTAACAGAGTCTTTTACTGCAAGCCTTTGTGCACTTTTTGGAGTTGTTTCAGGAGTGGTTCTTGTTCAGGTCCAATTGGGACTCAGTAATATCTGATGTTATTTCCAACTATGAGTCTGTGACTTTCATCTCTGCTCCCTGAACAACTCTTTTTGTTGTTGTTCTATCTGTACTTCATGTTTACTCCACTTGCTTTTTAGAAATTGCCAAGAATCTTTAATCTACAAAGGAAAGAGATTGTTCTTAAAGAAATGATTCGTATGGCACATAGGACCTAGTAGATATTTTGTAAATCGTTTGAGTTGCCTTTTGTCTTTATTTTAGGCACTGGAGTTGATGGAAAAGTTTAATAAGAAAATATTGTTACTTTCAATGAGCTCACAATATCACGGTGGGGGAGGAGATACAGATCAATAACTCTGCTACACATTATTTCATGATTAGCATGTTAGACATTTGTGAAAGAAAATATAAGAGAGAAGATCCCTGTTGACTGGTGAAATGGAATCAGGAAATTCTTCATGGAAGTTTTCATAAACTCTTAAAGGTGGGCAAGGGTAAGCAAGCAAAAATCATCGAGAGAAATATGTGCAAAGGATGGAGGTCGAATAGCAGGGGATGTGTCAGGAAGAAAGACTGTTGTGCTTTCACCAGAAAATAGAAAGACCGGACAATAACAGTATAAGATAAGGCAGGAAAGGGCTGGAGTGGGCAGATGCAAGGAGAAGCTGATAATGGTTCAGTGATTGTGCAACTGGAGGATCCCAATAAAGGACACGCATACACACATAAACATATATATACATATACATATATACATATGTGTACATGTACACATAAGTATACATACATATTTGTATACATATTTTTAAAGTAATTGACTTGGATAAAGGGATAGAGGTTACTCTCATATAATTTTCCAGTCCTAGAAATATATTTGTTATACATAAAATAAAATACATATCACTAAAAAGGAAACTTATTGTAATACAACATAATCATTAAAATATTTTATCAAAGTTCATGGATCCCGTGCCAAACCTAGGAAATTTGGCTGAATCCAATTAGATAGGTTTTAATAGGGATAAATATAGAGCCTTATTTATACTAATGTACAAAAATCTCCATGAATATAAGATGGGGGAAGCGTGAGTTGATAGCAGTTCTATAAAGGATATGAAGATTTTCATGGCCTGCAAGCTTTGTCAGTCAGCAGTGTGATATGATAGTCATAAAAGCTAATGAGACCCTGGGCTGTATTAGAAGGGGCAGGGTTTCCATGGACAAGGAGGTGAGAATCCCCCAAATTGTGCCCTTCACAGACCCAATTGAATGGATCACACTCAGTCCCAGGCAAGCCAGTTTAGGAGGAATACTGATAAGCCAGAGTGTGTAGAGGAAGGAACCTGGTATGGTGAAGGACCTTGACTTCATGACATAAGGATTAATTGAAGGAACTGGGCATGTTAATCAAAAAAATAAATAAATAAAAAGAAGATTGGCCCGGGACAGGAGAGAGGCCATAATAACTATGTTCAACTAAAATATTTGAAGGTTGTCTAGTGGAGTAGAAATGAGACTGGTTTCATTTAGCCCCGGAAGGTAGAAACAAGTAGTGGGCAAAAGTTACAAATACACCAAATGTGAGTTGATCTCAGAAAAAAAAAAAAAAAAACTGTAACAATTCACACTGTCCTAAAGTGAAATGATTTTCCTTGAGTGCTGATAGATTCCTCTCCATGGAGGTCTTCAAGCAGAGGCTAGACAACTCCTTATCAGAGCTGTTATAGTAAGGAGATTGCTTCTTGTATTGGTTGGACTAGGTGCTTGCTGAGGTCCCTTCCAATCTTCCAGTTCTGTGATCTGTTCCAGATCAAATGTTTTTCAATTGTAGAGGGCCTCAAATGGCAAGCAGATAGGTAAAGCTTCACTTGAAACTTAATAAGGAACCATTTCAGCACTTTGAAGTCAAACATTATCTAATTTGATTCATACATATGAATAAGTGTAAAAATGAGGTACCAGAACTCACTGAAGAAAATACCCCCTTAAAATAAGAATTAGCCAAGTGATAAAAGAGTTATACAATTTCGCTGGAAAAAATATCTTTAAAACTTAGATTTGTGCAGGCAAAAGCTGATGATTCCAAGAGATAAAAAAACATTTTTTTTTTTCCTGGAAGAAACAATAAAATAAAGCAAAAAAAATTAAAAATAGAAAATGTTAAACATCACATTGAAAAAAACACAATGGACTTCAAAATGGTTCAAGTAGAGATAATTAAGAATTATTGGACCACCTGTAAGCCGTGGTCAAAAATAGAGCCTACATTTCCTATTTCAAAAAAAAAATTGTAAAGGAAAACTGTTCAGAAATCTTAGAAACAGGGCAAAACAGAAATTGGAAGAATGTACTGATTACCTCCTAAGAGAGTACCCAAAATGAAAATTCCCAGGAATATTATAACCAAATTCAAGAGCTCCTAAGTCGTTGAGGAACTACTTTAAAAAGCCAGAAAGAAACCATTCAAATATAATGGAGCCATAGCCACGATCACACAAAACTTAGTAACTTCCCTAGCTAGACAGTATAATCCTGAAGGGGGAAAATGGATATTCAATGAAATAGAAGATTTCTAAGCATTTCTGATGAAAAGACTGGAACCGAATAGAAAATTTGACATTCAAAGACAAGACTCAAGAGAAACCTAAAAGTATGACTGATAAATGCAAGTTTAAATAAGTTTAAACTAGTTATATTCCCAAATGGAAAGACGATACATAGTCACTAAGAACATTTTCATTACTCACAAAGTTAGGAGTTGACTTAGAGGGCATAAATGTGATTCTGTTAGAGTGACATGATCTAAAAGAATAGAAAGCTTAGAAAGAAGGGTGTATGGGGAAGAGGAGGGAGGCAGAGGAAGAATGGGGGCAATTATTTCATTTAAAAGAGACATGCAAGAAAGAAGTTTTATAATGGAGGGGGAAAATGGTGCAGGGATGGGAAGAGTGCAAAGCTTGAACCTCTCTTGCATTTGAACTGGTTCTAAATGGGAATAATGCATACACAGAAACAATTGGGTACAGAAATTCATTTTACCCAACTGGGGATAGCTACTATTTCTGCCAAGAAACCTCTAAGTGAAATAAAAAAAAAGTTGGATACAATTGAACACACTTTTTTTTATAGCTTTTTATTTACAAGATATGTGCATGGGCAATTTTTCAGCATTGACAATTGAAAAACCTTTTGTTCCAACTTTTCCCCTCCTTCCCCCCACCCCCTCCCCCAGATGGCAGGTTGACCAATACATGTTAAATATTTAAGTTAAAGTATAAGTAAAATACAATATATGTATACATATCCATACAGTTGTTTTGCTGTACAAAAAGAATCAGACTTTGAAATAGTGTACAATTAACCTGAGAAGGAAATAAAAAATGTAGGTGGACAAAAATAGAGGGATTGGGAATTCTATGTAGTGGTTCATAGTCGTCTCCCAGAGTTCTTTGGCTGGGTATAGCTGGTTCAGTTCATTACTGCTCTATTGGAATTGATTTGGTTCATCTCATTGTTGAAGAGAGCCACGTCCATCAGAATTGGTCATCATGTAGTATTGTTGAAGTGTATAATGATCTCCTGGTCTTGCTCATTTCACTCAGTATCAGTTGATGTAAGTCTCTCCAAGCCTCTCTGTATTCTTCCTGTTGGTCATTTCTTACAGAACAATAATATTCCAAAATATTCATATACCACAATTTATTCAGCCATTCTCCAATTGATGGGCATCCACTCAGTTTCCAGTTTCTGGCCACTACAAAAAGGGCTGCCACAAACATTCTTGCACATACAGGTCCCTTTCCCTTCTTTATAAGCCCAGTAGTAATGCTCCTGGATCAAAGGGTATGCACAGTTTGATAACTTTTTGAGCATAGTTCCAAATCTTGAACACACTTTTAAAAACAGTTTCAATGCCATTTGTTATTTGTTTGTTTTTTTTTCCCCTTTGCTTTCTCCTTAGACTAGATGAAGAAATTAAAGTATAGCTTTATTCATTGACTTTTAGAGCTTATCAAGAAGTGGCTAACAAAAGCTGGTATGGGCAATAAAAGGGAGGGCTGATTAAGAGAAGCAGTGATTGGAAGCAAATAGAATATTGAGATGGAAATGTTAAAAAAAAAAAAAAGATAGAAGGATAAATAGAGGAGATAGAAGGAACTACATAGTTATCAGTCATAACTGTAAATATGGATAACTTGTACTCACCCATAAAATAGAAGTAGATAGCAGAACAAATTAGAAACTAAGGCATTCTTGAAACCATAAGACATATACAAGACATGTAGAATCTGTTATATTTTGGCTAAAATTAACAAAGGCAAGGGTAAAATTGTGTATACCCTCTGATCAAGCAATACCCCTACTAGTTCTCTATCCCAAAGAGATCAAGAAAAAAGAAAAAGGACCTGTATGTACAAAAACATTTTCATCTGCTACTTTTGGTGACAAAGAATTAAAAATTGAAGAAATGCCCATCAACTGAGGAATGACTAAACAAATTATGGTATATGATTGTGATGAAATACTATTGTGTTATAAGAAATGAAGAGGGGGATAGTTTCAGGAAAAACCTGGGCAGACTTATATGAGCTTGTGATAAGTGAAGTGATTTGTGTACAATGTACAGCAATATTGATGATCATCTGTGAAAGATTTAGCGATTCTGATCAATACAGTGATCCATAATTCCAAAGGAGTCAAGCTGAAAAATGCTTTTTATCCTCAGAGATAGAACTGATAAACTCTGAATACAAATTGAGACCTTTTTTCTCCCACTTTCCTAATTTTTCTAGCTTTTGGGAGGGTAGGATGTCTGTTGTAGAAATAAGTTTTTGTACATATAATATGTATAATTGTATGTATAATATACATATATATATATATAAAATATACATCACTTTCCAATTTGTAAATGATCAAAGCATATGAACAGGCAGTTTTCAGATGAAGAAATCAGAGCTATTTATAGTCTTATGAAAAAAAATGCTCTAAATCACTATTGATTTTAAAAAATGCAAATTAAATGTTAAAATTAAAACAACTTTGAGATGCTACCCATCAGATTACCTAATATGACAGAAAATAAAAATAATAAATGATGAAGAGGATATTGGAAAATTGGGGTACTAATGCACTGTTTGTGGAGTAGTGAACTGACTCAACCTTTTCTGGAGAGCAGTTTGAAACTATACCCAAGCATTATAAAACTGTGTATACCCTTTGACTCAGCAACAGTGCCCTATTAGGTCTATATCCCAGAGAGATTTTTTTAAAAGGGAAAAGGGCATATATGTACATAGATATTTATAGTACCTTTTTGTGATGGCAAAGAAGTAGAAATTGAGGGGATGCCCATCAATTGGGGAATAACTGAACAAGTTGTGATATATGATTATGATAAAGTATTATTGTGCTTTTAAGAAATGGTGAGCAAGATGCTTTCAGAAAAATTTGGGGAAATTTTACATAAATTGGTACAAAGTGAAGTAAACAGACCCGGAAGAACATTGTACACAATAACAGCTGTGAATGACTTAGCTATTCTGAACAATACAATGATCTGAGACAGTTTTGAAAGACTTGTGATGAAAAATTCTGTCTACCTCCAGAGAAAGAACTGATAGAGTCTGAATACAGATCAAAACATCCTTTTTCATTTAATTTTTCTTATTAGAGTTTTTTTTTTTGGAGGGGGAGATTGTGTTTCTTTTCACAATATGACTAATATGGAAATATGTTTTGGATGACTGCACATGTATTACTTATATTAAATTGCTTCCCTTCTTAATGAGGAGGAAGGGAGGATGATAGAGAATTTGGAATTCAGTTTTAAAAAGCAAATGTTAAAAAATTTTATATGTAATTGGAGGAAATATTTTTAAAAATAACTGTGTATATAATATTGTATTTCTTGACTTCTCAATTTAGTGAAGGGGGGAGAGGTAGGGGCGTCAGAGTTAGGGTTTAGAATTGAAAATAAAAATATTTTAAAATAAAAATTAGTCCCTTGACCAGAGGTATATAATTCATTTACTTGAAACCCTAGCCAAGAAATCCAAATTGCATCCTCAATTCCTTCTTCTAAACCAACTATTTAATCCCTAAATGTGCCTTCCTCTCTGGAAGTCTTTGCCTTTATTCAGTCAGTAGCAATAAAAAGAGTACTTGTGTTCCTAAAGTCTTCCATGATCATAATCTTATCACTAATTCCTAGCTTTGTTCTGACTGTTTTTTGTGCTCAAGTAAATCATCAAAATTGAATAGTAATTATCATCTGTTTAAAAAAAGAAAATCTCAAGGGTTCAATCTGTTAGGACAGGGCCTAAGGCCCTGGCAATATGGCAGAAATTTCTTTTATTATTTGCCTAACAGGTTGCTTCCTCAGTAATGATCAGAAAAGAGTTCTCAACCACTGCTACTTTTTCTCCTCTTCCTGCACATGTTACTAAAACTTGTGATTGCATATCATTTCTTAGAGAACAAGTAGGTACCCCTTCCTCAGAGAATCAAGCTTCTTCCTCTTGAGGAAGATTCTCTTATCTGTCACTTAGCTTCAAGTATTTTGTGATCCATCTTTTTCCCTTTCTTCTTTGTCAGATTAGCAAAGTTGCAGGATACAAAATAAATCCACATAAATCCTCAGCATTTTTATACCTCACCAACAAAATCCAACAGCAAGAAATACAAAGAGAAATTCCATTCAAAATAACTTGTCGATAGCATAAAATATTTGTGAATCTCTCTGCCAAAGGAAAGTCAGGAACTATATGAGCAAAACTACAAAACACTTGCCACAAAAATAAAGTCAGATTTTAAAAATTGGAAAGACATTCAGTGCTCTTGGATAGGCTGAGCGAATATAATCAAGATGACAATACTCCCTAAACTAATCTATTTATTTAGTGCTATACCAATCAGACTCCCAAGAAACTATTTTAATGACCTAGAAAAAATAACAACAGAATTCATATGGAACAACAAAAAGTCGAGAATTTTAAGGGAAGTAATGAAAAAAAAATTAAATGAAGGTGGCCTAGCTATACCTGGTCTAGAACTATATTATAAAGCAGCAGACATCAAAACCATTTGGTACTGGCTAAGAAATAGATTAGTTGATCAGTGGAATAGGTTAGGTTCAAAGGACAAAATAGTCACTAACTATAGCCATCTAGTGTTTGACAAACCCAAAGACCCCAACTTTTGGGGTAAGAATTCACTATTTGACAAAAACTGCTGGGAAAACTCGAAATTAGTATGGCAGAAATTAGATATGGACCCACACTTAACACTATACACCAAGATAAGGTCAAAATGGGTAGGCAAAAAGAACAAGATTATAAATAAATTAGAGGAACATTGATCATTGATCAATGATGGACAGAATCAGCGATACCCAGAGAAGGAACACAGAGAAGGAAATGAATATGGACTACCTGCATTTTTGCTTTTCTTCCCAGGTTATTTTTACCTTCTGAATCCGATTCTTCCTGTGGAACAAGAGAACTATTTGGTTCTGCACACATTTATGGTATCTAGGATATACTATATCATATTTAACATGTATAAGACTGCTTGCTATCTAGGGGAGGGGGTAGAGGGAGGGAAGGGAAAAGTCGGAACAGAAGTGAGTGCAAGGGATAATGTTGTAAAAATTACCCATGCATGTGTTCTGTCAATAAAAAGTTATAATAAAAATAAATAAAAGAAATTTACCATTTTCCCTGATTAACTGGAGACTATAGAGACATTATTCAAGTCCCCTTACCTTCTGAAGAGTCTGCATTTAAAATGTAGGGAATAGTTATTAGTCATTGCAGTTACACAAACATGTCACATTTTATAGAAGTCACTACCAAACTCTTCCTGTTCTTGCTACTTTCTGGAAAGGAACTCTTTAGGCTTTTTTTTTTTTTTGGCTAAGATCATCCTCAGAGTACACAGTAATTCAAATGGAATCATTTCACTTTTCAAGGATTGTTTTATAAATGGCCAGATAGTGGGTTTGTGAGTTGCTTAATATATTTTCCACCTCCTTCCCCCCTATACATGCAAAATGCTAGATCTCCTTCATCATTTTCTTCCTTCAGCAGCCTCATGCAGTCTATATTCCAGTCTAACCTCAATGAGTTTCTGTACTCTTTTTCATCGTATGACCCATTTCTCCTCTAGTCCAGTGTCCTCTTTGTTGCTTTGAATATCTGACCATAGATATTCAGTGAGAGTTTGGAGGTCACATTGCTCTTCTTTTGTTAACAGGAGTTATTTATAAAGTTTATTTGATATGTAAGTACTGATGGAAAAAAACAACTTATTTTGACTAGTGTATTCATAATGGATATCATGACCTGTAAAAATATCTAAATATCCTTGATTCTAACAGACGATAATTCAGTCATCTCTACCAGCGAACCATCCTAAGTAATGTTTAGTGTATTCTTACTCATTGTAATTATAATACTGGGAATGACCAGATTCTCACAAAGCAATCTTTTAAAAAAGTGCCATATTGCAACTCAATCAAGGCAATATTTTGGTTAGAAATTATCGTAAATGATAGCCATTCATAGAAACTCGATCACTAATTTTGTGTTACTGGCAGTCATAGTAGTGCTCTGGGCAAAGTGACAAAAGGATTGCTCTCATTCCTGCCTCTAGCAGAGCAGAATTTCCATTTTATAAATGACTTTTTTCTCTCAACAAGTAAAATAACTTGGATCAGAATCATTATATTATGTAAGTGCTTTGCTATTCTTGCCCCTGATCTATAGCTTAAGTGGCAAATTAGTACTTGCCATTGGAAAGTATGAATATTGTATGAAGGTCCTAAAGGGTCTGGTCTTTCTTCAGCTGCAGCCCTTACTGACTTGTGTGCCTGGCATGCATCACTGTCACTTTTACATTAGTGTTGCTACCATGAGCATTTATGCTAATTTAGTATGTGTGCCAAAGTTATTACAGTTAGCTTCTGAACTGAGAATTAAATCTCATAAAGTCAGCTAACTGTGTAGAATATTTTACTGTATCACTGTCTATGAATCTTAAAGACCAAGGCCCCCTTAGTGTTTTGATTATCTTAAGGAATGGGGAGATATTTTCATTTACATAATAGTTAAGATAAAAATGTGCTTTATGTGGGGTACCTGTGGTGCTCTGAAGCTCCTCAGTTAAAATGTGCCCAACTTTTTCTAGGCAGTGGTCACCATATCCCATTGTTGCAATTTATTAGAATCTTCTGGTCTATATTAGACATTTAGAAAGATTTTCTGCTCTTTTAAGCTACCTAAGAAACCCTTCAAATGCCAAATGTAGATTTCTTTTCAAGAAAGCAGCGGTACCATAGAATCAAGAAAGACCATAGAACCATTCTCATCATGGTTTTGAGTTCTGCCACATATTAAATCAATGGCTTTGTGCAAAGTATTTACTTCCAGCCTATACTTTTCCATTTGTTATATGGGAGGGGTGATGGAACGGGGAAGGGGGTTGGACAAGATGGCTGCTAGGTTCCCTTCCAACAATAGATCTATAATGTGGAGCTACTTTCTATTCCAGTGTGTTTTAACCACTCTATTACATGTATTACACATTAACTTAATAAGGAGTTATCTTCCTGGTCACAGGTGTCAAACACATGGCTTTCAGGTTTCATGAAGCCCACAATACTCCTGAGCATGAGCAAGATTAACCAGATTAAAATATAATTGGGAAATAGTTATTAAAATAAATAACATAAAATAAAACATAGATAACATTAAAATTTAAATCTAAATCAATACGGAGCCTACAGATATTATTATATGAAGATTAGTGTTTGCCATTTCTATTTAACTTTGAGTACAACACCGTAGTTGTTACCAATATGTAAGTTCCTTAGTTCATGGAACAATAGGATTTAGAGCTAGAAGGGTCTTAAGAGATAATCTAGTCTCCTAACCCAATTTAACAAATGAGGAAGCAGAGACCCAGAGGTTGCAAGTTACACAGCACCACAGAAGTAATAAGTATTGGCTTTGGGATCTGAACCAAATACTCTCTATTCTAAAGAAGCATTTTTTGTACTGGTTCACATTGTTTCAAAGGGTACAGCTAGATCCTGAATGATATGAATAATGGGTTCCCTGAAATGGTCATATTTATTTAAATTGTCACCATTTGAGGTTATAGTTATATAAAATATGGTAATTGGTTCCAGTCCAGTGGAAATATATAGTACAAATTCAAATAATATGACTACTTCAGGGAATTTGTTATTAGCATTAATTGGGACCTAATTGTACTTAATATCTCTTTTATGAGATTTTCTTAGATTCCATTTTAATCTAAAAGTACACAAGGAACATTTTACCCTAAATCTTTTGAACATTTTTTTAAAAAAGAAATGTGACAGCCCTAAATAGCCCATACTTAATGTGTAAAGGATGTAAAGAAGCAGCTATACTGCATGTTCTCTGATGATTTTTTGCTACTAAGGAAATTTGCCTTTTTGATAGTTTCCATTATAGAGAACGAGTAAACTTGAAAAATAACTGTAACATTTGGGGCCATCGATTAACCTCAGGCACCATCAGTGCCATTTTTTGCTTTTGTCTCACTTCTTTCATCTCTTGAGAAGTCCTTTGAGGCTTTGGTAGAAGGAGGGACCTAATTAAAATTATAAAAAAAAAAACTATTAAGAGAACTGCAGAGAGTAAGGTAGGTCCTCAGTTTCATTTACTTTATGACCACCCCTTCAGTATGCAGGCAGCAAAGGGAGCTGGTCATTTCCAAAACATTCCCTACAGTGTTAACCCTTATGAATTATAGTGTACAGGTGTACAGATGTTTGGCCCCAAAACATGATTACTTAGCAATAAGATTTTTTTTTGTCTATGGTGTCTGTAGTACAAGGAGATGAACATATAGATACTTAGTGTTCATCTTTATAGCTTATCAGAAAAAAAAATAGCGTGTTAGAATTGTTCTTCCAATCACATTAATGTCTGTTTAAAATAGTGATCAGTAAGTAGAGGAAAGCAGTCAACATGGAAGGTAACTTTGCTGAAAGTAGATCTTCCTTTTTTGAATTTGGAGAAACAGGACCCAGCACTTAGAAAAATGGGTTTCCTCAAGAATTAGGGTATTATATTTAACATGTATTGGACTACCTGCCATCTAGGAGAGGGAGTGGGGGAAAGGAGGGGAAAATTTGGAACAGAAGGTTTTGCAAGGGTCAATGTTGAAAAAATTAACCATGCATATGTTTTGTGAAAAAAAAAAGCTATAATAATAAAAAATAGTGAAAAAAAAAGAATTAGGATATTGATAAGCTTTTAAATATTTAGATGATTTCATTATAACTTGTTCTAGTTGAATTCTCTTTATATTTTATATTTTGAATACTTGCAAAAAATCAGCTTTTATCAAATTATAACATTTGAAAAAGTTTAACCAAAATGCTGCTAGCATGGAAGGGTGGCATTGAATGAGTATCAGATTGGGAACTGAAGATCTCAGGTACAAATCTCAGGTGTACTACTTATTAGTTGGGTGACCTTGGGCAAATTACTTAATTTTCTGGGATCTCAGTTTCCTTCTCTATAAAAACTGAGTTGAATTAGATTACTTCTGTGACTCTCTATAATTTCAAAATTCTTTAATTTCCAGACACATGATAAAACCCCAAAAGAACACCATAATCACAGATCTAGAATTGGAAAAGACCTTAGAGTTCCTATATGCCTTCTCCTTATTAACAATACATGGAAGCTGAAGTCCAGAGGAGTTAAATGTTTTTACAAAGGTTATACAAGTAGTAAGTGTGAGACCACCTGAAAAGGCAGGGCCAGAACCAGAGCTAGATTCCTAAGGATTATGAGATCAGGCAATCTGAGAGTAGAAAGAAGGGTCACACCCCACCCTCCCTACAATAACTAGTTTTGAAGCTTGTCTCCAGCACAACTACACTTACCATTATCCTTCTGCCTCCCACTCCCCTTATACTCTGCTCTCTCCCTCTGATGTACAGGCTTCCAACCTCTTCCCTTCTAAACCACCAGTAGACAGCTAGGGTATCTATAAACTGACTACTAACTGGGGACCCATAGGTACTGATGAAATAATCCACCCTCGCCCCACCCTTCTCCTCATGGCTGTGTGAAGTGTGGTTTGGAGGAAGGTCTCCAGGATGGAAGATAATGACTCTTGTCCCTACTCCTTTTTGTTTTGGAGGGCCTAAGAGTTTTATCAGATGAACTGACAGGGATGTCTTACAATCTGTATCACAGCTGTTGTTACATTATCTTTCTCCCTCCCCAAACCTGCCCCTTTCACAGACGTTCCTGTCATTTGAGAAAGTACTGTCATCTTTCTAGTAATATGTATTCACATGCTTGGTGTCATTTTCAATTCCTGATTTTCTATGCCTTTATTCCCCTTCTGCCAGTGTTCTAGTCATATGTCAAATCTTGTCATTTCTACCTGGACAAAATCTCATCACTTCTCTCCCTGACTACTGTAATAACCTTATTTGTTCTCAGAGTTAGTCTCCCTGCTCTAGTCCTCCACACAGTTGCCAGAGTGGATGTCCTAAAATTCATCTGACCACATTTTTCCCTATTCAGTAAACTCCAGTGATTTCTTGTTGACTCTAGGATCAAACATTATTTCATCTTCATTTCAATCTTTTTTCTGTTTCTCTTCTTTGTCTAGAATTTATAAAAGAAATAATTATTAATACAAGTATACATATAATGTAATCTACAAATAAGTAAATATGCATATGATGGGAACATTATGTCCCAAAGTATTTTATTGTGTGGTTCATGGTCACAAACATTTAGGGGTCTCTGCTATAGTCTTATAAGCCAGCTTGCTTTTCATCTACAGTACAGCCTCTCTTCCTTTTTGTTAAGGAGGAAAGACTATAGGTAAAATCTTTCATGTTGTTTTTAAGTAGAATATCTGATGATAATGTTTATAAAGGATCACACCAACAAAAATCTTCACAATTTAGTATGGCATTTAGAGTCCTCTACAATTTAGCTCTCTGCTAGCTTTCGAGTTTTAATTCCTATTAGTACTCTTCCCAGCCTTATCTTTTCATGCAAACTAGGCTGGTCACTCTTCCAAGAACTTTCCTTTCTATTTCATGTCTCCATGCTTTTGCATAAGTGGTTCCCTCGGTCCAAACTACACTTTTTCCTCACCTCTCATTTTCCCAATATCCCACTTAGATATGTCTTCTAACACAGCTTTCCTGATTTACTCCCAGTTTTCAATACTCTTTCTTCTTTAAATAGTGCAAGCTCCTTGAGGGTACAACTATTTCCTTATTATATTTGTATGCTTATTCCCTTGTGTTCAGTTGGATGGGTAGTTTCAAGAGCTTGCCCATCAGTTTCACTACAGATGGATGATGAACTTGGCTCAATGTTGAATAGAACAAAGAGAGTGAATTGTATTGCCTTCAGGAAGTTGCTCATTTCTTTTAGTGACCCCAAACTTTTCCTGGATCAGGAATTCTTAAACTTGGGTCCATGAACTTAAAAAAATGATAACGATTTCAGTATTATTGGTTTATTTGTAATCCTGCATATTTTTGTGCATTTAAAATCATTATTCTGAAAAGAAGTCCTTCAACTTTACCAGACTGCCAAAGGGGGTTCTAGCACCCTTGCCCTAGAAAGGAAGTTTCACTTTTTATCATTATATGACTTTGAGATTTGCAATACAGCAATTTAAGAATTACTGAAAATAAACAGTACACAAAAGACAGTGGTGCATCATTGATGTGAATAGACTGCAACATAGAACAAATGAGAAATTCCATAGAAAAGATGAGGTAGATAGCATCTGAGAAATGAGTGGTTAAAAAAAAAAGATGTTCTGATCGTGGGGTTAGAGCAAAGAAGAACACAAGAACTCTACACCATCCTTGTGATGTCAGGAAAAAGAAAGAGGGGTCTCAGGTTTTTGAGAACACTTGAACAAGAATTTCATGGAATGGTTAAGTATGGATGGGATGAGATTTGCATTACTGATGGAAAGAACCTCACTGATGAGGTCAAAGGTCCATTTGAGTATGAAATTTGAGTATGATTAGTGCCTGGCATTTAGTAGGCTAGACACCAATGTTTGTGAATTGAATTGAGTTGAATTGAACTATTCAGTTGCCTTTTAGGCAAATTCTGACCTTCCCTGACATGTAAGTCAAACAGCTGCCTTTTTATTCATTTATGGTGCTTTGTTCTTGAGTATATCAGTTTGTAAATATATTTTGTGATATGCCACTAAATTGCTACAATCTTCAAGTATAATTCGAAAAAAACTTTTTAGACAAAATACTCACTATAATAGCAGTTGGATGCTGAAAGATAAAATAAAGTACAAAATTTAAATTACAAGTTTTCTATCTTGAAAAAGAAACTGACACTAGTCTGGAACTTAAATCAACTCTACATAAAAATAATTCTTAGAATATATTCCATCTTAATTGTTTATAGACAGTTTAGCAACTGTGCAATGGTTATTTTCACAGTGTAGAATGGAATGTATTTAGAATTGAAAATTCTTATAGGAGGGCATTTTTCCATACATTTTTCCACTTAGAGCAAGTCATACCAAAGTCTTCGTGTTCTCTCTTCCTCACCATCCTATACTCATTTTGACAGTGATCATTTTAGATCACAAATTAAATCATGCTATTTGTTGTTGTTGTTATTTGTGTTTTATTGGCAAAGATAGTGGAATGGTTTGTCATTTTCTAGTCCAGCTCATTTTTATGGATGAGGAACTGAGGCAAACATAGTTAAGAGACTTGCCTGGGGTCACACAATTAGGAAGTGTCTGAGGCCAGATTTGAACTCATTAAGATGAGTCTTCCTAATTACAAATTCAGTGCTCTATCCACTGTACTATCTAATGCCCCAAATTGTATTATTGTATAAGGCATGTCCCACATAACATGAGTCTGCCAACAGAGATCACTCCCTCTTCTAAATAGGACAACACATTTCACTATAAATGAGGCCACATCATTTAATTTCAGGACAAAATTTCTGTCAAATCAAGTTTGGTTTTACAATCTCAAATAGTAATGTTTAGAGCCTCAATTTTCCCAACTTCTTCAAATAATAGGGCCAAATACTTTCAGTTAGTCTATGGCCAAGTACTTAGAGACATAGTCTTATGTTGTCATCACTCTTTTAGGATCCATGAAGATTTTCAGAAGCTGAAATTTGAAAACATAACCTCAGTTATATGGCAGTGAAATGAAGAATTATATTTCTTGCATAAGGACTAAATTATACCTGTCCAATGATTATTCAAAGCCAAAATTTTGATGTTCTCCCCAAATAATTCAGTGCTACAAATATATTTTCCATATCATAAAGAATATTCAAATTAATATCCTTCTTATCTGAATGAGATCAAAACCCTTGCTAAAACCTCTTTCAAAGAAAACCTTTTTATATTCTGATCTGATACTTCTTTTACTTTCTTCTATTTTCTTAATTCCTCAATTCTTTATTTCCCAATCGCATCACAGACTATCTATAGAGCTGATCTTCACTCTACTTAATTTTTCCCTTTCAATTTCATGTCTTTCTTATATTATATCAATTAATTGCAATACTGTTGTCTTTGGATTTTTAAAAGCTTCCAAACACATCATGTATTCCACTATCTTTGGGGAATTTTGCTTCTAGTTAACCTAAACAATTCAGTTCTGTCATATCATTCAAAGAAGAAAATACAGAGGTAACAAAACATTCTTCCAAATTAATTTTTACTTACTTTTAAGTTGTTCCTTGATTTAAACAAGCTTCTCTCTTTTTCATTTTCAAGAAAAGAGTTAATACTAGACTCTTCTTATAATTTAAATAGCAAATTACAAACCCATTTTTAAAACTTTGGAACTTCATTGATACTACTTTCAAACTAACTTCACTTCTCCCCATTCTCTACCCCCAATCAGTGAAATCATTTCTTCCTTTGCACCAAACAATAAATTGTCACTCTTCAAGGAAAAAGTGATAAAAAAAGTTTGTGTTATTTCCATGTGATTTTCACAAAGTTTTATTCTTATTTTCTTTTACAACAAATACCACAAAATTCACTAAAGCATTTTAGCATTCATAAAAATATTCAAAGCACAACATGAAAATTAACAATAGTGAAATTCTTTTTCAATCACAAATTTAATCTCTAATTACTTTGTAAGGCCATTAATTCCTTTAGACTAGAGAAAAGAATTGCCTTCTCTCTTATCTAATGTTGTCTATTATCTGTGTCTCAACTTGGTTAGTTGGAAAAGGAGGGAGGCAGAGGGAGAGGGAAAGAGAGGGAGGGAGGGAGGGAGGGAGGAGAGAGAAGAGTTTATTTTTAAAGCTTTTTATTTTCAAAACATATGCATAGTTTTCATCATTCACTGTTGCAGAACCTTTTGTTCCAAATATTTTTTCTCTCCCTCCCTTTCCCCCACTCCCTCCTCTAGGTGGCAAGTATGTGGAATAGGTAGGTGTTGGAGCCCCTTACCCAAATCGACTACTCAGAGGCATCTTCAGAAACAAACAGGAAGCGTTTATTCGGTCCTTGCAAGGAGTGATCCAAGCACTTCAGCTGAGCAGACACAGAGCCTCTCTGCTCTCATCTTCCAGATTGTGTCTGGCCTGGTGAGTCCAAACTGCTTAACTGATTAAATAGCAAAAGACTTGGGTTCATTGGATACCATTGATCCATGGTCAGCAATGCTGTCTACTTCCTGTAGGTCACATGACTTCCTGAAACTTAGGCCTAGGGTCTGACCTTTTCTGCCCTATAGCCCTCTAAGCATAGGAATCATGTGATTTCCTGAAACTTAGTCCTAAGGTCTGACCCACTCATCTCATAGATTTTTTGAGAATTCTTCACTTGGTCCCATTCACAAGTAATCCAGTATATGTTGAACAAGTACAATTCTTCTACACATATTTCCACAATTATCTTGCTGCATAAGAAAAATCAGATCAAAAAGGAAAAAAAATGAGAAAACAAACAAAATGCAAGCAAATAAAAAAAGTGAAAACACTATGTTGTGACCCACACTCAGTCACCTCAGTCCTCTGTTGGGGTGAAGATAGCTCTCTCCATCACAAGACCATCATTGGAACTGGCCTGAATCATCTCATTGTTGAAGAGAGCCACTTCCATAGAAATGATCATTGTATAATAATCTTGTTGCTGTGTACAATGTTCTACTCCATTTAGCATCAGTTCATGTAAATCGAGAGAGAGATTTTTGAAGACTTTGAAAGTACTACAGAAAGGTTTCCACTCTTTATATCCCTTTTTCTTTGTTTGATTGAGCCATGAGAAAAAGTTAGTTTAATTTCCCAAGATTCAAAACACAGACAGTAGGACTAGACAGAAACATAGAAAGACCAGCTGGTGAGGTTTTCCTCCTTATCTCTCCTTAATCCCTTCTCCTCAGTCTCTTCCCTCAAGGGGATTTTGGTTTTAGTTGTATTGATAATGAATGGAAAGCACCTCTCAATTACACCTAAATCCCATTTTGCCTAGGCTGCTGATATTTAAGTCTTATTTTGGACAGCATATCTGACTGACTATAATTCCCAATATCTCATCCTTTATCTGACTGATCCTTCTTTTTTCCCTTATTTTTTTTCCCACAACTTTCTCAGTCCCTATATAATGCTGAAGCCCAGTAGACAAAACCCAGCAGGGTTTCTTTTTTTCCCCCAAGTTTTAATGAATTGTCTCCCAGATAGTCAGGAGGAAACTGGCTCCTCCAGATCCCTAAGTGAATTTGAATAGATATATTCCCTTGTAAATAGGGGTAGTCCAGTGCCTGCCCTGCAAACATCTCACTAACCCTTTATTTTCTGCTTGAGTGTTACCTTTACTTGCTATTCTTCATGCACAAGTGAAAGGAAAATTACGAAAATTTGCATTATGAGAACTATTCTCCACTATCCCCTGATTTTTTGCCCAGTTTGCTCACTGCAATTCAAATTATAATTCTCCTGTTACTATCTCTAGGCAAAATATTTTCCTGTCTGTGCTAGTCAGAATTGTTTTAAAAAAATCTTTGTTCAGGTCTTTCCTCCAATTAAGAGGCAAAACTGAGGTAGATAAAATTAAAATGAGTTTATTAAAAAAACGCCAAGGCCGAAATGCCTTGGTTGGATGGACAGGAGAGACCACTTTAAGTCTCAAATTTCAAATTGCCAGTCACTTTTAAATTGCCAGTCCTGGTAGGCAATTGTCATTTAGTTTAGTAGTTTAGTAGTTTAATAGTAGTTGTTCAGCTCTTTGGGACCCCTTCTGGGGTTTTCTTGACAAAGATACAAGAGTAAAAAAAGTGAAAAAAAAAGATACTGGAGTAAGTTTGCCATTTCCATCTCCAGCTTATTCTTATAGATAAGGAAATGGAGGCAAAGAAAGTTAAGTGACTTGTCCAGTCACATAGCTGGTGAGTATTTGAGGCTAGATTTGAACTGCTTTCTGATGCCTTGCTATCTCACAGGTAAATGTTTTTAAAGTACATAGACTAGTTTATCTCAAGTGAGTTTATAATCCAGGGAGATACAGATTTCTAAAAAGACCATTGAGTCTCAGCTTTCCCCCCATTGCTACATCATAAGAACATGAAATTGACTAGGTACCACTTTAGTGTATAGAATTGTGGATCTGGAGTCAGAAAGACCTGAGTTCACATTCCCCCTCAGACATTAGCTGTGTGACCCTTGGCAAATCACTTAACCCTCATTTGCCTCCATTCCTCAAATGAGGACTGACAGAAGAAATGACAAACCACTTGGATGCCTTTGCTAAGAAAACCCCAAATGGGGTCATCAAGAGTCAGATATGACAAAAGGTTGGGATGATAGCCCATATTGTGGAATCTAGGCTCTCAGACAGAGGGTGGGATCAAAGTTGATGCCAGCAGGCCAATCTGCCTCCAGCAGACTGATTAAACTCTATTGCTGTGTATGGACTAGCAGACATGTATTCACAATTCAAGCCGGACTGGAAACAATGCAGTCACTTGGGGCACAGATGTCAATATCTAGACATCCTTTCTGAGATCATTATTTTTGGGACTCTCAATACCCTGTGATTGAGTTTCATTGAAAGCAAATGATATTCATAGGACAATGTTCCGAAAACCATATCAAGTCGAGTAGTTCCAAAAAGTATCACCATGTGGCATTAATGTGACATGTTCAAGACAGGTACTGAGTGAGGCAGCTCAGATTTTACATGCTAATACATTTCCCTCCACAGTCTCAGAGCTAGCAGCTAGAATTATTCATGGGCGTAATGGCACATAGCAAGTTTAGGTTGCTCATATATGATCTTTTTATACTGAAATAAGTCTTATTCTTTAAAGAAAAATGATAGATTATTATAAAAAGTGGAATATGTGCATATTCATAAATAGCCTTGATAAATAATCTTTTCTTGTTGCTTAACAACTTGAAAAAGAAACTGACTGAGGGGAGGGAGATATAAAATAAGGCACAGTAAAGCTAAACTGGACCAGTTTGGCCTATATCAGTCTAGATATTTTACATTGTGAACTGTGATTTTTAAAAGGCTATTATATGTGATTTAAAAGGCATGACTCTACTATTTAGTACCTCTTTGCTATTAATGTTGACTCTATCATTGAGCCATAGTTACATATATTTGCTTTTTCATAAGTATTTCATCTTGAGCAGCATGCTATGCTCTTTGATCATTTAATTAATGAGCTTTTGTCACCTAGTGCTTATCTCATTTTTGCTTAATTGTATTACAGTAATAAAGTCCATTTTGAGATCTTCCTCCTTAAGGATGAAGTTGAGAGATAGAGGAGAAACAGTAAGAGATGAATGAGGAGGGAGAGAGGAAAGAAGAAGGGAGGCCTTCTGTAACCAAAGATGATAGATGGCATCAGCTTGGTTTTCTTTTCTCTGAGTGCTAGAAGTTTCACATTTGTTTCAGTTCCTCAAATATATATATATATATATATATATATATATATATATATATATATATATATATATATATATATATACATATATATATATATACACACATACATACATATATATGTGTATATATATGTATATACATACATAAATATGCATATATATGTATATACATACATATATATGCATATTTATGTATGTATATACATATATATAAGTATTTTATATACATGTACTTGTTTTAACTCTACCATCCCCTTCTTCAAGGGCAGGGAAATTATATTAAAATAGGATATATTCTTTCCTTACTATGTAATTCTTCTTTTTAAAAAACATGGAAACATGGAGACAAGACCTATTTTTTCATACGCACTGATTCAACACTTTCTAATACATTATTTTCCTTTCTTCCAGATTTTGTTTATCTCTCTGTAGGTACTCTCTCTACTGATGCTAATTGCAACCCTGAACAGCTCTTAATGTATGACTCATTAAATCCCAAACCCAAATCTCTGGGTGGCTCCCAATGTGTAGAAAATAGAAAGCTGGTCTTGGAATTAGGAAGACCTGAGTGCATGTTATATTTTTGACAGTTGTGACCTTGAATAAGTTACTTTATTCCTCTTAATGCTCTAGGAAACTTTACAAGGGAAATTCTGCAATTTATATGCATCAACCTGCATTAGTAGAGGGAGTTTCTTCACCTAAGAGTTCTCATGAAATAATAAGTCCAGTCTCTTCCCACTCCTAATGACTATCTTACTGCTTTTCCAAACTTAGGTCAGTCATCAGACAACTTATAGCTCTTCAGTGGTCTTATATTCAAGGTCTCCACAGCTTGACAAAATCTACTGTTAACTTCAGTTTCTTTATTATTCTTATGGATGAAAACCTTTTTTGATGGTACCTTTGAAAAAAATTATTATTTTCAATAAATATCAATAAAATAAAAAATGTTTGCCTGAGTTTCTTAATCTGCAAATAAAAATCTCTCCTCTTCAAGTTCAAATGAGAAAAAGTTTGTATAGTTATCCCTTTATGTTTTCAATGCATCTTGTCTTGGCATAAGAAATTCAATGGGAATTTGGGAGGAAGGGTTTACAGAAGCTTCAAATGACATACAGAGGCCAGCAGATGACAGAAAAAGTTTGAGACACAGAAATGCTTTCATATATATATATATATATATATATATATATATATATATATATATATATATATATATATATATATATATATATATATATGCTTATGTAATGGTGTAATGTTAACATATTTTGTCTTTTAATGCCATAATAACTCACTCTGCTATGAAGGAAGGGCCAAAACATTTTATACAAATTTTCCAGATTGTGGGATGTTGCACCCTAACCCCTGTTGTAGGAGAAATACTTGTAAAGCACTTAGCAAATAGTAAGCACTATATGAATATGAGATATTATTATTCACTTATTCTACTGGGCCATGGTTCATGTGCCGCTTTTAAAATTAAGTTTTTCAAAGTTGTTAATGGGACAATCTGTTGTGATAACTAACCAGAATTTGGTACATGGCATTTCAGTTTTTAGCTTATAAATATTGCTATCTTCTTTGAAACTGGCACATTGATTCTACTGGCATATATATATGTATGTACTTAGAAATCATCATTACCATCAGCTATGAGACTTTAGTGTAAAATATTACTGGTTTGAGTTGTAAAAACTCTACTTCTGACATTACGTCCATCAGTTCTGTACACTGTTGCAGAGTCCTCATTTCACTAGAAAATTCCCAATAAGAGCACTTCTACCAAGTGATGCAGTTGTTAAACATTCAAAGCAGCAGTCTAGTTACATAAAGGGATGATGAGCTAACCTTAATGTCATTAAAGGTTCAGTGCTTTTTTTCTAGTCTTGTTTCAATTGTAATGAAAGCAGAAATAATGAATTAGAAGCCTGGGAGGTCCAAAGCCTGACTGTAGTAATGGTGAAAAACCTCTGACAACTGAGATGATCTGTGAAGGGTCAAAATGAGAATGGACTTGGCTGAAGCCAGAAAGAACTGAAGATATTCTACTTCTAAGGGCTGTGGAAGTGGAGGGGAGATAAAAGATAAGTACATTCCAAAAAGACAGTCATATAGCAAATGCAACTTGTCTGTCCAAGGAAAAACATGTTTTAATCAGTGCTGAAACATGGAACATGAAGTTCTAAGCTTGGGGGTCCCTCAAATTTTTGCATGATAAAACTACTTTTCATTTTCCTGAAACCTTACTGAGAGAAGAGATAGAAGGGAATGTAATACTCAGTCCTCTCTGAATGGAAGAATGCTGAGCCTTAAAATAAAATCTCTGAATGAAGCAAGGAATGTTGCTATCAGCTCCTTCCCCAAGCTCCATACAAACCAAAGAAAATAATGGAAAGAAGGAGCATGATAATGCCATTTGATTAGAGACCTCCCTCATAAGACTTCTTCAGGATATACTGATAGGTCCCATATTTTGAGAAGCCATTCACGTATCTTGTTAGCAAAAAGTGTCTTGACACATGCAGAATCTCTGCCAATTTGGCTTTAATTAGGGGAAAAATTGTTTCCAGGATGACCTTGTTTCAATTTTTGCTATAAATGAGCAATACTTTGAAATCTGATTAACTTCTCAGGTTTTCATAGCCATTGTATTTGACAATATACTTTAGGATGCAGCTGTCATGTGAATAGTGAAATCTCAACATACTATTTGAACAAATATTTCTAAGCTTCATTCACAGTATAGTTATTATCTTCCTAATGATAACGGATTAAAAGAAATGTTAGATTTTACTAATTTAAATTTACTTTACCTTACTTGCAGATTCCTAATTGTAAGAAAACACTTTTTCTCAGTCACTGTTACAAAGACTGAAATGTAATATTTTTTCTCTAAAATGTAATGTTCTCTTGTTGAGGTTTTCTTGGGGGTCTTTGAGGCATCCTTCCTTTCAGTTCAGTAATCATCACAAGTGCAGCCAGGAATTAAAGTCCAAATCCTTTATTGTCCCTTTCGAAGTCTTTTCTCCTTTCCTGTGGCCCGATTAGCTTTCTTATACTGCAGATTCTTTATTATCTCCTTCCTGGGGCTGGGCAGCTTTCTAGAGAGCCTCTCGGTCTGGCCTTGGTTCCAAGAGCTTGAGCTCCTGCCTGCCTTCTCTGGCATCTGCATCTCCCTGACTGCATCCTTGCTGAGGCTCTGAGAGCTTCTAGTGTGCTTGTCTTTCTGGCCCTGAGAGCTTCTTACTTATATTCCCTACCCTGAGTATACACCAATCATTACATCCCTAGGAAACCATTATTTGTTGTAGGATTAAATCATTGCTAAACTAGATTCAACCATTGTCTCCTCAATTCCACTCAGTACCTTGTTTCAAGTTCTGGCCCATCACATCTTCTTGTAGGATCAGAGCAATCAACCACGCTAAATTAGATAACTGTTGTTTCTATCAATTCCACTGACTTAGTACCTTGTAAGAACCCTTTGTTTCAAGTTCAGAGTTCTGGCCCATAACACTGACCATATAAAATTATCCCATTATGAAACCCTCTCAAAACCTTCTCACCAACACCTCAAGCCAAATTGTTGAATAATCAGAACTAGAAGGAATGGAAAATCTCCATTGCTAGAAAAAGGCTCCATACTTAGCCAAATTCTAGTCACCATTTTTATCATTGACTTATATGAACTCATCAGCCTAGTAAAAAATTGCAGAAGAAATAAATCTGGGAAGATTAACATGTTTGATAACAAAAGGTGGCTTTTCAAAGTTCTAAAGAGGCTATCACGATGAAAGATTATATATATATATTGGTGACAGACTGATAGATTGGGGAAAATTGATATAGTTTACCTAGAAAGATAGAGATATGTGTATATGTGTATACATGCACACACACATGGGCTTTTGCTTTTAAATCACCATCATTTCCAGATATAACTCCACCTAATACAATGAGCCTACTTATGTACTTAATATAATGGCAAAACCAACTGACCTTCTGTCTACTTCTCATCATAACATGTAACGTTCCATGCCCATATTCTCTCTTCCCCACCTCTACTGAAAGGAGCAATATATATTTCTTCATTTCTTTTCTAAGGTCAAGATAGTTTATTAAAATTACAGCATTTGGCTTGTTTTTAGTTATCTTTTCATCAGTGTTATTATGTATGTTCTTTTCCTTGTTATACTTGCGTTATTCTGCAACAGCTCATATGAGTTTTCTGGTGTTTCTTTGAATTACATTATGTAATTTCTCATGAAACAATAATATTCCATTAAGTTAATAATATACCACAGTTTGTTCACCTGCTCTCTAATTATTGGGAACTTTTTTTTCTTTGACAAAATGTACTGCTATCAAAATTTTGTTCTGAGCTCTTTTTGTCTTTGATCTTCTTGTGATATAGACACAACACTGGGATCTGTGGGTCCAAGAGAATTAAAAGTTGAATCACTTTTTTGATTAATTCTATTTGCTTCCCAGAATGGTTCAACTAGGACACAGCTCCAACAATGTATTATTATGCCTTTCCTTCTATAGCCCCTCTAACATTGATCATTTCTATCATTTGACTTCTTTGCCAGTTTTATGATATGAAGTGAAACATCAGAGTTAGTTTAATTTGTCTTTTTCTTATTCTTAGTGCTTTGGAGCAACCTTTCATGTGGTTGTTAAGGGTTTGTATCTCTTTCAAGAATTGTTGATTCCTGTTTTAATGTTTATGTTAATTCCTTTTTATATCAGGGATATAAGACTTTTATCAGATATATTTGATACAAATTTTCCCCACTTGATGAATTCTTTTCATATTCTTGGTACTCTTATTTTGTTCTTATAAAAGTTTTCCACTCCTATTTTGATCAAGATTGTCAATTTCCCATTTGGTATAATTTTCTGTTAATAACTCTCTCCCTTACTAAAAATCTAAATACTTCCTTTCTTCCCCCCACCCATTTTAAAATATTATGAGAATCTTTATGTCGCGGATTCATTTGGAATTCATCGTGGTATTTAGTGGAGTTATTGATCAAAATTATTTTTTGTCAGAGTGCTTTCCAGTTTCCTCAGAAATTTCTGTGAAATACAAAAAAAAATCCTTCTCTAAGTAGTTAATTTTAGTCACTGGCTTACTGAGTGTTTCTGGTGAGTGTTTATCCAGTTTCTTCTATTGATCTGTTTTTCTATTTTTAACCAACTTTGATGATTACGGCTTTATAATGTAGTTAGAGATCTTGAAGTGCTATTCCCATTTCCTTCATCTCTTTTTTATTATTTCCCTTGAGATTCTAGACCTTTTGTTCTATGAGATGAACCTTTTTATTATTGTGTCTAATTCTATGAAATAATCCCTTTGTTGCCTGGTTGGTTTAGTAATAATGACATTTGTTACTATATTGGTGTGACAAAACAGGAGCAATGAATATCCCTCCTATTATGTTTTTATTTTTGTAAAGAGTATTTTGTCATTTTATTTGTATCAGTTTTGAGTGTACCTAGGCATATTGACTACCTAGGATTGTATACATGTTCTAATTATTTTGAGTGAGGTATATCTTTCCATGATAATTTCCTAGTTTTAAAAAAAATTATTACTATATTAAAGAATTTACTTTTTTGTATTTATTTTGTATGCTACTATTTGACTGAAGATATTAACTTTTTCCTAGTAGTTTCTTTGCTGATTATCTGAGGTTTTTTAAAGTAAACAGTGATATTATCTGCAAATAAGAGATATTCTCATTTCTTCTTTGTTTATATTTATATATTTAAGTATCTCCTTTTGTCCTATTGCTATAGCTAGCATTTCTAGAACACAAGGGAAAGGAGGAAAAGCATCCTTATTTAATTCCTATATTTATTGCAAAAGCATCTCAAGTTTCTATATTATGGATAGCACTAGTTTGAAATTTTTAGATATGTCATTTTTATCATGTGAAAAAAGATTTTCTATTCCTATGTCTTTTAAGGAATTTTTTTAAAAACAAAAACAAGTTCTAACTTTTATCAAACCAAAGGCTTTTTTTTTTACATCTTCAGAATTATATGGATAGCATTTTAATAATTAGATTAATTATGACAATTGGTTTTCTGATGTAAAATCATTCTTGCATTCCTGGTATAAACTAAATTTATTCTTAATGATTTTTAAAATATATTCTTAGTACTTTAAACATTGTTAATATTCATCAATAATACTGATTTATAATTTTCTTTCTCTGCTTTATCTCCCCTTGCTTTAAATATTAAAATTATATTTATCTCCTAAATAGTTTACACACTTATTAATTAGCTACTACATTCTAGGTGCTATATGCTCAATGCTTGGTGGAAAGAGAGTTCATTTTTTTCTCTCTTGTAACTCACAGTATAAGAGAGGAGACAATATGCAAATAACTATGTGTATATTGAATAAACTAGATGTCACAGTTTAAGTACACCATTGGGCTTGGAGTTAAGAAGACCCAAGTTTCAAATCTAGTCTCAGACACTTCTTAAGTATATGATTCTTGACAAGTCACTTAACTCTGTTTGCTTCAGTTTTCTAATCTGTAAAATGAGATATAGAGGAAAATAACAAACCACTCCAATAATTTTGCCAAGAAAGCCCCAAAGAGGTTCACAAAGAGTCATACATGACTGAAAAACAACTCAAAACAATAAAAACAAATGTATATATTCAGGTTATATATGGTTATGCATATATTAAAAATAATTAACAGAGAAAAGACACTAGAATTAAAGGAGATCAGGAAAGGATTCCTATTTTAGTTGGAACTTAAAAGAATCCAAAGAAGTCAGGAAGTAGATATAAGGCGGGAGAGCATTCAAAGCATGAGAGATACCTGGTAAAAATGCCTAGAGTCAAGAGATGGAGTGTCTTGTTTGAAGAATAGCAAGGATGACAGTGTTACTGGATCACAGAGTTGGACATGGTGTATCATGTATAAGAAGACTGGAAAAGTAGAAGAGTATGAAGAACTTTGTACATAAAAGAAATGATTTTATATTTGATCTTAAAGGTGATAAGGAGTATATTAAGTAGAGCGGTGGCATGGTTATGTTTGTACTTGAGGAAGATCCCGTTGATAATTGAGCACAAAATGAAATGGAATTGGGAGAGACTTCTGGTGCAGAGACTAAGCAGCAGGTAACTATAGTAGTTTAGGGATAAGATGTTGAGTAATTGCTTCATTTTTTGGAAGAAAATAATCCCTTAAAAATTGTAATCCTGCACATGGAAGCTAATGACTTTATGAGTAATCAAAATATAGTAAAGCAAAACAAAAAAAGAAAAGCTAGAAAAATGTGAAATGTCTTATCAAAAAAACTGACCTGGAAAATTGATCCAGGAGAGATAATTTAAAAATTAATGATCTTCCTGAAAGTCATGATGAAAAAAAAAGAGCCTGGATATCCACTTTCAAGAAATTATCAAGGAAAACTGTTTTGAGGTTCTAGAACCAGAGGGTAAATCCTAGGAATGTTTAGATAAATTTCTGAATTCCCAGGTCAAGGAGAAAATATTGCAAGTTTCCAGAAAGAAAGAAACAATTTAATTATAATGGAACCACAGTCAGTATAACAAAAGATTTAATAGCTTCTACATTAAAGGACCAGAAGGCTTGTAATATGACATTCTAGAGAGCAAGGAGCTGGGAATACAAACAAAAATCATCTACCCAGCAAAAGTGAATATAGTCCTTCAGAGGCAAAGGTGGACATTCAATGAAATAGAGAATTTTCATGCATTCATGATGAAAAGAACAGAGCTGAATAGCAAATTTGATTTTGAAATATAGGACTTATAAGAAGCTTAAGGAGGTAACAGGAAAATGATATCATAAGGGACTTAATAAAGTTTATCTGTTTACATTCTGATATGGGAGGATGATGCTTATAATTCAGAATGTTATTATTATGGCAATTAGAAGAAGTATATATAGACAGAGGGCACAGGTGTGAGTTGAATATGAAGGGATAATATAAAAATGAAAGGGGTGAGAGACAAGTATATTGGGAGATAGGAAAAGGGGGATATGGAATGGTGTAAATTATCTGCCATAAAAAGAGGCAAGACAAAGCTTTTACAGTGAAGGGGAAGAGGGGGAGGAAAGGATGAGTGAGTGAACCTTACTCTCATCAGAATTAGCTTAAATAGGAAATGACATACACACTCAATAGAGTTATAGAAATCTAATTTATTAAAAAATTAAAAATTATAAAAATTTATAAATTTATATTTATAAATTTACAAAAACTGATAAAATTGGTAAATGATCAGAAGATATAATCTATGTCCAAAGGGCTATGAATTCATGCAGATCCTTTGATCTAAGAATACCACTACTAGGCATGACTCCAAAAAGAGTGAAAAAAAAAAAAGGAAAAGAAACTCTGTGTACAAAACTATTTATAGCATCTTTCTTCTCAGGGCAAAAAATTGAAAATTGGTGGGATGCCCATCAATTGGGGAATGGCTGAATAAATTGTGGTATGTGAGTATGATGGAATATCACTGTTCTGTGGGAAATGATAAGCAGGATGTTCTTAGAAAATACCTGCAAAGTCCTCCATGAACTCAAAGTGAAATATACTATATATAAAATAATAGAAATGTTCTGGGATGATCAGCTGTAAATGACTTTGCTTTCCTCAACAGTACAATGATTCACGACTTCTCTGGAGGACTTATAATGAAAAATCTTATCTATACTCAGAAAAGAAACTGATTGTGTTTGAATACAGATTGAAGTATATTCTCTCTCTCTTTCTCTCTCTCACACACATGTCTATATTTCTGGGTAATAAATTGTTGTGCTTGGTTTTCTTATCTTTCTGAAGTTTGCTTTCATTTTATTGATTTTTTAAAATCTGTATTTACATTTAAGATTTTGAAGGAAAAGTTTATACTTTCCTCTTTTTTATTGACTTTTACTGTCCTAACTCCTGAGTCAGCACAGTGCCCTGAAATTATTTTTGTTCATTTTTTTTTCTATCATTTACATATTTTCCCTTATGAAGCTTCCTTGTTTTTGCTTAGATTAGACTGTGCTTCTTCCTTCATTCCCCTTTTCCCATCCAACCTCTTACCTTATGTACCATTCTTTTCCTGGTGGTCCTTTCACAGAAATGTTAATTGACTTTTTCACCTTCTTTCTTTCTTTAGTTAACTTATTTTAAATTCTACTTTTCCCAGCTATTTGTTATACACACAAACACACCCACATTCACATACACACACACACAGATTTTTCTTTATACTTCCATATCTATCCTCATGAAAAGTAGGACTTCTGGAATCTCTTTCCTGTTATGGAGTTATGAGACCCTATATAGCAGGGGTTCTCAAACTATGGCCCATGGGGCCAGATGCGGCCCTCTGAGGACCTTTATGCGGCCCGCCCGGTTATGGCAAATGGGCTGAGGGGCGGAGAAGAGCCTGAGTTTTTGTTTTCACTATAGTCCCGCCCTCCAACAGTCTGAGGGACAGTGAACTGGCCCCCTATTTAAAAAGTTTGAGGAGCACTGTATCTAGTCTTTGAAAATTACATTTTAAGAGACTGGGTCTTAAGTTATGAGTCCTATCCACCTGCCTTTACTGTGATTACGTACCCATGATAAGACCATTACATCTTACATCTCAATCCATTTTTCTCTTGCTGTCCTGGATGCTCACCATCCCTAGGAGAGTCCATTCATCATTTCCTTTTTTTGGAATAATATGCAGTCTTGAAAATCACAAATCTTCCTAGTGAAAGTAAACTCTTAATGTGCTTGTTTTCTCTTGGTCAAACCTATTATGAAGCTGACATGTCTCCAAGGAAACCCTTTAATTTCCCCAATCAGAGGGTCAACTTTGACACCCATTTCCCTACCTCTCTTTGAGCTGGTCCCTCAGTTGCTCTTAGCCTATCATTCTTCTCCCTCTACCAGTTTTGCAGAGAGAATGAAGAAATTAGTATTCCTTCTTGGTTAATATACAGGCTGAATAGAAATGAATGAATGAATATACATTCATTAACTATATATTATAAATGTGCACAGCACTATGCTTAGGTCCAGGGATACAAATAGAAAAATTAGATAGTCCTTCCTCTCAAGAAATGCAAATTCTAAAAGGACAGAACTCATAAAGAAGGTTTTAGCTACGAGTCAGATAGAAAGGTGCTATGGTCCTTAGGAAGCTGTGGCTTTGAGGTCCAGGGTTCTGGGCAGTGACAATTCGGTAGCGGCAGTGGCAATAAGGATCCGAAGGGAAGTATGGTCAGGATGATATGGGTAGTTTGACTTGCTTGGTACATGGAACCTCCTCACTCTCCCTCAAGCTGACTTGCTGCTTGAATGGCTTGGTTGCTCTGTGGCTATAAATGACTGGACTGTTCTCTACAGTTGCTTCCCTGGATGATGGCTGGAATGGGCTGGAAGCAAGAGCTATTTTATGGGGGACATTGATGTTCCTATGGCTCTTGTACTTGCCTGCCCATGAGTAGTAGCTGGATAATGCTTGACTTTGGTGGTGGTGAGTACATCTTAAACTTCATTTCACCTCTTTCCTTCTCTCTCTCACCTGGAATGACTTTCTTTTGTTATGTACCTCCCTAAAATATTGGTTCATGTATAAGAAACATAGGTAGATATGATTATTAATTCTCTTCTTCATTTTTCCCTTCTCTTGATTTAAATGCTTAAGCCTCAGAGATCCTTGATCTTCATGTCCCTTGGTAATCCCTCTTTGTTCTTTCTTTTAGCCTTCAATCAGATTTCTTTTCAGTCTTTTTTTTAATAAATTTGTCTTGCTCTAGGTACTGAAGAAAATTGATTCTTTTATTTAGTTTCTGTTCCTTTGTTTGATGAAATCAGTTTGTTCTCTCTTGGAGCCATATCATTCCTTCAAACACATAGTTCTCTGAAAGGGCTGCAGTGAATCCTTTGTTTTGTATTTTCTGTCTGACAAAATAAAGTGTATCTTAAATTTGACATATTGGTGCTTTGAGAGCTTGCATGGAAGTTGAGAACCCTTTTTATCTTTAATGTAGATACATAATCATGAACTCCATCCTGATTTTCCCAGAGGGGCTCCTGGGTGCAGGCAAAAGGAACAGAATTTGGATTTTCTGGGGAGATGGGTGGTAGAATGAATCAAAGATCAATTTGAAGCCCATTTGAAATGGATCTGTATAAAATCAGAGTGCTAGCTCTGGGCAATTTGTTTTTGTGTTTTGAATGCCCTTTTACTTTTTCTTTCTTTTTTCTTTTTTTTTCTTTCTTTTTTTTTTTTTTTGCTTGAAATTCTACTTATCTTTTAAAGTCCAACTTAAATATCTTTTTTCCTAAAGTGTTATCTTTTTGGTCACTAAAGACCTTCCCACTTGGAACTTATAAGATCCTTTGTTTTACACCTCCTTAATGTACTTATATAACACTGTAGAATAGTTATCACTATTTGTGCCTGTAAATTTCATAAAGTTGAGGACCGTGTCCTACCTAGAATTTGTTTCTCTCCCATTGCCTATCATCCTGGTGCATAATGGGCACTTAATAAATATTCTGTGACTGAATGAGTTCCATGCTCTGTTTCAGGGCCTAGACTTAAGAGCTTTTATATCTTGGTCAGAACTTCAAAACCAAACTTCAGGTCATCTTTCCAGACCCACTAAACATTATTCCTTTCCTTTATTCTGTGGTGCGGTGAAGGTGGTCTTTTCTCTGTTCCTCAATTATAACACTCCATCTCCTTTTTCTTTGTCTTTGTGCTGGCTGTCTCCTTTCTTTAACATGTACCACATCCTTACTTCCATTTCATACAACCTCCCTCTTCTTTTCAGATACAGCTTATGCACACTTTTCTACATGAAGTCTTTTCTGACTATTCTTCTCATCTCCTGGAACCCTCCTTCCCAAACTACCATCTATTTAAATGCTTTATGTAAAATTTTTATTTACTTATTTTATATTCATTGTATTTATACTTATTCATGTATTTGCTATACACCTGCCATTAGAATGTAAACACCTTGTGTTTAGGAATTGTTTTCTTTTTGTTTTTATATACCCTGTACCTAGCATAGTGCCAGGCCAGTTAGCACTCCTCACACATTGCCACACAAGAGTATTCCCATCTGTAGGAATGAGCCCTTGGCTACACAATTAATGAGTTAGAGGGAAGGAGGAAAAGTCTGGCTTGGGAGGGGTCAAGAACATGCTTTATTCTTTCCATTAGAGAATCATCTCTGCTAATATGATAAATAAGGGAAGCATCTACTAAATTCTGAGTCCTTCTTACTTTATAGCATCTAGCACAGTGTTGAATAACTCAAATATTTGTTTATTTGGTTTGGAGTCCTGCCAAGCCTAATGAGATGGCATTTCTCATGGCCATCCATAGTTCCATACTCAGGAATTTGTATGTCCACAGAAAATAGTCCAGGCCCTCTGGACTGAGAAGAGCAAGAGTGATAGAGAGAGAAGAACGAGAATGAGATCGAGAGAGATGAGAGCTATTTCTCAAGTATGAGAATAATGAATAAATATGATTGTAACCCACCATTCAAATGTATAGTACCAAACAAATACTAACTAATATAATAAAAACTGATTAAATTTAGCTTGGGCTTGGTTAGCAATTACTAAAGAAAATAACTTCTGATAGTTCCATGAGAGAACAATTCACAGAGTACCCTGAGCAGTTGTGAATTTTAAACAAGTTATCTCTACTTCCATTGTCATTATTCAAAGCTTAAGATGGACAATTAGTAATAACAATAATATACTAAACAACCAAAACAAATAAGTGCTTTAGTATTATATTTGCTTTAAATGTTGTTATTCTATTTGTTTAGTGACATTATTGCAAAAATCACACCCAATTTAATATTATTGATGGCTATGGTATTTTTAACATAAATTAAAAGGTAATGCATAATATGCTATAAACTTAGATGTATCTTTTACCAATGGCCATTATTTATTTTCATGCTAACACTTATTATTTTCACATGCAGAACTCTATAACTCCTACATTCCTCTTTCTAATTGCAGTATTTATTTATACATTAAAGTAAGTAAGTAATCTCGTGACTTGAGGCTAAAACACTCAGGACAAAATTTGCTTAGGTGAAATGATATTTTTGGTTAATTAGAATGGATCATATGTAATAGTAATAGCATTTGCTTTGTTGAAATAAATTTTATCATTTTTTTGTTTTTGTATCATCTGTGTGTATCCATGTAGTGCTTCCCTTCTATCTGCCATCCCTTATAACAAAGAAAAAAAAGAGAAAAAATAATTCAGCAAAACTAATCATCACATAAAAAGAGTCTGACATTATCTGTAGAATTCCATACCCATAGTTTCTCCAAGTGCTGCAAATAAGGAGGGAAAGTGCCTTTACATCTCTCTTCTTCAGGGACATTCCTGGTGATTACAATTTTATAGCATTTAGATTAATTTATTCTATTTTGGTGATTCATTTCTATGGATTCAGCTGGAATTGTTCTGTATCTTATGCATAATTCTTTTTTTTTAAACTGATTGGAGGTGGGGAGAGATTTTGAGAGAACATAACCTGTCATCTTGTTAGTCTTGTGACCTGGAAGGTAATAGCATTTTAAAGCCCTTAAATGTGTACTGTACCTCTTCCCTTTTCTATACATCCATTTTTAAAGCTACACAAAGATAGAATTGGAATAACTTCATAACTCTAAATAGATTTTAGTTAAGTAGAACATTAATAAATTGTTTAAAATGTTTTTTTTTAACATTTATATTACTGAACATTCTAGAAAATACCAAAAGGAAGCTCTGGAAAGATTGCGCTGTGGTTGTGAAAAGGGAAAAGAAGTTTGGCCAGCTATCAAGAGGGAGAAATACTTTCTAGCTTAAAAATTTTGTTTCAGTTGCATTCAGTAAACATTTATTCATTGATACACTTAATATCGTGCTAAACACGTCTGAAATTTGGCTGAGACACAATCAAATCCCTTTTGGAAGAAGATCTTCCTATATATATCTAAATATGTTTTGCTAATAGGCTTCAAAGTAAGAAAGTAATGAGCTGAATCTCTTTTTTTGGTTTTGTGTTTTTCCTACAGTAAAATTCTTCTCTGCTGCATCAGTCTGAAGGCAGGTGACTCTTAACTCTACAAAGTTGAGTCCAGTTATTTCCAAACTAGTCAAGCTTCAAATGAGAGTCTGATAATGATCTGCGGACCAAGGACCATTCTGAGCTGAGGCCAAAGGATATATTGTTCATCAATAACAACTCTTAGAGAGGACCCTACTGAAGCTGAGAGGAGGTGGATTCATCAGTAGATTTCTTGAAAGAGGTGAGTTTGAAGAGTGGGGGATGGCCATTATTTTGTAGGGAGGAAGAGAATAATTATAGGGAAGAAGAGTGAAAGAAAGAGCCAGTATACAAATGCTTCTTTAAGTTTAAGTAATTTCAAATAAATTTTGGGGGCTGCTACTTGACCCAGATTGGATTTGGAAAATTCTAAATTGGTAATTTAAAAATTGAAGATGTTGTTTAGAGATGAAGAGAAATAATTTGTTAAACAGAGAGAGAAAAAATTGAGTTAGAAAAGAATGACCTAGTTTCTTCTCCTGTTTGAAGACATCTATTGTCTGTACATATGTTTTTTTTTTTTCCTTGCTAAATCAAACACTGGAATACAGGGGATTTTGAGGATCCTGCCTGCCTAAGCGCCAGATGCCATTCACATTCCAGAGAATCAAAGGTGTCCTGTTGAGCAGTCTTGTGTGAATGAGAATAAGGTCTTGAATAAATTGCTCACAAAATCCATGCTTAACTAAGCCCTATATGGCTCCCAGTGGTCACATATGTCTTATACACAAATCTCTGTATTGCTTCACCGACCTGTGGGACCTCCCACACCTCAATAAATGGGTCAGCAGGGGCGTTTGTCTTTAAAACACAAACACACGGACATGCACACAAACATACGTACCCAGAACCCTTAGGAACTCAAGCTAACTGTCATAGCATTTCTGTCACATAAGTAAATGGAATAATCATTATTTCTAGGCCTATAGGTCCTTTCTTGTTAGTAAAGACTCATCTACTTTGAAGATATTTGAGAACTCAGAACCTTTAACTGTTATATCAATGAATCTTTAGCCGTAGACATGTTATTGTAACCTACTATTACTTGTCCTCAACAGGAACTTGCCCCAAAGAACTGAGTTCAGTTTCCTTGCTAGCCATCTGAAAGAAAAGCAAGACTTTTAGACTATCAAGACATTTTGAAAGATCAACTCCATTTAGTCAGAACCTAAATTAAAGTCTTTAGTATTCCTGTTTTATGATAGCAAACTCTGTAGATGCATTTGAAAATTGAATCTCACATTAATGAACAGAGGATGTGTCAATTACATCTCAGTTACCTGCTGCTATGTTGTAATTTAGTTGAATGTTAATATACTTAAGTCTTAGTATATTCTCTCATTTCATAAACAAAGGATTAGAAATATTTCTTCATATGTATTATTTGCAATCTCGCCACTAAAGGTCTTATTCTAAGAATAGGCCTTCAGTTATTACTCATTTTTTTCATTTTTATGATGATTTATTAACTTCCTAAATGTGCAGTGACTGAAGCACCTTAGTAAGAAAGGATGTTAAAATTTATTTTAATTATTCTCTCTCTGCTTTTTATTGCTTTATAACATGTGTGAAAATGTCTTTGTTCAAGGAGTCTTCTCAAATAAAAATGAATCTTTTAGCCCAGAAGGAGCAAGCTAAGAAAACAACAGAGTAATGATCTTTAAGACTACAGAAAATAGTGACCATTCCCTCCCTAACTCTAAAGAAATTAAAGGAAAAAGAGTTATAGTTTTTGCTTCCAAATTAACTCTAGCTAAGAAAGAATAAGCAATAGAAAAAACCCAACTCTTGCTTAGTGCTCTCTCTTTACTGGGAAGGTGAAAGTACAGTGAATCAAGCACTTTATGCCCAAGATCAGGAGCTGGTCCTGCTGCAGCCTTCATTCTGTCTCATCTTGGGCATGCCTATTAAGCCCTTTGAGTCTCTCTCTGTTAAGTAACATCTCACGAGGTAGTTACCGAGATCCCATAAGATCAAGTTTGGAAGGTACCTTAGGAACTGGAAAGTGCTTTTTAAGTGTAAATACTATTATTCTCGAGTAGTAGATTTTCCATTGGAATTTTTGAGTTCTTTTGAGGCAAAGTCATTAGGAGAAAAAAACTGCAAGTCACCCAATGGTCAATGGCTTTCCTAGGCTAGAGAATATTACTGATCACAAGTTGCATGCATAAAGGATATAATATATCTTCAAATGTACAGCCAGAAAAAAAAATGGTATAGGCCGGTTCCGTAGATCTCAGATCCATTGAAATATTTTGAAATAAGTAGATGCCATGAAAATTTCAAGACAGAAAATATAGCCTATATTGTAATGGGAGTAATATAGAGCAGCTGAAAGTCAGGAGATCTGGGTCTTGGTCTTAATTCTACCATTAGCTAGTTCAGAGACTATCCAAGTTAACTTCTCTGATTCATTTTTCTCATTGGTAAAATGTACATAATACCTGCCCCGCCTACCTTTGTGGGTGGTTGTAAAGTTCTATTTCGCTAATAAATCTTAAAATGTTTGAAAACATTGTATTGATAGCTTTTGGTTTTCCATCATTATTTCCAAATATATTTCTCCCCTTTCTCCTATCCAGTGAGCCTTCTCTTATAACAAAGAATAAAAAACAAACAAACAAACAAACAAAAAAATCTAATCAAGCAAAGCTAATGAACACCATCCACAAAGTTAGATAGAATATGCAAAGGTCAACACCCCATATTGCTCAAATTCTGTGAAGTAAGGAGGAAGGGACATTTTCTCATCTCTTCTCTGAAGTCAAGCATATTATAATATGCAGCATTCTAAAAGGTGGAGTTCTTCTCTGACAGTATCTTGGAAAACAAAGACTAAACTCTGTGACCATGAGCAGATTCTGCCCACAGATAAGGATCTAGATGTTTTCTTTGGAAATTATCTTCTAGATGTTTTTTATTCTGTACTCATATGTCCAAGCTCATCCTTCCACTGATTCAAACCATTCAGTGTGGTGTACTGAAAAAGAATGTCACATTTGAAGTCAGATGACATCTAAGGTTTGAATTCATCCTCTGATACTTAACAATTGTGAAAGCACCGAAAAGTCATTTGTTCTATTTGAGCCTCAGTTTCTTTCATTTGTAAGCTGGAAAGTAATACTAATTTTCCAAAATTTTGACAAGATCCAAGTAAGCTATTTTTTTCAGTCTTGGCTAGATTAGAAAGTTTTACTTAAGACTCAGTGCCATTTAGGAAGAAGTGTCGGTGAACTGGGGCTCATTTACCCTTCATTTCTTTCCCTTGACATTGAGGAGGACCTGAATTAGGATAATCATTTTTTACTTCATCCCTTTTTACTTGTTTCTTCTTAAGCACCTGCTTTTGCAGTGTCTGCTGGCTTCTTCATCCGTGATTGAGGATCCAAGAAGACATTGAATAGAGAGACAGTATGGTATATATGGGAAGAGACTATGGATTTGTAGAGGTCCTTGTTTCAAACCCCGCTTTGGCTATTTCCCCCCATATGATGGTAGGCAAGTTATTTTACCTGCTCTTCAGTTTCCTTATCTCAATGGATTAATAATAACATTTGATTTGAATGGTGGTTTTGAGGATAAAATGAGAACGTATGTCAAATATGTTGCAAACTTCAAAATACTACCTTAGCTGTTACTATCATTATTATGTCTAGTTGATAGGTGAAATTAATATCCAAAGTCTCAGTGCATCAGGACCGTAGTATCATAACTTTAAATCCCACAGCCATCTGGTCCAATCTTATCTTTCTGAAGAGAAAACTGAGGAGAAAGGACAAGATACTTGCTTAGATTCACAGACATGGCAAGTAACGAATGTGAGACCGAGACTCTGACTTTAAATATGGCATTCCGTCTAGTGCATCTTGCTGCCACATCCAACTTACCTGATCCCTATGGAGTCTAATGATTTCCTTTTACTAACCATGCCCATTTGTGCCAAGGGGATAGAGGGGGAAGAAATGTTCATTTTTTTTCTTGAAGCATCTCTCTATTAGTTAGAACAAGACACCCAATACAAAATGAAAACTGGTCCTTTTACATTTCTACAATGTCAGAGATTACTTAACAAGTTCTTGCTTAAGCAAATTTTCTGTTTCTTTGTATGAGATGAAGTATTCCCTCCATTAGCCAGTGCTTTACAGAGAAAGCTATTTTTAATTTTCAGGGATATCTCTATAGTGATCATTGTTTTTAAAAATCAGAAACAGAATTGTTGAAGTGCTAAAATGTACTCTTCAACTACTTAGCGTATTTAAAAAAAAAAAAAAAAAAAAAAGGAAGAAGAAAACCTTCCCTAATAGAGTTCTGGATAGTGTCTAGGAAAGGAAGTAACAGAATGTGATAAATTAATATCTGAATTACATTACAATGAGTTATAATAGATTTTGTTTCATTATAACACTTTTTCTGACCCTCTCTTATTTTACATGACCCAACATAAATTTTGAGGTTTTAAGAAATGTGTTTTATAAAGATTCAAAGTAAAGGCAGATGGAACTTCTGTTTTGCATTTACAAATGAGATTAGATGAGGTATGATTACAGCCAATAAAACAAATCACTCTCACTTTGATACCCATATTGTATTGATGAATATGGCACTTAACTTATTTTTAATTGGTAATTAATGGATTTAATTCCTTGGGTAGAATGATTTATAATTATAGAGTAGCTGGTTATTGTTAAGTTCCTTATAGTACCTGTAATTCAAACTTTTTCTCACATGGTTGATATAGTTCTTTTGTATTTTTTCTGTACCATCTATTGGAGAAATCTCCACCCAGTGGCATCGTCCTCCAAAATGTATTGATTAATGATAGATAAAAGGAAGAACCCGTTGTTAAACTTAATTCTTTCCAACTTTCATACTTAAAAATCATTAGGAAAATAGCATAAGGAAAATGTATTATATTTACATTTAGAAACTGGCATTCCTATGATATAGCAGTTGAAACTTAACATCAATAAGGAGACAGTAAGACAGCACTTACCATTGATGAGTTTAAATCTGGAAAGAGTCTTACTTAGGAAGACCAAGATTCATATTCCACCCCCATTGCTTACCTCCTGAATGATTTTGTGCCAGTCGCTTATCATTTCTGAGTCTCGGTTTCCTCATCTGACAGTGAAGGTGTTGAAGATGGAATTTGAGGTTCCTTCTAGCTCTCATGAAGGAAGCATCTAGTGGATATGATTGCTAAGTCATTGCTAATGATCTTTGTAAGATCATAGGAAATAGGGAGGTATGATGAGATGAGAGAACTGGAAATATTATTGTGGTTTTGAAAAAAAGTAAGAGAGTAGATTTGACATACAACTGGTCATTGTGACACCTTAATTCTAGGCACACTTAAAGAGGTATTTAACCTCAGATTTTCCCACTAGGCTTCATCATTCTGCTTACATTTTATTAGAATCAGACAAGGCCATCCAACCATTTCTGAATTCACCAAACTGTATTTTCTATCCCCCAGTATCTCCATCTTTTCCACAAGACTTGCATGAATGCCTTTTCAAATGTATTGCTAAATGCACATATGTTAATGTTACAGCATTCTCTTAATCTATCTTTCTCATAAATTTGTCAAGAAACTAAATTAGATTAGTCTGGCATGGCATTCTTAATTAAGCCATGCTAGCACTAAGTGATGATTGTTTCCTTCTTTATATATTCACCAACCATCCCTTTAGCTGAGTCAGTCAATAAACATAGATTAAGCAGCTACTATAGTCCAGGCACCATGCTAGGTGCTGAAGATACAAAGAAAGGCATAAGATAGTATCTGCCACCAAAGAGTTCACAATTTAATAGAGGAATACAATACATAGAAAGTAACTGGAAAATGGGGGAGGGAGAATGCCAGGTATGGGGGCTGAGGTGAGAAATGATCTGAGGAAATATGATTTCATTTTGGAGGATGATGAGTTTCTGAAGATCATGAACTTCAAAAGATCAGCCAGGTGGAGAATGATGAAGTGAATGCCTTGTTCACCATTCTTAAATGGTGCAGGCAGGATCTGGGAGAAGCTGTCAGCTGACTGCCACCAACCCTGTCCAACAAAAAAGGAGGAAGGGGCCCCAGGGCCAGGAAATATTGAGGAGGTGTGAGCTTCAGAGGTGATTTCATTTTGCAGAATGATTTCATCCTCCTCCTAGGTGTGATCTTCTCCAGCCCAAAGGACATCTCCAAACCCTGGACTAGATAAAATACTACTCTGCTATGATTGCTTTCCTCGACACATTTTTGAATTATTCAACATTAGCCCTAAAATGTGCTATCCAGAACTGAATACAATCCTCTTGATATGGACTGATCAGTTCATGGGACCATCCCCTTCTTACTGTTGTATGTTATGCATCTCTTCATAAATTCATAAACCTCATTAACTTTCTTGACTTTCCATATTGTACTTTTTCCAAATAACTTCCAGATCTTTTTCTGAATACGATTTAGCAATGTCTCCCCCATCTTAGGCTTATGAAATATATTTAAACCCAAGTTTGAGATTTTACATTTACCTTTGTCAAATTTCATCTCATTTGGTTCAGACCAATACCCCATCCTGTCAAGTTCTTTTTGCATCTTTTAATTTAATTTAATTTATGTCTGGCCCCAAGTGTCCAGCACAGTGCCTGGCACAGAGTAAACCCTCAATAAATGCTCATTGAGTTGAATTAGGTACAAAATTTAGTGTTTCCTGGTTCCCTGGCACCTTGGAAGGAGGTCTGCAAAGGGGTGCCCCTGTTTGTTACCTGTTCTTGACCCTCTGCTATTGAACATTTTTGTGGCTGACTTGGATAAATGTATAGATGATGTCCTTATCAAACTTGGAAATGACACAGGCCACGTAGGATTAGCACTGGTCATACGCTAGTAGGCTTCATTACACTAGATTACAGAGTTAAAATGCAAAAAGACCAGTATTAAGATTTATGAAGAGATGCATAACATGAAACAATAAGAAGGGGATGATCCACTTCCTTCTGAATTGGGCAGATCACATCTAGAGGATTGTATTCAGTTCTGGACAGCACATTTTAGGGCTAACATTGAATAATTTGAGAATGTGTAGAGGAAAGCAATTATGGTGATGTAATATTTTATCTTGTCCAGGACCTGAGGATATAATTTGGCCTGGAGAAGATCATACCTAGTAGAAGGACATGCTAATGTAAATATCCAAAGCAATGCCTTGTGAAAGAGGAATTGTCTTTGTTTTTCTTGGCCTCCAAAGACAGAACCTGCAGCCCTTGAAGAAAGCTGAGAAAGGGGCTTCATGTAAAGAAAAAATATGCCCTAAAATGAGAAGAGGAGCAAAGTAGAATGTGTTAGGCAGAGAGGTAAGTGGGCCTTCCGCCCAGTCCTTGTAGGACTTTGGGCAGAGGCTGGGCTCTGCTGACTGACCTTTTTGGGTCTATTATTGTGGAGGCTTCTCATTCAGGTACAGGTTAGGTTAGGCCTCTGAGGGCCTTTCTTTCTCTGAAATTTTCGGATTTCATCTTGCTCATCACACTGCTTTACTGTGCTGACACACTTGAGTTAACAGAGCACACAGTCTCTTAAGCAACAAGCAACTGGCATCAGTAGGACGACAAGGGAGATGTTCCTCTGGGGAGCCTTGAGGACCACAATCTGTGGTACATTTCAGGTGTCCTACAGTCATCACTTGTTCCCACTCTGTTAAGCATCTGCTAACAGAACCATTTAACAAGAAAGCTAATGAAAGGGAACCACAAGGTCTGGACAGTCTGCTCTGTCATTTATGAAGAAAAAAATGGGTGGGGGCAATAAACACAGGGAGCCTTTTGGAGCCTCAGCCTACACATGCATGGCATGACATTGCCACACATTCTAAAGGAAGAAAACCCGCACTGGAATAATATTCCATGTGTTTGAACAAACATGTGTCTGGGAATTTTTCTGCTCTTGGCTCGTCTACCATGGAGACTTAGTGCCAAGACTTCCTCAATGTGACACAAACCTTCTGCATTATAGTCTAGGAAACCTGTGGGAACCACACTAACACTACAGTGGAATCGGAGAAAACTTGGGCCTTTTTAAAAGTTAGGATTATGCTGAAATCCTAGTTGAACCATGCATAAAGGAAGGCAGCTGCTTTTAGGCAGCAAGGAAGTAGTCAACAGCAAATGTTTTCTCTTTATATGTTCCTGTGGAGTCAGTATAAGCCGTTGCCTTGGCCCTAGGACAGATAATGGAGGTTCTAAATCTCACTTTTCTCAGGCTCCTTTCTTTGCCTTTGGAACTCAAAACTTTAGGGAGAGAGGTGTTGGAAGAATTTTTCTCCCTTTCTCTACAGTTCTCAAGAGTCCATTGCTTTAAGAAAAAAAAATAATTTAATTAACTTGGCCAAAAGATGTGTGTCATATCTCTATATAAAATGGTTCCCATAAATGGGTAAATACATTACAAGGACATCCTGCTTCTTTTCTAGAGAGAGCTGACTTCATTTCAGTGTCGTAGTGTTTCTTCTTGGAATGGAATTGCCAAGGTAAAGGTAAATCTGACCAAAGTAAGATTCTTAAATGGAAGAAGAAAATGACTTTTATTTTGGGAAAGGAAATCTGCTACCCAATCTGGACCTCCTTTTACTAGCCGATATGGCGGTTTACAAAAAAAGAATTGGACACTTTGCCAAACTCCATTCCTGAGCGAATCTCATTATACTCATGTACAGACTAGTTGAGCCAATTTATCCAGGTTTTTTGTTTAAAAAACAAATAACCAATTTGATTTTTTTTCTCCACTAAATGAAGATAAATAGACTGGTTGTTCCAACCCAAGCTGATGGTTAGGCATAGGGTATAGGGCTTATGTTTTCATGAGTATAGAGAAGACATAGAAATTCCTATGAATGCAGATTAGAAGCTTCTCTACAACTCCATATTGTCTTGATTATTTTTGTTGGATGAAAATTGTCACATTGCATTGATGACCTAGGAAAAGGCCTTTTCCTTTTCTAAGGCTATTTGCACATACATATATATATATATATATATATATATATATATATATATATATATATATATATATATATATATATATATATATATATATATAATACGTAAGGTTGGACTAGATCTTAGGTTCTTAGCTTTTTTTTTTTTTTCCTGACGAAATTGGAGTTAAGTGACTTGCCCAGGGTCACACAGCTAGGAAGTATTAAGTGTCTGAGACCAGACTGGAACTCAGGTCCTCCTGACTTTGGGGCTGGTGCTCTATCCACTGTACCACCTAGCTGCGCCTCATAAACTTTTTTAGGAAAAAATATTTTGCTAAGTATTTGATTTAATTGGTTCCTGTTATAATCCTATGCATTTTATTTCATATTTTTAAAAGGATTATCCTGAGAAGGAGTTCATAGGCTTCACCAGGATATCAAAGGGCATAGAGAAAATGTTTAAGAACACCTGGTCTAGATGGTCTTGAAAGCCCTTTCCAACTTAAACAGGGTCTCTCTCATCTTTCTGATGGGACTCTGAGAAATGTTTTTCAAATTATTCTCCAGTTGTCAATCATTTTCTTCTGTTACTGGGGCTTTCATGATGCAAATTTTGCTGTGATATGAAAGGTAGTTATTCTGGTGAAATTTCTTCTCCTAGAACTTTGAAAAAAAGTAAAAAAAAATGCAGAAAGGAAAGAGAGAAAAAGAGAGAGGAGGAGGAGGAAGAAAGTGGGGAGAGAGAATGTCAGATATCTTGGTCACAGGGGGATAGGCTTTTATGAAGCCTAATTGTAGATTTTTCCTCCTAGAAGAGCAAAACAATTAATTTGCCCCCTATTAAATTATGTCACTGTCCTATGAGAAAAGTACAGTTGTTATGAACATGATGTTTTGACATGTTTCATAACCCACTGAAATGATTTGTGTCTGGCTGTGTCTAATGAGATAGAGTTGGCTGTCAGATGTGGACTCTCAACTCTCTTGTGGACAAATATCAACTGTTCAGGACTATTGATTACTTTACCATTCAACTCTTCATCAAGCTTACAAAATTGACTCATCATTCCCTGTCTCACTCCTTACTTCTCTCCTCAGCATCTGTCAATAAACTGTTTGGGTTGAATTGTGGAAATAAACCCAACATAGAAAAGCTCAGAATGACAATTTTGGTTTTAATTTCCAAAGATGCTTGATAGTCATTCAGCCATGAAAATAACTACTGATTCACTATCAAAGAATTAAAGGAAATCTAAACTGAACCAAAGGAAGTTGAGTAGTAATCTTAGAAGATAGAGTAACTATTCACATTTCTCTAATGCTTTAAGTTTTCTCAAGTACTTCTCCTCGTAACAATCCTCTGATCAAGGAAAAGCTATTATGGTCCCCGTTTTACAGCTGAGAAGGACAGGTAACTGAAAAGTCAAATAACTTTCTTAAAGTCACCTAGCTATAATGTAATTAGAGTTGAATTCAGATCTCTGTATTATGACTTTTAAATTAAAGTTGGAAAATATGAGAATCTCAAAACTGGAAAAGGCCTAAGTTGTTTTCTAGTCCAGCACACACCTGAATATCACCTAAGGCTATTACAAATACCACATTTAAGGGCCATGTATGGATATGCATAAAATATTGCAAAATAATTATATAATATGAATATTACATACTAAAATGAGCAATTTTATGCTGCATTGCCTTTCATCAAATAGACTAGCTTATCTCTACTTTGTTCTCTTTAAATTAAGAAATGGGGTGTGACTACATATCTGTCAGATTGGCTAGAATGACAGAAAAAACAATGATGAATGTTGGAGGGGGTGCAGGAAAACTGGGACAGTGATGCATTGTTGGTGGAGTTGTGAAAGAATCCAGCCATTCTGGAGAGCAATCTGGAATTATGCCCAAAAAGTTATCAAACTGTGCATCCCCTTTGATCCAGCAGTGTTATTACTGGGCTTATATCCCAAAGAGATCTTAAAGAAGGGAAAGGGACCTGCATGTGCAAGAATGTTTGTGGCAGCCCTCTTTGTGGTGGCCAGAAACTGGAAACTGAGTGGATGCCCATCAATTGGAGAATGGTTGGTTGGGTAAATTGTGGTACTGTCAATAAAAGGTTATAATAATAATAAAAAAAGAAATGGGGTATGGAGGAGGGATGCGTAGACCCAAGATAGATATGGTAGAAGCAAAAGAGCATTGTGGTTGGGTGTCAGAGGGAGGGGAGCCCAGAAACGATTTACTAGACTCTGTTCACTTATTCTGTTTAATGACGCTATACCTTAGGCTCCGTCCTAGCTGGATGCAAAGACAGAAATAAAGCAGTCCTTGCTTTCAGGTCACTCATGAGAGCATGGATTAGCCAATACACTATCAAGAACTGTCTGAAATCACCACTGGACTTCTCAGAGGTGTCTGGACCCACCATTATCGCATAGTTCCAAATAAGGAATCTCAAGGACAGCTTGATTGTTAGTTTTGGATTGTCTGATTGGACTTGCTAACAGAGAGAGTCAGCAACTGGCATGGTCCCAGACCCCACAAACTTTCTAAAGGGAGCCTCTTTGTTTCTTCCTAAACATCCCCTTTGCATTTCTCTTTGGCCAGCAGTGGGAAATGCCATGTGACTGCTCCCCCTCTTTCTTTCATCCTGGCTACCGTCACTTATTAGATTTTCCTAGTGTGCCCATGTACTACCTGATGGGCTAAATAAGCAAAGCCCCAGGTGAAGTTTTTCCTTGTCTGTCATAGCAGGCATTATTCTCTTTGGTGTTCCCAGAATCCTCATGTTAATGTGATTGTGACCAATGAGGCATTTCTCTCTCAATTAATGAGTAATTCAAGAATGTCCTTTTAATGTGATTATTTGGGTCCAGGTGATTATAAACCTGTTTAATCTGATCTTATTTTGAATCACTGGAACAGAGACTATTGGCTTTTTTAAGGCACTGCTGCCTGAGAGTAATTACTGCAGCACCCTTTCTGCTTGAGGGTATTTTCCCCCAACAGGTTTTCAGCCAATTGCCCACTCCTATTTACTCAGGCTTGTCTATTGTAAGGGGAACAAAACTTGGCAGTTGAAACTAATTGGACTGTGTAAGTGGAGAAGAGAAAGGTGAAGGCTTTATGTGAATTTAGGGAGTGCACATTTCAGTTACTTAATGACATTTTCTTTCCAGGCTAAGCTGGAGAGAAGCAAATTCAGAAGCTTCTTTATTCTTCTTTAGCTAGGACAGTTAAGTCTGGGCCTTTTTTGTATGACCAAACCTCAGTGCTGGGGAACCTCAGGCTAGTGGCCAGTGGGGAAGGGTCAAGGAGCTGTTGCTTTAATGTAAACAAGGACCCATTCAGCACCAGGAGCCAAATGGAGACTACCTACTCATTTTGCTCAGTTCTCTAAATAGCAAACAGCTTAGGATGACTTGCTAGTGCTAGAACTGTGGGCATCATTGAACACAAACATTCTCAGCAGATGATGGGCCATATGGTTTTGCCTTCATGCACAATGAATAATTTCCACATGATTCATCAAAAGCCACGGTAGGAGTCCATATTTATTCAGTGTTTTCAAAATGAAGAACATGTACCGTTTTGATAATCGCCAAGTCCCCACTTGTCATCTTTTAAAACAATAGCAACCTACTGATCCGCCATCTTCTATTGATTTTGATTATCTTTATTATCCATGCTGTGTAATTATTTTTAAGAATATTTCAACTTTTAATGAATATCTATAAATGGCACTTAAGCTTTTATTAGGTAGAGGCCTATCATGGCTCTGCCTAATAAAGGCTTAAGTGCCATTTACAGATACTCATTAAAAGCTGAAATAAACTCTGCTCTTCAAGGAAAGGAGAGAAACAGACAGAGAGAAGAAGGAAGAAAGGATGGAAGGAAGGAAGGAAGGAAGGAGGGAAAGAAGGAAGAAGGAAGGAAGGAAGGAGGGAAAGAAGGAAGAAGGAAGGAAGGAAGGAAGGAGGAAAGGAAGAAGGAAGGAAGGAAGGAAGGAAGGAAGGAAGGAAGGAAGGAAGGAAGGAAGGAAGGAAGGAAGGAAGGGAGGGAGGAAGGAAGGGAGGGAGGGAGGGAGGGAGGAAGGGAGGAAGGAAGGAAGGAAGGAAGGAAGGAAGGAAGGAAGGAAGGAAGGAAGGAAGGAAGGAAGGAAGGAAGGAAGAGAGGGAGGGAGGGAGGGAGGGAAGGAGGGAGGGAGGGAGGGAGGAAGGAAGGAGGGAGGAAGGAAGGAAGGAAGGAAGGAAGGAAGGAAGGAAGGAAGGAAGGAAGGAAGGAAGGAAGGAAGGAAGGAAGAGAGGGAGGGAGGGAGGGAGGGAAGGAGGGAGGGAGGGAGGGAGGGAGGAAGGAAGGAAGGAAGGAAGGAAGGAAGGAAGGAAGGAAGGAAGGAAGGAAGGAATGGAGGGAGAGACAGAGACAGAGATGTACAGAGACGTAGACACAGACACTCAGATACAAAGAGAGACAGAGAACCCAACCTGTATTGCTTGTAAATTTGAGAATAAATCTGTGTATACAAATCAGTTAAGTCATTTGACAGTTATTTCAATAAAAATAAATTTCTCATGGGAAGAAGAGTCTTTGAAAATATCCAGCAAGGCTATGAAATACTGCATTAACCTTGCAGCTACCTCTATATCCAGATGCAACCAGTGTGATGCTAGAAAAACAGCACTAGGCATAGATTCAAAAGAACTGAGTATAAAATGCAGTTCTGCCACTTAATAGCTGAATGAACTTGGAAAAACTAGCTTTTCTGTCTTCACCCTCAAATTGCTCATCTGTTGAACCAAGGATTTGTATCAGGAGAGTTCTTCTAGTTCTCAATCCAAAGTACTATGGCCTTGTTAATCTTCTTCTGATCCTCTCCTTCCTTCACTTGATACTGTTCTCAATCTGGACTTCATATTGCACATCCTGCTTTTGTGTATTTTATGCCTAAGGCATTTGTCCTCCGTGTCACTTTCTCCAGGCTACATTTTCAGGGCTTCAGAGGATTCTGTGTGGCAAAGAAGGCAGCGTGGCACATATTCATTAAATACTTACTATGTGCTATGTGTCAGGCATTCTGCTAAGTGCTAAAGCTACAAATACAAAAGACCACATTTGTCCCCAAGAAACTTTGATTCTAGTGGGGGAAGACAATCCATAAAGACTAGTAGGAAAGAAGACCGTATTTTCTTGATGTAGTTCAAAATTGCTGGAGCTTTTTTGAATGCCATATTATGCTATTTGCTCAGAGTTTTTTAAGCGCGTTTAGAGTCAACTGCAACTCCCCAGTCTTTTTTATAATACCATGCCTTGCTTTTCCTATCTGATTTTTCAAAGTAAATCTAAATGTAACACTAAACCCTTATTCTAATCCTGAATGCACACTCCTCCCAACTCGGATTCTAACCCTTACCCTAAATGCTTCCTGACTCCCTAACCCCAACCTGCCTCCCTGCAGACTCTAACCCTAACTCTCGTGACCCTTTATACTTCTCCCTATTCAATTTCATTTCATCTTCTTTTGATAGTTTTCTAGGCTGTCATGATGTTATTAGGCTCTAACTGATCATCTAATCATTAGGAGCTCTTCCTCTTAGTTTTATGTTATCTGCAAATTTCATAAATTTGTCATCTCTACCTTTATCCATCTCATTAATGAAAACAAGTAGCAAAGAGTCAAGTATAGATTCCTGTGGCACTCCAGTAGTCACCTCTTTCCACATTGATATCAAATCATTAAAAATTACACTTCAGGGCCAGCCATCAATTAGTTCAGAGAATACCTAACTGTATTGGAAGTATTCCATTTCTTACCTTCTTTTTCTTTTAACATAACTACTGTTTTTATTTGACCTTTAGTGGATTTATTATTCAAGCTATCATTAATTAGGCTCCATTTAAATCTGTATCCTCTGCTTTATCAATTAAAGATTTTATTGTGTTATCATCAATTTGACATTTTAATAGCCCTCATTTCTGTTTAGGCTCATCCTTAAGTTTTATCTTACCTGAGGGCAACTGGATGTGTATTTTCACTCCTGGGTACTTGCAACTACTTCTTCCTTGGAAGGTCATATTCCCTCTTCTGGGAAAAGTCTAATTATCTGTTGCTTAGTTTGAAGCAGGGCCTACTGTCACTTGTACCATTTCAGGCTCCAGGGGAATGAGCTCAACATTTATCTGTGTTCCTTTAGAGCTTTGGCTCATCCATCCATGTTTATGTCTAGGGAGTCAATACTATATGCAGGGAGTCAATACTATACTGATTCTGGAACTTAAACTGTAGAATGCTAAAATTCCAATGACCTTTTGGATTTAATAGGTCATGAGACTTCATGCATCTAGAATTGAAAAGGACAAACAAAAATTCCAGAGACCCAGACCTGTTTCTTGAATTGACATGGATTTAGAGGGGACCAGTCTTTAAGGTGTTTCTCCTTACTTCCACTGTGGTCTCTTGCCAGATGTTGCGAGTGGAATCATGCCGATGGGCCTTTTTGAGTGCCTCCGTAACTAGTCAAAGACTATCCTGACCACAGCCAGTTACAGAATGTCCACATGCAAAATAAAAACAGATCTTCAGGAAGATTTTACAGGAAGTTTTTCTTAATTATCCCCCATCCCTGCCTGCTAGTGCTTTCTCTCTAAAAACTACTTTATATTTATTTCCCATATATTTTATCCTTGGACAAGATATGAACTCCTCATGGGTAGATATTGCTTCATTTCTCTGTTTGCCTTCCTAATATCTAGCATGGCATCCAGCATATATCGGGCACCTCCCAAAGGCTTGCCAATCAATTCATTGAAGCAAGAGAACAAAAATAATTTGTGAGAGGTAAAGTCTATGCAAGGCATTTTGCAAATTTCTAATGTTTTATTTTGGAAAACTTGTTGTACAGCAATATTAACCCCATTTAAAATTTTTGTAGTTAAATGTTAAAGAGGTTAGAATGGGTCATACTTCCTTTTCTTTGTTTTATAGGAAGGATGCTAAGAGTGCCCTAGGGCCCCATTCCTAAAATTATTCAATATGTATGTTGAGTGACTTGATTAGAGAACCATCATATATAATAAAGATGTAGTATTTATTTTCAAACACTGGCTCAAAAATTTATGCCAGAAGAAAAAAACACAAAAATTGTGTGTGAATAGCGTGCTTGTTGTTTTATTAAATACAACACATGTTCAGAAGTAAGTGTAAGTACAAGAATTCCCTTTAGTCTAGCAAAAATATCATTAACATAACAGAGAAAAATGGCTTATATTAAGAGGTACTTTATACTCTAAAAAGCACTCTATGTACATGATCTCATTTACCCCAAATGCATTCATCTTGGTTTGAAATCTTGGTTATTAATTCAACATATAGCATCATGGTGCAGTAGAGAGAGTGTTTGAGTTGAAATTCATAGGCCTGAACTTACATCCTGCTTTAGATATTGAGTTACTTTGTGATCACAGGCAAATCATTTCACTTCAAAACTCAGTTTTTTCTTCTGTTAATTAGGGATAAAACTTGTGAGGAAAGTACTAGTGTCATTGAGAAGTCATTAAGTTCCCTGTCTGTCTTGAGAGCTATTTAGTTATATATTTAATATATAAATATGTAGATGTAGGAAGATAGATCTTCCAGATGTACTGTACCAGATGTGGCAGAAGATATGGGAATGATAGCTACATAAAAGTGACATTGACCCTTGCTCTCCTCTAAAGCAAGTCACCAAATTCTGTCTCCTCCCCTTCATTCATTCATTGTCATTCCATCCTCATTCAAGTCCTTATCTCATTTCTCCAATGCAACAATAACCTCCTAATTGGTTTCTCTGACTTTCCTCCTCCAGTCTATCTTCCACACCACTGCTAAATTCATCTTCTTAAAACATTTCCTTTATCAAGTCACTCAACTGCTCAGAAACTTTCCTAACTCCAAAGTCTTAAAACTGTCAGTCAGAAGTCTGCCATTTGTGTCCAAGTTTTCATTGTATGCCTTATCTTCTTGGTATAAAACCTGGTAAAGCTATTTAATTTTGCATATACCATTTCTTTTCAGGAACCTCCTCTCTTACTTTTCAAATTTTGCCCCGTCACTCAAAGCCTAATTTGAGTTCCTTCAGTTTTCCTGAGTACTCCAAAAGTGATTAGTCTGTTCACTGTTGGTAATATGGCACATAGCGACATATTATATCCACATTGAGATGCAGTCTGATGATACTTAGCATGTTAAAACCCTCACCTAACTCTCACACTTCACATTAGCTGAACTTTTTCTCTCACTAATTGAAACAGTGAATATTAAGAACTAAGTTATGACTTATGCTCCAAGTTGCCAGGGACAGTTAGAGGTTATGTGGCTTGCTAATATCGTTTAGTTGAGATTTGTAAGATTGAACTTGAACCCAGGTTTGCTCAAGTGAGAGTGAAAAGTTAAGGATGAAACCTAGCCTGGCAGACTGGGGGGAGTGTGATACTCTCAATGGGTATTTTATAAGATTCAGCTCATTGTTTGAAGCTCTTTTGGATCAAAGTTTGCTCAGCCAGCATGTCAGCTGTCCCTCCCCTTTTCCACCTACAAAGTTGACAAGCATGCCTCCTGTTCTTCTGTGGCATGGATAAAAGTGCTGAGCAGAAGAGGTCAAAGCAGATCCCTGAGTCAATCCACCAAATGCTCCCTGTCAGTGTGGCATTGACCCACTAATTAATCATCTTTGGAGAGTGCACCAGTTTTCTACTCATCTGTTTATTTGTCTAGCACACCTCTGTCCAGATGTCATTAGAATCTGTCAGATGGCTTCCTGAAATCCAGGCATACTGTGTGCACAGCATTTCCGTGTCTGTCCATTTCTTTGAAATGGCATGATTATCAGTCTTTCCGTTGGTGTGGGAACTCCTTTCTCAGTTGCTGAGCACAAAATCAAAAAGGGCCTACAATGTACTAGGCACCATGTTCCTGATACTGTTCTTACAGGGTCAAGCCACTTTTTGTATTATTACTCAGTTATCTGTCCTTTCTGGCTCTTTGTGAACAGTTTTATTTTTTTTGTTTTGTTTTGTTTTGTTTTAAGTGGCTTGTATATGTCCAATTGGCTGGTTGTTAGAAGCTATCTTACCGGCAACAGAGTAGAGGGGATTGTGTGCTGGACTTGCGTTCGGGAAGACTTGAATTTGAATCCTCACGGGTTGTTATGAGGCTCAAATGATATAATACACATAAAACATTTTGCTCCCTTTAAATGCTAGTTGTTGCTTTGCTTTTTCTAACTCTAAGTCTAGCATCCTCCAACACAATGAACTTTTGATGAATCTCTGTTGACTCTTCCTGACCATCCTTTCTACATGTTCTAAATTATTTTTTTTTCACATAAAGTCTTCTAGAATTATTTTTCCAGGAAGTGAAGTCTAGCTTCCCATAATTTTTTTTTTTTTTTAGATCCAGGGATCCCATTTGCCTTTCTCCATGCCTTTGCTCCTTTCCCCTTACTTTTGCATAGATCCTTATAGTGGGTGGTTCTGTAGTGCCATTTGCATGCACCTATAGAATCCTAGGATGTAGCTCATTCAGTACCCACAGTCTAAATTCATTGAAGGTAGCTTATTGTTACCTTACTAGTCCCTCCCTTTTCTGGGCTTTCAATTCCCTTTGCAACTTTTTGGATCCTCTCCTCTTTATTTGAAAAAAATGTATTCTTGGTAGAGAAAATGGAAGCATTGAAAGATTTGAATAATTCTGCCTTCCCTTCATCTCCCCAACCTCCTGAGCAGCGGTCCTATTTTTCCCTTGGGCTTTGTCTTGCTTCCAGCAGAGTTCTACAAGCTTTGGTAGTGATTGTTGTTGTTCTTCTTATTTATTCCCAGCATAAGTTCATTCTAAACCTTACTGCTCAATTTAATGCAGTTCAGTTGAATAAGCATTCATTAAGGACTTACAATGTACCAGGCACCATGTTCCTGATACTGTTCTTATAGGGTCAAGCCACTTTTTGTATTATTACTCAGTTATCTGTCCTTGCTGGCTCTTTGTGAACAGTTTTTGTTTTGTTTTGTTTTGTTTTTTTAAATCCTGGTTCAGTGAGTTGCTTTCCTGTGCCTCCACACCAGTTTCTTTAGATACATGTTTTTTTTACAAATGATTCAGAATTTCATTCCTGCTAGGGGGTCAGTTCTCTGCTTGAATTCTACTGTACTTTGCTCAAGGAGAGGATAGAGGAAGGGTCTCAGACTCAGAGTTTGTTCTCCATGGTTTCAGAGCACAAAGAGAAGCACTGGCCCTTTATGATTTTATGTGCATGGACTAAGTCCACAGAGACAAAACAAAGCCAAATTATTTTCTCATCCTGTGAACTGGGCACAGGTGCCACATGCAATCTAAGTAGCTGATAGCAGAATATTTCAAAATAAAAGCTAAGAATGGAAAAAAAAAACAGGTCTTGGGAATTAGAGAGAAATGTTGTCTCTTTAACTCAAGAATTAGATTGTTATCTTTTTCAATTTCATTTGGGAAGGATGATCCTCCAATTCCTGACCATTGCTAGTTATCCAGATAGACATTGGGTAAAGGCATCAAGATTTGAATGAGGAAAACAAATTTTCATGAAGGAGTCTTGTTTTAATACAATGATGACTCTCATTTCCTGTTCATCAAATTGGAATTTACCTCTGAGAGCAATTGGTTATGTACATTTTATTTTAATTTATGCAAGTGACGAGTTATAGACACTCTGACAGAGAACATAAGTAGTACATCCATCAAATGCAATATTTAGGTATTCGTCTTATATAGCAATTGGTTTGTCTATTGTTGATTGCTGGCCAACAGTTGATTGAACAAATGATTCAAAGTGACATTTCATGCTCTTCTATCCCCTTTTTGAGTTATAAGGAAGTTGAATTTCAAGATTAAGTTTGTTTAATCATTTATTTTATACATTTATTGCTTTACTTTGAGATTGAAAATATTAAAAACTGATTTTTATATTGTAATTTATACATTTATTATATGATTGAACCTAGGAGTTAAGGAAGAGAAAAGAATGGAGGAAAGTGCCAGTTAAATGAAACAAGGTGCTATCCCCCAACAGAAAGCAGACAAGTTAGAAAATATATCGCTGTCTTTTTTTGGACATGTTGACCTTGAGAAGCCTATGGAACTTCTAGGTAGAAATTTGGAGCAGTGTGGTGGAACAGAAAGAGTATTAGGTTGAGGGTCAGGATAATTGAGTTGAAATGCTGCCTCTTTCTTACTAACTGTGTGATTCATAATAAGTCGCTTAATCTTTATGAGCCTCAGTTTTCCTATTTGTAAAAGGAGAAAGAAAGTGTACAGCTTAGAAGAAAACAAGCAAGCAAAGATAGACAGCTTTGAACATGACAAGTACTATTAAATAGGCTTTCTTAAAATGGAAACATTGTTTTCTATTTTGAATTATCTTCTATGTTCTGCTATTCACATGGCAAAGTTTGTTTTTTTACTTTGCTTTTACAATTAAGTTTTAAGTAAAGAAAGAAAGGGAAGATGGAGTGCCCCAAAAAAGAATGAGGTGCTTGAGAAGGCCAAAAACTGCATAGAAGACAAGTAAAAAAAGAGTCACAAAAATAGGCCTTGGGATTTTGCAGTGAAAAGCTCCTGGAGACTCCCAGCCAATGGTTTCAGTTGAGTGTTGGAGTTGGAAACCAGACTCTATAAGGGATCAAGGAGATGATTGCTAAGATGAGGAGATACAGGGATGTTTTAAATTGTGGGAAAGGAAACAGTGAATAAGGAGAGACTGAAGATGGAAAGAGAAAGGAAATAATTTGAGAGGGGGAAGTTCCCAAGAAGGAGGAAGAGGATGAGCTCAAGAGTACAAGTGGAGATGGCCTTGACAAAGAGAAGATCCCTTTCTTTCTGTGAGACTGGAACAACGAACAAGAGATGAGGGATAATAAAGAAGAATTCTGACATTTTGAGTGGGGGAGAAGAGGGACTTTACAAGATATGACTTTTTTAGGTGAATTATGTAGAAAGAAGAGAAAATTAGAAATCAATGCTTTTGGAGAAGCAAATTAATTGAGGGTGAGTGATAAGATTTCCACTTTATAGTGAGTTTCTATTTGGGATTAGAGAATATTCGTTATGGGTTTAGAATATATGTTGACTTTATTCAAGAATTTTTCATAACATCTAAGGGAGAACAGAGGTAGAAGATGGGGTAGAAGTAGAATGAGCAGTAGGACAGCAGAGCAAGGGGTTCAAGAGCAGCTAAATATATGTAATCGAACTGGTCAAGACAGTGTAGAGAACAAAGATACAAATGCTTGAACTTTGTTCAGGAAGATGTGGGAAAAGTCATTCGTGCAAGCAACCATCTAAGTTGGAAACTTCTTCAGAGTTTTCACATTTTCTTGTGCCCCAGAATGTATCCCCCTGAGTTGAACATGATGAGGAGCCTCTTTAACCTTTGCTAGGTTGCGACCCAGATTATCTCCATCCAATATGTCATTCGGCCCCTTCTCAGAGCCTTTCTAAATTGGTATGAAATGCCAGAGCTGACACTTACCTGGCAGAATTTGGGAGAACTTAGGGTACTTACACAGTACAAAGAAGCTTTGGAACTACCTAATTGATACTCTGATAGAGCTTGGACCTTATTGGTATAAGTAGGTTCTCCACAGATGGAGACTGAAGTCCATCCATAATTGTGCATCCTGGATCCTCTCATTCAGTGCTTCCTAGCTATCTTCCACTGGAGTCCACGCAAAGTGTTGAAGACCTATTTCAGTGTATTTTACTACTGAGTACACTCAGAGGTTCTCTATTGGTTATTTCTCTTTCTTTGTAAATAATAATACTGATATCTGACACTTATGTTACACTTTAAGATTTGCAAAGCACTTTGCCTATATTACCTCATTTGATCCTCACAACAATTCTGTGAGGTCGGTACTATTATCTTCTGCCATTTTATGGAAAAGGAAATTGAAGGATGGGATATTAAGTGATTTATCCAGGGATACATGGGTAGTAAGTGTCTGAGGCTGTACTAAATATCAGGTCTTCCCATCTCTAAGTCCAATATCACATGACTGATAGCTTTGGGGCTACACATCTCCTTGATGGCATCTTTTTTTCTTCTTATACCCACATTATCAATGAGGAAACAATTTTAAGATAAATGACTTTCCCAGAATCGCCCCACTAAGGGGTCTAATGTATGGGATAAATTGCACAGCTATTAGCTAGCAAGTAAGAACATTAGTTACAGCAGAGGATTAGTCAGAAAAGAGGAAAGGATGTGAGACTTAGAGACCCTGGGACAAATCTTGCCATGACTCCTTATTATGGGTTTGAACTTGGGGAAGTCATTCCTTTTTTTATGAGGGTCAGTTTCCTTATCTGATTTGGAGTAGGGGATTTATTTAATCCCTTATATTATTTCCCTCCAACTCTCATCATATTTAGACTATGACTATAGAAATACCCTCCTTTTCGTAGTATCTAATGTAAAAGGATGATAGCTTCTCATCAAGAAGATGGCTAGGTGCCTTAGTGTGTAGGAGTGCTGAGTCTGGACTTGGAAAAACCCGAGTTCAAATCTGGTCTCAAAACTTACTAGCTGTGTGACCCAATAGTCATTTAACCTCCATTTGCCTTAATCCAGTGGAGAAGGAAGGAGCAATCCACTCCAATACTTTTGTCAAGAAAACCCGGGAGTCCGTATTGGTATGTTATGGTCCATGGGGGCATGAATAGTTGGATATGACTGAATGACTGAACAACAAAAAGTTCTTCCTCAAAGATAGAACAAGAAGACTATGGTTTCAACAGAAATTGAGGGATTTGGACCAAAGTTACTCTTGTCTGAATTACCTCTAATGTCTTTAAAATGAAAAAAAGATTGTTATCCACCTGGAAGAGTAGAAAAGGGGTGCTACTGGAAGGAGGGGGAGGGACAAGATGATTTTTAAGGTCTCTTCCAGCCATATGATTGCAGACAACTGAACAAAGTTGGGCTAGTTTAGAAAAATGTGTTGTCATTCTATTAACACATACACATTTTAAATTGAGTTTATTTCCCAAATAGCATCTTGAAAAAACAAAATTGAAAGCACATTTTAAAAAAATGAATTAGTTAATTAAAGAAGTTAATGATGTGAGAAAAGTTGTTGAAAATTAAAGGTAAGGAGAAGACCTTATTTGAATACAGCAGCTTTCTATTTTAGAATTTCTTATTAGAAGCCGCAGGAGAGAGTGGATAGACTCAGGAGAGGACCAGGTTCAAGTCCTGCCTATGAAACCTATTAGCTTTATGACCTTGGGTAAATCCCTTAATGTCTTAATGTCCTCAGTTATAAAATGGCAAAAGTAACAATAATAAACCTTTTCTCATAGGATTATTGAGGGACTCAGATTAGCTTAATACATCAAACTCTTTGTAAACTTTAAAATGCTACATAAACATTTTTATTTCTCAGTCTCTGAGCTAAGACCTAAACTGTTATCCTTGCCCTTGGAGTAGAGATGCCTGTTTTCATCTCAAAGTCCCATCCTATCAATTGTTCCCCTGGAGGCTTTACTTGAAGCTTTTTGTCTCTGATCACTCCACCCACTTTCCTCATTGATAACAATAGAATAGACTTTTGTAGGATGTGTTCTGGGGTTGCTCCTTTAAGTCCTCCTTTCACTGGAGAGTTAGCTCCTCATAGGATGGTGAAGCTTGAGGGATTGGGTTGTAATGATGCAACTTATTAACCCTTATCATTGTACTTCCTCCACTTCCCCAGTGATTATTAGCTGATACAGATTTTAGAAAGTGTGATTTATCAAAGTAGTTAGTTAAAGAATGATTAGTTGAAAACATCCACTAAACATATGTGACACCCTCTCCCAGCAGCACTTAATAGAGGTTAGGAGAAAGTAGGCCCAGGCTCAGAGGACTCATGTGGTAAAGGGATAACTCAATTCTTGGTTGCTAGAAGTTTTATTTTTGTTTCGTTTTCTTCCCCCTCCTTCATAGGGTGCTCATGAAATTGTCCTTAAGCATGTGTCACCAGTTCTTCTGTGAAGTCCCTTGTGGAGTCTTGAAGCCGCCTGTCCACTTTGTCTCCCCTGTCTTTGGCTCCTGATACCCACACAGCTTCAGCATTGCTGATTCCCATGATGCTTTTAAGTGTGGGGTGCTGTTGGGAAGACCCATAACGTCCAGCCTTTTGAAGGTCCCAAGTCTTCCTTCAGCTAAGAGGCTAGGAGGTGAATAGGAGTTTGAGACCAAAACTAAGGTGATGTTCTTCTCCCTCCCTTCCTCCCACCCGAAAAGTTTTGCCCAGAGGTTTGGCTGGAATCACTCTTTGCTGGCTCCCCACTGCCTCGAATCCCAGATTTCTAACTAGCTTGATGGTTTTGTTTAATGCCCATAAGGAATGCTCAAACTGTTCTACCATTCCAAATAGTCTGGGTTTTATCTCTACTTGAATTTCCTTTGCTTGATTGAGCTGTTCATTCAAGGAAGCATGTTTAAGCTTTATTCATATCTAATTTACATATCTGCCTAATCTGTACAAGTAATGATGAAAGTATCAGGTCTAGGGGAAGAACCGGGCAATCAGTTAGATCAACATTGACCTTTACACTTTTTTAGAGAACTTCATCTCTTTTATAAAGTGATTTACATCCTATGCTATTTCAATCCTGGAGGAGGTCACGACCGTTGTTCTTTGCCCTGTTTTATACAGGAGCACACTAGAGCTCAGAAAGGTTACGTGTCCAATTTGCACAGGGTTGCACAATGAGTTTGAACCTGAGGTTTTTTGACTGAAAGGGCAGCTTGTTCTTCACTACCTCTCCCACTAGTCCTTTCTTTTTGCTACCTCTTTTCTGTTATGTCTGATTTGGAGGGAAGACAATTGGACAGAATTGCTTTAGAGAATTTGGGGATTTGTCTAAAGGACTGTTGTGAAGTTCATTAAAGAATAGAAAAACCAAATGGTCTTAAGTCTCTAAGCATTTCAGGCAATTGGAGCTGGTCTCTTGGTGTAACAATTATTCTTTGCAAGAAAATCCAGTAATCTCTAAACAAAATATGGAGTGGGCCTAATTATGTCAAAGGCTTCCTTCATTAACTATCTCTCTACTTCCCAGGATTTCTCTTTGGGGGTTTTTCAAGTTTGGTGGGAAAAGGGAAATTGTTACTGAGGAAACAAAGGAGGGAAGTTGAGATACAAAGCTTAGGACCCTCAAAAGACAAAGCAGTCTTGAAGTGGAATCTTGAATGAATGGTCCTGATTTGCTCCCCTTTTGCACTGCCAGTTGAGAGACAAAAGGGATTTAAATGGCAGAAAAGAGAAAAATAGGGTTTTTAAGTTGTTTTTCTTTTTTGAATAAGATAAAGAGCCAACTGTCTTGTACTATTTAGTTGCTGACCTGCAAGCAAGACTTGATGTTGTGACCTGATGCTTTCTAGCCTGTTGAGCCTATTAAAATCAGGACTTATCCTCAAGCTCAGTGAATATAACAATGAGGAATTCCTTCAACAATATGGTCCTTTTAAACCAAGTTGCAGATTAAGTAAGAAAAATCATAGAATAATAGCAAAGATTCTTCTGGATGATATGTAAAAATATTAAATAATGACAACTATGCTAATGGTATTTAATTTAAATTCAGAAGCACAGAACTTTTATTAGTGCCTTTAAAAAAAGGAAGCCTTTGTTATTTCATATACTCTTCATCCTAAGCATTATACTGATCACTGTGCATAAATCTGGCCTTGCAAAATTGCAATTATAATCATAGCTATAGCAAAGAATGTCACACATGGAGCATTAGTACCTAACTTCCTGAGCAAGCAGGACAAGAAGATGAATTAGGAGACAGAGAAATGAAGAACTAGCACTTTTCCAGAATGAAAGTACAATAAAAAATGCTTGATTGAAAGTCTAATAGCAAGTCTAAAGTTAAATATTCTGGCCTTGGGCATAGTTCTCATAACACTAACAATAATAACCCACAAATGCTCATTTACAAGTTTACAAGCTTAGTCCATACTTTCCAGTCTGAAGACTCTCCCTTTTCCAACTTTGTGTGAATTGAAGGGAAATTCTTATTTACTCTCTTGATCATCTTTATTTCAGCCACATGAGAAACTCTATCCTTCCTCTTAGCGTCTAATAGGCAGTACTGAAATAGTTTTCTTTAAGATGGAAAACTCCTTGAAGGCAGGAACTTTATCTTGCTCAAGTTTTATGTGATTCAACCGCAATACCCCGAACAAGACTATCTAATTTGTGTGCATCGCAGTGTACAAAATACAAAGAAAGTAAATGTGACTCTTGTTTTAAGAATCCAAGCTTGGAAATTATATTAATATGTTCAACTCTGGGAGCCTTTAAAATTATTTGTACTCTTTGGATCATATTTGCCTCCATGTATGATTCAAAGCCAGAGAACCCTTGAATTTGAGTCATTTCTAGCTCTTTCCTAGAGGTCTTCAGTTCATTTGTGAGGAACTGTTTCTACCAAGGCATACAACATATGACAAGTTTATTATGTACACCGAAGAGGACAAGAAGAATTCAAATTCAAGCTTACAGAAAATCTAGAAAACTTTCCATTCTGGTAAGCTGCATTGATAGAGGCTGTCAATTTATCTATTACTTAGAGAGTAGCTTGACATATTAGGAAGTGGTCACACAGCCACTATGTATTCAGAGGTAGAAATTAAATTCAGGTCTTCCTGACTTGAAGTGATCTATCTGATAGAGCAAGCTGTCTCTAAAAAAGTACTTTTGGTCAAAGAAATAGCTGATGTAAAAGCAATAGCCCTACCAATTCAAGCATTGCTCAGTCCGAGCCCAAGGAAAATTACATCAAATTAGGGAATACATTTCAGTAAGTTTCACTCTGAAAATGTTATTACTCATGAGGAAAAAACATTATTACTTCTTTGAACAAGCCTGCTGTGCTATATTTACATATTTCTCAACAATGATAAGAAAGAAATCCCTATGATATATATTTTTGACATGTTGACAGTTTGACTGTTGAAACTTGACATTCGACATTTAAAAGGTAAGTAATTGAAACTGCTATTACTTTGCCAAACAGGACTCATAAGCCAGTGTTATGGATTTTCATAGATGTTTGAGAGATGACATTTTCATAAACTTCATTTTCTATCTGTATAAAATGGTTAGAAGAAAAATGCCCTCCCAACTTTCTTAAGGTAAAATTGTTAGCAATGCTTCCCTGAAATCCACATTCTATCTATAGCACTTCTCTCCCATGCCGTGTGTGTGTGTGTGTGTGTGTGTGTGTGTGTGTGTGTGTGTGTGTGTGTGTACTGTTTCTAGTTCAGTTGTAGATCCTATCCACATGAGAGTCTTTATCAGTATGGAGCCATGAACTCCCAAGCCTCTGGGCAAAAGTATATCCTTACAATGGGATCAAAGATTGTTAGAAGAGGGAAAGAACTTTAGACATAATCTACTCTAAAACTCACATTTTATTGAGGCTCAGAGAAGTTAAGCAATTTATCAAACACCACACCGCTAGAAAGTAATATCTCTTTTAATATATGAGATAATATGAAATTCCTCGTTGAATTTGACTCTGAAAGAAGTTATGAGGAGGGGCAGTTAGATTGTGCAGTGAATAGAGCACTGGTCCTAGAGTCAGGAAGATAAGAATTCAAATTTTCCTCAATACTCAACACTAGCTGTGTGTAACCCTGGGCAAATCACTTAATCACAATTGCTTGCAAAAACAAAACAAAATAAAAAAGAAGGCATGAAGATGTTCTGTTTGCCTTTTTCTGTTCTTCTTTTCCTCTTCTTCCTCCTTCTTTTCTTTCTCCTTTTTTTTTTTTTTTTGAAAGCTAAGTCTATAGGGGACAGACTTGGGGAGCAAGTCAGGAGAAACCCCGTTTGTCTTGGTCCGTCCCTTCCAAGGACACTAGCCATTTGTTTTTTAATTGAATAACAAATGTACAATCTGGTCCTTGCAGTGTTATCAAACCTCCCTGCCAAATACTTTCAGAGACCATGAAATCTAGAGCAGGAAGGGACCTCAGGAGCCATCTTGGCCTGTCTGCTCCCTTGTCTTTTTCCCTCCATTATTGATTACACGAGGATGAAGAGATATTTCACAAACCAAGGGGCAAAGAAGCTCTTTCTTGGAATTATTTTGCCAAAGTCAAGTATTTTGAAAGTGACTCAGGATTTCAAAGACAAGGTATCTTTCTTGACATTTCAGCAAATATGGAGATAGCATGATCCAGCATGAAAGGCTTTGGATTTACCACCCAAGAACATGCGTCTGGACCTTGGCTCTGAAACTCCCTTACCATTTGTCTGAGTTGGGAGAAGTCACTTTCCCTTCCTAGAGGCTCGCAATACACATCTTGTGATAAATTGTCTGTTAAAGGCAGGGACTAAGGAAACAGATGTGTGTTAGCACACACAATCCTTGTCTTCAAAGAGCATAGAGTTCACTGACAGGATTTAGCATGTACACAGTGAAGTCACAGCAGACCAGTTTAAGGAAGGAGAAAAGGCTGGCAAGTAGCTGAGTCAGAAAGGACTTGCCTAAGGAAATGGCACATTTCAAAAGAAGATACTGAGTGAGAGAGGCATTGAAGTGAGAGATGACCTGAGAGAAGGCACCGAGGTATCATGGGTATGCCAGGCTGGGTAGAACAGAGGAGGGGAAAGGGAGAAAGATGAGACAAGGCTAGAAATGCCAGTTGAAGCTGGACCCTTTCTCCCATGCTCCATCATTTACTTTGGAAAAGATATGAGATCTGAGGTCCTATCAGGTGCCTTGCTTAGTCCCATTTCAGCACTCTTATGTGGAAAAGCTGCTATGGTGGGTGTCTGCAGTTTGCTTCCGATAATTGCTGCTAAATCTACTCTGTTTGTTTCCATGACTGCCAATACCATTTATAACCACTCAGAACAATCAAATGTATTACTTCAGTAATGTTTGTGCCTCTTTGCATTAATTTACTATAAAATTAGTGTTGGAGGCGATTCAGAAGAAAAGAACATTTATTATCTTTGCAGATTTTTACTAAGAAGCTCATTCATTTATAGAAAATGGTTTTCTCCTATGGGTAGTTATTTAGTGATATTGAATTAAATGGAATAATTCAAGAACATTTCATAAGTGACTACTGTGTATCAGGTACTGTGCTAGGTACTGAAAATACATAGTCAAAATAATGTCCTTGCCCTCAAAAGGGGGGAGGGGAGAGGAAACTGTATGAGTAGTAGTGTTTCTGAATTACCAAGGAGATCAGGAGTCTAGATCTAGTCAGAGGATCAGAAATCTTCTCCCTTCCCCCCCAACTCCCAACTTCCCATCTTCAACCCTCAGGGAATTTTTCCTGGGCCCAGAGCCTGGGAGGGTCTGATTTTCAATGATCTACTTGCTAGCCTCTGCCATCTTAATGTATTACAAGGAGAAAATTAGTGGAACTGGAGTGGGGGGGAGGGGGGGAAGAGAAAAGCTATGTAGAGCTGAGATAGAGAGTTCTTTGCTTCTGTAGTTTGGGAACCCATTTTGGAGCCAACAGACTTTGTTTTGAATCCTGTTCTTCCTAACCACCATCTGTGTGATCTGGAGCAAGTTGCCCTGCTTTGGACCTCAGCAGAGTAATGAAATAGCAGATTGAGATAGTTTCAGAGCCCAGTTCTGGCTCTAACTCTAATTCATTCACCATAACTTTGCTAAAGTCTAGGCATTCTGCAGGTACCCCAAAACAAATAGACTTTTTCTTAAGGAGATCTCATTTGACTGGGGGCAAAGAAATAAATAGCTAGAAAGCATTATTTAGGCTTGGCCCTGTGGTTGCTTTGATATAGGCCATTCTTAGTGAGGAAACTTGTTCCCGACACAGCTTAGCATGTGCTCTCCCACTTACAGTGCTACTGAGTTGCCTGGGGTGCTGGGAGCTGATGTGACTTGCCAGGATGTCAGGGGCAGGACTTGAACTCATATCTTCTGAGCTGTGAGCCCATCTACCCACAGAACTAGGATATCAAATAACTATATGTCCTTGGGAGGTGAGTCTGCAGAATGAGCCCAAGCCTCAGGTATGAGGTAATGGTTCAGTGGAACTCTGAAAGGAGCAAGACTTGAGTATATTGGGAAAGACAGATGATGTTTGGAAAAGAAGGCCAGAGGGGGATCTTAGGAGGCTGGAACTTGAGTGGAGCTCAGCCATAACCTAGCGATGCCATAGAGAGCAGGCTTCTCTTTTAGGCTGGCTTTCCCTAAGTGCGCAAGTAAGGGTTGAATTCTGTGGTACCCAAGTGCCAGGCTGCTCCAGCTTTCTAGGAATCTTGCTGAAATCTGTGAGCAGCACTTGCCCTTTGGGCTCAGAGCCCTGAGGCAGCATGAAGATGGAAGAAATGCAAAATATCAAGGAAAAACTGCTCCTTGGCTAAGTTCTTTTTTTCCAGAAGGAAGGGCTTTTCTTTTTGTTCTGAGAAAATTCTTTGTGTATTCCTTTCTTTTACATTTTGAATCAAAAACAGCTTTGACTGCAAGTGTAAGAAATATTCTAGTGAGGAGAGGGAAGAATATGCATGTCTAGCTTGGTGTTTGTAATTCACCTAATCTGTTCCCAACCCAAGTCAGAAATCTACCATCCAGACTGTTCCCAAGAGGCTAAGAGGATGACAGTCAAGAAAGGCCAGCTATCCTGAAGTAAAAGAGTGCTGGCCTTAGAGGCACGAGATCTAAGTTCAAATATTGGCTCTAACATCTCTTAGTTGTGTCAATGAGAATGTACCATTGCCTCTTGGCATCTCGGTAGTGCTATACACTGGGCTTGGAGTCCAGAAGCCCACAGTTCAGATCTGGTCTTGGACATGTATTAGCTGGGCAAGTCATTTTTCTTATGTCTGCCTCAGTTTCCCCATCTGTAAAATAGGATAAACAGCAGCACCTATCTCATTGGTTCTTCTGAGGATCAAAAGAGGCAATAGTAAAAGTAGTATGCATAGTGCCTGACACATAGTAGATGCCATATAAATCCTGTTATTATTATTATTACCTTTTTGGATCTCAGTTTCCCTATCTGTAGAATTAATGGGATGGAATTTGCATTGTCTGCCTCATAGGATTTGAGAACTTTTCTTTATGAACCTTAAAGTACTAGAGCAATTGAAGTTTTTCTTGTTGGTTTGGGAAGTGATAACAAGACCCATTAACTCAACGTCTTCTCCACTGATCCACTGAAGTGTCTGAAATTCCCCTGAGATGGTATCTTTCTTTGGATGAAGCCACTGATAATCCCTGCTTGCTTCATTTGGTCTATATTTTCATTGATGAGGAAATCCTTTCTCTTGTACAGATTGCAGACCCCCCATTCCTCATTCTGTGTAAATCTTATCCATACCTTCTGGTAAATCCTCCTTATACAATACACCTCATGTATTGTAGTCCTTGCTCTGATATGGGGGGTCATGTTGCAGACACAAGTGTAGTGCTATGACTCTAGCTTTTATCTCTCTTGTTACAGGATCAGTTTATCACCTTTTTGAATTATGTGCCTGATTAACTATTTGTCACCTCTTAAATTCAAGTCATCTTTGGTAATGTACGGTAGCCTGCTAACTTCTGCCATGTGTCTTCCCTCTGCCCTTCAGCTCACATAAAACTTTTCATTTTCTGAGATCATGGTATTCTATCAATTTCAGCCATATAATGTGCCAAGGAAAGTATTGGCTTCATGGTAGACTGCTGTCTATTGGCTCAGTGCTAGATGAGCTGAGTTCTGAGTTCCTCATCAACTTTGCTGCATGATGATCACCTCAGCCATAGAAACTGTGAAAGATTGTGTCACGGGACAGTAGGACCCACAAAGAGGACTCAAGCAGTCCTGGACATAAGATCCTTGAAGCAGTAAATTTCTTTTAGAAATAGTGATAATGTTTGCTTTTTGCTATGTCCTGTATTTTGAGGTCAATAACTTGGTTAAGGTATGGTTACAACCGCTACAAATCGCCCAAGATATCTTCTCATATTTATTCTCTCTTCTAATTGAGCATTGATTTTGACTTGTATATCTAGTGGATGGGCTGATGACAGAGCCACTCATATCCTTTTGGTTATGATATAGTCAGTTTCACTTTTTGTGATGTTTTCTGGTGCTCCCCTTATACAGCTTCCATCTCTTGTGAAGAAAGAATTCATGTTGAACAGGTATGAGACCTTTGGCCTTTCATTTCTTGATCCTGAAACATATTTTCTAACATTGTTCTCTCATGTGCTTACCTCTGAATTGAGAATTTCAAATCTCAAGGCAGTTTAGAAGATTGTCAGCTTTTTGAAAGAATCTCATGCTTTGTCTTCTGATGTAGGTACTCTCTTCACTGTGGTCTCTTTGTTTAGGGTCAGAGCCTTTTCATCTCTACTCAGACTAGGAGAGTTCAGGATCACCTGGGATATCAGGATAAGGTATCAGTGTGAAACTTTGGGGGAAGAATTCTTAATGATGGATAACAATGTAAAGTATTAGCCCTTTTTAAAGATATTTGACTTTTTAATAGAAGAAGCATATATGCCATCTGACAAGGAAAAGTTTCCAGAGGAAATTTCCATCCTCTTGTGAGAGGTAACTCTTTAAACTTTTTTAGTTATTAATACTTAAGTGTGAGTTTGTCTAAGATTTTTTTTTAAAGTGATGTATGCTTATGGAATGGTTTTAGAGTATTGGTTTCTCCCTGGGGAAGGGAGGGTAAGCCTCACAACATAGCACCAGATTGGAGTTAAGATTTTTAGGAACTTCAGGGTAGCTAAGGAAAATAAAAAGGGGGAAGAAAGGCCTTTGGCTCCAAACATACAAGAAGTACAGTAAAATGAATTCTCTGTTACCCCTCCTTTATTCCAGGGAAAATTCCCCAGTAATTTCTATTGTCCACATAAAGATGGTTTTGAGATAGCCAAGAGGAGGAGTAGGAAAAATTAGGAAGAGTTCATTGGAATCAGATATAGCCTACCAATAAATGAAAAATCACTTATATGTGTTGCCAGAGATATCGAGTTCAATTCCAGTTAGTACTGTGTTCCTCACCTAACAACAGAATTCTTAGAAAGGAATTATCTAGTATATTTGGGCATTCATTTCTGAAAACCTGAACTGATTCTCTTGTACAAAACATTTTATTATTTATTTGGTTGTTGAAGCCATCCATCATTTTCTTACTGCCCTCTGCTCCCTTCCACACTACCTCCAGGTGTTATGTTTAATCCTATGTAGAAAGAAGTAAGGCAGCAAAATTTTGGCCCAGAGAATTCAGGACTCTGGAAAAGCACCAAGGAGGCTTATTGAGACCAGCCTTGGAATGACATGGAGGGCTGTTTTGTCCTACAGCATACCACCCAGGTTACTGAGGGTATCCAAATGGAGCTGTCTAGTTCAGCTGCAGTCTAAGTTTGACTTTTCTAACGAAACTAAATCACAGGGCCAAAAGAAATTGGGGCACTCAACTTGATGAAAATGTGATCACGTGTCTTTCAGACAATGCAGTTCATCATGAAGGTAATTTCAGCTTCAGCCCCCTCCTTTCAAACTTAAATCCCTCAACCTAAGAAATAATGATCCCAGTTAAACCCACACATAGATTAGAGTACAGAACTTCATGCATGGTTGTGTATTGAGCAACTCCTTGCTATTAACTTAACTCCTCCTTTTCTATTCAGTGGAAAATTGTTTAAGGCTGCCTTTCCCAAACTAATTTGGCTCTAGGACATTTTTGTATTTGAAATATATTGATAGACCACCATGGGGAACCTAGAATGTCTCTCAATTGAAGGGACAATTGGATTTGAAGCAAAAGTCAAAGGAATCAAGCATACTTTTATATATAAAAGAAACAACATTTCAGATATATCTTATTTAATATATTAAAAGGTATTTCAGAAAAATCCTGGGAAGACTTGAATGAACTGATTTATGGCAAAGTGAGCAGAATCAAGAGAACAGTATATATGTATGTAGTTTACATTGAAACAGTTTAAATTAAAAAGGAAATATATATGTGTGTGTGTGTGTGTCTATACACACACACACTATGATAATGGAAATGAAAACAAATTTAAAAGGCTTAAGTGAAATATAATGACCAGTCAGACCCAGGAAATATACAAAGAAACACATCTTCTTGGTGGAAAACTGGTAACTGTGGGAAAACAATGCTACAGACAGTGTTAGTGGTGGTTGTTTGGTAGTTCGACTTCGCTTAATAATGTGGGCCAGGGATGATGCTGGAAAATGATGGCGCTTTATAAAATAAAACTTCAAAATATAAATTTTGAAAAATTAATATTTTATATGAGAAAAATTCCTAGCATTGAAATTTTCTCCCAGAGACTCACTTGAATGGGAAAACGCTGGAATGAAAGATTGGGTCAAGAACTGCAAAAACATACAGTGGAAAATAAATAGCCCTTTTGCTTGAGACTTATTCTCAGCCCTTTTGTTTTGATGTCTGCTGGGTTGTAAGTAGGGATTATTTTATTATTTATAATTTTATTATTTTATTTATAAAATAAAAAATATTTGTATCTTCTGCATTTAGCACAGAGCCTAGAACATAATAGGTTCTTGATGAGTTTTTGTTAATTGAGTAATTGATTTGGCAGACTCTATACTCAAGCTGAATGTGGTCTCTAACTCTATTCATATTAAAGATGGAGGCAAAAATCTCACTGTGGACTGAGGCCTACTGTGGGTGACTTGTCCTTAGGGAATGTGTTCTTCAAATGCACCATTCAATCAAGCATCCCCTATGTTTGACCACAGAGTTCAACTCCCACCGCTGCTTCCCACCTCTTCTCTTTCAACCCACACACATTGTCAGCAGCATCATAAATATTGTTGCAGTCAGTCGGGAGTAGAGCTGAGATGAATTACCTAAGCTAAAATGATGTCAGAAAAGCAATCATTTACTTTCTCACTAAGGATGCTTAGGTTCTGCACATTGTGCCACCTTGATTTTGGCATGAAGTCTCAAGGACAGTGCGGAGGTTATTTTGACAAATATCTCCTTTAATTATACTGACAATCGCAAAGATCAACTCAGAAAACCCACAGGACAAATAAGCCACTGTTACAAAGAGGGGAACATCAGCGAGATTCCAATGAATCCGATGGTTTTTTCCTGCCACATCAAATCAAATACAAAGAAGTTGTAATAATTTCATTATCAGCCTTGTGTTTGTATGGACTCCTTTTTTTTCTATCAACAGCAACAAAAAGACATATGACATTGACTTTCCCTGCCTGAATTTAAATATGGTTGATGGATTTCAGTGTTTTTTGGTTTTTTTTTCCTTTCCCAAGTTTTCAGTAACTACCAACAGGCCAACTTGGATAAGCTTTTTCTACCTTTTGTTCAAAGCCAGCAGTTTCCTTGGTCTTATTATATTTTGTCTTCTCTCAGAATACTTTATTGCTAAAAGCTACTAGAGTCAGGCTTTTATAAGTATTGGTGTCAAATATCCTTTGCTTTTGTAGTCTTTCCCCATTTTGAAATTACCTTCTAGCTGCTTAATGAAGCAACTCTTGAATACTTACTTTTTCAGTGGGAAAATTCATTCTGAAAGGTGGCCAGTCAACACATTGAGAAAAATCATCTTACAAATTACTCAAGACCAGTATCAGTTAGCTTTTACCTTTAATCATTTTGAATAGAATTATGGTTTGGGGCCAAAAAAATCGGCAACTTGTTTGTTCAAGTCAAGTCTCTTTGGGTCAAGTTGAAACTTGATTCTTTGACAAGTTGCTGTGTTCTTTGTTACTATATTAAGATTTTCTCACTAAAAGCAGTGCTTACAAATAGATCTGCTTTGTACAGTTGACTCATTTTGTGAGAATTTACTAAATGGCTTGCAGATTATGTGTGTGACATATCTATATCTATATGTCTTTATCCCCCAATATATATTTGATTTAAATTCTTCCTTGAACAATGCAGATTGCTTCCCATCCATACTTTTCTCATGCTATGTGACTTTTGTGTATGTTCTCCCATGCATCACTCATGGCAGAGTCTATCCAGTATGCCATAGGCCTTCCTTTATAGCGCCTGATATTATGTGATAGCAGTGGAGAACACAGGTCTTTTGTTCACTCCTGACACATCACTTCTTTTTTTATGTCTTCCTGATCACATTCTTCATATCACTTCTCCTGTGCAGTTGTTCTTTGGTGACATGCGACACTGTATTTGCCCCCCAACAGGACCCCAGCCATTACCTTTAGGTTGACTTAATTCTTTGGTAACTGAGACATTCCATGACTTGCAGACATTAGTAGAAAAATATTCTCAGAAATGTTGACTTTTTGAAAAATACAAATAACTTAAAACCTTATCTCTCTAATAATCCACCATGATTCTAAAAGACCAAAGACTTAGCAAGGCAGCTAGTGGTTCAGTGGATAGAGCACTGGGACTGGAGTCAGAAAGAGCTAAGTTCAAATCCAGCCTCAGATACTTTCTAGCTGTGTGATCCTGGACAAGTCACTTAACCTCTGTCAAAATGGATCCACTAGAGAACAAAATGTTAAACAACTTCAGTTTCAGTATCTTTGCCAAGAAAAACCCAGATGGGTCACGAAGGGTCAGACATACTGAATTGACTGAACAACAGCAACAAGAGATTTAAAATGCTGCTCAGCTCCTACCAGTAAGATGATGGCTATGTATGAGTATGCAGAGTATGATGAAGATTTTTTGATATGGCCAATGCGGGACTAAGTTTTATTCTGCTTATTTGTTGCATGGATTTTGTTTTTCTTTTTCTTTTTTCACTATGGGGGAGTTTAAGTTGGGAGGAATAAAAGAAAGATGCTTGTTAACGGAAGAAAAAAAAAGCAAAATTCAGCTTATAAAAAAAGAAAAAAATGATTCTATCTTGGCTTCAAAAGAGTTCCCTGTTGCTGTACTCCAAAGATCTGGTTTTGGCCTTGCACTAGCTAACATTTTTATCAATTGCTTCGACAAAGACATAGATGACATACTCATCTCACACTCTTTGTTCAAGTAAGGCTAAGAAAAGATAAATTGCTCGGTGCCTTCCCAATCTGACATTCTTTGATTCTCATCATGATAATGTGATAGTACTTTATGTTCTGGACTTCAGTTATTAGTTACTAGCTTATCTTATTATCATTATTTATAAAATCTCCTGAATACATCAATGCTTTGGGGTTTTAGAAAGCATGATCCTATGTTAAAATGTACCTAGAAAACTGGTTCAGCTAGTAGACGCAGGGGAAAGAACTGAGGGGATTTAGCAGTAAATCTCTAAAAGTAAAGTAAACTCAAAATCCCTAAGATATTGGAATGGATTTAGAATTGAATCCTACAAGAGTAAGTGTTGGCAAAATACTTGGAAAGAAGGGTTTTTTTCTTTCTAAATTTGCTTTCCTATTGTATTGCTTTTCCTACACAGCCTTTTCCACATTGGGATACTACTATGAAATAAAAATTATTTTTCATAATATAATATAGGGAAAAATTCTGAATTTGGAGACATACATATTCAAATCTTTGCTTTGTCATTTCCCAACTGTATAACCTTGAGCAAGTCATTTTATCCCTTTGGATCATACCTTCCTCATCTGTAAAATTAGTGAGTTGAACTGGAGAATCTTTGAGACTCTTTTCACAACTCTGAAATGATAGCACTATTCTGTCATCCTATAAAAGAAGTTTCAGCATAATAATATGCCACAGCATCCTTCTCCAATGCATCATTAAGGCTTAGAAATGACCATGGATTCTTGGAAACAATATCAGCTGAGGACAAGCACTAACAAGTTATATTATATCTGAAGAGCTTCAAGTACAGTCACAGTAACAGCCTGTGATGGATTTCTGAGAAATCAAGGTAAGAATAGAGCAGCTCTTCAACCAGTTGGTTGGCTACTTATGGTTGCAATCTTTAGCCATTGTAACCCATGTACAAAGAAAAATTCAAAATGCTCTTTAGTCCTTTCTGTTTATGCCCTAAGACAGAATTGATGAATAAGTTCAAGGATGATTAAAAATCACATGGTTTTCAGTGATCTATAAACAGTATCTTGTATGGCAGTACTTTGTAAGACACTTGTCCAGGACCAGTGAATGGGTATACAAGTAGAGGAACAAAATCATAATAATCTTGACATTATTATTATAAATCAAATGAGAAATCAAAAGCATAGCACAGCCTAATGGAAGCATGCTTCATAGGCAAATAAAGGACTTGGCAGAATGAATTTTATCATGCATCTAAAGGCAATGAAAAAATGTCATTTTGTCATCATTTTATATTGCAGAACTCATGATAGTCATTTAAAAAACACTGAAAATATATGAAATTTGTGCTCCATTATCTGTTTCTGAGTTTGAGGTGGTAGAGAAGTTCCATGACAAAGACTTGACAAGATAATCTGAGTTAAATTGTGATTTAATAATGAGTGAATTCAATGCAAAGATGGCCCTGGGGAAAATAATGAAAAATATGTTGCAGTAAAAACAAGAGATGACAAAGGTTTGTAGATTTCACAGAAGCCACTTTCTTAAAAATCATGACGACTTTCTTCAAGAAGATAATTTGAAGGCAATGGACAATGAATACTAAATAATAATTGCAAGAAAAGGAATTGATATTTAAAAAGAGAAGAAATGATTGTAGATTTGAGTCATTTCTCAGTTAACCTATGTAGTCAGGCCACCAAGTTTTTATAACAGAAGTCAAAATCAATACTAAATTAGAATAAATGTGATAGATGATATCACATTGGACAAAAACACAATGGAGGCAACTCCAGTCTGGTCTGTTACAATAAGTTAATAAAATAAAGTAGTAACTGGATAAAAGAATGAACATTCACATAAACCATCATTATTTAATGAGGAGGGTTAACTAATGTAAATCATTTGGCACAACAAAGAGACCAAAAGGGCCTAGAATAAATCTCAGCCAGTAAATGCTTGATCTCTTTGTCAAACAGAGAGATAAATTTTCCAAGATAAATACCAATTTAGAATATAAACTTACTAACAAGGTCTTACGGAGGATGGTAGGATATTATGATCAGCACCATTTAATAAAAGACTAAGAATTAATGGAGAGAAAAATAACTTTCCAGAAAACGTTTCAAGAGGCATGACTTAGATCGTCCTAAAGACATATAAGAATGAAACAAGAATGAATGGTTGAAGAGTGAAAAAAATCTTTAAAGACTTTAACAGACATTTTTCTCTATTAACAGCATCAAAACCAAGTATATTTAGAGGAAGTCTGTGCTGAAGGCAATACAATTTTTAGAGTTTTATGGCAAATATATTAGAAAAATCTCTTATTGCTACCAATTAAAAGCTGATCAAGAAAATATTAATAATTATTGACCTCATGCCTTCTTTCTCATCTTGACCAAATATTCATGACAATACTATACACAGACATCAGGCACATCTGTGATGAAGATGGAGAGCAATGGAACCAAGATGGTGAATTAAGGACAGCCACCAAACTGAAGTCTCCCCATATTCCCCTCCAAACAACTTTAAAATAACACCATACATCAAGTTTGGGAGTGGCAGAATTTTAAAAAAGGTTGGGGATAAGACACTTTCCAAGCCTAATAAAATTTGAGGTTGACAATAGAAGTCTGTGAGTACTAGGGAGAGGATTGTTAGAGCCCCCATACACAGCTCCTACAACAGCAACAGTAGAAACTTCCTCTCAGCCCAGAGCCCAGGATGGAACAGCTGTTCAGAAAGAAATTATAGGGGACCTAATGCTGTCACTGTGTTATCTCTGATTGGCCTATTGCCTATACACAATTCTGGGTAACAGTTTCAGGGCAGAGAAGAATGCTAGTGGTTGGTCACAAGTTAAAACAAGGGACCTGCCCATGGTTCCAGATCAAAGAGGAGCACTAGCTGATATTTGAGGCTTCAGTGGAACATCCTTCCTGGGTACCAGAGCAGGAGAGCAGTAACCATACCTCTCCCAGGATCACACCACCTAGGAAGCACCAAAAACTTGCAGATCCTCAGAACTAGGTTTGAAAACTTTAGCATGAAAAAGCTTGAAGCATGGGGCTGTGTTCCCATCCCCACTCCTAGATGAGAAGAGGCCAACTTTAACAAAAGAAATGTGAAACATCTCATCAGGACAACAAATGACTTAAAAATAGATTAAGGAGAGATAATTAAGAATTATTGAACTATTGAAGACCTATGATCAAAAAAGTGCCTTGACAACATATTTCAAGAAATTATCAAGAAAAACTCCTTTCTGATATCTTACAACAAAAGGGTAACATGTACTGACCACTTCCTGAAAAAGATTCCAAAATGAAACCTCCAAGATAAATTATAGCCAAATTCCAGAGTTCCCTTGTCAAAGAAGAAATACTTCAAGCAGCCAGAAACAATTCAATGATTGGGTCACACAAGATTTAGTGGTTTTCACATAAAAGGAGAAGAGGGCTTGGGATATGATATTCTGGAAGATAAAGGATTTAGGAGTATATTCAATAATAACCTACCCAGCAAAACTGAGTGTAAATTTTTTAGGGGGAGGGGGAGGAATTTCAAGCATTTCTGATGAAAAGACCAGAGCTGAATAGAAAATTTGACATTAAAACATAAAACAGAGTAAAAGCTTCAAAAAGGTAACCATGAAAGTGGAATCATAAGGGACTACATGAAGTTGTACTTTTTGCATTCTCATCTAGGAACATGTTGTATGTAACTCCTAAGAACTCTACCATCATTAGGGTAGTTAAAAGGAATTTAGGGACACAGAAGGCGTGTGTGTAATTTGATTATACTTGGATGAGCTCTAAAAATGAAGGAATGAGAAAGAGGAATGCATTGCAAAAAGCAGTAATGGAGAAGAAGAATAGGAAAAATTATCTCACATAAAAGAGGTTTGCAGGGAAGGGATATTACAAGGGAAGAGGTAGTAGGGAGGGTGAGAGTCAATTTTTGAGTTTTACTTTCATTGGAATTGATTCAAAAGGGAAGAATATATACATGCATCTATATGTATACACATACTCCATTATTTATAGAAATGTAACTTACCCAATTGAGAAATAGCAGGGGATCAGGATAAGAGAAAGGAGAGAGATGATAAAAAGAAAGCTAGATTAAGGAAGGCAGTAATGAAAAGCAAAATAGGCTTTTGAGGAGGGATAGAAAGGGAAGAGAGAGAGAGGGAGAGAGAGAGAAGAAAAAATTGGGTTGTAGAGAAATACATAATTAATAGTCTTATTCACCCATAAAATAGAGGAGGATAGCAAAATGCATAAGGAATAAGAATGCAGGAGGCAGCTAGGTGGTGCCGTGGATAGAGCACCAGCCCTGAATTCAGGAGGACCCGAGTTCAAATCTGGTCTCAGACACTTAACACTTGATGGCTGTGTGACCCTGGGCAAGTCACTTAACCCCAGCCTCAGGGGAAAAAAAAAGAATGCGACAATATGTTATTTACAAGAAACATGCTTGAAACAAAAAGGCACAAAGCTGATCAGCTAAGTAAAAAAGGCAGAGGTAACAATCATAATCTCAGACAGAGCAAAAGCAAAAACTGACCAAATTATAAAAGATAATCAGGGAAACTATATTATGCCAAAAGGTATCATAGACAATGAAGTAATATTTTAAAATTTCCAACCTATTTTTCTAATATTACCTCATTTCTCAAATATAAAATGGGTATAGAATTGAAGAAAATCTATAAAAATAAGAACCATTCTCCAAATTGATAAACATTTAGAGGATATAAACAGACAGTTTCCAGAAGAAGAAATCAAAGCTATCTATAGTCACATGAAAAAAGTGCTCTAAATATCATTGATTAGAAAGATCGAAATTAAAATAACCGAGGTATCACCTTACATCTATCAGAAATGAAAAATTCCAGAGGGGATGAGGGAAAAATACCCATACTCATTAGTATGGTTTATGGATGTATGGATGTACTGATGGAGTATGTATTTAACCATCCATTCTGGAGAGCAACTTGTAACTAGGTACACAGGCTTCTAAAACTTTTGATACTCTTAGACCTAGCAATACCACTACTCATTCTATATCTCATAGAAATCAAAGAAAAAGGAAAAGGACATGTATGTGCAAAAAAATATTTATACAGCTCTTTTGTGGTAGTAAAGAACTGGAAATTGAGGGGGTGCTCATCAAGTGGTAAGTGGCTAAACAAGTTATGACATATGATTGTAGTGGAGTATTATTGTGGTATGGAAAATAATGAAGGGGGAGATTTTAGAAAAAAACATGACAAAACGTAAATGAACTGACATAAAGTGAAGTGAGAAAAACCAGAAGATCATTATTTTCAATGAAACAGATACTATTTCAAAGACAGAATTGATGAATTCTAAGTGCAAATTGAAATATAATTTCTCCTTTTATTTTTCTTGCTTTTTTTTGAAATAGAGCTACTATGGAATATATTTGATATGATTTCACATATATAATTGATATATTGTTTGTCTTTTCAGTTGGTGAAGGAGGGAATGGGAGGGAGAAAATTTGGAACTAGGAATTTAAAAAGAAAAGAATATTAAAAATAAATGAATAATAAATTAAAATGCTAAAAAGGTGCTAAAATGGAATAAACAAGCTTAGATATTTGACATTTTACAGTAAACCATACCTTAATAGTTATATAAGTAACTAAAATGTATCAGAAGTAAAAAATTGAACTGTATTTATTATTTGTTGACTAAAATATTCTCTGAATTTGGTGCAGCAAAAGGTTATTTTAATGGTATAAGATTCCTTGAAAGATTTAACAACAAAGATAACTTTGAGGACTTTGTTTCTGATTATTAATATCAAATGAGGTTTAATGCTTGGAGACATAGACTTACCATATATAGCTTTTTTTTCCCCTGAGGCAATTAGGGTTAAGTGACTTGCCCAGGATCACACAGCCAGGCAGTGTCAAGTATCTTAGGCCAGATTTGAATTTATGCCCTCTTGACTTCAGGGCTGGTTGTTTTATCCACTGCACCAACTAGCTGCCCCCATACGTAGCTTTTTGTATGGTCATGGAAGATGCTCCACAGATACTATTATTTTTTATTATAACTTTTTATTTACCAGATATATGCATGGGTAATTTTTCAGCATTGATAATTGCAAAACATTTTGTTCCAATTTTTACCCTCCTTCCCCCCCCAGATGGCATGTTGACCAATATATGTTAAAATATATTAAAGTATACATGTTATATACCATATATGTATATTTGTCCAAACAGTTGTTTTGCTGTACAAAAAGAATCAGACTTTGGAATAGTGTACAATTAGCCTGTGAAGGAAGTCAAAAATGCAGGCGGGCAAAATTAGAGGAATTGGGAATTCTATGTAGTGGTTCATAGTCATCTCCCAGAGTTCTTTAGCTGGGTGTAGCTGGTTGAGTTCATTACTGCTCTATTGGAACTGATTTGGTTCATCTCATTGTTGAAGAGGGCCACCTCCATCAGAACTGATCATCATATAATATTGTTGTTGAAGTGTACAACGATCTCCTGGTCCTGCTCCTTTCACTCAGCATCAGTTCATCCACAGACACTATAAACATGAAGATTAGCTATAGATGGTGAAGTTCTCCAGGTGATCTTGTTCATGAGTGATTTGTGCCAATTGCATAACTGGAGTACTGTAGAGCCAAGTAAGAGCTAAAATCTCTCAAGAGATTTTGAAGTCATAATCTTTAAAAGTAAATGAAGGAACAAAGCCTATTGTCCTGAACATGATCCATAGTTGGTTGGATAGCCTGTCGAACCGTCTCTTTTTACATTTTATTTGGCGTGATGCTGGACTAAATAGTAAACTGGACCCAGAAATGACTAGGAGGAGGAAAATGGGCTGGATGACTTTGGGAAATTGGGCTGGCCTTTCATTGATTCTAAAGCTTCTTCCTAAAAGAAAAAATGAATCTTTGAAAAAACAGTACTTGTGATTCTGCATAGGTGTCAGTCATGAAATACCTATCATTAGAGATTTAAAGTTGTGGCTCATTTAAGCAATAGTGGAAAAAAACTGTAGTGAGTGTGAAGTTACCTCCATAGGATTGTATAGAAGGAAGCGTCAAAAATATCATCAGAGAAATTTCTAAGTAGACAAGGAGGTGGGTGAGTGATAGAGTGAAAATGAGGTCTAACAACTTGTTTCTTCTGTTAGTAGCTGCATAATGTTATTCATTGTTCCCTCATATCTCAGGGAACGTCCCAGAACATTGAAAAAATATGGACTACAAGGAGTTATGGTGAGAATGAGGGATTTGGTTATCATCTGTGTTGTTGCAGGAATTAGTCGCATTGATAAGATCACAAATCCATTGAATTAAGTATCATATATTAGTAGTAATATATAGAAATTATATGCTCTCTCCTTTAATTCTGTGCAAAGGGAAAATACTATAAGTTAAATAATTTTTCTTTTTCAACTGGAAAACCATGTCTTCCTTTCATCCTTCCTATGTTTGCTCATACCAATTGAACAATTGATGAGGCCAGTTTTACCACATGAGGCTTGGCGGAAAGAATGAGAGCCAGCCCATGGCCATAGTGGCAATCAAGAATGATACTGTTTCTACCCCAGCACTATTGGGCAACAATAGTAATACCAGATAATTACCTCACAAGGCTATTGTGAATATTAATGAGAAGAGACTGTAAAATCTTTCAGACACTTTGGAGATATGTAGGATAGAAATACAAGGAATTATTCAAATGTAGCTTAACTTATTTTTCCAAGTGTAGTTAAATTTTTAATTATTTATGATAATACTTCTGGGGCACCATGGGCAAGATCTGATTCCTTATAAATGTTGTGATTGAAACTGAGATAATTTGTACTGAAGGAAAAATGAAGAAGCAGAATTGCTGAGTGGTAGAGTAGGTGACATTTTTTTTCAGGCCTCTGTACAGTTTTCTACTCCTTGTCTTCTTTCTTCTCTTTAGTCCTCTGGGCCCTACCCTCTAAAGGGAGTCTTTAGGTTGTCTCTTGAATACTGAAGGCCATCACCACATACCATCGAGTCCCAACAGAGTAGTTTCTTGGCCTTCTCATTGGTCTTCAGATGTGATACATAATCAACTACTTTTCATGGCATTGTGGGAAATGCTTTAATTCATCGCCTCATTCTCAAAATATCGAGCTTCCTTTGAAGCTCAGCTCAGGTGTTGCATTCTTTGTGAGGCCTTTTTTGAAGTCCCCATCTATTAGTTCATCTTTCCCTAAAATGACCTTCAGATTTACATTATATATAGTATATATATATATATATGTGTGTGTGTGTGTGTGTGTGTGTGTGAGTGTTTGTAATATTTATGGTAAGTATAGTATATCTATGTATCTATCTATCTATATGCCTATACACATGTATATCTGTATGCTGGTCTGAATCTATCTGTCCAGACATTTTTTTCTGAGGGGGTCACTTAGTCTCTTTATCTTCCCTCTTCCTGAACTCTCATATATTATCTCCCCCAAATAGAATGTAAGCTCCTTGAGAGCAGGAACTATCTCAGTTTTCTATATGTATAACTAATGTTTAGTAAAATGTTTGGTATAGAGTAGATTCTAAATACATTTCTTTTTCAGTCTTGTATACATTTTATATACACATACATCTCTACCAACATACCCACTACCTACATATATTATATGTCTAGTTAGAATGTAAAGTTCTTTTTTCCCCTGAGGCTGGGGTTAAGTGACTTGCCCAGGGTCACACAGCCAGGAAGTGTTAAGTGTCTGAGTCTGGATTCGAACTCGGGTCCTCCTGAATTCAAGGCTGGTGCTCCATCCACTGTGCCACCTAGCTGCCCCAGAATATAAAGTTCTTGAGGACAAAGCTTTTTTTACTGTGCTGTTGTGTCCTCAGTACCTAGCATTTTGTAGTTGCCAACAAGAAATACTTATTGATGAAATAATATTGGTTAACTAAGTGAATAGTCAACTGTCCATTTAATTCACAGAATGTTTAATTATTTCTAATACTATTTCTCTTCTTATAACCTATTTGAAAATTGTATTGGTGCATGTAGAAATGCTAATTATTTGCATAGTTTTATCTTGGCATTGTGGTATAGTGGGTAGAGGTTGGCCCATGGATCCAGGAAGATGTAAGTTCAAGTCCTGCTTCTGATACATATTGATTCTGTGACTCTGGGCAAGTCATTTTACTTTTCAATGATTTAGGGAAATATCTAATATTATAAAGAAGGTATCCCTTGCATTGAGGGTTTCTGCATCCAGGATTTTTATGTACCAGTGAAATTAGATCCAGATCCTTTCCACTACTTTATATCTTACTATTGTGCTGAAGTTTTTTTTATTAGTATTTTTTGTTGATTCTCTTAGGTATTATAATAAAACATTGTATTATCTACAATAAGAGATGTTTTAGCCTCCCTTTAACCAATATCTATTCTTAAAATACTATTAAAAATTACTTTGTTGCTGCTGCTAAGTTTTCCTAGACTATCTAATAATGCTAAGAGTTGAAAAGGTCTGATGTTTTCCCATTAGATAGAATACTGGATTTTGAATTCAATAAATGGTTTCCATTATATTAAGGAAAATCCTTCCATTCCTATACTTTAATTTTTTTTTAAATTTTTTTTTAAATTTTTGATGAGAAAATTGGGGTTAAGTGACTTGTCTAAGATCATACAGCTAGGCCGTGTTAAGTGTCTGAGACCAGATTTTAAGTCAGGTCCTCCTGACCTCAGGGCTGGTGTTCTATCCACTGTGCCACCTAGCTGCCCTCATTCCTATACTTTAAAAAATCTAGTTTAAATGTAGCAGTCTCCTCAGGATAGTCCCTATCTCCAACTCAGCACTTGCCACTTGTTCTTTGGGTGTCTAGAGAGACACCAATGCCTCACCCTCATATCCAGGTTCTCTGTGGGTCTATAGCTTATAACCATCCCAACAGTGTTTAACCTTTAAAACTCAGGCAGAGCATATAGTAAGCTCAAAGCAAAGGCATTTATTAAAGTAACACCATAAGAACTGAGGTTATATAAAAAAAATTACTCATGCATATATATTGTCAAAAAATGTATAATTATAAAATTAAAAAAAACAAAAACAAAAAAAGAACTGGGGCTATAAAACTTTCTTTCCAGAAGGTTTGGGCACACTCTCACACAGCTATGCACAGTGTGTCAGTAGTAGCTATGACCCTTGAAAGATCTCACACAATTCATATCCTTAGCACTGAAGTGTCCCATTGTCCTTTGCCTTCCTATGGATTTCTTGTGCTATTCTCTGAGTACATTGTTTCCTCAGGACAGCATCTCATAACCTAATGGGGAGACAATGTGCTAACAACTCTGTACAATATATTATATACAGGAAAAATAGGGATAAAAAAGAAGACCTCATAATGGTAAATGTTGAAGGGGATGTGGGGAAACTGGGACACTAATACATTGTTGGTGAAACTCAGAACGGATCCAGCTATTCTGTAGAACAATCTGGAACTATACCCAAAAGGCTATTATACTGTGCATACCCTTTGGTTCAGCAGTGCCATAATTGTGTCTGTATCCCAAGGAAATCATAAAGGAAGGAAAAGGACCCACATGTACAAAAATGTTTGTGGCACCTCTTTTTGTGGTAGCAAAGAACTAGAAAAGGAGTGGATGCCCATCAGCTGGTGAATGGCTGAACAAGTTGTGGTACATGAAGGTGATAGAATATTACTGTTCTGTAAAAAAATGAGGAACAAGCTGATTCTAGAAAGGCCTGGAAAGATTTACATGAACTGATGCTGAGCGAAACAACAGAACATTGTACACAATAACAGTAAGACTGTGTGATGGTCAAGTATGAAAGGTTTGGTTCCTCTCAGTGGTTCAGTGATCCAAAGCAATCCCAATAGACTTTGGACAGAAAATGCCATCTACATCCAAAAAAAGATCTAAGGAGATTGAATGTAAATTAACATATGCTATATACATTTCTTTTTTCTGTTTTTTTCTCTCTCCTATAGTTTTCCTTTTTGCTCTGATTTTTCTCTCCCAACATGATTTATAAAGCAATGTGTATTTAAAAAAATAAATTTACTACAACAGTAAAACAAAAAAAAATGTTAAAGTGGAAGATGGAGAAAGAAATCCTAATTAGTCCCAAGACTCAGATTATTTCACTTTCATGAACTGTGAAATTTCATGTCATGTCTATCTGACGCTCTTCAACACTACAAGCACTCACACTCCAAAACTGTATTCTGCCTCAACTCTTCTCTACAGAGGTTAGTTTGCTTTTTAAAGAGCTATCTAAAGAGCCCTTAATTTCAGTAGTCTTTCAGTCACCCTAAGACTAGCTACTTTCCAATTCTATCACCTTGACTTAAGAATTTTTTTTACAAAAAAATAACACATTACAGACACTTCTTTGCACTTGGTTCAAGACTACAATCTCCATTATCTGTTCCTTACTTTCTGGGGATGGGAGGGAAATCACTTGATCAGTATTGTCCTGCTGAACTACCTCACATTACACTAAGCAGATGGGCATTACATTTTTATCAAATCATATGGTTTTCATTATTTTCTTGTTGATGAGATATGAGCTTAGCTCTTTTCCCTAAAATAGAACCATTTTTACTTTTCTGGTTAATTTACTTGGTAACATTTGATAATACAACTAAATTTTAATCTGTTGTATGCTACTTGTCATTTTTATTTAATTTTAGCAATTATATTTCTGTTTAGTATTTGTTAATTATATTCATTTATTGTTCTTTCTCTGGTGCATTCTGTGGTTTGAGGATAAGAACCTTATTCATCCCATAGAAAGAATTGTAGAGATCTGCATTTCTCTGTTTTTGAAAAAAAAAAAAACTATATAGTATTGTAATTGTTTTTTCTTTGAATATTCTATAGAATTCACTCAGGAATTAATCGGGACCTGACTTCTTTTTAACATAGTGATTTGGGAATGTTCTACTCTGTCATTCTCATGATATTCTATTATTTTGATTTTCTATTTCTTTCTTGATCAGTTTGGGGGTTTCATATTAATTCATGACTTTTAGCATGCTCAGATTTGTTGTCATGTAATCAGTCATGATATTCCCTAATATTATTTTATTTTTTCATTGTTTTTCTTTAATAATTTGGTTTTATTTCCCCTTATTTTTGGTTAATTTAGCTGATGATTTATTGATTTCATTGCTTTTTTTTTAAAAAGCAGCTCTTTGATTACTCATATTTTCTTTGATTTTCAATGCTGATAATTTCTTCTTTGATCTTATTTAACCATCTCATGTCTGTTTATTTTAGACTTCTTAATTCTTTGAACTGCAGGTCCAATTTAGTAATCTTCTCCTTTACTTTTGATAATTTGACTTACTATTGTATCTAGGTTATACTGTAACACATGTAAAATGTATGGGATTGCCTGTCATCTAGGGAAGGGAATGGAGGGAAGGAGGGGAAAATTTGGAAAAATGACTACAAGGGATAATGTTATAAAAAAATTACTCATGCATATATACTGTCAAAATTTTTTATAATTATAAAGTTAATAAAAAAGATAATTTGACTTATATTATTTATGGAAAATAATTTGCCTCTGACATCTTTTTTAGCAACATTCCATAAATTTTGGTATTGTTATCTCTATTATCATCACCATCATCATTAGCTTTAATAGAGTTTTTTTTGTTTCTATGAAGTGATGAACGATACTGGACATGAGATAACCTTCACATGCTTTCTTGATCTATATTTTATGATTTGATGATTCTTGAAATAGTAACTTCTGTGTTTAATTCTCATTTCTGGCTTCTTCCTCAGTACCCATGTATTTCCAAGACTACTTTTTTGAGAGAATAATAATAAAAACAAGCCTTCTTTAGTGAATTATTTACCAACTCCCACACTTTTATTTTTTAAACCACATTTTTTCCCTCTCCTTGAGCAATTCATCAAAATGAGAAATCAAGATGGGATAAGTAGGAGAGGTGGTATTTGAACTATGACTCCCAAGCCATCATACTTTACACAGTACCACACTGCCTTATGACATTTAGTCTCTTGTTCCCCAGTATATAAGTATACTCTATACACCAGAGCCCTGGGCCAGGAATCAGGAAGACCTGAATTCAAATCCAGTTTCAGATATTAGCTCTGTCATCCTGAGCAAGGCATTTAACTTCGACCTCATTTTCTTCATCTATTAAATTGAGATAATAATAGTACCTACCTCCCAGAATTGTTATGAGAATAAAATGAAATGATATTATTCATCTGGAAATCTCAAAATTTATATATAATAATGATAATAATTATTCTTATGGTAGTAGCAGAGTAGTATCTTTATCACTATTATTATGTAATATATTTAACTAATGATCATTCAGGTTTTTCTTTACCATCTCCAATGATAGGAATAATATCTTACATAATGACCTTTGTATTTTTAGGCAGTTGTAATTTTTAGGAAAATTTTTTTACATTGTATCAAAATTAGATTTATTCACTGTATAACTCACACTCACTGGTCCCCGTTCTGTCTTCTGAAATCACCCAAAACTCTAGTTCCTCTTTCGTAAAGCATACTTTGATTGGTCAGTAGAGTTTCTATAAGGACAAATTATGATTCACCTACACTTTGCTGTATCCAAATTGTGTCCATGCTCCCTTCATAAATACCCTACAAAATATATACTTAGTACACTGTATATATTACTTTAGATATTTTAATATTCCATGGAGAGCAGCTCAAAACTCTTATTGCCTATTCCTGATGCTCACTACATGACTCCTTTTATAATTGTATGTGTCCTTAAAATATCTTTTATGTCATTGTTTGAATGTACGTTTTTGAAGGATATTTTTATACTCCTATCTTCAGTTAATGTAACTACCAAGCTGGATTCCTGGTCTGTTACCCTTATAGGCTAAGAAAACATCTTTGAGCTACAGAATCAATGAAACGTATCCAATTGATGTGAACAATTGCTAGACATTTCTACTGAATCAGTCAATCAAAGACATCTACTAGGTGGGGAAAAAAGTTTGGAAGAAGTTAAACATTTCCAGACCACTAAGATGAACTGAGAAAAGACTACAAAGGAAGTGCATTAGGGCTAATTAAAGAGAATTATTCATCCCTTGTGGGGTTTGAATCAAAAAAGGTCAGCCAGTTCATAATCTGATATTTCAAAATAGCAGGCCATTTTAGTGGTACAACAATTCCTGGAAAGCCCTTGAGGGGCATTTCTTGGAAGGAACTGGAGAGTAGTGAGTATCTCTCTCTTTCTCATGCCCCCTACTAGAGGAAAACATCTGTAAACTTTGAAAAGTCATAAACTTTAAACTTCCTATTGCTCGTAAGAATGATGACCCAACAGCAATGGATAATGACATACTTAATTTAAAATTTTTAAATTAATTTTTTAAAATGCACATTTCTTTATGAAGCATGTTGGGAGAAAAATATCAGAACAAAAGGGAAAAACCATGAGAGGAAAAAAAAAACAGAAGAAAAAGAAAAAAAAGTGAACATAGCACATGTTTTCCATAGTTCTCTCTCTGGATGCAGATAGTGTTTTCTATTCAAAGTCTTTTATAGTTGATCCTTTCACAATCTTACTGTTACTGCGTACACACTATTCCTGTTTCTACTTGTTTTGCTCAGCGTCAGTTTGTGTAAATCTTTCCAGGCCTTTCTAAAATCAGATTCTTTATTACTTTTTATAGAGTAATAATATTCCATTACCTTTATATAACCTAACATACTCAGTCATTCTTGATGATGTACTGTAGATTCACTAGATACTTGTGTGAAATTGTGTTCCAGATTTCTGTTTACATATGTGGAGAGAATATTGTACTCTTGTCCCTGCCCTACCTTTTCAGTAAGTATCACTTTAAAATGGCTAGTTGAAAATAAAATAGCTAGCTGGTAAACTGGGAAGATATTGTTGTTCAGTCGTTTTCTAGTCATATCCAACTATTCATGACCCCATCTGGGGTTTTCTTGGCAAAGATCCTGGAGTGCTTTGCCTTTTCCTTCTTCAGCTCCTTTTACAGGTGAGGAAACTGAGGCAAGCAGGATGAAGTGACTAGCTTAGGGTCACAGAGGTAGTAAAATGTCTGAAGTGGGAGTTGAACTCATGAAGATGAATCTTCCTGTTTCCAGCCTCCACTCTTTATCTACTGTACCTTCTTTCTGCCCTGGGAGCTATCAACTGGTTAAATAGTATTAGAGAACACATTAAATGGGGGCCTGTGAGAGGCAGTAGGCCTTCATGAGAAAGCTAGTCAGCTTCCCTTTGGGAAACCAGTTCACCTTTGGAAAGAATGCATGTATTGATGAGACCACAGCCTTACTGATCTATCAAAGTATGCTGTGGGAAAGAGGGACTAGAGTTCTGTGTGACTTAGAAGACAGAATGAGGACCAGTAGGTATAAGTTAGTGAATAAATAAATCCAATTTTGAGATAACATAAAATATTTTTCATAGCAATTACAGCTGCCTAAAAATGGAAAGTTTTTTTGTTATAAAGTCATTATTGATAAAGTCAAATAGCCTAATTTTTTTTTCCTACTCTTTGACTTATCTCTAGTGCTCATCTTTCCAAAATGGTAGTCAACTTCACTGGTAGCCAACTAGGTTTACCAGGAAAATACTGGTGTTGTATTGTCAGTACAAGATGGGAACCTCATCTTTATCTTTTCTTCTCCTTTATCCTTTTAATCTGGTGTTCATTTTGCTCTTATCGTATTAGTAACCACTGATGTCTTATGTGATAAGATAAAATCAATTACATTAAAAAATCAGTGTATAGTGATTGCCATTAATGATATAGAATCATTAGGCCTCTGAGTAAAACACAAGCCTTAAAATAATCCTTATTTTCCCAAATATTTTAATTGTCTTCCCCTGTGTCAGCATTCATATTTAGGCTGCTGAGTTTCAGTATACAGTGGTGATTTAGTTGTAAGTATCTTGGCATTAGGCCTGTGTAACCTTATTCTTTTCCTTCATCCTGTGTTGGAGCTATTACCCTATCTCCTAGTGATGTCCTGTCTACACTTAGGCTGACCCTCAGACAGACTCTAGTATTTTACTGCTAGGGTATCACTTAAAGCTTTTTTTTTGGTAGATTCGCAATGAGTTTATTTTCCTCTGCCGTTTGGTTTGTGTCACCTCTACTCCCCTAATGAAGCCCCTGAACTGTATTTTTGGAATACATGATGACTCCCATTATTTGATGCCTAAGTGTTCTTTTTCTCAGCTTCATATTCCATGTTCCTTCATTCAGTCTTTATAGGGTGAGATGTCTACCCATCTCCCAGTGACCTTTGTCTAGATATGTCCACAATGTCAAGATCCCTCGTAACTGACATAATCTAGGATCAAACCTTAAAGGAAGGAATCCAAGTGACACAGTGGATCAGCACTGGACATGTAATCAGAAATACCTGACTTCAAATCCTACCTCAGACATTCACAGGCTCTGTGACCTTGGACAAAGTATTTAACCTCTCTCAACCTTATTTCCCCATTTTCAAAAAAGCCCAAACCAAAACAAAACATTAATAGTACTACTTCACAGGGTTCTTGTGAAGATCAGATGAGACAAAATCTCCAGAGCAATTTGCAAACCTTAAACTTCTCTATAAATGCTAGCTATTATATATTATTGTTATTAAAGAAAGACTGAGTAGAAAATATTGAATTTTCTTGGTGGTTTTTTGGTAGAGTAAAGGAATCAAATATTAATTGGCTCAATCTGACCTCCTTTAATGATTGATAATTCTAGTCAATATGTTTCATCTTGTTTACTTTATCATATATATAGTCTATACCATTGTATTTTGGCTCTTGTGTATACTCAATTTAGTATTTAACCTAATTTTTTGTTTCCTGTCTTCTGCCCAGAAAATTGTAAGATTCTCAAGGATAAAGAATATGGAATATATTTCTTTTTCCATAACTCTGAGACGACTATCATACTTATTGTGCTCAATACTTGTTAAATTAAATGAACTAGAGATTTTGTCTTCATTTCAACTTACTTCACGGCTTAAAACTTTGAGTCAAGCATTTAAAACATGATCTCCCCATAAAAGAATCCCATTGTCATTGCCTGTCCAAAAGTTTCAATGTTAGAAGTTTCTTTTTCCAAGCAGAAGTAAGACCTGTTTTCCATTGAGAACATTAACTTGTCTACCAAATAGAAAAGAACTTATTTCTGCTTCAAATTAGGACACGAGAGTCTCAAAGAACTCTAAGTACTGCACTGAGTGTTTAAACATGGCTGACATCTGGACAACAAGCTCTTTCCTGGTATTTCCGACCCCCCTGGGAGAGAGAGTGTGTCATCTCTGTGATATACAGCAATTACAGTCCTGCTTTGCTGAATGCTGTGCCAGGCACTTTGTGCATGCTCAATAAATGTTTGGTGAATTGAAGAGCAGCAAGTTGGAAGGGAATTAAAGAAGTAGTGGTACCTCATGGGTCTATTGAAATTGTTTACTTAGCTATTTGAAGGAGTTTGTTTGCAAAAAAAGTTGGATATTTCTTGAACTCTATCAACTACTCAATCAAGTTTCTCTACCAATATTGCATTGTGCCTTCAAAGTTACATTTCTTGGAACATTTCTTTTTGCATTCTCATGTAGAGGGAGGGAATTTTTAAGGCTTATCGACCTGCTATTTAGTTTGTTCAGAGAATATGATTTGTCTTGATGCTGAGAATTTGCTTTCTCTTCCCTCTTTGTTTTCTTTTATCAATCACATACTGTCAGAGATGGAATCTCTGTAATATACCCGAGAAATGTTCATACAATCTATCATTTAAGACCTCCAGTGAGGAGGAACTCATTCCTTCTCAAGGTAGCCCATTTTACTAAGGAATATTCTAAGGATATTTGGTGGTTACATGAAGCCCAAATTTACGTTTTTGTAACCTCTATGCATTGCTCTTAATTTTTCCCCCTGTGGGACCAAGTAGAATATATCTGATCTCTTTTTTACATTACAGGCTTCCAAATCCAGATAGCAATCATCACTGCTGCCTCCTGCCTGATCTTCTCTCCTTAGACCAAACCCTTACTCCTTTCAAACAATTTCCCATCCACTCATCATCCTGATCATACTCTTCTGGATGTTCTCCACTTTGTCAATGACAATCCTAGAAACAAAGCATATCCTAAACTGAAATTTATCTCCCCTCATAAATCATCAGCATTTCTATTATATTACTGACAAATCTAGCAGTCAGAGATGGAGAAATCCCACTTAAAATAACTGAGGATAGTATAAATTTCTTGGAAGTCTAATTCCCAAGATTACATAGGACCTGTATGAACACATTTGCAAAACAATTTTTCACACAAATAAAGGCATCTTAGAAATTGGAGAAATTTTAGCTACTCATAGGTAAGTCCAAGCCAATAGAATAAAAATAACAAATATTTTCTAAATCAATTTAGTTATTCAGTACCATACCAAGCAAACTATTAAAATTATTTTATGGAACTAGAAAAATAGTAAAAAAAATAAGTCAAGATTATTAATGAAATCTATTTAAAAAATGAAGTAAGCTGGTCTAGAAGTACCAGATTTCAAATTGTACTATAAAACTCATCAAAGCAGTCCAGGAGTCCAGCAGCAGTGGTTAATCATGAGAGCAATATACAAAAGTAAGTTACTACAGTAACCTAGTGTTTGCTAAACCTAAAGATCCAACTGCTAGATGACAAATATAGTTATTAATTAATGGAACACAACATACAAAATGAAAGGACTTCAGTAACCTAGTGTTTGCTAAAATCTAAAGATTCAAGGGCTATTAGGGCAAGAACTCACTATCTGACAAATGCTGCCAGGAAAACAGTAAAACAATCTGGCAGAAAGTAAGCATAAAACAGCATTTCACACTCTATACCAATTTAAGTTTAAGATAAGTATATGATTTAAACATAAAGGGTGATATAAACAAATTAGGGGAGAAAGGAAAAAATTACCTGCAATATATAGATAAGGGAAGAGTTTATGACTAAACAAAAGATAGAAAAGATAACAGGAGGACAAAATGATAATTTTGAAAACTTAAGTTTTTACCCAAATACATTTAGCCAAAACCAGGAAGAAAGCTGGAAAATGGAGAACAGAATTTGGTCTGCATGAGAGTGATGATCAACAAAAGAGCATAAACATCATATATCAAGAAATTATCAAGGAAAACTTTTGTGATATCTTAGAACAAGAAGGTAGAAAAGAAATTGAAATAATTCACTGACCATTTTGATAAATGAGATCCCCACATTAAAACTTCCATGAGTATTATAGCTAAATACCAGTGCTCTCAGATCAAGCTCCTAGAAAGCAACTCTGTCTTGGTTCCACAGTCAGGGTCACATAATAGTTAGTGGCTTCTGCATTAAAGGAGAAGATGGTTTGAAAAATGATATTCCGGAATGTAGAGAAGTTAGGATTACACCAAAAAATGTCTCACCCAACAAAACAGAGGGTTAGGGTTTGTTTTTTTGGAGGGGGATGAATATTTAATGAAATAGAAGACTTTCAATCATTCCTGATGAAAAGATCAGAACTGAATAGAAAATTAAAAAAAAAAGATTCAGGGAAGTATATAAACATATAAATATGAAAGAGTAATAATTTACAATGATTAAACTGTTTACATACCTATATAGGAAGATAATACATGTAACTCTTAAGAATTTTATCATAATCAGGGCAGTTAAAAGGAGTTTATGTAGACAGATGACTTGGGTGTTGGTTGATTATGCTGGGATGAGCTTTAAAAAAAGAGAAGAGGTGAGAGAGGGATACACTGGGAGAAGGGGGAAAACAAAGGAAGCATGAGAAAATGTATCTCATGTAGGGGGATGGACTATGTTTAAAACTTATTCTTATCAGAATTGGTTCAAAAAGGGAAGAGCTCAGCTGGGCAAAGAAATCTATCTTATCCAACAGGGAAATAAAAGGGGAAGGGGATAAGAGAAGGTGGGGTGATAAAAAGAAAGATTAAGGGAGTAGTTAAAAGCAAACCAGACTTTAGTGGAGGGATAGGGTAAAAAGGGAGATAGTGAATAATAAAACAGAAGAAAATAATATGGTTGGCCATGCAGTTAAGATAAGTAATTTTAAATGTGGGTGTGCATGGTTGAATTCACCCATAAAACAGAAGTAAATAGCATAATAGATTAGAAATCAGAATCCAGCAATATGTTGTTTACAAGAAACATACTTGAAACAGAAAAACACACAGTTTAACTAAGCTGCTAGAACTGAATCTATTATGCTTCAACTGAGATATAAAAAGCAAGAGTAGCAGTCATGATTTCAGAGAACAAAAGTCCAAGTAGCTGCAATTAAAAGAGACAATCAAGCAAACTACATTTTACTAAAATATTAAATAAACCCAAGTAATATCAATTATGTATGTGTGCTTATATACCAAACGTCAGAGTATCCAAATTCTTAAGGGCACAGACAAAATCAATGCATCCAAAATTATAAGGAAAATAGGAAATTGGGGAAAATGTTTATAGTAGGTTTCTCTCAAAAAGCCTTTATTTCTCAAATATATGGGAAGCTGAGCCAAATTTATAAAAATAAGTCATTCCCCAATTGATATAACAGGATAGAAACCATTTTCAAAAGAAAGAGTTCTCTAAATTACTGTTGATAAAAAGAATGCAAATTTAAATAACTTTGAGATATTACCTCACACCTATCACATTGACCAAAATAACAGAAAAGGAAAATGACCAATGGCAGAAGGAATTTGGAAAAATAGGTACGCTTAGGCTTTGTTGGTGAAGGGCTATAAACCTGTGCTTATATACCTAGCTTTACATGACAAAAAGATAGAAGAAAAGAGAAAATGATTCAATTTAAAAATAAGAATGTTAAAAGTAAATACATTTAAAAAATTTTTTTCAATGGTGGGAAAAAAATTAAAAGAAATGTATTCTGTAAAGTGAGACTAGAAACTTACAGTGGATCTTATCTTTAAGCATTTATTACTTGATGATATTATATAGCCTGCCTCAGGAGAAGGGAAATAAGAGATCCTAGGAGCAGCTGACACCCAGGAATAGGAAGACATATAGTCAGAGAAGAGATTTTAAAGAAAAGGGAGGGAGAAAGAAAGGAAGGAAAGAAGGAAGGGAGGAAGGAAAGGAGATAAGAAATCTTTCCCATAATTCAAACTGTTCCAAAGTAGAATGGACTGCCTTTAAAGGTGTTGGGCTATCCCTTGTTGAAGAGCTTAAAACAGAAGCAGAATGGCCCCATATGCTATATGTTGTGGTAGGAATTCCTTCTCTACAGGAGTTGCATTAGTTGGCCAGGAAGTTCTTTCCACTTGATAAATTCTGCTTTGCCAAGATTCTGGTTTCTCCATCTGTAAAATGGGATTTAAAAAGCATTTTAACCATCTACCCCTTATCATTGTTACAGTTGGAAAAGCACTTTGTATCAGGTTAATTACTAATGCACATTTGTCTTAAAGTTATGGAAAGACCCATACATGGTATTAAAAACTTGGAATGTACATTAAGGGCAGTGGTGTTATTTTTTTAAATAGGTATATAGTTTGGGATCTGCTCGGCTGTGTAGGCTATGTAAGATATGGGTGAAGTCTGTGTCATAGGATGGCAGAAATCAGGATGTCGGGTCCAAGTGGCTAAGAAGAGTTTAGGAAATGGTTGGTGGAGGAGGGAGAGTGGGAGAGTTATATGTTTATAAAGCTATATGAATTTGTTTAGCTTTTCATTATTTTCCCAAACATAATATTTTAAGTTTAATACTATTTACTAATGTACTTTTATGGTAACAGAAACACCATTTTGTGTCTACAGAGTAACCTTCAAGGGCCTCAAAGCACTTTGAAAATAATTGTTGCTTTTGTTATTCAAAGATGTGATACTTGGTCCCTAGAAATGAGTCTGGACCATATTAGGTGAGCCTAGGTGACAAAGTGCCAGCAGCTCTCTGTGCCACGGGTAGGCCCACTGAATTAGATCAATCTTCCCAGGCTGTGATCATCTTCCTTCCCCCTCCTAGGACTCCAGAGATAGCTAGAGCAGGGAAAAAAATCAATTAGTTATTTTTTCCTCTTTTGACTACTCTGGACACTTAATTTTCTGTCAAAGCACCTCCTTCCATAATATGTAACCCTAGAGCTCTGTTTAGCATGGACAAGGAAGATAAATAATATTAAAATTTTATATTTTGAAAGCAGGCACTTCTGGTGACCCATCCTTAAACTCTGCTTCTAATGCAAATTGTGAGGACAGCAAAACAAGGATCAGTTGGAAGCAGGCTTTTTTAGCCAAGAAGATAAGAATTTTAAAAATTGTTCTGTATTTTGGGGTCTGTTTAGAAGGATCCTTTTGCAAAATCTGTATTTTTAGAGTCTTGTTGTTAATGTTGAAATAAATTGTTAAATTTTAGGGATTGTGTTTTCATTTTATTTATAAGGCAATATGTTTGCCTTAAAAAAATAAATTCCCTGGATACATACCTCACTGAAAAGTACTTTCTACTTGTCGGTGCCATGATAGACATGCCAAAAGCTTGAACATTTACTGATTATTACCATCAGAATTCCAAATTAAGAGCAATGACTCTTCTGTCTTCTGATTATTTTCTGCTAATTATTTATTTTCTTTCATTTTATTCAGGGAAGGAAGGATATAAGCATTCATTAATTACATATTATGCACGAGGCCCTATGCTAAGCACTTTACAAATAATATCTTATTTGGTATCTATTGAAATTCGATTCCCCTTCCCTCTCTCTCTTCTCCATGCCCTTGCACATCTTGGCTCTCATTTGGCTCCTTCCTCATCCCTGTCTCTTAGAATATCTAGGCATCTTCAGGGCTCATTTAAAATGTTTCTACATGAGGCTTTTCATGATTCTGATCTCTTGACCCCATTGTTTTTCATTCTGTCACATGAAAAAATTTTCTATTTATTACATGTGGGTGTAGATGCATAGAATGAATTTTCAAGTTTCCAAGAAAAGTTTGTACATATATAGCATGTGTTTATAGGTAATAGCAAAGTAAAGGTTATCAGATAATATAGTTGCAAACTTTCATGTTGTTTTAACAGTGATGTATGACTACAAGCCCTGAAATATTGCAATCTCAGAAGAATTTAAAATGAGCATCTTTCAGAGGAAGTACTGAGAAAAACAGTAGTTAGGAGCAAGTTCTATTGTATCACAAATAAGGTGTTAGGAAGGAGAAGTAGAGTGAAGGATATCATGAATGAAATGAATCAGCTACAAAGAAGATGGACTGGTCAAATGTCAAGAGTGAAAGATGAATGAATGGATGAAAAGTGCTCTTTAGATTCACATATAAACATTAGATAATCTTTGTCTCAAGTTCAAGGATTTTATTTTGTTCAGTCATTTTCAGTCGTGTCTAATTCTTTATGATTCTATTTGGGGTTTTCTTTGCAAAAACACTGGAATTTTCCTCTCCAGCTCATTTTACATATGAGGACCCGAGGCCAGCAGGGTAAAGTGACTTGGCAAGGGTCACACAGCTACTAAAGGGTTAAACCAGATTTGAACGTTGGACTTCTTGTCTCCAGACTTGACACTTTATCCACTGTGCCACTTAGCTGACCACGTAGCTAATAGGAAAGACAATACACATAGAGAAGTGGTGGCCAGGGCAGGGAGTTGTGTTCTGAGGAGCCGCAAGGCAGGTTGTCACAACCTCCCCAGTAGTAACTAATATGTAATGACTGTCCTTAGAGCAACAGGTGGAAATTGATGACATCATAGGCCCATCGGTACTAAATCAGCCATTTTTTTCCAATATATTGAGCTGTTATGCCATGCATGCAAATAAAGCAAACATATAAGAATATATGCATAAAATGAATAGTTTAACAATAAAAGAAATTATCTCAATGTAACCTTTAAATCATTTTTGCAAGATCTGTTTGAAGGAGCGCCACTTCCACTAAACTTGAATTGTTTAAAAAATGTACATCAAGTTGTTTTCCTCTAGGGCCAGTCACATCAATCTCTTGAATTCTTTCATGTATTGAGGAGGCAATACAGGTAATTTACGTTTCCTAATACAGAAATAATAAGAGACATATTCCCTCTTCCTCTGCCATCTTCCCTCTTCTCTATTCCTTCTTCCTTCTCCCTGGTCCTCTGCCCTTCTTCCTTCTCTCACCAATTCAAAACTACATTACCACACAGTGTCTTGGTTCCACTCCATGGTGTTCCCAGCTGTCTTGAGTACCTGGGATTGTTTTAAGTGTCTGAAACTATAACTTTACAGATGTATAGGAAAGTGGGGAACTGTATTTGGAGCATGTCTAGGATTGGTATAAGACCATCCACAACTACCTATGCAGTTTAAAAAGTCTGATTCCATTTCTGACACGTTATTTTCTTCTTTGAACACAGGTAACCATCCCCCATAAACTCTCATCTCTTTGACAGTCCAAAACGTTTCATTCATGATTGCAGATTGAATTCTTTTATTATTTTCTCAAGTGAATTAGGTGCCTGGTTGACAGCAGTGGAAACGGAAATATTCTGTCCCTCTCACGTATCACAAATTCTATTGTGGAATCTTCCCAACAGTATCCTATAACAAAATTGAAGAGATCTATTCTAGTTGTAGTGTGACTTTTTTTCCTTCATTGTTCCTTTCTTATCACTAGCTTCTCTTTTCAAAATTCTGAATTGAGTTATTGTTACTTCCAGTTAAATATGTAGCTATATAAAGAAATATATAGGGCCTGTTGTGAGAGTAGAATAGCTGGAAATTGGACTGTTATCAAATAATTTAAAAGTAATCATATGAAATTATTTTGACTTTGAATATGATCATGGAGAGTAATGGTTTTCATATTACCAACTCAATTCTCATCATGGGGCTCAAACCAACAGAGGGACAGGCCTGTTCTTTTAGTAATATTAGAGGAATCGGATAGCTTTATCATGTCATGCTGCTGCTGTTGCTTTTTACTCCTTTATACTTTATTGATCCCAAGAAAAATGTTCTTGTGTTTTAGACAACACTTTGATGGTCAATAATTGGGTTCACAGATTCCAACATTATTTTCCAGGACAACTCCATTCTTTCTCCATGCCTCAATTACCCATAAGAACATCAATTTATATTGCCAGTTAAAATGTTGCTTTTATATACAGTTATGTAACAAAATAGTGTACTGAAAAATGTCATCTCTTACTCTTTGGGGAGAATTACAGAGGTCCCATTTCTGATGTTTTCACAATAATTATAGAAAATAAGCTAGAGTGTTGTTCTTAAAGTTTCTCCTAACTTTCTGTAACTCTACTGAAAATATTTCTTAGAGTACCAAAAGAGCAACTCTGATATCCAAAGGACCATTGATTGAATTTAATTGGAGCTGAGCTTTTTTCCCATTTCCATTCATTAGTAAACAATTAATGATAAAAATTAAGCATTCAACTATGGCATGTTCCCTGATGATGAAAAATAATGTGACTCCTAATCCTTTTGGATCTGATCTTCCTATAGAATCTGTCTAGATCATCAGCCCAATAATATAGAATATGTTCAGTGACACTAAATGACTTTGGATAAAATAAGAAACATAGTTAACAAGTACAGGAGAGAGAATAAAGAATGAAAACCTTTAAGGCAGTATGTACATACCTTATTTATATTGAATTACATATGTATATATTGTATCCATATGTGTTTAGATATATAGATAGAAAGATATAGATTTTATGTATAAATATGTATGTATTATTTTACTAAAGTTCAATTCTAATGAAGATTCGGGGCTATTGAAAGCTATCAGTGAAGTATAAGTGCTAGAAGCCTTTATCAAGTTGGAAAAGCTTTAAATATTGTCTCAAAAACACATTATGTTTCTCTTACTCTGGGACCAACCTAGCTAAGTTCAGAAAGCCTCTTGAACAGATTTGCTACCAGATAATTAATAATTTTAGCCATAACAAGTCATGAAGTATTTACTTAAGAACTATTAGGATTTATATAGAATTTTAAGGATTGCAAACTATTTTATATCATTATCTCAATCTTCCAAGGTAGTTTTCCATGACATCATTATCAAGTTTTTGTTTTTTTTTTCCCCCCTGAGGCTGCGGTTAAGTGACTTGCCCAGGGTCACTCAGCTAGGAAGTGTTAAGTGTCTGAGACCAGATTTGAACTCGGGTCCTCCTGAATTCAGGGCTGGTGCTCTATCCACTGCGCCACCTAGCTGCCCCCATCATTATCAGTTTTAAAGTGGAAAAAACTGAGGTGCCAGAGAACTTGGGTGACTTGACTATGGTCAAATAACTAGTAAGTTTTAGAGGTGAGATTCAGACACACATGATCCTGTCTTCCAGTCTAGCATTGTGGACACTAATCCATAGCTTGTAACAGTTGTGATTATGCCTAAGGGCAATGGGTATATATACACTATAGTAATTAAGGGTCTCTTAAATATTGAATTAACTATATGAGATATATGTGTGTGCGTGTGTGTGTGTGTGTGTGTGTATTCACATAAAGAAACTGGCCAGTCCTTTTTCAAATTGGCCCAGATATTCAAAGGGATTAAGGCTATATATGTGTGTGTTTAGATTTACTCATATACATACAAATATGTATATGTGTGTATATACTCACACACACATATACACACATATATTCCCTTCAATTACATTATAGCTTATCCTTATCAGCCCACCTGGTGGGCTGCTTGTCCAAATATTCCTATAATTTTGCTACAAGAGTTCTGCCCCTATACCAAAGGCATTCTTGATTTCCCCTGATTATTGCAGGAGTATTAGGAGAACACTTAGATTATCTGCCTCTAATCCCTTAACCTCTTCTTCACCAAATGAGTAGCTCATCTTCTCTTCCTGTTGGACATTTATTGAATAAAAGATGTTTTTCAACCAACTGTCTTTCAAACTTACAAGTGGTCCAGAGTCACATTAACTTGGGCAATATTATAAAAGCAGGGTTGAAAAATCAAGGTGAGGACTCACGTTCTATTCAGTAATCTTTACAGAGTCAGTTAATTTTTAAAAAAGGGAATGATCATTCCTAGAAATGTTGAAAATGGATTCTCCACCCAAAAATACAGTCTGCATTGGGAAGCTACAAATCAGATACTTCCTTCATTGAAGGCCAGACTGGGATTTACCATGAATAAACATCATGCCTAGACCACGTTCACCTGCTGAAATAGTAAGGTGGTAACCTTCAGTTTAAGCAAGTTCTATTGGCAAAATTGTCACTCCTATTCAGACTCAGTTGCAAAATCCAAAGTCCTGAAGTAATAAGTAATGAAGAGGGAAATCAAGTCACTAATCACCATCATCAACATTTTTTTTTAATTTGCAAAAGTCTCTCACTTTATTCACCTTTGAATTTAAAACCCTAATTTGCATATAATCAGTATTGTTTTGTTTTGCTTTTTTTTTTTTTTTTTTTTTTTTTTTTTAACCACCAACCAGTAGAGCATATGCAGTCCTAGCCTCAGGGCCATTCATTCACAGTTATCTGTTCATTGTAGTTGATAACAAACACAATGTATATAATTGGACTGTGATCTTTTAAAAAATGTGTGGAGTTTTAACCTGGGATAAGCCAGCCACAATGATTTTTTTTAACCCTTTGTGCCACCTTATATTAGTAAAAACTTTTTTGCTTAAAGATGGATAAGATATCTAGGTAATGGGAAAGGAGTAAAATTGATGACTTCTCCTAAAACCTTTTAAAGTAATCCATCCAAAAGACTCTTTCATGACTGCCAGTGCAGTATGTGGGTCATCCGTCGATTATCCCTTACTCATGCCACAAGATTGGCTTTAGCTATGACCAAAAATATAAGCTGCACATAAAATGATTTTTGATAGATGTATCATCATCTTTAATGGGGATAATAATGAGGGCTCCACAGAATACAGTTTGGAAAATGTTGTTCTTGGATGTTTACTACATGGTGGCTAATTACAAAAATGGCACCTTTCAGTTTGTATGAAATTATCTCAGGAGAAGATGAGAAAATCACCCACAAAAGAAACTGATATAAAACAAATGAACAAAATGGCTTTTCTTCCGTTGTTTAGTATTTTGTTTTTCCCCCAATTTCATATTAAACAATTTTAACATTTGTTTTGAAAACTTTGAGTTCCAGATTCACTCCCTTCCTCCCTCACCACCCCCCCATTGAGAAGATAAACAATTCACATAGGTTTTATACATGTGTATTCACACAAAATATATTTCCACATCAGTCATGTTGTAAAAGAAAATACAGACAAAAAACTCAACAAAAAGAAAAAAAGGAAAAAAATAAAGTAAGCTTCAATCTGTATTCAGACACTATCACTGCTTTCTCTGGGAATGGATAGCATTTTTCATCCTAAATCCTCCAGAGTTGTGTTGGATCACTGTGTTTCTGAGAATGACTAAGTCATTCACCACTGATCATCTTACAACAATGCTGTTACTTTGAACACAGTACATGTGACTTTGCATTGATTTAAGTCCTGATTTTTCTGAAACTATCTTGCTCATTATTTCTTATAGCACAATAATATTCCATCACAATCACATACCACAATTTGTTTAAGCCATTATCCATATGATGCATATACCCTCAATTTTTTAAACTCTTTGCCACCACTAAAAGATCTGTTATAAATGTTGTTGTACAGATGAGTCATTTTCCTTTGTGGTTATTTTCTCTGAGATACAGGCCTATTAGTGGTATTGATGGCTCAAAGTGTAAGCCTGACTTTATAGCATAGTTCCAAATTGCTCTCCAGAAGGGAAGAATCAGGTCACAACTCCACCAGCAATGTATAAGGGTCTCATTTTCCTCTCATTCCCTCCAACATTTGCAAAATGACTATTCTTGACCTAACTTTCATTCTCTTCCAATTCTATCTTTGAAATTCTTGGGATGAAAAATGTAGATAAATTGTTTTTGTATGAAGTATGATTTGTCAGTGATCAGGCCTGACAGTGGACAGGCTGTCATTCCATATTTTATAGATCCTTTGTTACAGAGCTCAGTAAAGTATTACTAACTAAAAAAGATTAAATGCCAAAGTACCATTGTTTGAAACATCAGCAGATATTTATAATAGGCTTTCTTTGTCTTGTTTTTATTATTACATCAGATTTATTTTATTTAGTCTAGTTGAATCCAGTAAGTACTTGCTTAGTGTCTACTGCATATGAATCTGTGTATATATAATATACATGCAATGGACATATAAACACAAAGTGAAAAACATTGTTCCCCAGATACTCATGGTTCTGCACTTAAAAGCTGCTAGGTTAATTTGTATGGCTGAAACTTATGGCCTTCTTATTTATTAACTATTAAGATTGCTTTGGTTCTTATAAAGTTTTTCAATCATTAAATAAACTTCAGGTTACAAATTTAGAGAAGCCTCATTTAAAATATATTTCCTGTCTTATTATTGGCCAACCACTGGAATATATTAGTTAGGCCTTCAATTATTAGTCCCACTAACATGAGCTATGGATATATATCTTTAGATGGCATATTCACAAACCTGACCCCCTACTCAGTTGATCTCAGATATCATGTACAAATTCTAACAGGTCTTTAGCTAGACCTAGAACTAAATATTCAGATATTTATAGTGAAAGTATACAGGAACTTAATTTTCCCCTTTTGCCTTTGGGTTTGGCCATAATCTTAAAATCAGAAAATGTTATTTACAGATTTGTCTTGGCTCATTAAAACATATCAAAATAACTTCAGTATTGAAACACAATGATTTCCCTAAAACCCTTTTTATGTTTTTCATCTCCTTTTCTAAACATGAGATAAAACTGGAAATCTACATTGGCCTTAGAAAAACTACCTACAACAGGGGAGATTTATTTGAAAATTTCAGGATAGGAATTTATACAAATTTTCTTATCCTCTGCATAGTATTGTGAATAGATTGTTAAGCTTGGGAAATCCTATCACTAATATTTACTGATTTTGTGATCCCAGGAAATGCCTCATGTCAGCCTCAGGTTCTTTCAACCTCTCATTCTATCAAATGGGGTTAATATCAACAATACCCCAAGCATATGAAGATTTCCTCAGAATAATGCACAGATGAGAACAATTTGTTGCACAGGCCATGAAGGCAGCTTGAAGCAGCTTTGAAGTGCTTAGGTGTTGATAAGGTATTGAAGACACCAAGGTTAATCACTTCATCTTGGACCTTGGTCAGACTTCTTGACTTTTGTCTTGTCAGTGAATTTTTGATGTCTCTGAAAAGGAGAATGAGGCTGACAGTTTTGTGCAACTCTCCCTCACTTAAATCCCAATTCATGCACAAGTCAAGCCATCATCTAATGATGTTATTGGCCCTCTTCAAAAACAAAGGAGGAAAAACAACCATACCAGTGGTACTAGCAGCAAGGATTATTCTGAGTCTCTGATGAGATCATGTATGCAAAACATTTCACAAATTTGAAAATGCTGTATAAATTCCAGTACTTGTCAGTAGTTTTATGAAGATCTAATATTGCTGATATTCATAAGAAATGAATCTCACTTCTTTCTTGTCTTTGGGTGAAAAGTATACACCAAAGTTAGCTTAGAGGGTATCTGAATTAGGTCACACATGGCCAAAGTTGTCACAATAGGTTAGTTCTTTGAGTGTAACCTATGGTTCTGCTTAGAAAACATAAACCAATGCCATTCCCCTAAAACCATGAATTATATATTTCCTTTTGTTCTTACTGCTTATTTTAGGGGGAAAAAATTACCTTGTCATTGGTTTACATTGGCTATAGACACTTCTTGGGGATCCAATTTGCTCCACTCTATACCGGTAACACATTTTTCATTTTTCCCCCATAAAGCCATGATTTCAAATTTTGTCTGAAGCTTTAGTGCTTAAGATTTGATGTAGAATTTTCATCAACAAGAAAAGTAATGGCAGCTAAGTGCATTTGCATGTGGGCAGTGAATATACAACAGTCTTTCATGTTGAGTTTAGTGCAAGCATGCAAAACTAGAACTTCCATCTAAGAAGTGGATAAAATGCCAAATACATGAAAAACATTACAAAGGAGCTTTTGTGGAGCAGGACTTGAATATGGCTTTGAAAGGAGAAGATATGGAGCTGGCACACGGACGGTGTACCAGTTAGACGATGAGTAGAACATGATTTAAGGGCTCTCCACCCATGTATACCATGTCCCAGTGGTCCAGTAACAGCTGGTTACTGTTTCCTTCAGATGGATGACAGAAAGTAACTTGAAACTTAGCATGAGCAGTTTGTAATTCATTAAAACTCACTTTAAGGAACATGGGTAACCTGGCAGTGTCCAACATTAAGGATTCAGTCAGTCTACTCCTGTTCCGTCTACAGACGACAGTTGAGGACTTGCATTCTTGAACACTTTTTAATCAAGTTCCTTTTTTGTCATTTACATGGGAACTAGGTCATCTGCACCACCACTCTCTAAACCACACTTGCCCAACTCAGCCCTCTGCTTATTCCATCTAATTTATCTGTTCCAGCAATGAATCCCAGGGAAATACATTTTTTTGAGTTGTGTTGTTTTTACTCTCACTGTGATGTAATAAAGCTACCCTTAATTGGTATATAGGAAACCATTTCTTGCTTTACCTCAATCTGAAATTTTTTTTAGTTGCAGAATCAGACAATTAAGTAACATCTAGTTTGGCCTTCCTGAAGTAATGCCACAGAAAAGCCTCTAAACTTTTTGTTCAGGAAATGAGCCTACACCCAGAGAAGGAACACTGGGAAATGAGTATAAATTGTATGCATTTTTGTTTTTCTTCCCAGGTTATTTTTACCTTCTAAATCCAATTCTTCCTATGCAACCAAGAAATTTGGTTCTGCACACATATATTGTATCTAGGATATACTATAACATATTTAACATGTATGGGACTGCCTGCCTTCTAGGGGAGGGGGTGGAAGGAAGGAGGGGGAAATTCAGAACAGAAGTGAGTGCAAGGGAAAATGTTGTAAAAAATTACCTATGCATAGGTACTGTCAAAAATGTTATAATTATAAAATTAATTTAAAAAGTAAAAAAAAAAAAAGGAAATGAGCATATCCCAAGCCTAGTCTTGAATTGGAATAAAAAATGTCTTTGCCATTCTGTACCAATTACCTTAGAATTAGTGTTAAATTATCTCTCAAATGTCGTTTAAGAAAAAAAAAGTCCTTGATTTTTCAAAGGCATCATTTACCCTTTTGCAAGTCTTAAATGGGCCCCAAACGGATGCAAAATTATTTATTCTACATCACAGGAGGCTTATTTTTTCATACAAAAGATGCCAACATATGGTGTTTCATTTATGATTAGTTCTAAAACAAAGAAACTAATTTACTGTGATGACTGAGACAGTCATACCATACTGTATCAGCACTCATCCCTTTCACTGCAGTCTCCCTAAAGCACTCTATTAAAAACTGCTAATGCAACAAACCTTTAATGGGGAATGTAGTGATTGTGATGACGGTTCCCCTTTTTGGGGTGCTAAATGGACAGTCTTTAAAAAAATGACTTGGACTTTTGAGGTACTTGTAGTTAATTTTTTGAAGGTTCACAGAACGTTTTCCTCAATATTTGTATTCTTCATCATTTAAACCTCTTGTCTCAGATTTCTAATGCTAGATTGTTAGAGAATCTTGGCTGTCCTTCTTTGAAGCCACATGAGGTATGTGAATTCTTTTGGGACTCCAGGGAACCATTTGGTAGGTTATAGTTCATGGTCAATAAATAACATGCTGATATGAAAATTTATTAATCTCACATGGACAACCATTGGTCCCTCAGGGATTCTGTGCTCATCTCATTCAACATAGACTTAAGAAGTGATAAATAGCCCAGGTGGAGAAGTAATAACTCATTAACTTATTCTAAATTACCACATTACCAAAAAATCACTTTTGTTGCTCTTGGTCCTGTTGTCCAAATTTATTTTTTTCTAGATGAGTAGGTCTTTCTTTCAAAATCAATTAGATAATCCCAAGTTTCTCCCTGAAAAAAGAATATAAAATTTAAATTTGATCAGTGTGGTTAATATAGCTGTGAATCATGGTATCCTAGATTCTCCAAAGAATTCAAAGTGAGGATCATCCAAAGGAGAATAGAGAGGCACATGATCAACATGAGAAGGCTATAACACATCTCAAAAATTACAAAGAAGAAAAATTACTAAAGAAAAAGAGGTCATCAGTGCAACATATTAATAATAAAGAAGATAAGCTAGTCACCTGGAGAGAGTAAGGGAGGGATGAGTAAGGGACAACCATCATATTACATACAATGATATTGTTGTGAGGTACAGAAAAAATGATGAATACCCTAGAATACCGGGTGGACCTCAAGGACAAGTTGATGGAGAAATATAGGCGAGTCACATTGGATGGACAGACATGGATGTGTGGCTGAATTGCCCTTTGCTTGGCTAGAAGGAGAATCCACATTGATGAAATCATAAATTCATTAACGCATTTTGCATATTTAATTATTAGTTTAAAGAATTAATAAATTCTGATGTTCTTTTTTTCAATTCCTTTCATTTCTCTGCTATTGAAGGGAGAAAAAAAATGAAAATCCTTATAGGAAATCTGTATAACCACATTAATGAAATCCTAACATTGATCACATAAAAAATTATGTCTCATTCCTCATTCAGAGTTCAACACCTACTACTGGGCTTATATCCCAAAAAGATACTAAAGAAGGGAAAGGGACCTGTATGTGCCAAAATGTTTGTGGCAACTCTTTTTGTAGTGCCTAGAAACTGGAAAATGAGTGGATGTCCATCCATTGGAGAATGGTTGGGTAAATTGTGGTATATGAAGGTTATGGGATATTATTGTTCTGTAAGAAATGACCAATAGGAAGATTTCAGAAAGGCCTGGAGAGACTTACATCAACTGATACTGAGTGAAATGAGGAGAACCAGGATATAATTATACACTTCAACAACAATACTGTATGAGGATGTATTCTGATGGAAGTAGATATCTTTGACAAAGAGAAGATCCAATTCAGTTCCAATGGATCAATGATGGACAGAATCAGCTACACCCAGAGAAGCAACACTGGGAAATGAATGTGGACTACTTGCATTTTTGTTTTCTTCCCAGATTATTTTTACCTTCTGAATCCAATTTTTCTTGTGCAACAAGAAAACAGTATCTAAGATATACTTTTAACATGTTTAACATGTATGAGACCGCCTGTCATCTAGGGGAAGGGGTGGAGGGAGGGAAGGGAAAAGTTGGAACAGAAGTGAGTGCAAAGGATAATGTTGTAAAAAAATTACCCGGGCATATGTTCTGTCAATAAAAAGTTATAATTAAAAATTTGAAAATAAATAAAAAGAAAAACAAAAAGAGTTCAATACCTTTCTGTCAGGGGCTAGGTAGTCTACTTTATCACTGGTTCACTGGCATCATGGTTAATTATTGCAGTGATCAGAGCTCCAAAGTGTTTTCTCAAGTTGTTGCCTGTAACACGTTGTTGTTACTCTATAAATTGTTCCTTTGTTCTGTTTATTTTACTCTGTATCAATTCATTTAAGCCTTCCCAAGTTTATCTGAAACCAATCTCTTCATCATTTCTTTTGGCTCAGTAGTATTTAATTATTCCTATAATGTATTTTTTAGGTCTTTCCAATTTATCAAATTTCCCTTTGTTTCCAATATCTACTAATACCTTCCAATTGTACCACAAAGAGCATGCTACAAATATTTTTGTACGTATGGATTAGTTTTCTCTTCCTTTGTTCTCTCTGTTAAAATGTGTTCATTTTAGTAACCTTGAGACTTTGATCCAAATTGTTTTCAAAAATGGCAGCATCATTTCACAGCCCCACTAATAGTGTATTAGTATTTTTCTTTTCCTGTTGTTCTCTAACATTTATTATTGTCCTTTTTTTCTCATATTGGCCAATTATGTGACAGAAATTCAGCGTTGCTTTTCTTTTACACTCTCTAATTATTAGAGATTTGGAACATTTTTTTCATGTGGATATTGATAATTTGGATTTCTTTCTTTGTAAAGCGTCTGTTCTTAACTCTTGACTTTTTGTTAATTGGAGAGTGGCTCTTATAAATTAGAATCTGTTCCTTATATATGTCTTAGAAAGGAGACCTTTGGCAGAGATATTTGTTGCAAAGATATTTTTCCCAGTTAACTGTTTTCTCTTCTAGTCTTAGCAGTATTAGTTTTGTTTGTACAAAAACTTTTAAGTTTTATGTCATAAATTTTCCACTCTGTCATCCTGATCTTCTCTATTATTTCTTTTATCATAAACTCTTCCCTTATCCATAGATGGGACATCTATTTGTAACGTCATTTTATCTTCCTGTCTCAGGTGTTTCCCTTAAATAGAAACATTCATCTGCAATTTTTTTATTGAGCTAAAATTTTATCTCAGCACACATTTTATTGTTCTTCATTACCCAGAGAAGAACTCAGAGAAACATTACTAAAACTGTAGTTTTTTCCACAGCAAAATCTCCCCAAACTGACCATTAATAAGCTAAGATGGAAATACTAAGTGATAGTCTTAATTTTTCCTTTTCTGTGAACATGATTTGGAGTGTGTTATGGTGTCTGGGCCTACTAGGAAATGAAACTTGAAGTACATTGACTATTCCTAAGTTGACTAGTAAATGCCAAAATTAATTTTTTTATTTGCTAGTTTCCCTGTGCCAAGAAATAATTAACGTACCCTTTGTGTGCTTTGTTGCTGTTTCAAGCTGTTGAGGTAATTTTGTTCACACTTAGGCTTCTTGTGGTATGATAGTTTCTAAAAGATGGCCAAGAATAGGAGAAATTAAACATTTCAATGAAAATTGAAAATCCCCGCGGGCGTTTGTGTTCCAATAGAAACGAGTGCCTTTTCTTCATTTTTCCATCCTGCCTCAGGAGGTATTTGGCAGTTTTGCAAATCCCTCCAATGTATATTTTAACAGTAGTTAGGCCTATTTGAATTCCCTCTTTCCCTCGTGCTACTTGACCTTTTCAGAATAACCATATACAGAATGAAATTGGTCCAAGATAAAATGTAAAATGTGTTCACATTTGGTTATACACTATGATAACTCCTGTTGCCCCAGAAACCTGGGGAAAGAGTTAGCTCAAGTATAGAGGATGGAGGTGAAACTGAAAACTCCCTTTATAAACAATTGTATGCCTCACTTCAAAAGGAAAACAGAGGAAAGGGATGGGTGCCTTAGACATGTTAAAAGAAGTTGCCAGGTGCGGTATTTTTAGGTTGAACTAAGTGAAGTGAAGATTCAACACATTATTTTCACCTTGAAAGACAAGTGGGCTCTTCAAGTGAAGAAAATGGTCCCCTTGTTTTCAAAGCTTTTCTCATATGTCACTGGAAACTCAAATGAACAGCTCCATGAAGAGGTAGCCAAATCACCTATCAGACAAAACACAGCCTTGTGTATGGGTCTCACTACTGTGTACCATGATGATGTGCATTTCTGGCATCCATGCAGAACTAACTTTGCTTCAGCTGGGGAATATATTTTCCTCTCTTTCAAGCTTGCTTACCTCCCATATGTTTTTAAAATTTCCTTCCCTGGTTTGCTTTGGCCTGGAAAAGAGGCTATCACTTGTCTGCTTTCTATGTATATTGGAGAGTACAAGTTGACAGCTGTGCTTCCCTCCCCATGTAGTGCTAACTGCTCAGAGGTCGAACATAACACAGGGCCTTTTTGTTGTGCTTGGCCTTTTTACCTACTCCATTAGGCCTCAGCATAATGGTAGCACTTATCCCAAGGTAGTAGGTAAAAAGTTGTGTTCTCTGCCCCAGTGATACTCCCGGTTCTAATGATTAGAGGACCATAAAATGGCTTTTAACAGGATCTTAGTGCCATACAACTTTGACGTTACGTTGCCCCCATAATCACCACCACAAAAGGGCTTGGTTATAAAGATAAAAGTGGCCAAATCAATGGTGAATGTATAATTAATACATGAAGGCAAAGTTAATACTTAAAGGTTCACGCACTTTGTGCAAAATTAATTATGAATTTCAACATAAGCTGGCAAGTTGTGGAGTGGAGGGTGAGATTGGAATTTCATTCTCACATTGTTTGGGATGGTTTTAGATATCTCTCAGGGGCTTTGAAGTATTTGGATGTTTCAGAAAGACATTTCAACCTTATCATTGGAAAATGCCCAGACCTTTTTAAAAATTATACATATAACTCCTCACATCTTGGATAAGGACCTCAAAAAGGTTATAATTGCAAAAAGAAAAACAATAAGTGATCCATTCAATTAACCATGTTTTAAGCATTGATTATGTACAAGTCACTAATACTAGGTTCAGAGGGTACAAAACCAAAACCAAAAACAAAAAAAGGAAAGGTCTCTGTCATCATAAAGATTGAATTCCAATGCGATTTCTCGGTATTCTTTAGAATTTTTTTTTGTGTTTTCTAATTGTACAAATACTCACATTCACCACCTGATAAATAGTCAAAAGATATTAACTGTCAGTTATCAAAGGTAGAAAAACAAATTTTCAACTGCTACATGACAAAAGACTCTAAATAATGATTAATTAGGGAAACACAAAGGAACTTTGAAATTACTTCAGTGATTTTATATAATGTGTGTGTGTGTGTGTGTGTGTGTGTGTGTGTGTGTGTGTTGTGATAATGAGTTTTAGGATACAGTTCCAAATTAGTTTTCAAAATGGTTGGAGAAATTCAGAGCTCCACCAATATGGCATATTGTGCCTGTTTGCCCATTTTATCATTTTCTTCTTTTCTTGTCTTTGCCAATCAAATTGGTGTTAAGATCACCAAAAAGGTAAAAGAAATTTTTAAAAAGAGCCTATACACACAAAACATTTGATAATAGCTCTTTTTGTAGTAGCAAAGTAAACAAAGAAACCCTGGAAACTAAGGTGCTGCTTGTCACCTGAATAATGGCTAAACAAATTATGGTGAATGAATGTAAGAGAATACTATTGTGCCATGAGCCATGATGAAAAGAATGCTTTCTGAGAAACCTGTGAAGAGTTGGAATGACTTAAGAGCTCTGATCATTGGTGAAAAATGTTACTTATCTTCTGACAGACAACTGAACAATTCAAGATGCAAAACGAGACCTTTCTTTTTGGACACAGCCAGTGTCACAATTTGTTTTGCTTCACATTTGATAAAAGGGTTTTCCTTTTTTGTAAAGGGGAAATGAGATTTAGAAAAAAAAATAAGTATTTAATAATTGCAAAAATCTATTTTAGAAAAAATTGTCCAGGTGTCTATTAATATAGTAAATCTTTTGTCTGACAACTAGTCTAGCTCAGACTAGAGATGCTTCATTGTAAGTTTATTCACAAATGATGGCTTTTTCATTCATGACAACTCTGACAATTGTAACTTGGGTAGGAGAACTGAAGCTTTGCCTCAGGGTTCTGAAACAGAGAAAGCACTATGACAAAGATGTATAGTTCTTAAGCAGCATGGAAACAACTGAGCTTAATAGCTAGTTACCAAGAATAATTAGTTATATGGAGAGCTTCTTCTTTTCTCACTCTGCCACAGTACTCTAGTTTGGTCCTGCCTCCGTCCTAGACAGTAATCACCCCAGAAGCTCTGTTTACTATATCTGAGGCCATGAAAGCCAACCCATTTTCCTTTTGAATTTGTCATCTAAAGTTAGTTAGAATGTTTTATGCTATTCCTCCAGATACATTTTGTACCTCTGACCTCAAGTGTAAAAAATGGAACAATATGGTTGTGGTAGCTCTGAAAGACCATCTATTAAGTTGTAGAAGGATTGGGATCTGCATTGGTGAGATTCCTGAAATATTAGAAGCCCAGTGGGAAAAGGGCTAACTTTAGAATGAGAAGTCCTGGGGTTCCATCTTGACTCTGACACTTATCCCTATGGCATTGGGCAAATTGCTTAAGCTCTCTTGTTCAATTTCCTCATCTGTTAAAAAAAAAGGGAGTTGGACTAGACAATATTTGAAGTCTCTTCTAGTTCTAAATTTAGAACTACAGTCCAAAGTAAGTCTAGGTACTATGCTCCTATGTATTGGATTTTGTTTTACTTCCATAGAGAAGCCACATTATAAAGATGGAAAGAATATGAACTACTTATTCCAATTTAGATGAGAGGCTGTATTTTGGCTGTTCATTGTGACAATCAACTAGTGGGAATGCTTAAAATAAAAAAAAAAATTTGGCCATATTTTCAATAGAATTTCTATTGAGTTCTACAAGCTTTATTTCCTCTCACCTCTTTGTTCTCATAGATTCAGATTTAAATTATAGACATTATTAAGGTATTTTCCTTTGTGTCTATTTCTCAAGCCTATGTGCTTCACAAACTAGATGGAAACCAAGTCTTGGAAGACTTTCATGCCTAGAACTCCTACCTTGGGGACTTCCAGTGCTGATTGATGGTTACTCCATTTACTTGCTAAGCCTTGGATTAACCATCCATACATTTGACTCTCTATCAACCTAACCAGCTTCCATGTTTCCATGCATATAATGACCATCCACTCCTAGTCAACTCCTTCCTATCCAGTTTTAAAACCATAATCAAATCAGTGCTGTCCTTATTCCTAAAAAGCATATTTCACTTTAGTTCCTTATGGCTCCCTTCACTATCCCTCTAACTCCTCCCTCCCTCCATTCCCTTCCCTTTTCTTCCTTCCTTCCTTTTTTCCTTCTTTTTTTCCTTCCTTCCCTCCTTCTTTCCTTTCCTCCTTCCTTCCTTCTCTGCTTCCTTCCTTCCTTCCTTCCTTCCTTCCTTCCTTCCTTCCTTCCTTCCTTCCTTCCTTCCTTCCTTCCTTCCTTCCTTCCTTCCTTCCTTCCTTCCTTCCTTCCTTCCATTAAGTGACTTATCAAGGGTTACACAGCTGTGTCAAGTGTCTCAGATTGGATTTGAAATCAGGGGTCCTCCTGACTCCAGTGCCAGTACTCTATCCACTATGGCACCTAGCTGCCCCACCTAAAAGTTTCTAAACCACAGTTTCTTTCCCTGACTACCACTTCATTATCATTACTGTATTTACCATTTAGAATTTAAGTTCCTGAAGACTAAGAGAATCCTCAATGCATAGAACATTGCATGACACCTAGTCAACATTAATTAAATGCTTTGTCATTCATTTATCCATTCACCTATCTTGTCTTGCTCACATCCATCCAAAAGGGAAAATAGGTACTTCTGAAATTAATTCAATCCTAGATATTTGATCAAAGTCCATGGGCCCTGCTAATGGAGCCATGGGTCCCACTGCTAAGCATATAAGGTAGCATCAGATCTCAGATCTCCCTGACTATAAGTGTGCTGTTCTCTTCACAGTGTTATACTGTCTTGAATGTGAAGAAGATTGAACAGATCAGTTCTCTTGGGATAAACAACAGCCCTTGGAAAACCAACCAACAGAAACTCTTGTACGTACATTATGATTTTACATTTTAATGATTAATGCTGAAGAAGGTGTCTAAAGTAAAGAACAGAGATTTCTGTGTATTTTTCAGTATGTTTTGAAGACAAATCAAATACAAGATATAATTTTAATTTGACTCATGCTTTTAAATCCATAAGAAAACCAATGACCACAAGTTCCAAAATCACTTGCTCCAGTAGGTCTTCCCTAAAAACCCAGATGTGAGATTAGATGAAGGTGAGAAAAGGAGAGAGAGTAGATCTATTATTTAATTATTCTAAGGAATTCCTAGGTGGGAAAACTAACTATCTCTAACATTAAAGGTTGGCAATCCTCTCAAATATGTAGTCTTGAGAGTGTATTCTGGATTGCTAATGACCTGCCCCTGGTCACATAGTCAGGGTATGTCAGAAGTGACTTGAACCCAGGTCTTTTGACTCAGAGACCAACTTTCTATCAACTATGTACATTGCTTTTCTACAAAAAAGCTGTTACCTTAATTAAATAGGAAAATTTCACTTTATAGTTTACATAAAAAACTGACTAAAAAGGAGTGTTACTTGAAGTTTGAAGGCATGAAGAGATTCTGTCCCATCTCACTTCTAGCCTCAAATTTTCCCTGTAAGACGCATACAAGTGTACATTCACTTTGATGTTTGGATAATGTTTCTAATAGGGTAGCCCTATATGCTTCTTGTATTTTCTTTGTGTTTCCCTACTCACCCACTCTTTTCAGATAAATAAATGCAATGTCACCTTTGAACTCAGTGCTCTGGTATTGCTGCTGAGTGTTCCCAGTTGAGTCTATGTAGAGATGTGTTTAACACATATTGCTGTAGTAATGAAGTATTATATTTTATTATTATTATTATTGTTATTATTATTATATTATAATATATTGAAACAAGGTAGGAAGAGTATCACTACAAGGTATCTCAAGCAAACCATCTGTCTGTTGAGGACCATGTACTAAGCTTATCTACCATTAAAGGGGAAAAATGTCTGATTATACTCGCTAAATCACAGGCATCTTATTTGTCCTGGAGAAAAGCCACCAGAAGATGATTTTGTGTAAAAAAAAGTGAAATCTGTTTTTCAGGGACATCTTTGTAAACTTTATTGATAGTGCATTCTCAGAAGGATTAAACAAGATGTGCAGGACAGTAATATTTCAGAGAAGGAGGTCTTACCTTAAATCAACAGCTTTGCCATTTGGTCTTTGAGCCCATAAGTCAGTAAGAACTGATGTTTATGCTCTGGTAAAGGTTTACTGAGTAACATAGAGTATGCTAAATAAAAAGTTTTGATTTCTATGACAGTTCTTTCAGTTCCTGTGAATGAAGAAGTGAGTAAATCTGTGCTCTAAAAATTATTTACTTGTGCCTGCATGCACATTTCATTTCCCACCCAGTGTCCTTCCTTTTTATTTTCCCATCATACCCCAGGTAGCTCATTATTCTGCAAGATCAGTTCAACCCTGGAATTCACACTTCCTCAGTACCCTCTACTGTAGGGTCTCTCCTGATTAGAGAATAGTTGGGTTGAAGAGTTCCTTCCTGAACCTACATGTAAGGAGAGTATTCAAGACAACTATGCCACTATTTCCTACCAGGCTATGCTCCTTTGACCCTTGCCATCAGGCCCTTTACTGGCAATTAAAACAATTGCTTCAGTTCTCTGCGCCCTCCTTTGTCCTGGGAGAGAAGAGGCTCATTGACCTTGTATTCCATTTTGGATTAAGACCTTTGGACTAGAGAATTCTAGAATTTCCTTTTCCTGGAATCCCTGGCCAGTGAAGTCCAAGATGTCATTTGGGAATTCTATAACAGTTTTGTGAAGAACACTTGGATTGATATTTGCTCTTGTGTGCAAACTAGGCTCTGTGAATAGGTCCAGTTCTAAGATGCAGCTCTGCTACATCCTCTACCACCTGGGTGGGAATAGCCTCCTTTCAGACTGACTAGACTAAACTAGTCAAAGGGGAAAGACTGTCCTCTGACTTATTTCCCTTTTACCCCAGTTCCCAGAAATGGACCTGGGAGTGTTTACTTCTTTTCTGTGTTATTTGTCCTTCTCAGTTTCATGTTTTAGAGGTGATCTTCATGAGACAGAAAGTTCAAGTGTTGGGCATCTTGGTTTCCCAGTGTTCATGCTCAGCTGGCTGTTGCACCACCCTGTCTCCCAGACTGGCTCTGAAGTTGCCATGCCAAAGCAGGAAACCTCAGCTCCACCAGGTGTAAAGACATAGACAACTAAAGAAAGGAAGCTCCCCCTTCCCACGTGGTAGGGGATGTAGCTGGGCTCATGTTAGAACTGAGCATGGTCAGAGAGCCCAAGTTACATCAGAGTTCATGACACCACAAAACTGTAATAGCTCCCCTGTGACCATCTTCAGCTAGAACCTGGTAGATCACTGAGATTTCATTCCACAGATTTGCCCCAGAGTGCTGACAACTCAACTAGTGCTCAACTAGGTTCTTCTCCTTCAATTGACACAAACAAGTGAAATTAAACACCTAGTTAGCTGGAATAACTAGTTAAAAGATGAAGCTACCCAAAGGCACAGTCCTCTTTCCAGCAACCACAAGCCCATGAAGTTTGTCCTTTATTTGGTCTGCCTCACTCCGTCTTTCAGCATTTATCTTCCTCTGGAATAGCAGTTTCCCATCATCCTGGGGGTCTCTTCAGGGGTGAAAGTAGCAGAGGAAGTGCAAGGCCCCTGTTCTGTTGTCCTTCTCTCCTCCCCAAGACAGTATATTTCTTGTCATTAATCCATTTGTGCTGAAATTCTCTTCCCCATCAACATTTCTCCCCAACCAGATATTTTGTCCCCAAGGAAGAAGAATTTGTAATCATGGCACCATAGAGCAAAACCAAAAACAAACCAAAAATCACTTAAAATATGGAAATGAACACTAATGATCCAGAGTTTCATGTCTTCCCTTGTCTTCTTTTTGGTATTTGCCCTTTGACTTCTGAGTAGGCATAAATCATTTTTAGAATGCTTTATGTCAATTCCATACAAGCTGCCGAGGGAAAGATTCTTCCATACTCAATTCCCCTTCATTTTTTTTTCCTTGGGTGGTAGGTTGGAGGGAACAGGAATTAGAACTACACAATACCATAACAATGAATGCTTTCACACTTGGAAAATAAATTTAATTCTTTACATTGCCTTGTTAATTTATGTATGAGTCTAATTGCAGTGTACAGGAACCCAAACAGTGAGAATATAGACTGAAAATGTACAGCCATGCAGAAAATCCCAAGTCTCCTAAAGTAAATTCCTCCCTTTAATTAGGAAAAGAAATGTACATTCTAATTACTCTATTTTCCCCTAGTAAAAAGCCATCAGTGATGCTGGCTCTTCGATGTAAAGCAGATCACTGAGAGGACTTAGTCACGGAATTGTAGCAACACCTAAGACCTAACAGCAAGGCCCTATTAGCTGAAGGTCTTTTTTTTAATTTCCCACATCAAGAAGGAATAAAGAAACTTAAAACAATGAAAAAGCTCTTGTGGGCCCTGGAAACTTCCCAGGATTGTTACCATTGACTTTAAGGACCCTGGGTTCTCTTCAAAAACTGGGATTTCAGTTGCACTGCAATATTTGATTGCAAGAAAGATAATTCAGGATAGAAGAATTGACATTAAAAGCTGAATTTTGACACAGGATTAGTAAGTTTCATTATACTGTGACTTGAGTTGAAACTCTTTGGGCCCGGGTACGTAGTGAATGGAGTACCAGGAACACCCAGTTTCAGATATGACATTACGCTCTTTAGCATCATGGCTGTGGACAAGTAAGTCATTTACCCATTATGCATTTCTGACGACTAACACGCTAGATATGTTAAGTCATACACAGGCTGCTCTCTGAGTTGGTAGAGGGAATTTCCTCTTAGTAACAAAATCATGGATCCTTGGCAAAATTCCTTCAACTAATGAAAGCTCAGCAGTGATTCTTCCCTAAGAGAATATAGCATAAATTCCTTGAGGGCTCTTTTTCATCTTTGTATTCTCCAGTAGCAAAACAGTGCCTGGCACATTGTATAAAGGTACTTACACAATTTTTGTCGACTGGTTGATGGAATGAATGAGTGATTATTGGTCACTGAAATATCCAGGGCAGCTTCTCTGGCTCATTGGGTCCCCTTTGTTGGGTTTAAGTGTTATTATGAAGTTATAGAAATGACTACTCTCATTAATAACCCAAGTAAGGGTTGGCTTCGTTTTACCCCAACAGCTTGCAATTTGGTTTCTGTTTTTAGTGGTCATCCAGTTTATACACTAGTCATAGGCAATGAGTGCCATCTCTGGCCATATTTAAACAAAATGATAATTAGTGTAACTTGCCAAATGCACATGACTTTTGTAAAATTTAATGGGCTTCAGTGGCATCGGTTACATAGGCAGAGATCATCCATGATACATGGAGCATAGGTCAGGTGTACCAGTTCTTGCCCATAGAGGAAACTCATAGTCTGTACACATGTATGGCACATGTACTAAACATAAGTGATCTCAATGAAAGAGCTACAGACTACCTGTAGAAAATATTGTTTGAGAGCTGAGGATGTACCAGCAAGGCACTTTATACAATTACAGAAGATAGGCACTTTTAGCCTGCTTGG